>NC_053155.1:24659377-25268658 GCF_016835505.1 Polypterus senegalus | reverse complement strand
AAAGTCCTGACCTGAATCCAATTGAGATGCTATGGCATGACCTTAAAAAGGCGGTTCATGCTAGAAAACCCTCAAATAAAGCTGAATTACAACAATTCTGCAAAGATGAGTGGGCCAAAATTCCTCCAGAGCGCTGTAAAAGACTCATTGCAAGTTATCGCAAACTCTTGATTGCAGTTATTGCTGCTAAGGGTGGCCCAACCAGTTATTAGGTTCAGGGGGCAATTACTTTTTCACACAGGGCCATGTAGGTTTGGATTTTTTTTTCTTCGTAAATAATAAAAACCATCATTTAAAAACTGCATTTTGTGTTTACTTGTGTTATATTTGACTAATGGTTAAATGTGTTTGATGATCAGAAACATTTTGTGTGACAAACATGCAAGAGAATAAGAAATCAGGAAGGGGGCAAATAGTTTTTCACACCACTGTAGCTTCTTTTATTCCTAAGCTTTCAACAACCTGCCAGGTATCATCATCAGAGGAAAATGATTAGACAAATAGGAATCAAAGGTGACAAACAAATGAAAGATAGGAGAGGGGATTTATAAGGTGGGGTTTGGAAGGTTTTGGTTATTAAGACTTTTTTATTATTTTGATGTTCCTCTTTTTATAAGAATAATAATTTTTTATTTATGTAGCATTTTTCATACACTCAAGGACACTTCACAATACAATAAACACATTAACAAGACACCAGAAATCACACACAAGAAAATGAATAATACTCATCGAAAAGATATGTTTTTAACAGGAGTTTGAAATGAATAATAGATTTTTCCTCACAAAGGCTGAGAGGAAGAGCATTCCAAATTTTAAGGGCAATCACATTGAAAGCTCTGCAGCCCATAGTTACTAACCTGTATTTAGGTATAGTGAGTAAGTTAGCGTCCGATGATTTTAATACACAATGTGTAGCAGATGACCAGGGACCTTGCCCCACTGGGACACCTGGAGCAGGGAAGGACCGGGAGAGGGGCAATATCTCCCCTGGGCGCAAAAGGGCAGCCCGATTTGATTCCATCAGGGCCCATGGATATGGAGCTGGGAAGCTCAACCCTGTGGGGGTCTGTGGCCACCACCAGGGGTGTCTGGATGGTTCCTGAGCTCTGGAGGACAGCACTTCTGCCACACCAGGAAGTGCTGCTGGAAGATCATCACAGAGCACCTGGAGCACATCCGGTGCGGGATGAAAGGGGCCACCTCATTCCATTCGGGGAGCCAGAGTCGGGAGGAGGAAGACAGAGTTTGCAAGAGAGGAGTGGAGGCGGCTGACGAGTAGTGAAAAGGACTGGGTTTGTGGATAGTGCATGATATTGTGTGTGGTGTTTATAATAAATGGTGTGTATTTTGGATTTCGTGAGCCTCAATGTCTGTCTGTGTCTGGGCTATATATCACAACGGGCAGGAGTGTAAGGAAGCTAGCAGCTCAGACAGATAATGAGGGGTTAAACCATGAACGGCTTTAAAGGTGAGAAGAATAATTTTATATTTGATTCTTGAAAAGACTGGTAACCAATGCAAATCATAGAGGACAGGAGTGATGTGAGCAGATTTTTTAGTGTGTGTAAGTAAACTTCTTCTTCTTCTTCTTTTGGCTGTTCCCGTTAGGGGTTGCCACAGCGGATCATCTTCTTTCATATCTTTCTGTCCTCTGCATCTTGTTCTGTTACACCCATCACCTGCATGTTCTCTCTCACCACATCCATAAACCTTCTCTTAGGCCTTCCTCTTTTCCTCTTAACATCCTTCTCCCAATATACTCAGCATCTCTCCTCTGCACATGTCCAAACCAATACAATCTTGCATCTCTGACTTTGTCTCCCAACCCACCAACTTGAGCTGACCCTCTAATGTCCTAATTTCTAATCCTGTCCATCCTCATCACTCCCAGTGCAAATCTTAGCATCTTTAACTCTGCCACCTACAGCTCTGTCTCCTCTTTTCTGGTCAGTGCCACCGTCTCCAGCCCATATAACATACCTGGTCTCACTACCGTCCTGTAGACCTTCCCTTTCACTCTTGCTGATACCCGTCTGTCACAAATTACTCCTGACACTCTTCTCCACCCATTCCACCCTGCCTGCACTCTCTTTTTCACCTCTCTTCCACACTCCCCATTACTCTGTACTGTTGATCCCAAGTATTTAAACTCATCCACCTTCGCCAACTCTACTCCCTGCATCCTCACCATTCCACTGACCTCCCTCTCATTTACACAAATGTATTCTATCTTGTCGCTACGTACCTTCATTCCTCTCCTCTCTAGAGCATATCTCCACCTCTCTAGGGTCTCCTCAACCTGCTTCCTACTATCGCTACAGATCACAATGTCATCAACAAACATCATAGTCCACGGGGACTTCTGTCTAATCTCGTCTGTCAACCTGTTCATCACCAATGCAAATAAGAAAGGGCTCAGAGCCGATCCCTGATCTAATCCCACCTCCAACTTGGATGTATCCATCACTCCTACCGCAGACCTCACCACTGTCACACTTCCCTCATACTTATCCTGTACAACTCTTACGTACTTCTCTGCCACACCCGACTTCCTCATACAATACCACAGCTCTTCTCGAGGCACCATGTCATATGCTTTCTCCAGGTCCACAAAGACACAATGCAACTCCTTCTGGCCTTCTCTAAACTTCTCCATCAACATCCTAAGAGCAAATATTGCATCTGTGGTGCTCTTTCTTGGCATGAAACCATACTGCTGCTCACTAATCATCACTTCTCTTCTTAACATAGCTTCAACTACTCTTTCCCATAACTTCATGCTGTGGTGTGCAGAATTCTGAACATACTGTAATCTTTTGATGTATTTAGTCAGTAGGCCATAAAACAATGCATTGCAATAGTCCAGACAGGTAGTGATGAAACCATGAATAAGTGTTTCAGTATCTTTCACACTAAGGAAAGAATGCAGATGAGCAATGTTTTGGAGATGAAAAAAAGCTGTCTGTGCTATTGAGCTAATGTGTCGTTGAAAAGTAAGAAGTTGATCAAAGATGACACCCAAATTATGGACTGATGCTGAGGGTTCAACCAGGATCCCATCTGCATCAATTTTTAGCCCACAAAGGGTAGAGAGGAGAGATTTGGTACCGACTAATAAGATTTCTGTTTTATCAGGATTGAGTTGTAATAAATGATCTGTCATCCAATGATTGATTTCCCAAATGCAGTTTTTAAGTATGCATATGCTGGGTTCAATTGGAGAGCCACGATTCAACCAATTCTCTGGCACTCTTGGTATTGGCCCTGAATTTTACTTTCACAGAGTTGGAGTCCTTACCCATATGTGTACTCTGTACACAAGTTTTCACGTCAATTGAAACATGACATATGCCTGAGTGGCAAGGGCACATGACCCTAACTTTTGATTAAATGGATTTGCAGATTAATAGAATAGTGAAATGTAAAAGAATGTAACTTTTTAAAGGACTCAGATACAAGCAGGCATAGCCAGATTTCAAGGTCTAGCCACTTAGGGAACTGGGCAAAGAAAAAGGCGCTGCAGGAGTTTCAAAGATACAGTAAAGTCACTGAGCCATTTCAGGATGGGGAGAATACCTTTATTGACACGGTCACTCATGGAGTGACCGCAGTACCATGTAGGAGAATTACGACTGTTGATTGACCTTCTTAAATATACAGTTAATTACATGTCTTTGCAAATTACTGATAAATGAACCCTCAGAGTCAGATAGTCTGCTGCTTTGGCATACACTGTTCTCTTATTGATACTTAACCTTGACATGGAGTATCAGCGGGACTGAGTCACAGATCAAGAGGCTTTCATTAAAAAGCTTTCTAAGTTTGCTAAGTGTAAAAGGTAACAGTAAAATGGATAAATAAATCAATATATAATCACATAAAGAAAATCGTATTGAACAGTAGAAATCTTCTCTAATACCAGCAATAAGAAAACATCCTTGGTGTCAGATGTCCACAGGATTAGATCTGTAGAGGAAGGTTTTAAAATATCACCAAGGGACAGTGAATAGGGTGGCACAACCAATCGATGACAATTGTTACACAAACCCAAAAATGGACACATCTGTGTGATATACCTGAAGCACTAAGTTGAGGAGTTCCCAAGATGCAAACTAAGTTGCTAAATAAAAGAAAATACAGCATGACAAAATCCTATGAAAACAAAACGTTTATTTTAAGTTAAACAAAACCAAGCAAAATAAAGTAGAGAGTTCAAAATGAAAAGAAAACAAACATTACAAAACAAAACACAGGTAACTGAAGAGTATTTCAGGACTTTTCCATATCAAAAACAAGAATGATCTTCTCACAGATTTGATATTCTTTGGTCTTAGAAAAATCAGATGCAACGTAAATGACTGTTGCCAGGTTCCGTTGTGTTAATATGTATCATAAAGTGTCATGGAATCACAGAATGGAGGCGAATAAAGGAACAACTATATAAAATGAACATAATAATAAAATCACAACACTCTGTATGCGTAAGTGGCTTTGGCCTGTGTAAGTGCCATGCAGGACAGATGGGCATTCTGTCTGGATGAACAATTTCTTGCCCGACTGGAGGAATGTAAGGGATGGACCAGGAGAAGCTGGAGGTCATGAGCAGTTCCTTCCCTCATATGACAGGTGATGGTGGTCCTCTCGAAGTGTCCCAGTTTGGTCACCCACAAGGATACATGGGAGTTGGAGTCCAGAAGTATAGCTGTGAGATAGCGGGACTGTTGCAGGTGCATTTTCAATATAAAATACGCTCACATTTATAAGTGGGGCATAGGTAGCATGGAGAAATGTGGCCCCAGAGACAGATGTGGGAGCATTGTATAGGTATTGTAGCAGATAGGGGGCGCTGTCGCTCCCTTGAACCCCTGTCCATGACCCAGAGACCAAGTAAAAATCCAAATATTGAATTTATTCTTCTGCCACAGTGCACAAAGCACCCTTTCTTCCACAATACTCATAAATCAAACACAATTACAATACTAAACACTCCTCCGACTCCCAGACGCGTTGCCCTCCTATCACCCAGCTCAGCTCGACGCTCTGGTGTCTTTCTTAGTTTTTTATATCCCCTGACCCGGAAGTGTTCCCACAGTCCTTCAGTTCATGATTCCTTATTACTTCTGGGTCAGATAAAAAGTCTTTCTTCACCCCGGAAGCATGTCACTTCCGCAGTCTCTTTGTCTATGATGTACTTCCGGGTTATAGGGCACATGTGACTCTCTTGGCCTCCCTGCAGCGTCCTCTGTTGGCACCTGGGGTATCCAGCAGGTTTGTAAAAGAAAATTCCATAGTCCAGGATTCCCTGCTGGCATCCAGGGCACCTCCATGCTGCAGGGAGAGCTCCATCTGGTGGCCTGGGGGTATTGGCCGTGATGACAAGACGGCCATAGACCACAATATATATATTTTTTTTTTGTTTCTCATTAGATATCTTCTAGTAATAGTGAAGGTTTGGTGGACGTATTTATATTGATTGGGTTCTAATGTAATTTTTATCTTTTTTTTTTGTATACATATTTGATTTTTTTTTTCAGTAAATATTTTTGAGGATTAGTTTTGGGGCTGTGGATTGTTTTGTAATTTAAGGGACAACGTCTTGAACAGTATATTAACAGAGGAAGACTGCCATTTGTGGACAAAGTGATTTGAGGACATTGGATTTCGCTGAATTACTGTAAATATTTTTTTTCTTTATCAACGCTTTTGTGTAATTGCCTATAGATTGAGCCCACGTGACACTGTTTTTTTGTCCCTACACTTGTAAATCAACTGCACCTTTGTATTGAAGCCTAGTATTTTCGTCTGTGGCTCCGTATCTTAAATCTCTCCTGCTGGTTCCATTCGGTCCTAAACTACAACAACTCCCAGAATGCAGTTTGGCGTCCACTTTCCCACTACATGGGGTGTCACAAGGCCAAGCAGAGTTAGAAATTTGAAATACACGTCTGTGAGACAGGTCACCAAGTTTGTTAAAGTCTCAACACCAGGAAGAGATCTGAAAGGTGCACCTTAATGGTCGAAAGTCACCATGAACCTCCGCATTTCTTGCCCTTAGCCTGGGAAACAGAGGCAGACAAACTGGGTATTCCTCTGGGCACAAATCTAGAGAATATGCAAGTAAGCATTTCACTTTACCCTGTTTGTGTGCCACTATCTTTTAGTTTATTTTATATACTTCATTAATCCCCAAGGGGAAATTTCCTTTACACATGACCTGTACAGCAGCTCTGGAACAAGCAATAAAGGGCCTTGCTCAAGGGCCCAACAGAGTAGGATCCCTTCTGGCAGCAAAGGGATTTGAACCAGCAACCTTCCAGGTACCAGTGCAGGTCCTGAGCCTCAGAGTGACCCCTGACGCTACCCCTGCCTCGACCACCACTACCATTTACATTTTATGTGATGTGTAGTTTGTCAGATTTCTTTATAATTATAATATAATATATTCTTCATTTGGAAAAGTGTGACCACTGGGGGTACATTGTTAACAAATTATATAACAGCTTGGCCTAAAATCTGTCATGTATTAATTGCATTAGAGCTATTATATTTTTAATAGCCTCTTTTGTTGTGTTACTCACACATTTATAGTTACAAATACACATTGATAAATTAACTGAGGCACCATTCACATTACATTGTGCAGAATTACTAAGTGACAAAATCTAACATGGTGACTGGAGTAGGAATGCATAAAAAAATATAAAAAGTAAGTTAATGAAGAAATAAATTTAAATATATGGGTGCAATGAGTGTAAATAGCTTATACTATCAATGTGGGAGCATTAAGTTAATGGAGGGAGTGCAAAAGAAGAGGGCCGGCAGCACTGCTGAAAGAGCAAAAAGCAATTCAATTCCATTCAATTTATGTATGGAATTCTACTAATGAAACCTGCGTTTTAAAGAAAAGCATCCATAAGTCCTCCATAGAGTTGAAAACGTTGTGACTTTTACTTTATACTTTCTCATTCATTCAGCAAAAGCTTGGAAGCAATCCGTTTGGATCCCAGTGGATCGGGTTCTTTTCTTCCCATATCAACAGTCCTTCATATGTCTTGATAGGAAAACCTTATTACAAATTGTAAATAATGAGATTGTGACCAAACACACAGACCACTCCAAATTTGCTCATAAAGTAGGAAGCATGATGGAACTTGCTACAATATGGCCCCTTAGTCTTATCGTCCTGGGAACCATAAGACTCATTTAGGTGGTTGTTTGTCGAAGAGCCATTACCATTTCAATTGTGTTTCAATTCATCTACAGCTGCTCCTACTGACAACTGCGTAAGTGTGACAGATGTCTGTTTTGTATATTCATCATATGTCATTATATTCATTCTTTGTCTTTCGTTTAAATGATAAAGTGGAAACTATTCGGATCCTTTCACTTTTCTCACATTTTGCTATGTTGCAGCTTTGTTCTAAAATCATGTAATTAATTTTTCCCCACATCAAGCAGTAGTTGACAATATCCTATGTAGACAAATTGAAAAAAAAACTGAACTGTCCCATTGATTCAAGAGTTCTGAATACTATCTGAATCCGCTGTATTATTGTCGCTAGACTGTTAAACACTTGCAGTGGACGTAATATACTGTGTACACTTGGCAATACATTTGAAATTGAACTTGAAAATTAAGGATCTGTCTAATTTGGCTTTGGTTTTAACCTTGTCGCGTAAGGTTACTAATTTCCTAACAGATACACTTCAGGACTTAATCTAACGTCTGTACTACTCTGTCCTTCTATTCCCTGGGCCATCTTTTGTTTCTGTTGTCAGTTGTTCTCTGTACAGATGTCAACCACAAGTCAAGGCAAAATAATTAAATCACACAGACAGCCATTACTTTAAGCTTATTGCAAGGAGAAGTTGAGCCATGGGACAATGGAAGAGCAATTCTGCAACTCATATGAGCACATTTTTCTGACCTTAAACATTTCTAAGACCAAAGATATGGCAATTGATTTCAGGAAGAATCCTTAGCCCACCAATCAAATGTACATCATGGCCAAATCAGTAAGTCACTGGAGACATGAACTGCATGTTGAATGCCATGGAAAACCTTGCTTCAGTCTGAATGACTTTTCTGAAAGAAGCTTAGCTATTTTAATGTGAATAACGCATCACTGGTCCTATTTGAATCTGTTGTTGAATCCGTTATTTAACCCTGATCTGTTTTCTGTTTTCTTTAGTAACCTACATTTAAATAATACAAATATTTATTGCCAAAACATTTTGTCCTGTCATTTATATAAATCTTTCCATTCTGCCCCACAAACTAGCATGGTTATATTCTACTTTCAATTTGAGGTTCTGCAGTACCTACCAAAAGCTTGTAGCAGTGCTACCACTGGAAGGACCCCATTTCCCAGTAGCCGACAAAGGGGGATGCCACCATTGGATATCTGAAATGAGCACAGGGGCTGTTGGGGACAAGAAGGCCAGCGGGAAACTCAAAAAAGAAGCCGACGAAGCAGCAGCAGGTGGTCGTTGTTTCTGTGTATCCCGTGTGTCCCGTCCAATGTAATGAATGTGAAGTCGTTTATACTGTAGATCGTTTCTAGCAAGGATGAACGGACTGTCTCGTGTCTGCCTGTCGTGTGAATAGTGGTGGATTAGTCACAGTTTGTCTTTGGAGGGAGCGTTCCCACAATAAACACCGACAATAAACGTTCACTTATCACAGGTTAAATGCGGCAGAAATGGATGAAATGGTATAGAGTAAGGATGACGATGGCAAGTCAAGTCAAGTTGGGGAGCATGCACTGGCACAGTGCATTGCCGCACCCACTACACATCGAAACAGCTCGGGAGGCAGCCCCCAAGGCAGACACGTGGTCCAGTCCTACCCTCTGGAAATGACCCTCTATCTGCAGCAGCCAGGTGTTACGTGGGTGACCACTTGGCCTGGTTCAGCCACTTGGGTCCCCAACAATGAGGATCTTATGAGCCGGATCACCCTCAGGTAAACGCGCCACATGGCCATAGTGCCGTAACTGATAACTGATGTGCCTCATTCGTGACTCTATGAGCAACTGCTCATTCGATACAAAGTCAAACCAACGGTACCCAAGGATTTTCCGGAGAGACACAGTACCAAAGGAGTCCAGTCTTCATATCAGGTCACTGGATAGCGTCCATGTCTCACAACCATATAGCAAGATAGGAAGCACCAGGGGCCTCATGTATAAACGGTGCGTACGCACAGAAATGTTGCGTAAGAACTTTTCCACGTTCAAATCGCGATGTATAAAACCTACACTTGGCGTAAAGCCACGCACTTTTCCACGGTACCTCATGCCTTGTCGACGCAAGTTCTCCGCTCGGTTTTGCAAACTGGCGGCACCCAGCGTCAAAGCAATGGTACTGTTCTTGTGTGATTACTCATTATTTTCATGACGCGGCTTTATAAATACACAGAAACTAACCGCATATTGTTTATTAGTGTAATGTATCTGATTGTAATTAACTCGTAACAATATAATGGTCCAGGGAACAGCCATAGTATTCCAAATACCATAACTGCTCTCACTTCTCCTTCTTCTTCTTCTTCTTCTTCTTCTTCATCTTGTTCTTCTTCTTCTTCTTCTTCTTCTTTCAGCTCCTCCTGTTAGGAGTTGCCACAGCGGATCATCTTTTTCCATATTACTCTCACTGCACCACTCGCACTGTTTATATTACTGTATCTGAGTGTGAATCACAGCAGCAGCTGATCAGAAAGAGAATTATCGGTATACAGCTTCAAGGACACGCTGTCTCAGCCACTGCAAAACGTTTTAAAGCCTTTCCTGTACAGACCTCGCGGTTCAGAAACAGTTTAATCCCAAGAACTATAAACGCACTCAATCAATTGCTCCTTGTAGAACAGTTTGTACTTATAAGTACAATCACTCCACTGTAAACTTGCACTACAGTTATAATATCTCACAACCTGAGCCACTTTATAAAGCGCGTATTTACATATGATGACGATATCATTTTTAAGGTGAAATGCAGCAAAATATGTTTGTTAAATTATACACATAAAACTTTAACTTCATTTAAATAATCTATATTCTTCACTGGGAGTGTCGTGAAGGATAGAATAATTAAACATGTACTACGAAGATATTTCAATGTTCTTTAAACGTTTTGAAGAATCGGCTAAGCTTACAGATGGCTTAACGTCTATTACAGAGCTGATTGTATGGCGATCGGTTACTTGGGGAAAGAAAAGCAAGGACTGCAGTGCGCTACGCCAATATATATTGAATATAACACAGAAAGAGAAAATAACAACACAGCTAAAAACGCAGCGACAAATTTCGACAAAAGATAAATGCTTGTTTAATGCATGTTTAATAACGTGCTTTAGCTCCTATCATCATGAAAATGACATCACGTATACATCTCAGTATTTTAGTTATTCAGAGAGCTGTAATATCACAAATGTAATGGACTCTGTGTCCAGTTGGAGGAAGAGAGCCAGTTTAAGAAGCAAGTAGTGATTCACACACATAGAGCACATAGAAGATCAAATACAAAACAAAGCATTTAACGTGCTACTTTAATTATGATGTGATTTGAGAAACTGGTTAATTAAACGATTTTAAGATGAAGTTTATAATGTTCTACTAAATGACAAAATAAACTACGTGATTAAAGTGGAAATACCGAGATTGAAGTTGACATTTCGTGCTTTTTCCCCACCGTGTGGCTTTTTTCTCTGTACCCTAATAAACAATCATATGACACTCAGACGGTGGGCTACAACTCTTCTTTTCACTGCAACTTTGATATGTGACTTCTTTTTTATTTCCGGCACTGTGCGATTTTGTGAATGTGAGCTTTCAAGTTTCTCCAACACGCTATGTCACTCGATCAACTTCCTTTTGTTGATTATACCACGGTTTATTTGAACAAATAGTATGTTTTTCCTTTGCCTCCACTTGGTATTCGCTGAAATTCTTATATTTTCCCTGTGCTTTTCCCATTGTCTTTTCACAGAAGGCTGCGCTTAAGGGCGATTTATATTGATTTGCATATTCAAATAGGCGTAATTCTGGGAGGATTTGGGGCATTACATAATGCGCGTGCACGAGCGTTAGTTTTCATGCTGAAGAACGTGGAAGTTGGAGTACGCACAGATTCCTGCATCTGGATTTTTCTGTGCGTAAACACATTTTGGCTTTTGTGCTTACGCCATGTTATAGTGCGAGTTCTACGCACAGCGTTATACATGAGGCCCCAGGACACTAAACTTGGACCTTCGTCCTTTTGCATAGATATCAGGAGCGCCACACACCCCTTTCCAGTGACCTCATGACCCCCCATGCTCTCGCAATCCATCTACTGACTTCATAGGAAGAGTCACCAGAGACATGAATGTCACTGCCGAGGTAAGTAAACCTCTCGACGAGGCCGACACTCTCTCCCCAAACAGACACACTGCTGATGGCTGTGCCCAAGAGGTCATTAAATGTTCTCGCCACTCAGGACTACCAGTAGAACTTAACTCATTTATTACGGATCACCAATGTCATCTTAACTCCATACCATTTCATCCATTTCTGACACATTGGAACTGTGATAAGGACATTGTCGTGAGTGTTTATTGTCGAGGTTGATTGTTATGTGTAATATTTGTATTGCCGAACGGGTTGTTATTAATTGATTTTTCACTTAATATTTTTCACACATTTATCTGATTTGTATCTCTGTCTGTGAGTGTGTGCGGGTCTGGCCAATGCTGGATGCGTTCCTGGAATCAAAAATAAAAATAAATAAATCACCGTCCCATCGACAGTGTGAATCTGAGTGGCACCGGACTGCTACAGGTTTTCACATCATTTTGTTATGCAACCTTGAATCACCACAGATTTAATTTAGCTTTCTTGATGTTGATCAACACAAAAAGACTCTTTAATGCCAAAGTGAAAACAGATTGCTGCATTAATTACAAATATAAAACACAAAAAATTGCATCGCATAAGTATTCGCCCCTTTATATTGACACCCCTAAATCCTTGCTGGTGCAGCCCTTTGATTTTAGGAGTCACACAATTGGTTGAAAGGAGATCATCTGCCTGGGGCATCAGCTGATTGTAGTTTAAATGAACCTGAATGTGGAAGGACCAACTTGTGGTGTGTCATTATGGTAGCCTGAGCTGAAGATAAAAGAACATGCCAAACAACTTGGTGAAAACGGGACTGAAAAGAACAAGCTGGGCTAGAGACAAGTAAATATTGAAGTCACTAAATATCCAGTTAAATCAATCATTAAGGTGCATTACCACAGCTACGCAAATGAATTGTAGCTTTACTTATCTCTAGCAGCTGACGACCCTGACTCTTGGGGCTCTCTGATGCATGATGTATTTTTGAATGAATATATAGCTAAATAATTGAAAAACTGAAATCGAATGGTGTACTGGCAATTCTTTCTGTGTTTGAGTACGTTTGTCTGCATTTAACCCCACAAAGTCTAGTTCGTTAGACTAATGTGATCGCTCCATGCCGGGCCAACCGTACCACGCCCTGTGGGCCTGAGCACAGTTCAGTAGCATTCAGGAACAGTGTGATCACTAAACATGCCTGAGCACAGAAAACAGACATGATGTCAATAAATCGACAAGTCAATTTCTATTTCATTCAATACTATTTGATTTAAAAACAGGTTATTATTTTCCCCTTACACATGAATGTGAATTGGTGTTGGCAAGAAAAGCTGCAAATTCCTTCCTTAACATCATTTGTCTCCATAAAAATCTTCTCGTACGTGCAGCACAATTAACAGCAAAATGCTTCACTGCACACTCAATAAATCTATCTGTCCTACACGATTCCAAACCAACCACAAAATAAGTAAAATCATTTTGACATGCATGCTCTCACTCTGTGTTCGGATCTTGTTTTGGCTTTACACGAAGTCGCATGGTCATGACGAAAGTGTGCCCAGAAAGTTAACTGCAGTTTGAGTGCAGACCTGTGAGGGGGGCGGGATCGAGTTTGGTCTATCATGCTTGTGCATGGTATGGAACAAACGTGTCTAGTGTGAGTACACCCTTAGGAAAATAGTGAACCACAAAGAAATATCCTTTAACATTAAAATTCAAGGTTGAAGAGCAGAATTAAGGTGCAGTTTTGAATTCTACCCTAAATTTTAAATTGCACATTAACCAGACTAATAGGACTGCATTGTTCCATTTAAGTCTTATAACATTGCAGGATGCTTAGAAATTAGTTTACACTTTTGTTTTTAGCTGGTGTGGTACACGGATGGGGGTGGTACCAAGCCGGGACTCCCAAGAAGACCGGAGGTGGGCTTGTGCCTCCTCCAGACCTCGAGGGGGCGACCGCCCTGGGGGTCGTGGGTAAAGAGCTGGGAAGCTCGACCCTGTAGGAGCCCGTGGTTACCGCCAGGGGGACCCCAATACCTGGAGGAACCTAGACCTCAGCACTTCCGCCAATGGTGTTGAAGAAGAACAGGGACACCCAGAGTGCATCCGGGAAGACAGCTGGCAATTCCGCCACACTGGGGCATGTCGGTGGGAGATTGCCGGGAACACACCTGCAGCACATCCGGGTGCTTATTTAAAGGGTTGGACTTAAGTCGGGTGGAAGAAGGACGAGGTCTCTGGAGGAGAGAAGGAGGCGGTCTGAAGAGACAAGTAAATATTGAAGTCACTAAATATCCAGTTAAATAAATCATTAAGGTGCATTACCACAGCTACGCAAATGAATTGTAGCTTTACTTATCTCTAGCAGCTGATGACCCTGACTGGCAATTCCGCCACACTGGGGCGTGTCGGTGGAAGATTGCCGGGAACACACCTGCAGCACATCCGGGTGCTTATTTAAAGGGTTGGACTTAAGTCGGGTGGAAGAAGGACGAGGTCTCTGGAGGAGAGAAGGAGGCGGTCTGAAGAGAGAGAAGGCATTGTTGTGTTGGCCTGGACTGCACTGTGGGGTATTGGGGTCTGTGAGAGCACTTTTGTAAATATGGAGCACTGTAATAAACGTGTGTGAGGTGATTACAACATGTCTGCCTGTCTGTGTCCGGGTCATATTACACACTGGCTAGATTACTGTAATGCACTCCTAGCAGGACAACCTAAGAAATTCATCAATCGGCTGCACTTAGTGCAGAATTCAACATCTTTACTGGGAAAAGAAAACTCGAGCACTCTCACCAGTTTTAACGTCATTGCACTGTTTACCCATGCCCTTTAGAATTGACAATTAAACACTACCAACAATGAATAAAGATTTATATAATCTTCCTCCTTCCTATATTTTGCAGTGCCTGTTTCCCCAACATTCCAAGTTGTAACCTTAGATCTTCAAATAGTGGTCTGCTTAATATTTTAAGATCTAAGCATAAAAGAAGTGGTGAGGCAGTCTTTTGCTGTTATACATCAAAAATCTAGAATACTTTATCAATAGAGATACGTCAGACTAATACCATGGATGCGTTATGAAAAAAAAAAAAACCCTAAAAACAAACTTTTCTAATTTGGCTTTTTCTGTTACACTGCTAATAGACTATACCGTACATGCATGGATGATCATATGGTTCATGTATTTGCAATCTTTATTAATCTCTACTTTTCACTGCTTTGTTTTCTGTTTTTTCTCCAGTGGCATTTTGCACCACCACCACTTCACCATGACCGGGACACTGGGCAGACATTGGTGATGTTCGAATGAAGGTGGGTGCCTTAGCTGTCCATGAAACCGACTGCATTGAATTCTCTGGAACAAAGCCTGGAGACAATGAGAATGCCAAGGTGGGCCTGGGTGGTCTTATGACCTTGAACCACTGCAATTTATTTTTCTTTAGTTTTTTTTTTGTCTCCCAAGCAATTTGATCTTATCTCTGGACTCATCTTTAGAGACTTAAAAAAATGATATTATATATAAGGATTCCTTATATAAGAACTTCAGGCAGAAGGGGTCTGAGTTGTCTCTAAAGCTGGCATATTGTAATGTTTTTAGTTAGCCAATCTGATTGAACTGAACTGCTAAATCATTTAAGTCCTCATTCCCAGGCAATCATTCTTGTAGGTGATTTTAATATCCACAGTGGCATTCCCATATGTAAGCTGACAAATGAATTCCTGTCCCCATTGGACAGTTTTGACTTGGCGCAGTATGTCGACTTTCCTGGTGACATATTAGACCTTGTCTGCACATTTGGCTTATCTGTTGGAAACACTTACAGCACCAATTTGGGCCTTTCTGACCATAAAGCAGTGCTTTTCACTGTCACAATGCTCTTAACTGTAACTGTTAAATGTCTATCAGAAACCTTAAAATTATCTGTCCGTTTATCCTTGCTAGATCATTTTCTATCTCTGTTACTTCCACATTAGATAGTGTAGTTGACCGTTATATCTTAGCCCTCCATTCAGCACAAAAAAAAATAAAAAATAAAATAAACCTAAGTGTTCAGCTCCATGCTATAATTCAACATTACAGTCTATAAAAACAGCTGTCTTATTCCTTGAGAGAGTGTCATGTAAGACTGGCTTTTCTCTGCCTTCTCAGGCTTTCTCTGACCATCAAAGAGCTTACTGAGATGCACTAACTTCAGCCAAGAATACACACTATAGAGTGGCCTTTATAACCAGAAAGTTTTACTTTACTTTAATCTGCATCTGGCCCGATCGCCTGATCAGCTGAAGACTGTGATAAATTTCTTCAGATTTCAATTTGATAAAATTAAAAACCTACATAATTCAACTAATACAAATCTACCTGCTTTTATATGTTTCCTATCTTTCTTCTCCAGCCACCTTGCTTTCCAAATTTGGCATAAGAGGGCTGCCATCCTGGATTGTGTGGGAGCCATGGAACTGGAAGGCTCAACCCTGTGGGAATCTGTGGCCACCACCAGGGGGCGCCCGAAGGACTAAGGAGCCTTGGACTGCAGCATTTCCGCCACACCAGGAAGTGCTGCAGGGAGATCATCAGGGAGCACCTGGAGCACATCCGGGTGCATTATAAAACGGGCTGCCTCACTCCATTCAGAGAGCTGGAGTAGGGTGGAAGAGGATAGAGCTTGCGAGAGAGGAGTGGAGGCGGCAGTAGAAAGAGAAGTAAAAAGGACTGAGCTGTTGTGGCTGTGTACAAATCATATTTGAATGACAGGCATGTTTCGCCACAGGAGGTCCAGCTCAATGCTGGTTGCACAAGCAGTTTCTCAAGGACCTGACCTTGACACCCTTCTCTAATGTATCCACATGCTTTGCCTTGGCCATATTATTTGTAGCTTTGGACTGAGCTATCATTTTTATGAGAATAATAATCAATTTCATTGTTAGAAGTAAAAATTCCTCAGAGTTTTCTCAGCTGACAACTTGCAACCATTAAAGTTAACACCTGGATGGAACATAACTTTTATAAATTTAAATTGCTTCAAAACTGAACTCCTGCAAATTGGCACTAAATGCACAATGTAAGAAAATAAGCTGTAGGCACTACTGAAAATTGGGAGCATGCACTGATAGGGTGTTGCTGTACCCACCATACAACAAACCACCTGGATTGGTGACACCTCAGCAACACACTGTGAGGTTTTTTATGGTGGCTGGAGTGCCAATCCTACCACCAACCTTCAAGTGGTCCATGCCCAACAGAGTAGAGTCACATCTGGGGTTTATGGGATTCGAATCAGCAACTTTCCAATTGCCGGTGCAGATCCCTAGCCTCAGAGCCATCATTCTGCCCAGTGTCATCAAAGGTTGCCTTTCTTCTTCTGCAGGGAATCTTGGTGTTATTTGTTATTCATCCTTTTCTAATTCTACCCAGATCAACCACATTAAGAAAGTTTCTCACTTCCACCTCTGTAACATACCCCATGTTCACTTTTTACTTTCCTTTTCTATTGCTGAGAAACTCGTTTATACTTTTATGACATCCTGCATTGATTACTAGACCTCCTTCAGCCTTCAGCTGTGTAACAACCAGACTTTGGAATGACCTCCCTAAGTTAATCAGATCAGCTGACTCCATTCAGTGTTTTAAAAAACAACTTCAAACTCATCTGTCTAGGAAGGCGTTGAACTAATCCTGACATTCTGACCCTTCCTCTCAGTCCAGATGCTCAGGAAGATTTACATTTGTATTACAAATTGCTGTTTGTTCAGGGTTTAATGTCTCTTATTCTAATTTAAGTCATTGTGTTTCCTGTATTTATCTTTATTTAGTATTTTATGTGGATATTATTTATGTCCATTTTTGCAAATTCCCTGTACTTCATTTTGAATTTCTGCAAAGCGCTTTGAGCATGGGAAATGTATTCTTCTTCTTCTTCATATTATTATTATTATTATTATTATTATTATTATTATTATTATTAATAAATATCTTGCCTTTTCTGTTTTAAGTAAAACTCTTACTGCCTGTAGATAGATAGATAGATAGATAGATAGATAGATAGATAGATAGATAGATAGATAGATTGCATTTTAACAGCACCTAACACATAAAAAGTACACAAAATATATACTTAGGTTACTTTAGATTACTTGCCTTCATTAAATTTGATCAATAACAGAGAAAGATGGCATACAAAAACAACTATTAAATAATTTAGTTCTTAGTAGAGGGCAATGGTTTGAAATACCAATATATAAGCTCTTTAGCATTTATGAAAAAATACTGGCTTTTGACTTTATTGTTGAACTTGCTGGTAATTAAAAGTACATTTCAAGATAATGGTGTCTATTTTAGTCCAGTCAATTAGAATTATTTGGAATTTGTAATTAGTTTTGCAAAGACGTTTTGAATACAGCAAAATCCATGCCTTGTAATGAGGACATTTTTTTTTCTGTCCAAAATAGGCTAAGATCTGCAATAATTATATCATAAAACTAGCCATCAGCTTTTTGGGTATGCCTAATTACATAACAGCAAGTCAGTGCTTTCTGTGCTATTAAAATGTAATATGAAAGATAGATAGATAGATAGATAGATAGATAGATAGATAGATAGATAGATAGATAGATAGATAGATAGATAGATAGATAGATAGATAGATAGATAGATAGATAGATAGATAGATAGATAGATAGATAGATAGAGCGATGAAAGTCAATAAGCAGTTACTTGGTTTTGCTGATGTTAAGTTGCAGGCCATTCTCTTTGTGCCAAAAGACAAAGTTCTCCCCCTGACTTCTCTCCTCTGTCTCATCCCCTTTATCAATATACCCCAGAAGTGCAGAATCATCTGACAATGTCTGTAAGTGATATGGCCTGCTGTTATATTTATAGTCGGAGGTGTACAGAGTGAGGTGAAAAGCATACAGGCCTGTTCCTTGTGGTACTCCGGTGTTGCTCATGCAGTCCTTGAGCCTCACAAATTGCAGCCTTTCTGACAGATAGTAAATTATCCAGGACACCACAGGCTCATCCGCCTGCATATATGAGTTTACTCCTTAACAGGGATGGCTGGATGGTATTGAAGATACTGGAAAAATCAAAAAACAGAATCCTCACAGTGCTGCCCCCTTAGTCCAGGTGAGAATAAGCGCTTATAAATTTCATCTGCATTTTTACTCTAGTATTATATGTTCTGGCAGGTTATGCCTTGTTGGCTGGATGCAGTTATGGGTTTAATAGACAGGGGGGTCACTGGTGACGGATAGTGAATGACTTTTCCGGACATGGAAGAAGATTGTTGGGAGGTGTATTTCATCTAGTGGGGAGCACATGAAGCCAATTATTGTTGAAGATTAGAGCGAGAAGAAGCTGGTATACAATAGTGATATTTTCTGAGACTCAGTATGGGTTTTCTTAATCTTTTCTAAGGTCACGTTTGTTGTTTGCTTTAGGTGATCTCCTGTGACCAGAACAGCCAGCACCAATGAGGAGCCATAGGGTTGCTGCTGGTTTTGTTCAATAAGCAGCCTTATTTGGAGCTAAGCTTGGATCCAATGTGAGCATGCCGGTCCTTTGTCCAAGCTTCCTCCACTCATTGAAAGCTAAAGTATTCATGATTTGAAAGACACTTTGAGTTAAAATATCTATGAGGCAGCAGGCACACCTTCTAAATTTGTTATCTCGACTCCACTTGGGTTAGAACTCTGCTGCAAGAGTCCTGACACAGACCAGCAACAGCGAGCACACGACAGCCATCCTGCACCATTGTCACTGATCCCCTGGGTCTTGAATGAATATCAAATTCTGTTACTAATTTATAAACCTTTAAATGGCCTTGCACGGGACTACATCAGTAACCTCCACCATTACTATACTCCTGTTGGCCCACTAAGGTCCCATGATTATGACAATGTCGTTGGGTGTGTTTACGAGTGTAAATTTGAGAACAGAGCTAGAGTGTTAGAGAATTACAAGTGAACTTTTATTATAATTGTTATTATTATTGTTATTTGTAGCTGCTGGTGAGTAAGGTAGGATCAAGCATGAGCCAAACGCGTACCAACAGAAATCTCTCAATCCAAAAAAGTTGATTTTTAAAAGGTTTAGTGAAATTTCAAAGTAAACAGTCCACACCAGAATAGAGAAAAGTTATTACACATGTAGAATAAAAGGCAAAAAATAAAGGAAAATGTTTCTTCTTGTTAAACTTCAATTGTTTCTATACGTAAGGATGAGTTATTTCTCTATGCTCTACTTCACATTCTGTACATTCTAAACATACAACTCCGCTCATACAACTAAGCACATTAAGGCACGGTTTGAAACCATGTGCTCTCCATGCTTTACACATGGCAAGGCAGGTCACTAACTGAGACTAATCTGCAATCACAGGGACAAGAAATAGGATATTGTATTTCATTTCAGCTTATGGGGGTTATAAGAACCTCCCATTTATTATTATTATTATTATTATTATTATTATTATTATTATTATTATTATTATTATCATCACTGGCCATTTGCTGTTTTCACTCATGTTACCCATGTAATATAAAATAAAAACAAAGGAATGAAGGTTGGGGTCCCACAGGATGTCCCATTTAATCTCGATGTCTGAGGGACAAAAAGAATATAAGCACACAGTAAGTGCTAAACAAACAGTTGGCTAAGCATTGTCTTTAAAAAGATCTTCAGGGGCTCGGACCTCCACAGAAGCTGGTCCACAAATGAGCATCTTCTTCCATTCGGGCTCAGAGTTATGTGCAGGTGCGATCACAATGGACTTTAGCTGGGAAGGAAGTGATTTCATTGGTCCTCCATTCTAAGGAGACTGATGGAACAACATTTAGCAGTGATGTCAGAACTAATTCATTCCATATATTTGCCCTGTATAAACTAGTAAAATGCTCCCTAAACCCATGTATCTCTGTTTTGTCTTGGTAGAGTAATATGCTGCTCTACTTTTTCCTTTTGTATTATTAATGTGTAGCCTTTGTCAGAATGTCTCAAATCTTACAGATCTGGCACTGTTTATAAGGTATTGTACCATATAAAACCTCCCCACCTTCCCTTCTACATTTATAACCTCAGGCAATTAGGTGTAGTAAAAGACAAGCAGGTGTTAAGTTACACTTGAAATAATGTATTATTTATAATATTCATAAATAATGGCAATATGCTAAGTACAAATGAACACTGGCAACCATACAACCTGATAAATGCTGATGTGTAGTTTCAGATGGCACACAAACTTTTAGTTACTTTAAAAGTCTCTAGTTCATTTGTGGTCAGCTTTCTTCAGGACAGGCCGCATGCCTGTCTCAATATGGCTGCCGAGCTGTGCTCTTTATTGTGTTGTCCTTTTCAGTTCATGCTGTGTGAGATGCTCCTTCATAATGATGGTGTAAGAGAGAGAGAGGGAGGGGTAAAGCAAGCAAATTTATAGGCTCTCTGTCCAAGCCCTACAGCCAATAGGACATCGTGGTACTTAATGGCTTCAGGCAACTTTAGACCAATGGGGCACACAATAAATTTCACACCTGCACCCAAAGCCATTTGTTGAGCTGATGTTTGTTAGTTAGGCAGTCTGGCTTTCCTGTGGGGTTGACTAAGAGAATCATGCAGAGAATCACTGGCCAAACTGGTTTTGAGGCACTTCCCCCAACCCTGTCGTAAAATTACAAAGAGACTCAGTCCTAAAAGGGGGTGGGGGTACTTAACCATACAAATAAAGACTTGCAAAATATTAGCAACTTATATGCAAAATTTCACACCAAAACAATCTGGTACTACTCTTCACTATCCTGGGTATCTTTAGAGATATGATCCATTCTTTCCATAATTTGACACTACCTACAGCCATGTCTTGGTGTATTACTTCATGGTACTCTCAACATGCTACCTAAGTAACAGAATTAGTAGCAGAGCAGTAGAGAAAACATCCCCACTGCTGATATTTCAACTTCTACTTACTGCATCCGCTTTCTGAACTCATAACACACACTTTCTACTAAGACTGTACTTGCCACCTGGTGACTACCTTTTCACAGCATTACATGTTGTATGCAAAACCTTGCATTACATTGAGTTTCTCCCAACACTGTCTACCACATGTGCTATGGCTATGCTTTCATGTCTTCAACTTCCCTTTGCCTCTAACTGTTTACTGTGTTTACACAATTCTTGATAAATTTCAGTCGGGTTTTAAAACAAATCACAGCACAGAAACGGCACTCGTTAAAGTAGTAAATGATTTGCGAGTGAATGCAGACAGAGGCCATTTATCTGTTCTCATCCTCCTCGATCTGAGTGCCGCATTTGACACCATTGATCATAATATTCTTAGAAATCGCCTTTGTCAATGGGTGGGCCTCTCTGGCAATGTCTTAAATTGGTTTGAATCCTACCTGACAGGGAGAAAAATTTTTGTTAGTTGTGGGAATTACAACTCGAAGACACATGATATCCAATATGGTGTTCCACAAAGCTCTATCCTGGGTCCGCTGCTCTTCTCAATCTACATGCTTTCGTTAGGTCAGATTATCTCAGGGCACAATGTGAGCTACCACAGCTATGCTGATGACACACAGCTGTACTTATCAATAGCACCTGATGACCCCGATTCTATTGATTCACTAACACAATGTCTGACTTGTATCTCAGAATGGATGAATAGTAACTTTCTCAAGTTGAATAAGGAGAAAACTGAAATCTTAGTGATTAGCAATAATGGATACAATGAGGCTATTAGAAATAAACTGGATACATTAGGATTAAAAGTCAAGACGGAGGTAAAAAGCTTAGGGGTGATTGTTGACTGTAATCTGAATTTTAAATCGCATATTAATCAGATCATTAGGACAGCATTTTTTCACTTAAGAAACATAAGTAAAGTTAGACCGCTTATATCACTGAAAGATGCAGAGAAATTAGTTCACGCGTTTGTTTTCAGTCGACTAGATTACTGTAATGCACTCCTCTCAGGACTACCCAAGAAAGATATAAATCGTTTGCAACGAGTGCAGAATGCAGCTGCTAGAATCCTAACTAGGAAAAGAAAATCGAACACATTTCTCCAGTTTTGATGTCACTACACTGGTTACCTGTGTCATTCAGAAAATTCTGCTTATGGTTTATAAAGCCTTAAATAATCTCGCCCCATTGTATATATTGGAATGTCTGACACCTTATATTCCAAATCGTAACCTCAGATCCTCAAATGAGTGTCTCCTTAGAATTCCAAGAACAAAACTTAAAAGAAGTGGTGAGGCGGCCTTCTGCTGTTATGCACCTAAAATCTGGAATAGCCTGCCAATAGGAATTTGCCAGGCTAATACAGTAAAGCAATTTAAAACACTGCTGAAAACACATTACTATAAATTCAATTTAACTTAGTTTAACTTAATCCTGATACTCTATATGTTCAATTCATCATAATAACTATTAATGGTGGCTCTAAAATCCGTACTGACCCCTACTTTCTTTTCTGTTTCTTTTTCCGGTTTCTTTGTGTTGGTGGCCTGCGCCACCACCACCTACTCAAAGCTTCATGATGCTCCAACAATGATGGATGGATTAAAAGGCAGACCTCTACATGACTATCATCATCAAGCCCTTCCATGAGAATCCTAAATCCAAAGAGGACTGTTTCATTTATGTTAGGTAGAATGCCCAGAGGGGACTGGGCGGTCTCATGGTCTGGAATCCCTACAGATTTTATTTTTTCTCCAGCCGTCTGGAGTTTTTGTTTTTTCTGTCCCCCCTGGCCATTGAACCTTACTCTTATTCGATGTTAATTAATATTAATTTATTTTGTTTTCTTATTGTGTGTTTTATTTTTCTATTCTTTATTATGTAAAGCACTTTGAGCTACTGTTTGTATGAAAATGTGCTATATAAATAAATGTTGTTGTTGTTGTTTACCTTAAGATCTTTCACCTTAACACTGTCTTTCCATTTCAGCATCTCCTCCTTTAGTTCCACTTCACATTTTGCCATCAAAGTGAAATCCTTACACATGGAGGTTCTTCACCTACTCCACTCGCCACCAACTCCATCAATGTCACATATTCTTATTGAAGTGCCACCCTCATCTGAGATCTTTATACCCATCTTGGAATGTTTTTGGTCAGCCAGTCTGCTTACTGTTGTGTTTGATCCCCATACAAATTGACCTTGAGCTTGCTTCCTGTGCATTCGCTACTTTGGTAAGCCAGGTGTGTGCTTGATATATATTTTTGGATTTTAGTTTAGTTTTAGTTCAGTTGGTCCAAGAATGGAGTATTTATTTCATTTGTTGCCTTCCTGACAGTTTGAGAGGACATTGTAATGGAACTTGCTATCTTCTTAGCTGTTGGACACTTTCCAAGGAGCTCTGTCTATGGCAAGCAATCTTTCTTTCAAATTTTTTATTAAGGATACATAATCATTAACTAAGGAACCGGGCCATCTGGGAACTGTCACCTGGGACTGAATGAAGACTGAAAATAGAATGCATGAACCCATCCAGGTTGCATAATTCTTGATATTTGCTTCAATTGGTTATTATGCCGCTAAATAAAATTTTAAGTGAAAGCTTCAACTCCATGTCTTTCTTTCCAGTTATTAACTACTAGTGTTGCTGAGTGTTGATTATTCATTCCTTGTTTAGCTGTGGTCCCTTAAGTGTATGAAGGACGCTTTGTGGAGTAGTCTTTTGGTGGAAAACTGGGTTGAAGTAAAAGACTGATATGATAGCAAGCACCTTCTCATTTGAGGTGCCAAAGCTTAAATATGTGGCATACAATAAGGCCAGTGAGACAGGTAAGAGGTTTCCTACCGCAGTTTATTACCAATTGAAGTTTACGCAAACCATCCTTTGTGCCCTTAGCTTGACTGCGGCTGAAAAATTAATGTTTAATCAGCACTCTGCTTAACTTACTTAAGCCCATAGCTCCATGTGGAGCATAGGCTATCAATAACACCTCTCCAGCAAGTTTGGCTCTGGGCTATATTTTCTGTCTCTTTCCTGGTGTTGGCGTACTGTTTTAGTTCTGCTTCTGTGCCTTGCCTCCAGGTGTTTCTTGGTCTATTTCTCTTCCTTTGAGTGTATCAAGATAGCAGTTAGACTTGGGTGTGGAAGGACCTTTACTACAAGGGTGTGTGAAAGCTGAGAAGAAGCTGTGCTGCAGACGCCCCCTTCTCACAGCAAAGCACACCACTCACCTACAAATCAATAATTCAACAGAGATACTGAATTTAAGCTATTATTTTAAAATTATATTAAGTGCATAATAATCAATAGCAGTAAACTTAATAATAAGAATAATAATTCTTTGCATTTAAATGGCGCTTTTCTCACTACTCAAAGCGCTCAGCAATTGCAGGTTAAGAGCCTTGCTCAAGTGCCCAACAGAGCAGAGTCCCCATTGGAATTTTACAGGATTCAAACCGGCAACCTTCCGATTGCCAGTACACTCCCTAGCCTCAGAGCCACCACTCTGCCATTTTATTAAGCAATACAAATATTTGTACAACCTGGGTGGGCTCATACAATCTTCACTTAGTCTCCATTAATTCTCAGATGACATGTCCTTAATTTCAGATTATGTATCCTTAACTGAAAAATAAAAAGACAAATTTCTTCCTGGAGACAGAGCTCATTGGAAAGTGTCCAACAATTAAGAAGATAACAAGCTCCATTTAAATGTCTGTAGCTCCTCTTAAAGTATCAGGATGGTAGAAACTGCACCAAACACTCTATTCTTGGAACAAAGCACCAACTGAACTTAACACTAAACTTAAAACTGAATTGAGATCTAAACTCTTTTTGGAAAGAGATATATTAAAAGGGCAACCCCCACCCCTTTCTTATCCAAAATCAGCACACAAACCTACCTTAGCAAAGGGGCTAACATTTTCACAGCTTTGCAAACAACAGTAAAGCTATCGCACAAGCTCAAGGTCAGTTCCCCCTGGAATCAAAAGTTGCACTAAGCTGCAAATAGACTGGCATTGTCCTGCTTTGCCCTTTGGCTTTCCCAGAATACACTTCACTGGTGTGCAGTTAAAAAGGTTAAAGCAATACCCATACACTTGTATGCTTTTCTTTTTGTGAATTCTGTTTCTTGGATTGTGCATTGGGACTTGGTTGTTCTGGAGATACCTTTTTTAACAAATCCTTTTGTCTTTTTTTGTTGTTTTCTTATTTAATATAAAAAAAATTCTGAACTCAAATAAAATATTTTATTGGTTTGGTGTTATGTTACAGCCAGAGCTTACTCCCTGGCTTATGTTTATTTTCCTTTTTTGTGCCTTCTTGGATTATCTTAAATTATGTTTTCCCATGTTGATTGTAATTACTGTATGTATTTTTTGTTAAAATTGTTCTGTTTATTCATTACTTACTATCTGTGCATTGTACTTTATTCTCTTGTATACTTGGGTCAACCATAAAGAGCGGGGCCACCCTGATGTTACCACTGAAGGACCGCCCCTCTGCCTTTATCTTCTGAAGCTGAGATCAGATCATTCAGTGATTCAGTGATTCATTGATGTCTGGAGTGTAATTTGTATGGCTTTCTTGAATTATTGCTTTTCTTCTTGGATTTTGGTCTTGTTTTACAAATTTAGTCTTGTTCATCTTAGATAGCATTTTAGACAAATGCTTTTAAATTATTTTTCCATTTTTGTTCTTTTATTTATATAAATAAATTAATCTTTTTATAGATTTGTTGTGGATGTTACTTCTCAAGTTATTTTTTTTAATAATTCTCCTTTCCACTGAGAGCATTTGGATATATTTTGGTAGATTTAAAATTATCAGAAATTTAAAAGCCTGTAACCCTTTTTTTTTTCAAAATTCAATATTCTTTATTTGTCACATACACAGTTTTACAATTACAATATGTAGTGAATGTGCTCTGAATTGGCCATGAGACTGTGCAATGAAGTTAACAAGCAGATAACTTATAGGCTGGTGAGCGGTTGCAGGTGCGATGGGCTGAATGATTCTCCGGGCTGATAATGAGACAATCAGACTGACTGCACATGCCAACTAGGCAAAACACGGTTGGCCGACCACCTTGTACAAACCTAGAGATGAACCATTTTCTCAGCAGATCGCTCACACCTGCTTCACTCCCCAGTGTGAGTGTGTCCATTATTTATTTATTCAAAAAATATCAAGGCACTTTCTACAGAATTACAGTATAAAGACCTTAGGATCATTGGAGAGACCAAAAACTTCCTTAACCATCTCAAATGGTAAAGACACTGCCTTGCCTTTGTGGACTGGGCTTGAATATGTTCACTCCATGTCAAATCCTTGGTGATATGAATCCCCAGATATTTGAATCTGCTCACCCTCTCCACTGTAATCCTGTTTATATTGAGGGGGGTGTGTAAGACCGCTGCTGTCTTCTGCTGAAGTCACCACCAGCTCTTTGGTTTTGCTAACATTCAGTTGAAGGCAGTTCTCCTGACACAACAATGCCAGGTTTTCCACTTCCTCCATGTATGCTGTCTCATCATTGTTGGAAGTGAAGCCTTGCACCACTGCATCATCAGCAAATTTGACAATGGAGTTGGAGGCACAGCCTTGTGGAGCTCCTGTATTGAGTGTGATGATGCTGGAGGCACAACTACTAACTCTCATCACCTGTGGACTCCCTGTGAACAAGCTGAAAACCCAGGCACTATGGTGATTGTTCAGTCCAAGATCCCTCAGCTTGGTGAGAAATTACCTGAACTGTAATCAATGAACAGCAGCATCACATAGTTGTCATGCTTCATATCCATGTAGTAGAAGGTAGTATGCAGGACGTGGGAGATGGCATCCTCCGCTGATCTATAGGGGCAGTAGGTGAACTGGAGTGAGTCAGTGGAGTTGGAGATGGATGCTTTAGTGAAGACTTTAAGGAGCCTCTCAAAAACCTTCATGACTACCAAGACTTGGACAGGCCTGTAGCCTGCCTGTAGAGTTGGTAGGTCAGGCTGCCTTTGGTGACACCTTTTCTGGGTGGGCTAGGAGGGTCTTGGGTCTTGACCTGTTTATGTCTATTTTGTTTACTGCTCCATCATAACAACCAGTTTCTCTAGTGATGGGTTTATAACATCCTTTTCCTAGTATTTTCATCTTATTTGAGGCATTAACTATACAAACACTATATATATATATATATAGTAACAGATTAAGGCGCTTCTCGCACCCTTGCACCCTCAGACACCACGTCAGACACTAGGTAAAAGTCCAATAATGATATTTATTATATCAATAATGTGCACAAAGCACCCTCCACTCCCAAATACTCCAATAACAATAACAACAATTCTCAAATAAACCAATCCTCCAGCTCCCAGACGCGTTGCCACCCTTCCACCCAGCTCAGCTCATTGTCTGGAGCGAGGCACCGCCCTTTTATAGCCCCTGACCCGGAGGTGTTCCTGTCCCAACAGACCACAGTTCCTTATTCCTTCCGGGTCAGGGCAAACAGTCCTTTTCTTCACCCGGGAGCACGTCGTTCCTTCCTGTCACGTGACCGTGGCGTACTCCCGGGTCATAAGGCACGACAGAGCCCATAAGTCCCCCCACAGTGACTCCTGGTGGCCCCCAAGGTATCCAGCAGTACTACAGTCCATGAGGCCCTGCTGGACCTCGGGGCATGATCCTGCTGTCGGGAGAGCTCCTCCTAGCGGCCTGGGGTAAGGACCGGCATGGAAAGCCGGTAGTCCTCCACAATATATATATATATATATATATATACTGTATATATATATATACTGTATATATATATATATATATATATATATATATATATATATATATACATATTGTGAACGGGACCTGGACACAGACAGACGGACATCGTTTTGCACCCAACACACACGTTTATTTACACCACCACTATGTACAATATTCACAAACTTTAGTGCACGTCCCAGTGCCTCCAGCACCGATTCCCCAAAAGTCCGGGCCTTTCACCGTCTTTTATGCCTTTCTTCTGGCCGCCTCTAGTCCTCTCTCCAGCTCCGTCATCTTCCACCCGTCTTCCGCTCTCGAATGAAGGGAGGTGGCCCCTTTTATCACACCCCAGATGGGCTCCAGCTGCTTACTGGCATTCCTCCGCAGACACGCCCCAGTGTGGCGGAAGTGCCGGCTGCGCACCCGGAAGCCCTCCGGGTGTCCCCTGTTTTCTCCCCCCCAGCACTTCCTGGTGTGGTGGAAGTGCTGGGCTCCAGGTTTGTTCAGGCACCGGGGCACCGCCTGGCAGTGGCCATGGGCCCCTACAGGGTTGGGCTTCCAAGCCCCTTACCCGAGGCCACCAACAAAACCAAGGCGGTTGCCCCCTCGTGGTCGGGAGGAGGCACCAGCCCACCTCCGATCCGCTCGGGCATCCCGGCTGAGCTCCACCCCAGCCGCCTGTGACAGTATATATATATATATATATATATATACAGTGCATCCGGAAAGTATTCACAGCGCATCACTTTTTCCACATTTTGTTATGTTACAGCCTTATTCCAAAATGGATTAAATTCATTTTTTTCCTCAGAATTCTACACACAACACTCCATAATGACAACGTGAAAAAAGTTTACTTGAGGTTTTTGCAAATTTATTAAAAACTAGCAAAATACCCGCGTTTCGCAGCGGCGAAGTACTGTCTTAAAATTTTTATTAAGAAGAAAATTAAACCTTTTTAAACTGAAGGAAAATATACCAATAATTATTTGTTAAGGATCTCTTTGTAAACCACATTGTGAGTTCGGCCCTCTGGTTGTAATATGACCAAGCTGTGCGCTGAGCTTACTCTTGAGCATGCAACGTACAGTTGGCCATGTGAACAGTAATCTTGTTTCAAATCTCACAGCTTGGATTGCTGCTGTCATAATCGGTTTGAGTTTCATGGTTTGTTTCAATTACGACAGTATTTGTAGGACTTGTGTTGAAGTGACATTCGGAATCTGTCAAGCGTTGTAAGTATACAACTAGTTGCATCGATAACTTCACATCCATCTTTTGAGAGTTTAAACATTCATAAACATCAAAGTGTCCACTACTGAAATCGTCACCTGTGAATCTAAGATGTTTAAGAGCCATTGGCGGTTGTCGAAAGGTGTAAAATATTTGGCCATTTTGGTACACTTGAAAGCGACAACAGAACAATTCAGCGGCAGCCATCAACTCATATGCAGAACCATAGGTGAAGGGCTTAAGCATTTCACTCTTCTAGTGCTCCTGTGTAGTATAATTATCTCCTGTACCGTCATCAGTCCACACCTTGAACCTGTCCCAGTTATTCAATACATAAGACACAATGTTCCTCCGGATATCAAGAGTGAGCCTGATATGGCCGTGCAATATGTAACAAAGAAAATGGAAAAGGCAGGTTCCATCTCTGGGCATGGAAACCACTCGGTAAGTGACAGTTCTTTGATTGATGGTGATCACCTCGATAGACATGTTAATGAGGGTACGGTTGGAATGATAAAGGAAATGTGTACCTGAACAATGTAAAGTAAGTCTAAAATACCTACACAATAACTATAATCATAATAAATGAACAATAAAACAGCGGAGAAGCCGTGGATTAAATAAAAGGCTGTAGTTATCAGCAGGGAGACGTGAATCCCGTGGCGATGCAAGGAAGTGAATGTAGAGACTGGAGCGACGGACGGCCTTATATAGACAGGCAGTCAACAACGTGGGAGGCGTTGGGATGGAGGACCCAACGCCGCCTCACACGGTGACCGAGCTGTAGGCTATGGACGTATATATGTACGTAAGTAGAATTCAGTTAGCATTGGGAACCTGCATACCAAATTTTTTGAAGATGGGCCCATAAGTAACAAAGACCGTTGAAAAGTTCGATATGGTGGCCGACAGTGGCATCATCTCACCGAAATAAGTACGTACATTGGTTTCGGTTTGCGCAGGGAAGCCACCTTCCAAATTTCGAGAAGATGGGGCCATAAATAAGAAAGTTCAACGTGGCGGACATTGTCGACCGTTATGACCTTTACGCGTAGAATTTCGAAATGAAACCTGCTCAACTTTTATAAGTAAGCTGTAAGGAATGAGCCTGCCAAATTTCAGTCTTCTACCTACATGGGAAGTTGGAGAATTAGTGACATTGTAAACTTCAATATGGCGACAGACAGTGGCATCATACCACCGAAATAAGTACGTACATCGGTTTTGGTTAGTGTTGGGAAGCCACCTACTAAATTTCGTGAAGATTGGGTCAGCCTTCTACCTACACGGGAAGTTGGAGAATTAGTGACGTTGGAAAGTTCAATATGGCGGCCGACAGTAGCGTTATACCATCGAAATAAGTACGTACATCGGTTTCGGTTAGCGCAGGGAGCCGCCTACCAAATTTCGTGAAGATGGGGCCATAAATAAGAAAGTTCAACATGGCGGACGTTGTCGACCGTTATCGACCATTACGTGTAGAATTTCAAAATGAAACCTGCTTAACTTTTGTAAGTAAGCTGTAAGGAATAAGCCTGCCAAATTTCAGCCTTCTACCTACACTGGAAGTTGGAGAATTAGTGATGAGTGAGTGAGTGAGTGAGTGAGTGAGTGAGGGCTTTGCCTTTTATTATTATAGATAAAAAAACTGAGAAATCACATGCACATAAGTATTCACAGCCTTTGCTCCATACTTTGTCGATGCACCTTTGGCAGCAATTACAGCCTCAAGTCTTGTTGAATATGATGCCACAAGCTTGGCACACCTATCCTTGGCCAGTTTCACCCATTCCTCTTTGCAGCACCTCTCAAGCTCCATCAGGTTGGATGGGAAGCGTCGGTGCACAGCCATTTTAAGATCTCTCCAGAGATCCAGATTCAAGTTTGGGCTCTGGCTGGGCCACTCAAGAACATTCACAGAATTGTCCTGAAGCCACTCATTTAATATCTTGGCTGTGTGCTTAGGGTTGTTGTCCTGCTGAAAGATGAACCGTCGCCCCAGTCTGAGGTCAAGAGTGCTCTGGAGCAGGTTTTCATCCAGGATGTCTCTGTACATTGCTGCTGTCATCTTTCCCTTTATCCTGACTAGTCTCCCAGTTCCTGCCGCTGAAAAACATCCCCACAGCATGATGCTGCCACCACCATGCTTCACTGTAGGGATAGTATTGGCCTGGTAATGAGTCGTGCCTGGTTTCCTCCAAACGTGACGCCTGGCATTCACACCAAAGAGTTCAATCTTTGTCTCATCAGACCAGAGAATTTTTTTTCTCACGGTCTGAGAGTCCTTCAGGTGCCTTTTGGCAAACTGCAGGCGGGCTGCCATGTGCCTTTTACTAAGGAGTGGCTTCCGTCTAGCCACTCTACCATACAGGCCTGATTGGTGGAGTGCTGCAGAGATGGTTGTCCATCTGGAAGGTTTTCCTCTCTCTGGAGCTCTGACAGAGTGACCATCGGGTTCTTGGTCACCTCCCTGACTAAGGCCCTTCTCCCCCGATCGCTCAGTTTAGATGGCCAGCCAGCTCTAGGAAGAATCCTGGTGGTTTCGATCTTCTTCCACTTACGGATGATGAAGGCCACTGTGCTCATTGGAACCTTCAAAGCAGCAGAAATTTTTCTGTAACCTTCCTCAGATTTGTGCCTCGAGACAATCCTGTCTCGGAGGTCTACAGACAATTCCTTTGACTTTATGCTTGGTTTGTGCTCTGACATGAACTGTCAACTGTGGGACCTTGTATAGACAGATGTGTGCCGTTCCAAATCATGTCCAATCAGCTTAATTTACCACAGGTGGACTCCAATGAAGCTGCAGAAACATCTCAAGGATGATCAGAGGAAACAGGATGCACCTGAGCTCAATTTTGAGCTTCATGGCAAAGGCTGTTAATACTTATGTACATGTGCTTTCTCAATTTTTTTATTTTTAATAAATTTGCAAAAATCTCAAGTAAACTTTTTTCACATTGTCATTATGGGGTGTTGTGTGTAGAATTCAGAGGAATAACTGAATTTAATCCATTTTGGAATAAGGCTGTAACATAACAAAATGTGGAAAAAGTGATGCGCTGTGAATGCTTTCCGGATGCACTGTATATAGGAAGTTTGCATGTTGTCCCTGTGTCTGCATGGGTTTCCTCTGGGAGCTCTGGTTTCCTCCCACGGTCCAAAGAGATGCAGGTTAGGTGCATTCTATATTGTCCCAAGTGTGTGTGCGCTTTGTATGTGTGTGTGTACACACCCTGCGGTGGGCTGGTGCCCTGCCAGGGGTTTGTTTCCTGCCTTATATATATATAATCTCTATTATCCCAATGGAGGGCTAAATTTGGCTTATAGAGTTTGGGGTCAGGCTGCCTTTGGTGAGACCTTTTAACTGGGTAGATTAGAGAGGGTTGTTGTAGGAGTCGTTTAGAGTGCTCAAACCCTTTCACTATTTTGAATGTACTAAAATTACTGACTCAAAAGTCATTACAGGAATTCCCTTTAGTGGTGTCATTTTCACCTCTATGTTCTTCATACCATAAAGCTGGGCTGATGAGTGCCAGCATGGTTGCTATCCCCAGTAGCGTGGTGAGCTAAAACTGCATTGCTCTATAGTAGATCATAAAACATTTACAACATTAATGAACACACTTCTATCCATTTCGGGCTGTGATTAGTTCATTTTTTACAATGAAAATATAACACTGTGAGGGAAATTTGTCAAATCAGTATATGCATAGCACCTTCTCTTATATATAGTTTGAGAGGGAAATATGCTTATATTTGGCTATATTCATGTATGGATTTTATTATGCATTTTATTATTTATTACTTTTATATAAATTAACATATTTTTATATTGTTAGTAAAGACCTGTTAAGACTTCGACACACCCTGAATTGGAGCCTAGTTCCTGCTATAGAGTGGAATTATAACCAAGCAACAAACTCTTATCGCTATTTAAGGAACCACATACGTCTTTCTTTTACTTGCCAATTGTACATAAGGAGTGACCCAGTTTTTTCAAATTAGAAGACAAAAGGAAAACAAAACTAGAGTGTGCAGTTCCTTCTTCCTCAAAGCATTGTGGTTGCCATTTGACTTTTTTTTTTGTTTAAAGATAAGGAAACAATACAAAAGAACACAGGTTATATTAAAAGATCCACGGTGTAAACCTTGAGTCAGAATTTTCTTATCATAGTACCCATATATGGGAGAAGAACTTAATTGAAATCAGACAGCTTGTGAATTTCATCCCCGAGCTGTTTGGGATGACTGCTAACTGCAATGCCACCATCAGAGTAATAACTGGTGTCTAGTTTTAATTTGAAATCACCCCTGTAAGTTTTGGATCCTCAGATGAGCCTATAAAGGGGCAGTCGATTATACTGGCTGATATTTCTGTTAAGAAAATGCTGATAATAAAAATAAATTAGAAAATAAATAGAAAAATATGAAAAATAGCCTTAATATATAGTTTTTTATTCAACTGTAGTCAAGTTTTTGTGATTTGTGTTTTCCCATCTTGTGATAAAAGAACTGTTCTCTGAAGTATTACATCTATATTAATCTTTTTATCTTAAATAACATATGCATTCCCTAGTATGTGTGGCCCTCTAGAAGTTGCACACCAAATGATTATCTTGATGTTAGAAGCAGGTAATCATTTTTACTTTTATATAAGTGTTAGTATGAAGCAGATTTGTCAGCTACAAAAGATGAAAGGATTTTATAAGTCACATTTTGCTTTCTTTGCTTGCCAAGTAGTACCATTTGCAGTACTTCTTTTCTTTGAGCAAATTGATTTTTGTGTCAGTATTCCACAGAGAGAATGGAAAGAGAAAAAAAAGTGAGTGGAGGAGCAACTAGCGAGAAAGGGAATTGATCAGAGAACAAAGGTTTGTGACATCATCAAAAAAAAAGTTAAAATCGGTAGGGCTGAAATCACGGTAAAAAGATGCATTACTTGTGGAGTAAAGGAGCAGGAGCAGAGATGATAATGTCAGAATGTGAGCAGTCAATGGAGAAAGGAGAAGGTAAAATGCTGAAAGTGTGCTAATCAAAGGCAAGAAACGTGAAAAAATATATCAGAAAAATCAATTGATCAGCTAAGAAATACGTAAATGACCTTATTCACAGTAGTCAAGGTAAATTATTAATTGTGAGAATTAAATGCAAGTGCTTTATGCAGTGGCTTCAGAAAGTCTTCAGACCCCTTCACTTTGTTCACATTTTGTTTTGTTGCAGCCTTCAGCTCAAATCATTTAAATTCATTTTTTCCTTGATAAGCAGCCCATTCTATTGAGAATCATCATTGAGATGTTTCTACACCTTGTGGTCAGTTCAACTGATTGGTCATTAGTGATGGCACAAAGCTGTCTGTTGAAGGGCCCACAGCTGAGCAAAAACCAAGTCTTGAAAGTCAAAGGAATTGAATGAGAAAAAAGGTCAGAATTATTTTGAGCCACAGATCTGGGTAAGCCTTCAGCCAAATTTCTGTAGCACTGGATTCCCTTCCCGTAAATGGAAGACGTTTGAAACTCTTCCTAGAGTTGAAAGCCTGGCCAGTGGAAGCATTTAAGGTAAATGAGTCTTGGTAAGAGAGATCACTTTGGTCAAATTCCACAAGAGGTGTGAAAACTTCCAGAAGGATAACCATCACACTTCAACACTGCCCTCATCTGGGCAGAGTGGTAAAGATGACATATGGAAACCCACTTGGAGTTCGTGAAAAGGCACCTAAAAGACAAAATTCTCTGGTCTGATGAAACAAAATTGAACTGTCAGATTATCAATACTGTGACACATCTGGAGGAACCCAGGCCACGCTCATTCACCTGCACAATTCTACTCCAACGGTGAGGCATACCGGTGGCAGTATCACACCCTGTGGTTGTTTTTCAGTAGGAGGGTTGAAGGCAAGCTGAATGGAGCTAAGTACAGAGATATCCTTAATAAAGAGTAGTGCTCTGGACCTCAGATCCTCCAGCAAGACAATGGCCCTAAGCACAAATCCAACATGTGTGTGAGAACGGCACTCTGTCCAAGGCTGACTCCTGCCTTGTGCTTATCTGAAGATAGGCACTTGCTCGCTATCTCTTTTAACTGGATAAACTAGTTAGAAAATGAATGGATGTTTAAATGGACAACTGCAGCCAGATTTTTTTACAATCTGTGGATAAATACAAAGCCTCTGTTCCTGTCTATGGCGTTCATCAGGGCTATATCTGGTTCTGTATAAGTAGCAGTTAATATCTACTTCGTTATTCAAATACATGAAACTAAAAATTAAAACAATTGCAATTCACAGCTGACTGACCAAATCATCAGGCTGTCAAATCATACATTAATCATGTATTTTTATTTATGGAATAATTTCAAAAAGGGGTAAAATGGCAATAATAGAAAGATTTTATGATTTAAAAGTCCAGTGGCATTTCTCACTTTAATAAGTTAAACAGTCCCACAATCGCAAACTGAAATTGAAGGCCAGTTTGCACATCTTGCTTTCTCTTTGTAACACTCATGGGTTAAGCAGAAATGACCTAGATCACTGAATGTCACTGTAGCAAATGCTTTTTAATCTCCCTACATCATTTAAAATGTATATATTTGTTTAAGTGTGTGATATTATTGTACAAACCTAAGTAAAATGCAAACCATTGTCTCACTGGATAAATTAAGGATCAATCAGGGTGTGTCTGGGGCCACCCATTGCTGCATCCCTGTGAATATCCATGAGTTGTCCAGCCATAGCCAGGACTTGGAACCACTCTAACATTTATAGAGAGACCTAAATGTACGTGTCCACCAACAGTCTCCATCCAACCTGACAGAGCTTGAGTGGGTCTGCAGAGAAGAAGGGCAGAAAATCCCTAAATCCAGGTGTGTGAAGTTTGTTGTGACAGATCCAAGTAGATTCCAGGCTAGAATCGCTGCCAAAGGTACTTTAGTTTAGATTAGATTAGATCTTCTTCTTCTTTTGGCTGCTCCTGTTAGGGGTTGCCACAGTGGAACATCTTCCTTCATATCGTCCTGTCTTCTGCATCTTGTTCTGTTAAACTTACCACCTGCATGTCCTCTCTCACCACATCCATAAATCTTCACTTAGGCCTTCCTCTGTTCCTCTTTCCTGGCAACTCTATCATTAACATCCTTTTACCAATATACCCAGCGTCTCTCCTCTGCACATGTTCAAGCCAACGCAATCTCACCTCTCTGACTTTGTCTCCCAACCTTCCAGCCTGAGCTGACCCTCTAATGTACTCGTTTCTAATCCTGTCCATCCTCATCACTCCCAGTGCAAATCTTAGCATCTTTAACTGTGCTACCTCCAGCTCTGTCTCCTGCTTTCTGGTCAGTGCCACCGTCTCCAACCCATATAACATAGCTGGTCTCACTACCATCCTGTAGACTTTCCCTTTCACTCCTGCTGATATCCATCTGTCACAAATCACTCCTGACACTCTTCTCCACCCATTCCACCCTGCTTTCACTCTCTTCCACAATCCCCATTACTCTGTACTGTTGATCCCAAGTATTTAAACTCATCCACCTTCACCATCTCTATTCCCTGCATCCTCACTATTCTACTGACCTCTCTCTTATTCACACACATGTATTCTGTCTTGTTCCTACTGACCTTCATTCCTCTCCTCATTAGAGCATATCTCCACCTCTCCAGGGTCTCCTCAACCTGTTTCCTACTCTCACTGCAAATCACAATTTCATTAGCAAACATCATAGTCCATGGGGACTCCTGTCTAATCTTGTCTGATTACCTGTTCATCATCTTAGCAAATAAGAAAGGGCTCAGAGCCGATCCCTGATGTAATCCCACAACCACGTTGAATTCATCCGTCACTCCTACCGCAGACCTCACCACTGTCAAACTTCCCTCGTACATATCCTGTACAACTCTTACGTACTTCTCTGCCACTCCCGACTTCCTCATACAATACCACAGCTCCTCTCAAGGCACCCTGTCATATGCTTTCTCCAGGTCCACAAAGATTCAATGCAACTCCTTCTGGCCTTTTCTATACTTCTCCATCAACACTCTCTGAGCAAACATTGCATCTGTGGTGCTCTTTTTTGGCATGAAACCATATTGCTGCTCACTAATTATTACCTTACTTCTTAACCTAGCTTCCATTACTCTTTCCCATAACTTCATGCTGTGGCTCATCAATTTTATCCCTCTGTAGTTACTGCAGTCCTGCACATCCCCCTTATTCTTAAATATCGGCACCAGTACACTTCTTCTCCACTCCTCAGGCATCCTCTCACTTTACAAGATTCCATCAAACAATCTGGTTAAAAACTCCACTGCCATCTCTCCTAAACACCTCCATGATTCCACAGGTATGTCATCTGGATAGATTAGATTAGATAAACTTTATTAATCCCAATGGGAAATTTATATGGCTACAGAAGCAGAAACATAAATAACAAGGATGCAGACTCACAGGACAAATAATAGACAATTAATCAATCAATATGTAAAAATAAATAAACAAATAAATAAATAAATAAAACAATATTGTTCAGATATGTCAATGTTTAACTAACTACTAAATACATGTGTCAATGCAATATTTCAGTTTATTTTTAATAAACTTACATACATTTCTGAAGTACTAAAATTTATATTTGCTTTGTCATTCTTGGCTACTGACTGTTGCTTGATGAAGAATGTGGACCTCAATGGTGCAAGCACAAAATTAACGCACAAAAATCATAGCCTTTGATGGTTCTCTGCTAAGGGTCTGTCTGTGGAGCTCTGTCCTACAATAGATTTGGATTGAGACAACATGCCTCAGTCTGGGACTGGCTGCCTTTATATGGTTCAGACTGGAAGGGGCAGTGTGTCTCGGAATGATGAGGGCGGAGACACTTGCCCACAAGGGGAGTCTTATTGGAGATGGGGGGGGGTTCTAGGGTGGTATATCATACCTGGTCTGAACTGATAAGGTGATCCACAGATGCACATGCTTGACAATATACAGTATATACAGTAATCCCTATCGCGCTTCGACTTTCGCGGCTTCACTCTATCGCGGATTTTAAATGTAAGCACATCTAAATATATATCACGGATTTTTCACTGGTTCGCCGCTTTCTGCGGACAATGGGTCTTTTAATTTAGGTTACATGCTTCCTCAGTTTGATTGGCGGATGGCTTAGAAGCTACCCAATCAGAGCATGTATTACATATTAACTAAAACTCCTCAATGCTATAAGATATGCTTCCCACGTGGCGCTTGTTTTGTTTGCTTCTCTCTGTCTTTCTCACTCTCTCTGCCTGATGGAGGGGGTGTGAGCAGAGGGGGCAGTTTACACAGTGGCTGTTTGCCTAGAAGATAGGACGCTCCTCTACAAAATGCCGCTTTATCGCGGTGCTTCTGTATACTTAAAAGCAAGTATTGATTTTTTGATGGTTTGCTTTTCTTAGCGAGCGCTCTCTCTGACATTATCTGCTCTTCACGGTGCTCCTTTGAAGATAAGATATGTTTGCTTCTTTTAATTGTGAGAAAGAACTGCCATCTCTGTCTTGTAATGAAGCACAGTTTAAACGTTTGATTAAAGGGTGTTATTTCATGTCTAGAAGGCTCTAATAATGTTAACAGTGTGGGAGAGTTTATAAGGGCTTAAAATATATAAAAATAACCATACAAACATATGGTTTCTACTTCGCGGATTTTCACCTATCGCGGGGGGGTCTGGAACGCAACCCCCGTGATCGAGGAGGGATTACTGTATATATATATATATATATATATATATATATATATATATATATATATATAAAATATATATATATATATATATATACAGTATAGGGTGTGACACACGCATGCTTGGGGAGCAGCTAACGGGCTCAACGACGCGGGATAACGCAAAGAAAGTGGGTTTTGTAGAAGGCACTAACATCTCTCTCTCTCATTCAACAGAAAAGGAGAAGAATACAACGTACCGTGAGAAGAATGGCAGATGATTACACACACCTGTTACACCCATCACTTCCGACCTTACCTGATGACTGCACTCCCAGCCTCACCATTCCACGTCATTTCCGCTCGACCTTCTTCCCAGCATTCCCTCTGTATTCAATTTCCTGCCAGACTCATTATATTAACGTCTCTCATGCATTGTATTTTGTCCACTGTATGATTCATTGTTTTGGTGAATGCATAAGCCAGGAAAGGCTACTTTGGACCCGACAGTACACGGGGCTCACATTCCAAACCTTTATGAGCGTGTTGTCTCAAGTTCTTTTCACTATATATATATTGTTAAAAAATGCTTCTTTGATTCATCAGCAGCCTTAAAACTTACAAACATTCTAAGCAATCAGTCCGTTTATAGTGCTAACTACAATAGCGAGGATAATGTAAATAGTAAGGTGAAAAAATTTAATACTAAGGTAAGAGCTGCTGTTGACATAGTTGAACCTGAAAAGACAGTTAAAAAATCTTCTAGCATTGTTATACCATGGAGAGAACATGACGGAGAGCTAAGCGTAAATGGAGGAAAACTAAACTAAATATATACTATGAAATATTGAAGGTTAAAATAACAGAATACAATAACACAGTCCGTCTTGAGAGGCGCTGCTGTTTCTCTAAGATTATAAATAACAATGTTAGTAATCCCAGAGTCTTATTCTCTACGATTGATCGTCAGCTAAACCCAGGTAGCACAATGAATGCCTCCAAAATACCTCCAGTGAAACCTGTGAGGCTATTGTTGTATTCTTCAATCAAAAATTAATGATATTAGAAATAATATAGTATATCTTCCCAACACTGTGGATCCTCCTGAGCCCATGTACTCCGTTATAAACAAATTCAATTCTTTCACCAGGATAGATTTACCTGATTTACATAAAATAATTTCTCAACTGAGACCCTCCACCTGCGTCCTTGACCCAATACCAACAAATTTTTTCAAAGAAGTATCAGGCGTGCTAATTGATAATATTCTTGACATTGTAAACTCGTCATTAGATACGGGGGTCTTCCCAGACTGTCTTAAGACTGCTGTAGTTAAACCCCTACTTAAGAAACATAATCTCGACCCCTCTGCTTTTGAAAATTTTAGACCCATCTCTAACCTGCCTTTCTTAAGTACAGTTTTAGAGAAGACAGTCATTATGCAGTTAAATAACCATCTCAATAAACATGCTGTTCTTGATAAATTTCAGTCAGGTTTTAGAACAAATCACAGTACAGAAACTGCACTCGTTAAAGTAGTAAATGACTTGCGGGTGAATGCAGACAGAGGCCATTTATCTGTTCTCATCCTCTTAGATCTGAGTGCCGCATTTGACACCATTGATCACAACATTCTTAGAAATCGTCTTGGTCAATGGGTGGGCCTCTCTGGCAGTATCTTAAATTGGTTTGAATCCTACCTGGCAGGTAGAAAATTCTTTGTCATTTGTGGTAATTATAACTCAAAGACACATGATATCCTATATGGTGTTCCACAAGGCTCTATCCTGGGTCCACTGCCCTTTTCGATCTACATGCTTCCGTTAGGTCAGATTATCCCAGACGCTGTTAAATCACTAACACAATGTCTTACTTGTGACTCTAATTGGATGAATAGTAATTTTCTCAAGCTAAATAAAGAGAAAACAGAAATCTTAGTGATTGGCAATAATGGAGACAATGAGATTATCTATACTAATAAAAGGCAAAGCCCTCACTGACTGACTGACTGACTGACTGACTGACTCATCACTAATTCTCCAACTTCCTGTGTAGAAGGATGAAATTTGGCAGGCTCATTCCTTACAGCTTACTTACAAAAGTTAGGCAGGTTTCATTTCGAAATTCTACGCGTAACAGTCATAACTGGAACCTACTTAGTACATATATACGGCCATAGCCTGCAGCTCAGTCGCCATGTGAGGCGGAGTTGCATCACCCATCACCACGCCTCCCACGTAATTGACTGCCTGCTCATATAAGGCCGTCCGTCAGCAGCAATCCAATAGACATGCTGCTGATAAATATTCGCGGGTGAAGGACTGTGCTTATGCAAATGAAAATGAGATGGTCAGGGATAGACTAGTGTTTGGCACAAACTCAGCAAAAGTGTGGCAGAAACTTTTAAGTGCCGGGTCTTAGCTAACATTAAATAAAGCCGTGAACATCGCAAGATCGCAAAAGATAGCACAAGGACAACTAAGAACCTTCGATGCATGTACTCCGAGCGGCTCACGTGAACTGACTGTCAACACTGTACGCAGGCAAAATGCAAGAGCTCCAAAGAGCGCTGAACAAAAAACGCATTACACAATTGAGACAGCAGTAATAGAATATGAAGTGACTGACGCATACACGCATATTCATAAGTTTACCTACTGTGGAAACAAACCACATGGTGGAAAAAGTCAATGTCCAGCTAAAGGAAGATAGTGTAAAAAATGTGGTAAATTGAAGCAATTCGCTAAAGTTTGCAGGACTGGGAAAGGTAAACCCATGCATGCAGTGTGTGATGTCTCAAATAATCAGGAAGACGAGCTGTTTATTAATGCAGTAGGACAGGAGCAACCCTCTGACGCTAAACAAGCCTTTGTAGATATATCAATAGGAAAGCAAGGTTTAAAGCTTAAGTTTAAATTACATTTATAGACACGCTGCCGCTTAATATTTGCAGGCAAATCCACAACTTAATACCGGGAATGCCTGTTAAACATCTTAGATTCACGAGTAACGATTGGGGTGGTGATCACTTCGACGAATGAAACCTCTTATCTTTACAACGGTTGACAACGAAGATGAGATGGTCAGGGATAGACTAGACAAACACGGAATGTAACTTGAACACAACACATCCTCCAAATATGAACCTGATTGAAAGAAATAATGATAATTAAATCCTTGATGACAGCAACACTCATAACACAAAACAATTACATTGACAATCATGTTATGTTATTTTTAAAATGTTTCCTTTTCTTTTTCATAACTTCTTTAACACACTACTTCTCCGCTGTGAAGCGCGGGTATTTTGCTAGTTAGAAATAAATTTAGGATTAGGATTAAAAGTGAAGACAGAGATAAAGAATTTAGGGGTAACTGTTGACTGTAACTTAAATTTTACATTGCATACTAATCAGACCACTAGGTCAGCATTTTTTCACTTAAGAGACAAAAGCAAAAGTTAGACCTCTTATATCATTGAAAGATGCTGAGAAATTAATTCACGCTTTTGTTTTCAGTCGACTAGATTACTGTAACGCACTCCTCTCAGGACTACCCAAAAAAGACTTAAATCATTTGCAACTAATGCAGAATGCAGCTGCTAGAATCCTAACTAGGAAAAGAAAATGCGAACACATTTCTCCAGTTTTGATGTCACTACACTGGTTAACTGTGTCATTCAGAATTGACTTTAAAATACTGCTTATGGTTTACAAAGCCTTAAATAATCTCGCTCCATCTTATATATCAGAGTTTCTTACACCTTACATTCCAAATTGTAACCTTAGATCTTCAAATGAGCGTCTGCTTAGAATTCCAAGAGCAAAACTTAAAAGAAGTGGTGAGGCGGCCTTCTGCTGTTATGCACCTAAAATCTGGAATAGCCTGCCAATGGGAAATTCGCCAGGCTGATACGGTGGAGCACTTTAAAACACTGCTGAAAACACATTACTTTAACATGGCTTTCTGATAACTTCACCTTCATTTAATCCTGATACTCTGTATATTCAATTCATTATAATAACTATTCATGCTACCTTTAAAATCCGTACTAACCCTGACTCTCTATTCTGTTTCTTTTCCCGGTTTTCTGTGGTGGCGATCTGCACCACCATCACCTACTCAAAGTACCGCAATGTCCTACATTGATGGATTAAAAGCCAGAAGTCTACATGACTATCATCATCAAGTCCTTGCAAGAGAACCCTAAATACAAAGAGGACTGTTTAATTTATGTTAGGTAGAATGCTCAGAGGGGGCTGGGCGGTCTCATGGTCTGGTACCCCTGCAGATTTTATTTTTTCTCTCCAGCCGTCTGGAGTTTTTTTTTCTGTCCTCCGTGGCCATCGGACCTTACTCTTATTCTATGTTAATTAGTGTTGTCTTATTCTAATTCTTACTTTGTCTTTTATTTCTCTTTTCTTCATCATGTAAAGCACTTTGAGCTATATTATTTGTATGAAAATGAGCTATATCTATATATATAATTCACTAAGGCAAGACAACCATGGAAAGCACGCCGGAAAGGCAAGACAACCATGGAAAGCACGCCGGAAGGGCCGTGCATTCACTAAGCCGCCGACAAGTGAGACACCTATGGCGCACGCAGGAAGGCGCCACGCCCACCAACTCCAAAACCATTGGATACAAAGACAACTCGTAGGGCCAAGCCCACCAACTCGGACGCAACGACACAGAAAAAATGGCGTCATTTATATTTGTCTGTCGTAGAGTTCACATGCAGTGCAGGTCAGGTTAATGTCATGCACCTCCGAGCTACGTTGACTGTTCATAGAGGCATGTTTCTCGCGGAGGTGAATCGCCATATGCAGCGTGTGAAACGGTTTGCGAGGGGTAAAACAATCCTTTACAACTGAGGTTAAAGGACAATGAAGTAAGCAGTCTTTAAAAACCGACTTTTCAGTTACGACGCACGACCGTGTGCACCATAGCAAACTGTTTTACACGCTACGTACAGCTATTCGCATCCGCGACAAACATGCGTCTTCTTAGATGCTCCTGCAGGAACACGGAAGACGTTTTCCTGCCCAACAACACTCCTTTTTCACCGGCTGGTGTCTACTCTCGATCTCTAGGCATTCACACTGCCTGCCCATTTGCCCAGACGCAAAAACTCACCGACCACCCAGTTAGTCCCTTTCGTCTGTGGTAAGAGTCCGCATGCACGTCTGAGACATGCGGCATTTGTTATGCCGCAGCTTCACTATTGTGTTGTATTTTGCTTTCTCCAGAGTTCCATCTTTTCATTCACTTACCGTTGTATTCTCACACCAACCCGTTTTAGACATCCGTGTCTTTCCAGAAGTGTTTAGCATTCAATAAATAATTATGCATGACATTGACCGTGTGTCTACCCAACGTAGAGAGGCGTGGGTAAGCCGTCGAACTCCATTCGGGCTGCAAGCCGTGGAATTCCCACTAAATGTGACTCATACGCTCCCACTGGTTACGTCCCTACCCTTTGTGCACACCCCCCTCCTACCGTGGTTGGGTATCTTAGTGGATTATATATAGAAAAGCAGCCAAAACCGAGGGGTATCCCATGGGGTCCTTAAAACATTCCTTTACAACTGAGGTTAAAACACAATGAAGTAAGCAGTCGAGTTTTCGGTTATGACGCACAACCGCGTGAACCATAGCAAACTGTTTTGCACACTACATACAGCAATTCGCGTCCGCGACAAACATGCGTCTTCTTAGATACTCCTGCACTTTGTACAAACCACCTCGCTACCACCGTGGTCGGGTGTCTTGGTTGGATTATATATAGAAAGGCCCCCAAAACCGCACAGAGCAATGAAAAGTCTAGAGTTCCATCTTTTCATTCACTTTCTGTTGTATCCTCAAACCCTCCCTTTTTAGACAACTGTGTCTTTCCAGAAGTGTTCAACCATCAATAAATAATTATGCGGCATTTGTTATGCCTCGGGTTCACTATTGTGTTGTATTTTGCTCTCTCCAGAGTTCCATCTTTTCATTCGCTTACTGTTGTATTCTCACACCAACCCTTTAAGACAACCGTGTCTTTCCAGAAGTGTTTAGCATTCAATACATAATTATGCATGACATTGAGCGTGTGTCTACCCGGCGCAGAGAGGCGTGGGTAAGCTGTTGAACCCCATTCGGGCTGCAAACCGTGGAATTCCCACTAAGTGCGACTCATACGCTCCCACTGCTTACGTCCCTACCCTTTGTACACACCCCCCTCCCACCTCGCTACTACCGTGGTCGGGTGTCTTGGTGGATTATATATAGAAAAGCAGCCAAAACCGCACAGAGCAATGAAAAGTCTACGTTAGTCACAGGTACATCTGGAGTGTGTAAAGACGACGACTCAAGTGACGAGTTGGAGGTGGGCACATGAGGGCAGTGCATACTGAACGAGAAATCAGCAGACTAGCATGACAGACGGAGCTGAATGGACGTTCTTCTCCTCTCCTCTTGTTCCAGACTCCGCGCCGTACACCCCCATCCCTCCGTCTGGCAGGAGAAGGCATGAGGACGGTCCGCCAGTTTTCAGTCACGGACGATTGTGTGTTGGTTCGTTCCGTGCATTGTTACAATGTTGCTTTTCTTGCTGATTTATTACATTACCGATTTTTCAAATGTTAAATTTTCTCCCTGTGCTTAAAAATCATTAAAAATCTGTCCTGATTATGCGGCGTATGGTACGCCGCGGGTTGGCTAGTATATATATAAATGTTGTTGTTGTTCTAATATATGATTGCAAGACATGGACTCTTTTGGTATTGTTGTTCTTCAGAGAATCCTCGAGTACCGTTGGTTTGACTATGTGTTGCTCACAGAGTCCCAAATGAGGCACATTGCCTGCATTGTAAGGGGAACATCAGTTACAGCACTACAATCATGTGGTGTGATTCCCTGAGGGTGATCCGACTCACAGAATCCTCATTGTTGAGGACCCAAGCGCCTGGAGCAGGCCAAGGGGATGCCAACGTAACATCTAGCTATGACAGACAGTTGGTGATTTCTGGGGGATTATACTGAACCATGTGTCTGCCTGGCATCCCAAACTGTTTCGTCATGTGGTGAGTGTGGCAATGTGCTGTACAAGTGCATGATCCTCAGCCTGACCTGATCATCTACAGACAATGTGAATTTAAGCATCATTGCGACCACTACAAGCTTGCTATTCACAAGAAGCATCTGCTTGTAAAAATAAAGCATGCCTCACAAAAAAGAAGATCTCAGAAGATCCATGATCAAGAATTGTCATAAAATCCACAATCAAGTATTGTTGATTTGCATTAACCTTTTAATTTTAAAGAGTCTGAATATTCATCAGTCCACACTTAGACAAACTGTGTATAAATGGAGATGATTTAGTACGGTGGCTACTCTCCCTAGAAGTGGGTACCAAGCCAAGATGATTGGAAAGACACAATACAGAATGCCTAATGATGTAAAAAAGAATCCAAAAGAAACAGCTAAAGGCTGGAAGAAATCATTGGAGCAGGTTAATATTTATTGTATGTTCACAAGTCAACATACATAAAACATTGAACAGGTATGATGTCCATGGCAGGACACCAATGAGGAAGCAACTAATCTCCAAAACCAAAGACTTCTGCACACCTGCAGTTTAACAAAGACTGTTTGCCACTCCACAGTACACAGTAAGTTGTGGACTGATGAAACTAAGGCTGAACTCTTCTGGAAGCATATAAAGCACCACATGCCAACACAAAATCACCATCCCAATGGTGAAGTACGGAAGAGGGAACATCATGATTTGGGGCTTCTTTGCTATCTAGGGGTCTGGACAGCTTTCCATCGGCAAGAGGAAAAATGAATTCCCAACTTTATCAAGGAATCCTACATGATTATGTCAGGGTGTTGGTCTGACAGTTGAAGCTCAGTAGATACTGAGTGATACGTGAGGACAATGACCCTAAACATTGATGTAACCTTTGTGGTCTATGGCCAAATTGTCATCAATTGCCAATACCCCCAGGCCGTCAGGTGGAGCTGTCCCTGCAGCATGGAGGTGCCCCGAATACCAGAAGGGAATCATGGACAATGGAGTTTTCCCCTACAGCCCTGCTGGACAGGGGCCAACAGAGGATGCTGCAGGGAGGCCCAGAGAGTCATATGTTTTCTATAACCCGGAAGTACATCGTAGGCAAAGCGACAGGGGAAATGACGTACTTCCGGGATGAAGAAGAGGACTTCTTATCTGACCGGAAGTGATAGGAAATCACATGGACTGAAGGATGGGAAACACTTCCGGGTCAGACAATATAAAAGGAAGACGGGAACTCCCAGACGCTGAGCTGATCTGAGCTGGGTGGAAGGGTGACAACTTATCTGGGAGTGGTGGAGTGTATTATTGATTATTGGTATGGTATTGGATAAGTATTGTGGAGTGGAGGGTGCTTGTGCACTGTAGTATTGTTCAAATAAATAATAATTGGACTTTTACCTGGTGTCTGATGTATTGTCTGAGGGTTCAAGGGGACACTAGCGACTTCTATCTGTCACACCTTCTACAAAATGGTTTCAAAAATTGAAAGTCAGAGGTCAGAACTTAACCCAGTACAGATGCAGTACAAAGCCCTCAAGAGAGTCGTTTATACCAGACCTCCTAAGAGTATGGCTGCGATGAAACACTTCTATAAGGAAGAATGGTCCAAAATTTCTCCTGAACATTGTGCATGTTTTGGAAGTGGTTGTTTGTGATATTCCTGACCATTTTTCCAATCCAAGGGTTTGCTTACGTTTTTCACAGCACATCGTGAATGTTTGATAGGTGTGTTAAATGAAAAAAAATGAAAGAGTATAAATGAGTGTGTGTCATTTCCTTAACCATGTTGTGCTTTTCTATAATTGGGACTTAGATGAAGATCAGATCACATTTTATGACCAATTAATGCAGAAAACCAGTGTCATTCCAAAGGGTTCACATATTTTAATTACCATATTTTCTTATGATATTACTGTCTCCCTTGTTTGTTTACCATGTCTACACTAACAGAGTTATGATGTGATTTAAGATTATTTTGCACATTTGCTGTAACATCCAGGAGTTGCTCTCTGAACTGCAGAAGTTTTCCCTATAGCCCATTTTTTCATATTACACTTTAATAACACAGAAAGCACTGACTTGCCGTTATGTAATTAGGCATACCCAAAAAGCTGATGGCTAGTTTTATGATATAATTATTGCAGATCTTAGCCTATTTTGGACAGAAAAAAAAATGTCCTCATTACAAGGCATGGATTTTGCTGTATTCAAAACTTCTTTGCAAAACTAATTACAAATTCCAAATAATTCTAATTGACTGGACTAAAATAGACACCATTATCTTGAAATGTACTTTTAATTATCAGCAAGTTCAACAATAAAGTCAAAAGCTAGTAATTTTTTCATAAATGCTAAAGAGCTTATATATTGGTATTTCAAACCATTGCCTTCTACTAAGAACTAAATTATTTAATAGTTGTTTATGTATGCTATCTGTCTCTATTATTTAACAAATTTAATGAAGGCAAGTAATCTAAAGTAACCTAAGTATATTTTGTGTACTCTTTATGTGTTGGGTGCTGTTAAAATGGAATCTATCTATCTATCTATCTATCTATCTATCTATCTATCTATTATATAGTGCCTTTCATATCTATCTATCTATCTGTTATATAGTGCCTTTCAAACACTCTATCTATCTATCTATCTATCTATCTATCTATTATATAGTGCCGTTTCTATCTATCTATCTATCTATCTATCTATCTATCTATCTATCTATCTATCTATCTATCTATCTATCTGTTATATAGTGCCTTTCAAACACTCTATCTATCTATCTATCTATCTATCTATCTATCTATCTATCTATCTATCTGTCTATCTATCTATCTGTTATATAGTGCCTTTCAAACACTCTATCTATCTATCTATCTATCTATCTATCTATCTATCTATCTATCTATCTATCTATCTATCTATCTATCTATCTATCTATCTATCTATCTATCTTTTTTAAATTGTGATTCTTTTATCTTTCTATTGTGAGGGAAGAAATCATGGATTGGCATTCTAGCAGGGATGGGGCCACCACCTTAACTGGCTGGCAGGTCCTTAGGAGGGATGAACCAAGTAAATTGTTGCGTGACCCAGTTGGGGTGGTTGGTGTTTTCTTTCTCAGGTTGTAGATTGTCGTAGTGGAAAGGTAGAGGAAGACTGCCTTACAAGACTTTGTATTCCCCCAGTATGCCTTGTGGCACAAAACCACTGGTGGAGCTCTTATTTGTTCACCAATAACAAAAAGAACCAAAAAGGCTCATATAGTGTCTTTCATGACTAAGTAACACTTGCATACATCATGCCAATTCAGACCAATAGGGTGGCTGGAGCCTAATCCGGCTAGTATAAGGCACAAGGCAGGAACATACCCTGGACAGGGTGTTAGGCCATCGCAGGGCGAACACACACATGGACTAATTTAGCAACGTCATTTCATCTAACCTGCATGTTTTTAGGCAGTGGAAAGAAACCGAAGCATCCGGAGGAAACCCACATAGATACGGGGAGAACATTCAAACTCCAGGCAGGGAGGACCTGGGCCATTAGTGCTGGTTTCCTTACTGTGAGGCAGCAGTGCTACTGATGTGCCACTGTGCGATCCAAAATATAGCACATTAGTATGTAGTATATTGACAATAAGTTGTATATCACTTTGGCAGTCCTAGCCATGTTTAATGGGAAATCGTCAGGAACCCGAAAATCTCAGTCAGCTGAATGGAATTAAATGAATCTCAGATCTTGAATTTTTATTGGAAAGTTAAATACCTGGAATAGGAAGAACAACTGATGCAAAAATAGGGCTTATGGACCAATTAGTCAGTAGTGGCATCCTTAAGTGACAATTCTACAGTTCATAATTTCATGTAATTGGTCATCTAATGGTGCCCTTTCTTTAGTGATATCACAGTTTATAATGGGAATGAAGGATTATACAGTATGTTAGCAGTGACAATCTGAAACTCTTATCTTTAAGGGGATTGACTGTTTGTAAAAGTTCTTGTTTTGGCCTGCCTTGTTTTTCAATTGGTGAAGGTGGGTGCCTATCCTACCATTAGATCAGATTTTGAGCTCCAGACTTTTTGCTGGGGTATTGACCTCCGTCTCTGTTTTTGTGCCCCTTCTCGGACCTGGCTCTTGTTTAAATAACAAGTATATGTATAGGTAAAGGTTATTATTTTTTAATCTTTCTTTCTTTAAATTTATTCTTTGAGTTAGTTATTGTGTGGGGGAAAGTTTGTTTTGGTAATTGAGAGTTTCCAAGATTCTTTTTTGTTGTGGGGTTTGTCTCTTTTTCCAAATGGAATTTGTCCTTTTAAGTTAACAATTTAAGTTTAGTTCCTTTACCCTTTTTCTTGAGTTAGGAGGTATTTTTTCTTGCTTTTAAGAGAATTTCATTGCTTCTTTCTTTTCAGCTCAAAATATTTTGCCCTGTTGGTTTCCTATATGAAGATTCTTTTGTTTCAATTACTCCTGATCATTGTGGCACATATGTGCTTAAATAAGCAGTTAAAGTAAATGAGCCTAAAATATTAATTGTCATGTTCATTGTCTGGTGAACCCCTTATGAGAAGGAGCTAAGAGTCAGACATCCAAATAGTGTACGGAAGCCATTAAGCAGACTAACAGGATGTTAGATAGATAGAACTGTATTTGTCTCCAGGGGGAAATTTTGCTTTTTACAGAAGCTCTTTAAATAAATAAATACATAATAGATAGATAAGTAAGTAAGCAACACACACACGTTAGTCTGAACACATACTGGAATTACTATGAAGCAAGAAAATTCAAAAGAAACAGGTTCTGATTTGGCGGTCTCATTCCCAATGAGGCATTCTGGAGGTGTGTTGTTATTAGTTTGAAGGACACCCTGTTGTGTTTCTTGACACCCTTCTGCTAAATGATTCATTGGCCTGGAAGTCCTCAGGGTTGGTGTGTCAGATTGACGATACGCAGCTTTGTGCATATTGTCACTCAGTTTGGTTTAATTCTTTCCTCCTCCAAGACCTGCAAGAGGTACAGAGTGAGCACCATAACTGTTCCTGCCCTTTTAATTAGCTTGTTGATTTGGTGGACCTCTCTTGAAGTGATGTCACCAGCCCAGCACACGACAGTGTTGAAAATCACACTGACCATCAGAGTTGTAGAAGATTTACAGGATGTCACTTCCCACATTAAAACAATGCAGTATCCTAAGGAGAAAGAGTCTGCTCTGCCATTTCTTTGATAGATCCTTTGTGATCTGAGACCAGTCCAACATGTCATGAATGTGGACCCCCAAGTACTTGTAGCAGTTCACCACCTCCACATCGACTCCTAGAGTAGCAACTGCAAATGGAGACTCTTTGGTAAGGTGAAAATCAATAAACAGCTGCTTGGTTTTGCTGATGTTTATATGCAGACAATTCTTTCCACACCAGGAAACAAAGTTCTGCACCTGACTCCTGTATTCTGTCTCTCAACCCCATGCCAATACACCCCATAAGTGCAGAATCATCTGAATATTTCTGCAAGTGACACAACCTGATGTTTTATGTATCTGTTATATTTATAGTCTGAGGTGTACAGAGTGAAGAGAAAAGGGGACAGGCCTGTTCCTTGTGGTATATAACCTCAAGGAAGGTTACGTTTAACTTATATAGTGTACTAGAGTGAGGCATCACCTGGAGTACTGTCTTCAGTTTAAGTCTCCATATTACAAAAATACTAAGCAGACTTAAAGAAAGTCCTGAGGAGATCCACTAGGCTACTTCTGCGACTAAAAAGGTATGAAATATGAGGAAAAGCCAAAGGAGGTAAACCTTTTCTGTTTATGAAAATGGAGAATAAAAAAGTGTAAAATGATGAAAGGAATTAGCACAGTGACTCCAAGTTGTTACTTTAAAGTAAGTTCAACAAGAATATAGGGACATGGTTAGAAACTTGGTAGGGATAAATTTTGTAGAAATCTTAGAAAAGTTTTCTTTACACAAAGAACCCAAAGAACCGTAGACACACAGAACAAGTGTATTGTTGTAGACAGCAGCACTTTAGGGACTTTCAGAACTCGCCTTGATGTTATTTCGAAAAATTAGGTGGATAGGATTGAGGAGCTTTGTTGGGCTGAATGGCCTGTTCACGTCAAAATTGTTCTTAAATGGAAGCTCATTTAAATGGAAGCCAAATTCCATTCCATTCCACTTTCCCACTTTAGTGCTTGGTTGTGAATATTAGGAAGGAAGTAAAAGGGACTGCATATGCACTTGCTTGGTTGGATCCAAAGAGAAAAAGTGTCTCACTGCTTGCTACTCTTCTTTGGTGCAAACCAGATTTTCAAATTCCCAAACCGGGACACAACTTATTATTCCAATGAGTGTGCCAGATGCAAATAAGATTAAAAAAACCTAGGAAAGGGAATTCCCCGATGGATTACCGTGTATCTTGTAGTGAGAAGTTAAGCAAAATGACACCTCTTACTAACTAGAAAGATTACAATATGCAAGTTTTCAAAGGAAACTGAGTGCCACTTCTTCAGGCAAGATGTAATGATTTTGTTCTGATTACAACTTAACTGAAGAAGGGACCCAAGTTGCCTCGAAAGCTTACATATTGTAATCTGTTTAGTTAGCTAATAAAAGGTGTCATTTTGCTTAACTTCTCACTGCATCCATAATGGCTAAAACGGTACAACACCCTAGTACTACAGACATACAAGACATCGATGTGCATCTTGTTAAAAACTCACATGAATTCAAAGTCCGTGATGGGGTGGGTGGTGTCCCCCATAGAGTATTGTACATATTGTAAAAATGCAGACTAAATTGAAGTTCAAGGAGTGTGACCCTCTTCATATTTTGGTTTCATAAAACCAGGAACAAACTAAACATTTTCCTCAATTCTGGAATTCTAGGCATAAAATGTAATGCGATGCATGAAAACAGGACACATAGCCTGAAACCAGGACTGTCCCAGTCAAACCAGGATGTCAGGTGACCATAGAAAATGGAAAGCAGAGAAGCCTTGTTTACCCCAAAACAACAGAATTTAACTGATTAATGTCAAAACTTTACTATTGTGACCCCACAAGTCATGTTTCCACATTTGCGTGGGGAAAGCTCTAGAGCCAACCCAAACAAAATTATTGCAGAAGTGAGGATCATTATTAAACATGCCATCATAAACGTGAAAATTTCAACCTGCATTACCACTCGGCGGATAAATCTTCACTTGATAAATCATCATTAAGGCAGTTAATTTATTATTCCAGTAGACTCAAGTGTTAGGTTAGCACTTCTGTTTATGACATCTTTTTTTGCTCCTGATTTTTGACTCACATCTTTCCCCTTTGATTACAGTTGCTGTTACTTTTGTTGTCTTGTCAGTTTGTTTTTTTTTTATTTTATTGATTATATTTAAATCAAATAATATTTCATAAAAGTAAATCAAGTTTAACAAAACTAGTTTCGAAACAAATCATAGTTTATATCATCAGTTACCCACTGACTTAGAATAGGAGAGTTAGGATTCTTCCAGTTGAGCAAGATAAGTCTTCGTGCCAATAGTGTAGTAAAAGCAATTACAGTTTGTTTGTCCTTCTCCACTTTAAGCCCGTCTGAAAGTACACCAAACACAGCTGTTAATGGGTTAGGACGGATTGTGACACCAAGGCTGTCTGAAAGGCATTTAAATATTTTGGTCCAGAATGATGTTAATTTGCTGCAGGCCCAAAACATGTGGCCCAGTGAGGCTGGAGCTTGATTGCAGCGTTCGCAGGATGGATCTTGGCCTGTAAACAGTTGTCTTATCAGTTCAGACCTCTTACTTTTTCTGAGTATGTCTCTCTTTGTGTTTACCTATTTTTTGGTAAGACTGATTTCCCACAAACATACTTGTAAATGTTCGGTGTTTAAACAGATATACTAATTTATCACATAGTGTCAGACTCTTTTACAGCAATGTCTGGAGTAATATCAGCCTGTACCAGACTATATAGAGATCAACTCACAATGGTTACTTACACTACATCATTAGCCTTTTGACTAATTTTGCTCAACTAGAAGAATACTAATGCACCCACCAGGACTGAGTGAGAAGGCAAAATTTGAAATGAACTAAAACTGAAATAAATCTAATTCTCTTTAAACAGAACTGTGCAGACCGTTTTTAGAATCTAGTAAGAATTCATTAATGATATTGTAAGAAGCAAAAATGTTACCAAATTTACCTATTTATTTGCTTAACTAGAACAGAATGTATGCTTCACATAGATAACAGAAGATTCTGTTTTTACCCCCGTAAGCTAACAAGTTAATGGAATGGTCTCTAGGTGGCATCATAATCTTCTATATATATAATTCGTTAAGGCAAGACAACCATGGAAAGCACGCCGGAAGGGGCATGGATTCACTGAGCCACCTACAAGTAAAACACCGATGACGCACGCAGGAATGAGCCACGCCCACCAACTCCAAGACCATTGGATATGATGATAACTTGCAAAGCCACGGCCACCAACTCAGACGCGATGACACAGAAGAAACGGCGTCACTTATATTCGTCTGTCGTAAAGGTCACATGCACCTGCACCTTGACTGTTCATAGAGGCATGTTTCTCACGAAGGTAAATCGCCATATGCAGCGTGTAAAACGGTTTGCGAGGGGTATCCCATGGGATCTTTAAAACAATCCTTTACAACTGAGGTTAAAACACAATGAAGTAAGCAGTCTTTAAAAACCGAGTTTTCGGTTACGACGCATGACCGCGTGCACCATGGCAAACTGTTTTACATGCTACATACAGCAATTCGAATCCGCGACAAACATGCGTCTTCTTAGATGCTCCTGCAGAAATACGGAAGACGTTTCCCTGCCCACTAACACTCCTTTTTCACCGGCCCACTTCTACCCTCGCTCTATAGGCATTCACACTGCTTGCCCATGTGCCCGGACGCAAAAATTCACTGACCACCCAGTTAGCCCCTTTAGTCTGTGCTAGGAGTCCACATGCACGTCTAAGCCACGTTGACTTTTCATTATTCTTTTCGGTTTCGACACCCGACCGCGTCCACCATGAAAAACCATGCGAAAGGAACAACGAAGCCCTGCCCAGAAACTCTACCCCTCCTCCCACGCACTCAGGAATGCACCTCAGACCACTGCCCGCCAAATCAAACAGCTCATCAAACACATACTCACTCACTTTGGTCTGTGCTGCGGTCCAAACCCAGTTGTGAGCCACGTTGACTATTCTTTTGCCCTCCATGGCTACCGCTTCAAATGTATTTCATGGAAACAACACTTCTTTCAATGTTATAGAAATTCCTGCTTCAGGTAACTGTTTGTTTCTGTCAGTCGGGTTTTTTTGGAGAAATGTCATTGACGAAACTGTTGCTCTCAAACTTCGTAACATGGCTGTTAGCTTTGTTTGCCAACATTGGGATAACTTCGGTGACGTGGTGTCCGTTGTTCTTAGTCACAGAGGCATTGTTATACAGTCTGCTCAACAATACGCTGATTACATGAATACGTCCGGAGTCTGTGGTGGCGAGGCAGAAATTGTGGGAATGTCCCAAATCCTTCCAGCTACTATCAGCATTTACTTCCAAGAACGTCCTCATGCCTCTCCTCGAGTTTACAATCCGGCCCAGCGTCTCTTCATATCCCTGCTCTTTAGCGGTCCTTTGGATCATGGGCATTACGAGGTTCTCATGCCTCTCAAATACCCATGTGATTACCTTCTGGTGACATCTTTTGACTTTGTCGGTATGTGCACACAGCGTGCACACCCACTTGCTCACCACACTAATGTGACGTCACCTGCCCACTCTCCTCTTCCAGAAAAACATTTAAAGACACCCTCCCCTGAACACATGCATTCCACACATGACTTTCAATGCACCTTTTGTTCCAAAAGCCTTCTGAATGCACATTTGAAAAAACACAACACTAACCGAATGATGCAATGTAAACATTGCCAACAATGGTTCGAGACAACTCGCGCTCTCAAAAGACACTTATGAACTCATTCCACTCTCACCTTCAATTGAACATTTTGTAACGAGGACTTCACAGGTGAGATGGATCTCCACAACCATATGCAGATCCATTCAACGCAAAGATTTGTATGCAAAATTTGCGACAAACACTTTCACGCACGCAGATACCTTACTAACCATCTCAAAACACATTCCCTGATGAATTCTTTTCAGTGTCAACACTGCTCCAAAACCTTCACGCCAGAAATATCTCAAAGCACATTTACACACCCACTCCACTGAACGAACACATTCCAAAAAGATCTTTGAATGCACGATTTGTTCAAAAACGTCCGAGTGCAGAGATTTCTCAACATGCATTTAAAAACACACTCCACTGAACGAATTATGCAATGTGAACATTGCCAGCAATGCTTCGACACAACTCATTCCAATTCCCTTCAGTGTCAACACAGCACTAAATCGTTCATGCACAAACATCGCATTCACTTTTCTGCAGCTTTTCAAGAAGATACCGCCTTTCACGTCCAAGAACATAACATTGGCCTACCTAAAGCACTATGTGCTTCTTGCAATGCTCTTTATTGGCCAGCAGAGGTCAACAAATCCGGACATTACACTAAGTGTTGTCATGCCGGCAAGGTGTCTTTGCCACCGCTATCCAAGCCCCCTCTTTTATTGGAGGACCTCTTGATTGGCAAGAAACCGCTGTCCTGAAATTACTGTGATTATATCAAGGAATACAACTCTGCTTTAGCTTTCGCGTCAATGGGCACACACATCTCTCAACCATCTGGACAAGGACTGTATGCTTTCAGAATCCACGGTCAAATTTATCACCAGGTCTCTCCTTTATATAACAATCCTGACACGTCACCACAATACGGTCAGCTATATATCTTCGATTCTGCTGAGGCTACCAGTCAACGTTTGCAAAAGGAATGTAATAGCGCTTGCAGTGACATTTTGTTGCTTCAACTAGACAACATGATACGCCAGGTTAATCCCTTCGCAAAGTCTTATGTACAAATGCATGACATTATCACTCACGGTTACTCTGTTACTGCTGTACGAATGGTGTTCATGGAAAATCCAGGTCTGGATATGAGAAGGTATAACGCCCCGTCCTGTCAAACTGATCTTGCTGCTTTGTAGGTGAAGACGGGGAACCTCCTGCACAACGCGACATTTGCATATATCCAAGGGGAGATGCTTGCAAGCGTATCTCTGTACTCAATATGAACTGTGACCCCATGGTTTTTCCACTGCTATTCCCTTTCGGAGATCCAGGCTGGCACATACAATTAACCCATGTTGAGTAAAAGCGAACCGCGAAAAGAACGCGAGTCACACAGCTCCAATTTTATGCTTTCAGGCTTACCATGAGATCTTCATTTAGTGTCTTGGATTCCAGTGGCAAACTCTTCCAGCAATACATCGTCGATGCATCTGTCGGAACAGAAGGTGCGCGTCTACATTTCCTTTGCTCATATCAACAACATTGATCTGCCAGTTAACAGTCACGGACGATTGTGTGTTGGTTCGTTCCGTGCATTGTTATAATGTTGCATTTCTTGCTGATTTATTACATTACCGATTTTTCAAATGTAAATTTTCTCCCTGTGCTTAAAAATCAATTAAAAAACCGGCCTGATTATGCGACGTATGGTACGCCGCGGGTTGGCTAGTAGTCTCATATTTTAGTATGACAGAAAGAAACATGAACTGTTTGGTCATTAAAGGCATATACAGTTATTTTCTAACTGTATGTACGTATGTTACACTTAGTGTAAGGTTTCTAAACTCGTTTGGGACTCCCCTCAATGGGACGTCATGCCTAAGAGTGTCCTGAAGTGCGATTGCTGCGTCTATGGAAGATAGTTTATCAGTTGCCAGGTCAACCGTGGGCTCCCAACATGGAAGTGGCTTGCAGCTAAAGCAGAACCAAGTCAATCATGGCTGCGGTTTAAGTGTTTGCTGTCTATGGGTGATGCAAGGAACATTATAAATGCAGGGAATAGGATTACTTGGCCACAACCCTGCCTGATTGCTGTGTCTTTGTAGAGGAGAGTGGCAGATCCTGCTACAATAAATAACTGTGCTGGTCCTGTTTCAAGCTGAATAAAGTTGGTTTTGCTAAAGTACTGAGACTCAGCCTTGTGTTTTGGGGTTCAAGACAGTGACTAACATGTCACAGTAGGTCTTAGTGTATATGATAACATACAGAAACTTTCCCCTTAAATGGAACATCACAGATAACAAGTTGTTCTTTGCTTGTGTATTTTCAGCTTTCTTCTTCATTTTTATGTGAACTGTTTGCTCTGAATTTTGGTAAATTTGCAAAACAAAGACACATGGACTGTGGATTCTTTTTTGGAAACGAGTCAAATTAGCTGCTGGAAAGCCATTCTGGTAGTTACATTTTAAACTGGTTGGAGCAGTTTGGAAGCCCTAGACAAACGTGACTAGAGCTATTCTAAAATAAAGTTAATCAGCCTCCCCAGAACTGTTCTGTTTGACTCCTGTTGGTCTATTAACTATGAGGAAAAGTAATATAATGGTTACTAATTAGACCCCTGCATTGGATAATGGTGACTTTTTAGTGTTTTTTCAGAATAATGAATCTTAACTTTTCTGTGATTTACTGGATTAATTGAATTTTTGAGTTACAGTGATTTTTTTTATAGTATTGTGTGATATATTTTGAAATAAATAAACAGTTATTAAAGAAAACACATTTAATTAGGATTTTTCCATTTTTTTGCACCTTGTTAAATTCTACTTATTAAAATTTTTAGCAAATATGGATGAGAAAATATGATTTCTTATTAATATTTATGCACCAAATGAGGGCAAAGAAAGAATATCTTTCTTTTTTTTTAATAATATTGTGGCTGAATGTAATAGAGAGGATATTGCAGTTTTGGCAGGTGATTTTAATTGCGTTGTAAATGATTCACTAGATAGAAAAGGTAATGAGCCACATCCGAAGGTCCCGGAAAAATATTACAATATGCTCTTTATGAATTTGACCTAATAGATATTTGGGGAACCTTTCATCCACATGTCAAACGGTACATAAGGCTGAATGCTGCCATTGGCTTGTTGCCAGTGTCAATAGTAGAAAGGGGCTTCTTCCCTAGAGTCCTTTCTCAATTACTGTCTCCTTAGGTTTTCTTTTGGAATAACTCATAATTTTCAGTTATCTACATCATTCAAATCTTAACTTGTTGAAGGTTTCTCTGTTTTAAAAAAGATCTCTAAGATTTCTAGTAATGTGTCATATTTTCCTGGGAAACAATTCCAGGAAACAATTGAATGAGGTTACGATTTTTAAAGACAGCCAGTCTGACCCTTACCAGAGCCTTTCGGTTGTGAGGGGCAGCTACAAGTGATAAAGTCAAAGTGTTTACCACGGAGAGCCTGGAAGTACATCCCTGTGGTGGCTAATAAGGATATCTTTCCTCTTGCTTTGGGTAGCTTAGGAGATTTAGGTAGGTGGTGGAAAGGAGTAAGTGTTCAAAGATGGATTGGTAAAGTGCGGAGGGAGACCACTGGCAGTGTATTTAGTCAGGGACTACTATGGTTTTGAGAGGATCTGCAGTTTTTGGTTCCACTACTTTGTCGTTCCCAGTAGTGTTAACCTTTGTTTGTGCGTGTTAATAAAACTCCTTTTATTTAGTACGTCACAGTCCTGAATCTCAAAAATATTAGGTGATTATCATAAACAGATTGAGGCACTGTTGATCAGTGGTAGCACTGCGGCTTTGCAGTAAGGAAACCTGTGGTTCACGTCCCAGGTCTTTTCTGCGTGGATTGTACTTGTTCTCCACATTTTTCATCTCACAGTCCAAAGACATGCAGGGGAAGTGCGATGGTGATGCTAAATTATACCTAATCCATTTGTTACATGTGCCTGTGTTCACCTTGAGCCCTATGCTTGGTGGGATAGGCTTCAGGCTCCACCTCATGCCCATAGGAACATTTTACTGCTCAAAGGTTGATCTCTGATGACTGATGTGACTTAAAAGAGATTCTCATTCTCAAGAGATTTCATGTTTCCTCTAAAATTCCTTAAGAAAAATAGCTTTAGACAAAAAGTAGACATGAGATGCAATTGAGGTAAAAGGAGTCAAAAATGAAAGTTTGGTTTGAAAAAGCCTGGTATATTCTGTGAGATCTTCATGTTTTTACCCTTTATTGGACTGATGTCTTTATTGAAGGTGTCCTACAACATTTGTTAACATACAACCAACACACAATTGGTTACATTTCTTTTGTTTTTCCAATTGGAACACTTTCTTTCTTATTGTCACACTTGTGTCAGAAGTGGGATTAGAACCCACAAAAGTAGGAATCAAAGTCTTAACCACTAGGCCACTCTGCCTGCCATTTCTTCTAGAATGTGCATGATCTTATCGGAGCATTTCAATATAAATTAGAGCAACTAATAGTATTTAAGTATACACAGTAAAGTACATAAAGCCATTTAAGGCTTTTTAAGTTAAAAGGAGGATTTTGAAATCAGCCCTGAGCTGAACAGGAAGCCAGTTTAAGGACTTGACAACTGGAGTGCTAGATCACCACTGATGTTTCAATAGTAATCATTTTAATTATATGTACAACTCCCCATCCCCTGCAGCTCCACCCACGTAGTAATGAAACAGGACAGTGAGGAGGGCCCTGCCTGGCTCCCTACTTCTGATGTTACGCTTCCCCCTCCTCTCGGCCCACAACCTCTGTCTCGGATTAGCATGAATATATCGCTCCTGCAAGCGAACTATGACTCTTAGCACGATCAGAGAATTCACAAAATCACCTGGAATGTTCAAGCAAATTATAGAAAAAAACTCAATCAACTCAAACTCAAAGTAGTTCTCTCGTTCTCTAGTAAAGCAGAGGTAAGGAACACCCCGAGGCTGGCACGTGAGTGAAGAGGGTCCCGTCTCCCCTCGGCCCACTGCATATCTCTCGAATTTGCGCAAATAAATTGGTAACGCAAGCGAACTATGAAACTTAACGCGATGAGAGAAGTCGCAAAATCAACTGGAATGTTCGCGCAAATTATAGAAAAAAAAACAGATCTGAAGCAGTTCTCTCGTGAAAAGCAGACAGACATACGGATAGACAGACAGACAGATGTTGGATTTTATATATAGAGAGATTATAATATGAGATGAAATCACAGAAATAGGTTCTGGCAATAAAACAATATGTGATATGAAAATTTAAAGGTCATTTTTGTAATTAGCACATAATATCCATTAGATACACACAAGAGTGTTAAGGAAGCAAAATCGTTGTTCTCCAGTAGCTACTGAATTGAATGTCATATTGTTTGAGACTATGCATTCATTATTTTAAACAATCTCTGATTATTTCACGGAATTAACACATTTAAAGATGCTATAGTCAGGTCAAGATTTCAAAGTATTTTCTAAATAGATTCCAATCTTTAGTTGCTCTTGAGAAATGAAAATGCCGTTTTTGTAATGTATGAACAAGAAAGATGATGGGACAGAATTAAATGTTTCTACGGACATCAGAGCGGTTTCTTTAGAATTCTGTAAACTTTTATTCTCTGCAGAAAAGAAATGGATTTAATTTGAGTTTGTCTTTGATAGATTACCACAAGTTTCTGTGTCTAAAAAAACAAACTGGCTAATACCCATTGTGCTCAGATGTAAGCTGCTCTTAGAAGCCAGGGTATCCACAATGCACCTGATATTGATAGCCTTTTTGTGCCATTTTACTATTTAGCTTGAAAGCAGTAGGATGCAAATTTCTTGAAAGTTTTGTTGGACATTATTATACCTAAAGAATTACCATTAGCTTTAAGAAGTGCAATTTTAAATCAAGCACCAAAAAAACTGTCCCTCTGCCACTTCTAGAGCTGGCACTCGGTCTGCCTCCTTTGTCCTGAAGCACTGACTCTTTGCTCAAGGACGGTAATGGACTCTCATAAATCATCTGAACAAACCCACTGCATTCCTGAATTTTTTCTTTGTGAACAGTTTTGTTGTTAACTTTAAAGGTTTTTATTTTAAAGGCCTTCTCATCCTGTAATACCATTAAAAATATTTTGATGGAGCAGAAATCTGTTTAAAAAATTAAAACCCCAGTGGCTAGCCCACCCACACACCTTAGTCCTGGACCATACCATCTGAAACAACAGTGCTGCCCAGTTCATCCATCCAAATAAAACATATAAATTTATATTAATAAAAGATTCTTTTGGGGATGTTTGATAAAATTATGATACAGACAGCTCTAGATTAGTTCAACTATAGAAACATTGCAGACAGTTCTGCAAAGTGATTAGCTCAGGAGTCATCCATTTTGAATCAAAGAGGAATTTAATAGATGAACCTACATTGATCTGCAAAGACAGTGGACCCTAAGAGGTCAGGTAGAAAGAGAATTTGCTGTAGTTGAGGAATGAAAGTATATTAGACGTCGTGGAAGAAAGTACCGTATATACTCACGTATAAGAGAGGTCTTGAAACCCAAAAAATCGATCATAAAATCAGACCCTGACTTATACGCCTGTTCAAAAACGCGAAACTTCATTTTGATTTTTTTTTTACATCTTCATCCCTCTTCCGATCTTGCATCAGTTTCTCAGAGGCATCAAATTTTGTTGCAGCAGCGTAGTTACCAATTTCTTTCGCTACTTTGATGACATTTAATTTAAAACAAGCTTCATATTTTGTTTTGATCGAATGCTCCATTGTAGATAAGGGATGCTCTTACGATAAAGGTGTATGAGGGTGTGAGATACAAAAAACACAAATCAGTGCAAACGTCGCTTCGGAACAGTTTGGGTATTACTGTGTGGCACAATACATAGAAAAAAAAGGCAATGTGCTCCGTGGTTACTCTCTCAGGTGGGCGTTATCACATCATAATCTCTTGGACCAATAGCGTGAGTTTTCCGCATTCGACTTATACGACTGACATTATAAAATCCCAAAAATTATACTGTAAAATCAAGTCCCGACTTATCCGTGAGTATAATACGGAAAGTCAGAAATGATAAAACTGGAGCCTAAATAAAGGAGGATGAATTAACCAGTACATGTGGACAAATGTGCCAGGAACAGAAAGGTGGCAATGGGTTTATGAACTGAGAGTCCCAAAACACTACAGAATCCTACAATTCCCCAAAACACCCACTGGAGGTGATGTACTGTGAAATCTAGGCTAGATATGAGGGCAAACACACAATCACTCAATAAAAGATTTATTTTCACCAAAATGCTCTTCAACAAGAATGAATGGAGCATAAAAGGCAAAAAGTAGTTTCTTAAAACAATAAGGCAATCCAATGAAAACAACACCTCAATACAAGAATCCAAAGGGTGGTGTAATGGACAGCCAGGATTCTTACTGGGCTGGGATGTCTCCATAACGGAAGGACCGGGGATGGAGCTTGCATGGGGCAATATCTCCCCTGGGACAAGAGAGGGCAGCACCCCTGGCTTGCTACAGCACTATAGGTTTGGAGCATGGAAGCTCAACCCTGCTGGGGCCCGTGACCTCCACCAAGGGGTACATGGAGAATGACTGAACCCTCCTCTGCAGGGCTACCACCACACCCGGAAGTGCAACAGGAAGGAGATTGTGGAACACCTGGAGAACTTACAGGTGCTCTATAAAAGGTGCCGCCTCACTCCATTTAAGGAGCAAGAGTCGGGAGGTGGAGGACAAAGCTTGCAGGAGGAGAAGTAGAGAAGGACAAGAGACAGAAGAGAGAGTGAGAAAGAAGAAATAAACCGTGTATTGGAGATTATTGTAGTGTGCTGTATACGGTGGGAAACAAGGGAAAAACATTTCCCACGCTTAATAAAGGTGTATTGTGTGCTGGACTTGGGCTTAGTGTCTGTTGGGTATGGGGTTTGGGAATCTGTATGCTCCCTGTTGTCCACAACAGTCAAAAGACAGAGCAAACAGGTCAAAAATCCAATACTCCTAAAAGCACAGTAGAAGCACAGATGAACTCAGACTCCCTAGCACGTTCGAATGAACGTATTTCTTAACAGGACTGAGGGCAGTCTCTGGTGGTGATTGGCAGGTGGTCTCGCCTCTTGTGGAACCACCCACAAAACACAAGGCACATAAAAAGGGCTTAGATACACAGGCAATATCAAAAACAAAGAATAATGTAAATGATAAACACAAACAATATAAACATAAAATAATCAAAAATGTACAAAGTAGACATAAAATAAGAATATGAAATCCATCCAGGTGGAAACAGTGAAGAGGATTCAGCTGTAGTTTACAATTTAAAGCCAGGTCAAGTGTGATCGAGTGAAGACATGTGAAAGTTAAAATATCATCGGGGTAACTACTGGGGTGCTCTATTTAATTTGTTGGCTTTGGCACAAAAGAAAACAGATACAGGGTGGCGCAAAACAACACAAAATAGAAGAGTAATAGTTGCCATCTAGCAGGTTCAGATGGCTCAGCAAAGCAGGTCTGTCTTGGTGGAGCACTGTCGTATGGTTGGCTGTGGCTCAAAGGCGACCCAATCTTCTGGAGGTGGCTGTCTTTCATAGGACTTTGACCAGAAGGGGTGGAGTCATTTGTCCTCATGGGGAATCATCTTGGTGCTGTGGATGAGGAAAGAGACAATACAGAGTGGGAGTACATACACCTGATGAGCCTGGAAAGCAATCTTCCCGTGACACAGGATAAAGTGAGATGTTGAGACCACTGAGAGGGGAAAGGGTTTAAACAAGGACTTACTTAATATCGAGTAGAGAATTCTGGCTTTAAGAGGAATGAGAAGATCTTACAGGCCCAATCAATAGACAAAAGCCATCAGATGAGTCTCCCTCATTGGGCAATCCAAATACATGTCAAAATACTTCTTCTTCTTTTGGCTAATCACATTATTGGTTGCCACAGTGGATCATCTTCTTCCATATCTTCCTGTCCTCTCCATCTTGTTCTGTCACCCCCATCACCTGCATATCTTCTCTCACCACATCCATAAACCTTCTCTTAGGCCTTCTTCTTTTCCTCTTGCCTAGCAGCTCTATCCTTAACATCCTTCTCCCAATATACTCAACATCTCTCCTCTGCACATGTCCAAACCAATGCAATCTCAACTCTCAGACTTTGTCTCCCAACTGTCCAACCTGAGCCGACCCCCTAATGTCCTCATTTCAAATCCTGTCCATCTTCGTTCCACTCTACTCAAATCTTAGCATCTTTAACTCTGCCACCTCCAGCTCTGTCTGCTGTTTTCTGGTCAGTGCCATCGTCTCCAACCCATATAACATAGCTGGTCTCACTACCGTCCGGTAGACCTTCCCTTTCACTCTTGCTGATACCCATCTGTCACAAATCACTCCTGACACTCCACCCTGCCTGCACTCTCTTTTTCACTTCTCTTCCACAATCCCCGTTACTCTGTACTGTTGATCCCAAGCATTTAAACTCATTCACCTTCACCAAGTACATGTCAAAACTCTACCAACAATTAATCAACCCTCAGAAATATATGGCTACTGTAGGTTTATATTTTAATCAATTTATTTTTTAACATATATAGTGTAAGAGAACAGACAGACTACAATAAAGAGTTAGGGGACCATCCTGGTGACCACATATAATGGGAATTGAAAAAACAAACAAAAATGCATAATAATCACAGAGACGTCTTTCCAGACACGCATTCTCAATTGAATTGTCTCAAGATGGCAGATCTTCCTGTCTTAAGTCCTTCCAGCAGGAAGAGGCAGGTCAAGGTGACTAGACACCGGAAGTGATGTCAGTGGTGTTATGGCTGTCAATCTTCCATTCTTCAGAGGGAGGAAGAGAAAAGGCAGTAGGACACAGCGCCAACCCCTGGAGCGGAGGAAAATTATAATCATCTGAGCTCTTAAGCTTTTCCCCTATGCACAATCAAAATGAAAAATTCATCTGTGTGGTCCACCTGTTTTTCTCTTTAGTTTGAATGTGTGTAAGTACATTATAAGCTCTAAAAAATTGTTCTGGATTAAACTGATGTTTCATTTTTTTAACTGAATATAAACATTAATGATTTCATTGTAAACTTCTTCTTGTTTGCTTTGATATAGCCCTCTATTGCACTTAAACATTAGGAGGCTCACAGCATGGGTAGACAAGACAACAGCATGTCGTCTTTAATGATCTTCTGCTATATTTATCTTTTTTTTTTAAAGAAGCTGTTTGTGAGCAGAATTTAAAAATTGTATAATGAACTAACTCTCTGTTTTTATATTTTGTGGTTTGATCCCTGAACATTGCAAAGCCCCAAAGCCAATTTCTACAGTATAATGTGTATAGCAGTTTAATTTTGTTTGGCTAACAGGCTGTAACAATCATAAGCAAATTAGCAAGGTATTTAAAGCCATTGACTAGAGACAGCCATGTCTAATCCCCGACTTTTAGGAGCTACATCACTTTTTTCTAATTAAGAATACTGAGCCCAAATGTTCAGCCGCATTATCACAGTAAGATTAGGTCTTGTTGACAGCACCATTTTCAGACTATAAGAACAGGTTTTGTATATATATATATATATATATATATTTTAAGTCTAAGTTATCGTTCACAAATTGTGATGGACAGAACTGTTTGTGTGAAGATGAATTCACAGTGAAATTCAGTGTTTCGCTTCGCAAAGCAAATTTGTTAAATTAATTTCATTTCACTTCTAGAGAAATTTTTGCCATTGACACAAGAAAAAAACATTTATTTCCTGTCTAGAAGCATTTGCTTGCATTAATTCTGTATGCATGTACCTGCCATTTAATATTTATTTCTCTTGTGGAAAAAAAAATGCTCACCAAATCTTGTCATGTGTAGACATTTTGTTGAGTTGTGTTGGTAGTACATTAGAACATTAGAAAGATTTAGACGAGAACAGGCCATTCAACCCAACAAAACTTACCAGTCCTATCCACTTAATTCTAAAATAAGTCAAGTTTTGAAGGTCCCAGAAGAACTACTGTCTACCACCATACTTGGTCTCTTATTCTCTTATTGGGTCTACAGTTCTCTGTGTAAAGAAAAACTTTCTAATATTTGTATGAAATTTATCCTTAACAGTGTTCACTTTCAAATATGGTAATAATCTTAGTGGTTGCAATCCTAAAGATACAATAAAGACAGAAGTTCCATGACACTTGATTTAATATACTTTTTTTTTTACACATGCACACACATGCTGCTCACGTTGTGAAGAGGAGCGCTGAACACACCCCAACGTGAGACATGGTCGCTCATCCGAAAACCCCCTTGTAAATGGTGATACAATGGGAAAAAATACAGTAGTTTTTTTACCTCCTCTTTGCTCGATCAGCTGCTGGTTTGCTGCTGCTGTTCAGTGTGATCTGCATCTCGCATGCCGCTTTGAACATTTAAAAGCCTGTACAGCAGCTGTACTTTTGTCTCACTGGCTTGTCTCTGTTCTCCCCCAGACATCCTCTGATCCTGTTGGGGATCCCACTCCTGAGGGGCACCCCTTTGAAGAGGAAGATTTTCTATTATTTTAATTGAGAGCTGTCCCCTCCGGCTACACACGGAGCTTGATTCACTCCTGAAAGAGACTTATGTTTGTTTGAAGTGTTTGAATGACGTTTCTGTCTCTAAAATCTCCTGTGTATCTGTGCAACTCTGTGACCCAAGCGTGACAGCGTATCTGGATTTCACTTTCACCAAACAAACAAATCTTTTAATTCTCACGGATAAACCTCTTCATTGGGAAAAAAACACTACTTTTCCGTGATGGCAACACAAATTTGACGATCTACAAGTCTCCAACTTAAAGTTTAAATCCAAAGAATATATTTGATCTCTTTTAGCTGTTCCATAATTTCACCCAGTAAAAATCTTTATTATCATTTTTTTGAGACTTTCAAATTTTCGTACATCCATTATCTCTAAAGTGTTCTGCATGTGTATCACACCAATGTTTTTGAATTCTTTACGATGTTCTACTTTGTCATCTCCTCTTTGTCTTTTATTTCCATTCCTAGGTGTGGTTAAATCTCTTGGCACAAAGTTTCATCTCGCGGGATGTAAAAATGTCTGTCTGAGAAAGTCACGTCTCGTCTCTCTGAGAAAGTCTCATTTCGTCCCCAGATTTTTTTATATAATAGATATTTTATATATATATATATATATATATATATATATATATATATATATATATATATATATATATATATATATATACATACATTCCTCATTTTTAGCAAGTGCCAGCATAAATTCACGCCTGATCTGACGCTGTTTGTTTTCAAATAATATTGCATTAGTGCGATTATGTTTTCACATATATTGTCTCTTTCTTTCAGGTGTGTAATAGAAACCACAGCATAGAGAGAAATGTGTACATTGTAACAAGTACACATGTTGTAAATGTAGGAAGGATGATCCTTGCGTGTGTGTGAACTGTTAACATTTGAATCTGATGATTGCATAGAGCGCTGAACTTACTGCTCTGTATTATTTTTTTCTCTGCATGTCCTGAAGTACAAAAGAAACACCACCATACAGCAACATGTGGGGACTGGCAAGATCGGGGAAAAAAAAACATGCGGTCACTGATTACAAACCACAAGATGTTATGTGAATGAATATGAATAATATTAATAATTTTGCATCCACAAAAGTGCCACAAAGTTTTCCGAAATATACTATACAGGTTATAAAATAAATTATTCCAAATATCATATACAGTAATCCCTCGCTATATCGCGCTTCGACTTTTGCGGATTCACTCTATCGTGGATTTTAAATGTAAGCATATCTAAATATATATCACGGATTTTTCGCTGGTTCGTGGACTTCTGCGGACAATGGGTCTTTTAATTTATGGTACATGCTTCCTCAGTTTGTTTGCCCAGTTGATTTCATACAAGGGATGCTATTGGCGGATGGCTTAGAAGCTACCCAATCAGAGCATGTATTACATATTAACTAAAACTCCTCGATGATATAAGATATGCTTGCCGCGCGGTGCTCGATTGTTTTCTTTTCTATGTCTCTCTCACTCTCTCTGCCTGACGGAGGGGGTGTGAGCAGAGGGGCTGATTGCACAGAGGCTGTTTGTCTAGAGGATATGGACGCTCCTCTAAAAAATGTCGCTTTATTGCGGTGCTTTGGCATACTTAAAAACCCAAAAGCACGTATTGATTTTTTGATTGTTTGCTTTAATCTCGCTCTCTCTCTGACGTTCTCTGTGCCTGACGGAGGGGGTGTGAGCAGAGGGGCTGTTTGCACAGAAGCTGTTTGTTTAGAAGATACGGACGCTCCTCTAAAAAATGCCACTTTATTGCGGTGCTTCAGCATACTTAAAAGCACAAAAGCACGTATTGATTTTTTGATTGTTTGCTTTTCTTATCGAGCGCTCTCTCTCTCTCTCCGACATTCTCTGCTCCTGATGCGCGCACTCCTTTGAAGAGAAGATATGTTTGCATTCTTTTAATTGTGAGAAAGAACTGTCATCTCTGTCTTGTCATGGAGCACAGTTTAAACTTTTGACTAAAGGGTGTTATTTCATGTCTAGAGGGCTCTAATAATGTTAACAGTGTGGGAGAGTTTATAAGGGCTTAAAATATATAAAAATAACCATACAAACATATGGTTTCTACTTCGTGGATTTTCATCTGTCGCGGGGGGTTCTGGAACGCAACCCCCGCAACTGAGGAGGGATTACTGTATACCTATGTCTCTGTTTATTTTATTTTATTTTTTTGACATCATAGACCATAAGGTGCATACTAATTCAGAGTGAGCAGGAATACTCAATAAAACTGAATTTAAAAAAATCAAGTGACGGTGAGATACGAAGAAGGCAGCTTTTATCCCTCCTGAAGAGACAATGTCCAGTTCCATTGTCTCAAAACACCACTAACGTCTACAGTTATTCCCAATCTATACTAATAAAAGGCAAAGCCCTCACTGACTCACTCCCTGACTGACTGACTCACTCACTCATCACTAATTCTCCAACTTCCCGTGTAGGTAGAAGGTTGAAATTTGGCAGGCTCATTCCTTACAGCTTACTTACAAAAGTTGGGCAGGTTTCATTTGGAAATTCTACACATAATGATCATAACTGGAAGCTATTTTTCTCCATATACTGTAATGGAGTTGAGCTCGATTGCCGTTGGGGCGGAGTTTCGTGTGACATCATCACGCCTCCCAAGTAATCACGTGAACTGTCAACGCAGTACATAGAAAAGAAGGAAGAGCTCCAAAAAGCACTGAAGAAAACATGCATTATACAATTGAGAAGGCAGCGAAACAATAAAAAGCGAGCGACTGACACATACAACCATATTCATGAGTGCAGCTACTTCGGAAACAAAGCACGATGTAAACCTAAAGTTTAAATTAAATGCATAGACAGGCTGCCGCTGGCGTTTGTCATGCCCACGGCTAATGCGGGATACAAGTTTAAATAGAGGACGCAGGATATAAACGAGAGTTTGGATGACTTTGTAACCAAGTTAAAATTGCTGTTGAAGGGCTGTGCTTATGCAAATTCCGAGAGACTGTCTTTGTGGGGGGATTGACAGTTAAGGCGGGTGGGGGAGTCACGTCATCATCTCCCCTCCCATTCACCTCATTTCGCTCTGAGCTGAGCTCCGCAGCTAACACAGTCTTGCGGAACCAACTTTGTGACGCTGCCACGTTTCTTGAACATGACAATGAGTTCACGGTGCTAAAATGGCCCCCACAGTCACCAGATCTCAACCCAATAGAGCATCTTTGGGATGTGGTGGAACGGAAGCTTCGTGCCTTGGATGTGCATCCCACAAATCTCCATCAACTGCAAGATGCTATCCTATCAATATGGGCCAACATTTCTAAAGAATGCTTTCAGCACCTTGTTGAATCAATGCCACGTAGAATTAAGGCAGTTCTGAAGGCGAAAGGGGGTCAAGCACCGTATTAGTATGGTGTTCCTAATAATCCTTTAGGTGAGTGTATATTCAGGCCTGGAGCACAGTATCAGCCAGATTACCAGTGAGGCCCCAACTGTGGTTCAGTTTCTTTCAGTCTATGTATAGTATATATTAAAACTACCTGTGCCACCTGTCTAAGACAGGTTGAAATCTACATAATCAACATGGACCTCATGTTTTTTTATTTGATACATGGGTTGTCCATTTGGTCTGCTATATTACTGTGCACCCAGTCCCCTTCCCTCGCAGCAGCTACTTCCTCTTCAGATAGACCCACCAATTTTCGTCACTACCTCTCAGCGATGCTTGTCGAACTGACCACTCTTATATTTGAAGCTGGGAAAATGCAGCGGGGTTACTACCGTATTGGCCTGGTTTAAAAACTCTAACCTAGTCATGTTGGGGCTTTGGTTTCCAAATGTGCATGTCAATTTCTCTTTATTTTTACCCATACATAGCCCACCACATAAAGTTATCAGTCATTAGCATTTCAGCTATAAACCTCGTTTACATGGCCAAAGCAGCTACCAGAAAATTATTTCCATGCTGCTGCTGCTGGTGTTTAACAATCAATTAAACTAAATTTCTTATTTTTAGACCCTTATTTGGTGTTTGTATTATCATTTTAGATTTTTTGTTCCTCCTTCTACATTTTTTGCCTATTTTTAAACTTTTATTCCTTACCCTTGTAACTGGATAAACACACATAGACAGACATACACACAGATTCTTGTCATTTTATCAAGGTGGATAAGCTGATCTCTCTCTGTCTGGTAGTTACTCTCTTTTGGACGTATTCAGTCAGTGTGAACAATTACAGTGCACCATCTACAGTATTGGAATATATTTTGTAATGCATGCAGTAATAAAATGCATTGCATTTTTCATTCCAACAGATGGCACATGAACAGGATGAGGCTGTAACCTTGATCTTGGGAGAATCGTGTAAAAAAGTTTAATATGTCACTGTGCTTAGTGCAAATATATCTTATAAAACCTGATTTTCACTCACATGCGGTACAGCAGACACAAATCCAGATAAAGCACAGAAGCTGACACAGAGAACTGCCATGCAAGCAACATAAAAGTGGAGTAGGACAAATGGAAACCGTTAGCAGTCAGACTATGAGATGCTGTAACCGTGTGCTATTTCTATCTGTTAAGTCGGCAAAGAATTGCATCCATGTTTGGAGAGCATTGTGTCCTTGTTTGGAATTTCATGTTCGTCTGAGGAGGCCCTGGACGTGGAGAAACAGTCTAAAAGTCTTAAAACATTGCCAGACACACCTTTGAAGCCAATGAATGAATGGAAGATGTTGTCACTTGTTTCAGAGAATGCCTTCCACATTTGCATTGATGACACTGACAGGCTCCACTCTTCGGGCCCCCACTCTAGGACCGGGTCTTGTTACTGGCTACATTCATCTTTGTACTATCTGCAGTGTAAGCCAACATTAAAGTTATTTCTCCTATGTGATTTCTTACCCCCGTATCACTAGAGAGGAATATCATCTTTTATGTTATACAGTTAGGTCCATAAATATTTGGACAGACAACTTTTTTCTCATTTTGGTTCTGTACATTACCACAATTAATTTTAAATAAAACAACTCAGATGAAGTTCAAGTGCAGATTTTCAGCTTTAATTCAGTGGGGTGAACAAAAAGATTGCATAAAAATGTGAGGCAACTAAAGCATTTTTTTAACACAGTGGACAATTGACTCAAAGGCTATTTCATGGGCAGGTGTGTTCAAGTCCGTCGTTATGTCTTATCAATTAAGTAGATAAAAGGCCTGGAGTTGATTTGAGGTGTGGTGCTTGCATGTGGAAGATTTGCTGTGAACAGACAACATGCGGTCAAAGGAGCTCTCCATGCAGGTGAAAGAAGCCATCCTTATGCTGCGAAAACAGAAAAAACCCATCCGACAAATTGGTACAATATTACGAGTGGCAAAATCTACAGTTTGATACATCCTGAGAAAGAAAACAAGCACTGGTGAACTCAGCAACGCAAAAAGACCTGGGGCCCCATGTATAACGCGGTGCATAGAATTCTCACTATAACATGACATAAGCACAAAAGCCGAAATGTGCTTACGCACAGAAAAATCCAGATACAGGAATCTGTGCGTACTCCAACTTCCACGTTCTTCCGCTCCATAAATCCAGGTCAGCGTGAAAAGTAATGCTCGTGCATGTGCTTTATTTAACGCCCCAACTCCTCCCAAAATTATGCCTCTTTGAATATGCAAATCAATATAAATTGTCCTTAGGCTCAGCCTTCTGTGAAAAGACAATGGGAAAAGCACGGGGAAAATATAAGAATTTCAGCGAATACCAAGTGGAGGCAAAGGAAAAACATACTATTTGTTCATTTAAACCGTGGTATAATCAACAAAAGGAAGTTGATCGAGTGACATAGCGTGTTGGAGAAACTTGAAAGCTCAGATATCAGTCGCCGTGAAAAGGCGAGTCGTAGCCCACCGTCTGAGTGTTATATGAAAGCTTATTAGAATAAAGAGAAAAAAAAGGCACACAGTGGGGAAAAAAGCACGAAATGTCAACTTCAATCTCGACATTTCCACTTTAATCACGTAGTTTATTTTGTCATTAAAGTAGAACATCATAAACGTCATCTTAAAATCGTTTAATTAACCAGTTTCTCAGATCACATCGTAATTAAAGTAGCACGTTAAATGCTTTGTTTTGTATTTGATCTTCTATGTGCTCTATGTGTATGAATCACTACGTGCTTCTTAAACCGGCTCTCTTCCTCCAACTGGACACAGAATCCATTACATTCGTGATATTACAGCTCTCTGAACGCCCTGCCCGGGATTGGTTCCTGCCTTGCGCCCTGTGTTGGCTGGGATTGGCTCCAGCAGACCCCCGTGACCCTGTGTTCGGATTCAACGGGTTGAAAAATAGATGGATGATGGATGGATGAATAATTAAAATACTGAGTTGTATACATGATATCATTTTCAAGATGATAGGAGTTAAAGCACGTTATTAAACATGGGTTTCACGGCTCAGTGATTGTGCGCGACCTTCGATGACATTATTTATTGCAGCAGTACTCAATAGTAGGCGGCCCTGGGCAGAGAAAGAACTGGTGGCTCCTTCGCCCACCAATGTCAATATGTCATCTTATGCACGGTGGATGGCCACGTCCGTTGCGGACACTGCATAGCCGCCTCGTGCTAATGACACAAGCATTTAACTTTTGTTGAAATTTGCTGCTGCGTTTTTAGCTGTGTTGTTATTTTCTCTTTCTGTTTTAAATTCAATATATATTGGCGTGGCCGCCCCTGCAGTCCTTGCTTTTCTTTCTCCAAGTAACCGATCGCCACACAATCAGCTCTGTAATAGATGTTATGCCATCTGTAAGCTTAGAGGGCCGATTCTTCAAAACGTTTAAGGAACATTGAAATATCTTCATAGTACATGTTTAGTTATTCTATCCTTCACGCTAGTCCCACTGAAGAATATAGATTATTTAAATGAAGATAAAGTTTTATCTGTATAATATAATAAACATATTTTGCTGCATTTCATCTTAAAAATGATATCGTCATCATATGTAAATACGCGCTTTATAAAGTGGCTCATTTTGTGCAATATTATAACTGTATCGCAAGTTTACAGTCAGGTAATTCTACTTATAAGTACAGATAGTTCTACAAGGAGCAATTGATTGAGTGCGTTCAAAGTTCTTGGGATGAAACTGTTTCTGAACCGCGAGGTCCGTACAGGAAAGACTTTGAAACGTTTTGTCGTGGCAGAGGTAGCATGTGCTTGAAGCTGTATACCAATAATTCTCTTTCCGATCAGCTGCTGCTGTGATTCACACTCAGATACAGTAATATAAATACTCCGAGTGGTGCAGTGAGAGTAATATGGAAAAAGATGATCCGCTGGGGCAACTCCTAACGGGAGCAGCTGAAAGAAGAAGAAGGTGCAGTGAGAGTAACCACACAGGAACAGTAGCACTGCTTTGACGCTGGGTGCGGCCAGTCTGCAAAACCGAGCGGAGAAGTTGCGTACGACAAGGTATGAGGTACCGTGGAAAAGTGCGTGGCTTTACGCCAAGTGTAGGTTTTATACATCGCGATTTGAACGTGGAAACGTTGTTACGCAACATTTCTGTGCGTACGCACCGTTTATACATGAGGCCCCTGGACGTCCACGGAAGACAACAGTGGTGGATGATCACAGAATCATTTCCATGGTGAAGAGAAACCCCTTCACAACAGCCAACCAAGTGACCAACACTCTCCACGGGGTCAGCGTATCGATATCCAAGTCTACCATAAAGAGAAGACTGCATGAAAGTAAATACAGAGGGTGCACTGCAAGGTGCAAGCCACTCATAAGCCTCAAGAATAGAAAGGCTAGATTGGACTTTGCTAAAGAACATCTAAAAAGCCAGCACAGTTCTGGAAAAACATCCTTTGGACAGATGAAACCAAGATCAACCTCTACCAGAATGATGGCAAGAAAAAAGTATGGAGAAGGCATGGAACAGCTCATTATCCAAAGCATACCACATCATCTGTAAAACACGGTGGAGTCAGGCAGTGTGATGGCTGCCAGTGGCACTGGGACACTAGTGTTTATTGATGATGTGACACAGGACAGAAGCAGCTGAATGAACTCTGAGGTGTTCAGAGACATACTGTCTGCTCAAATCCAGCTAAATGACGTCAAATTTATTGGGCGGTGTTTCATGATACAGATGGATAATAACCCAAAACATACAGCCAAAGCAAATCAGGAGTTTATTAAAGCAAAGAAGTGGAAAATTCTTGAATGGCCAAGCCAGTCACCTGATCTTAACCCAATTGAGCAGGCATTTCACTTGTTGAAGACTAAACTTCGGACAGAAAGGCCCACAAACAAGCAGCAACTGAAAGCCACTGCAGTAAAGGCCTGGCAGAGCATTAAAAAGGAGGAAACCCAGCATCTGGTGATGTCCATGAGTTCAAGACTTCAGGCTGTCATTGCCAGCAAAGGGTTTTCAACCAAGTATTAGAAATGAACGTTTTATTTCCAGTTATTTAATTTGTCCAATACTTTTGAGTCCCTGAAATAAAGGGATTGTGTTAAAAAATCCTTTAGTTTCCTCACATTTTTATGCAATCATCAATAAACACTAGTGTCCCAGTGCCACTGGCAGCTATGCACTCCCAAGTCATCACACTGCCTCCCTCCACCGTGGTTTACAGATGATGTGGTATGCTTTGGATAATGAGCTGTTCCACGCCTTCTCCATACTTTTTTCTTGCCATCATTCTGGTAGAGGTTGATCTTGGTTTCATCTTTCCAAAGAATGTTTTTTCCAGAACTGTGCTGGCTTTTTTAGATGTTCTTTAGCAAAGTCCAATCTAGCCTTTCTATTCTTGAGGCTTATGAGTGGCTTGCACCTTGCAGTGTACCCTCTGTATTTACTTTCATGCAGTCTTCTCTTTCTGGTAGACTTGGATATCGATACACCGACCCCCTGGAGAGTGTTATTCACTTGTTTGGCTGTTGTGAAGGGGTTTCTCTTCACCATGGAAATGATTCTGTGATCATCCACCACTGTTGTCTTCCATGGACGTCCAGGCCTTTTTGCGTTGCTGAGTTCACCAGTGCTTGCTTTCTTTCTGTACCAAACTGTAGATTTTGCCACTCGTAATATTGTAGCAATTTCTCTGATGGGTTTTTCTGTTTTTGCAGCTTAAGGTTGGCTTCTTTCACCTGCATGGAGAGCTCCTTTGACCGCAAGTTGTCTGTTCACAGCAAAATCTTCCACATGCAAGCACCACACCTCAGATCAACTCCAGGGCTTTTATCTGCTTAATTGATAAGACATAACGACGGACTTAAACACACCTGCCCATGAAATAGCCTTTGAGTCAATTGTCCAATTACTTTTGAGCCCCTGAAATGAAGGGATTGTGTTAAAAAATGCTTTAGTTGCCTCACATTTTTATACAATCATTTTGTTCAACACACTGAATTAAAGCTGAAAGTCTGCACTTCAACTGCATTTGAGTTGTTTCATTTAAAGTTAATTGTGGTAATGTACAGAACCAAAATTAGAAAAAAGTTGTTTCTGTCCAAATATTTATGGACCTAACTGTATATAGATTTGGGTTAACTAACACTCCACAATCCCAGACTCACTCCCAAGTAGCGATCGCCCCCTACTGGACACAGAATGAAAGTCTGCATGTTTTCTAGTTCATTTTATTTTTGTAGAGTGCTCTTCACTGAGTGCACGCTGAGAGTGCAGTAACAAGCGTGCAAGTAAAAACAGTTATAACTTTACAAAATACTAATTACATAATAAGTACATAAAATTATTTAAATGCATGGGAAGGAAACCCCAGCTATGTATAAAGGTAAACATAGGATCTTTATAGAATAAAAAAAAAAATATTCTCACAAAATGCTGTGCAGAGAACAAAGTCATAAAGAAATTGCTAGTAAGGCAATTCAAAGTAAACACAGATCCAACAAAGCAACAAAAGACAGTTCAAAAAAAGATCAGGAGATCAAAAATCCAGAATTCCAATATAACTATAAACTCACCAACTCCCTAGTGCATTCACAATGAGCCACCAGGAACTGTATAAGAACCTTCCGATTTAGAGGGCGGAGGGCCGTTCCTGGCTGTGATTGGCATGTGGCCCCACCTCTTGGGTTACTCCCCACAAAACATATGTAACATAAAGGATTAATAAAGTATCTATCTATCTATCTATCTATCTATCTATCTATCTATCTATCTATCTATCTATCTATCTATCTATCTATCTATCTATCTATCTATCTATCTAAAGGCTGCAGCACTGCCACATGATCTACTGTCTGGTGTATCTTTTGTCTCTATGTCGTCCTCAGTGGAATCCCTGTAGTTGTCTAAGCCCCTATAAAAAGGTGATGGGCAAAGGATAAAACAGGCACAATGGGGCAGACGGCTGTAAGGAGGACCTTTGCAAAGTGTGGTCTTTTGCCGTAACTTCAAAGGGGACAAGGGGTGGTTCCCATGGAAACAGGATGCTAATGTACAGTTGAAAAAGGCTGCAAAATGCAAGTGAAGGGAGATTCAGCTCAACTTCCACCAAACAGCAAACATAGTTGATCCATGGCCAGGGAGAAGATTGCTTCACTCAAGGATCTGTGTCCATTCCCATTTTTGGAGGTGGCCACCTCAAAGACTTCACCACCCAACATGCTTTGAGACAGAAGTGGATGAGACAATCATGATGGATTAACTTGGGTGAGCTGAAATAAATCTTTGCTCATCTGGAATAGCGTGTTTTGGAGACTCTGGGGAACGAAAAAAAAAGAAAAATGGACTACCATTACCAGAAGTGTCAGCACTGCTTGGTCTCTGTGAGATGTGTGTGTCGAAGGTTTTTTTTTTTTTTTTGTTATTTATATACTGTAAATGTTGGTGTAGCACGGCCATTTATATTAGTGTAGTTTTATGAGATTAATTTGTAACAGAACAAGATGCAAAAGACTGGATGATATGGAAGAAGATTATCCGCTGTGGCAAGCCCTAATGGGGAGCAGCCGAAAGAAGAAGTTTTAATAAGATTAATTGAATACAGTTTCATTCCACCTTGTTTGTTTATCTCTGTCATTTTGTTGATATTATGTAAATTATATATATATATATATATATATATTTAATCTATCAACATTGCAGGATGGGGTCAGAGGGCTGTTGAGGGTTGACATGCTATCTGACTCAAATACACCACCAAAAGCGTGGTGACATATAGCGTTATCGTCAGGGAAATGGTGTAGCATTATAAAGCATCTTATATACATTATGACCACTGCTAGAGGGGACGCGGCCACCCTTCCTAAACCCCCTCTTAAACAGATTTTCAATGGGAAAGAAACTCATTCTTACAGCTCCTCTTTGCGGGATCAGCTTCCGGCTTGCTAGGCTAAGAACATTTTAAAGACCAAGCCACGGCCATCCAAGGTCTCTCACTCTCCTGTCTCTTTTCCCCCCAGACTCCCTCTGCTCCAGCCATTGCTACCGAGCTGCTGTTCCCCCTCGATGAAGAAGACTTTGTGTTCTTTTGAGCAGGAGTCAGGACCAATGCGTCAAGTTTGACAGTTGTTCCTTCCTCCTCTAAAAAGACTTGTGTCTGTATCTGCCTGAACAGTAATAAAGTTTCTACTCCTTGGAAAACCTGCTGAACTCTCCTGTGTAACTTTATGACCCAAGCTTGACAACATAGACAAAATCAGAAATAAAAAAATGATACACATAATCAACATAAGCAAAAGATTCTAGAATGAACAAAAGAGATATATAACTTGAGTTAGAACCCCAGCTAGGAAAGGATTCATGGCCGAGATATGACAGTTGAAACAGACCAGTCTGGAGAAATTGGCCAAACTGGCTGTCCAACAGTTTAAGTCTGTGCTGGGCCATCTAATCTGATGGCAGAAGTTTTCTATTCGTTGATTTCTAGGCTCCCAGTATCTCAGAAGTCTTTTCATGGGCAGAAAAACAGCATGGCAGTAGTGCAGTGGAACCACAACAGGACACTGACAATATGACACGTATTTCAGTCTAATATGTACAAATATCCTTTGTTTTGTTTAAACAGTTTTGCTTGCTTATTTTATATTCCATTTTGTTTATTTAAAAAGATGCCTTCTATCCAAATTTAATTACTTAGTTACTCTGTGCTCAGGGCTATACAGAGACTCAGTGGTTTACACAAAAAACACATTCATTACTCGAAAGAAACCATAACATAAATGTTGCATGGAATGTATAAATAAATGTTTAAAAATATCCACACATTGGTTCATTTTTTGGGTGGCAATGTGAGCATTTCTCAGGGTTATAGAAATGCCGGAATGAAAGCTGGATCGGGTGGCAACCAAAATTAAAGATAAGATTATATTTTTTGAGTCATGTTTCTTATTTATTTTTTAGAGTCATGTTTACACAGGAAATCATGAAATGCATCTCTTCATTTGCATCTACATTGACAACAGCAAAAGCACATAAAGACAGCAGGTTAAAATTTCACAAAAGTCAAACTCATTTACATAATTTGAAGTTGATCTTTTGACAATTGTTTCTTAGAACTGAATCGGGGAGGAGGCAAGGCAACAAAAACATACGGTAATATATTATTTTTAATATTTTCAGAATGCTTTTGATGAGAGGCTGGTGATCAAAGTAAAGGAAGTGGGAGTTCAGGGTTCAGTGTGCAGGTGGGTGTACAGAGTAGGTAAGGGTGAAAGGAGCTTTTTCTTAATTTGGTGATTTTAACACTTAAAAGAGGTGTCCTTCATGGATCACTGCTGGGTTTGGTGTTCTTTTTAATATACATAAACAACATGGACAGGAATATAAAGAATGCTGGTCAAGTTTTCGGGTGATACTGAATTAGGAGAAATGACAAATGAGGTCATACCTTCTGAGTCATTACAAAGAATACAGGCTTGGGTCAATCTGTAGCAGATGAAATTTAATGTACGTAAATGTAAAGGAAGGCAATATGTTAGATATGAATGCAAAATAAGAGGTCTGAAAGTTGAAAATACACCTTATGTGAAAGGCCTGTGAGTCACAGTGGATATGTCACGGTTCACTTGTCACTATCTAAGCAGTGTACAGAATCGAGGTTAATACGGTGTTAGACTACATAGCACAATGTGGAGAGTAAAAATTAAGATTATGATTAAGTTATATGAGGTGCAATCCAAAAGTTCCCAGAATGCATTTATTTAAAAGCATACACACCAAATAACAATTAATGGCGAACAGTTCCTTCAAAATAGTCACCGCTGAATTGATACATCAATCCCAGCGAGATTTCAACCTTTCGTAGCACCTCTGGAAGTCGTTTTTTGTCAGTGTGGTCAAGACGTCAGTTGTTACCACTTGGATCTCCAACACCGTATCAAATCTGCATCCCTTGAGCCTCATCTTCATCTTCGGAAATAAAAAAAAATCAGACGCCGCTAAATCAGGGGAGTACGGAGGGTGGGGAATGGCAGTAAACTTTGTAGAAGCCAAAAATTTGCGCACAATCAGAGATGTGTGAGCTGGTGACTTGTCAGCCCACATCTGAGGACGTGTTCGGCGAATTTGATTTCGCAAACACCGTAGAACATCCCTGTAGAATGCTCCATTCACCGTCTGTCCTTGTGGCACAAATTCCTTGTGGATGACACCCTTCACATCAAAGAAGCAAATTAGCATTTACTTGGTGTTGCTGTGAACTTGTCAAGGTTTTTTGGGGTCTTTTAAATCACTCCTTTTCACGAACAACCGTTCACAGACACAACCGAAGTTTAAACGAGAACTGTGACTTGAAAAACAACTGCGCTGACGTTATAATACGTCATAACAGCTCTCAAGGACAACTTGAACTGCTGTCTAGTGGTGATTGATATAGCCAAACCCTTCTGGCTGCAGAATAAATGCATTCTGGGAACTTTTGGATCGCACCTCCTATAGCGGGCCATCAAAAACAAATAAAATGTTGAAAATGAAACCAAAGGCCAAAATGAGAATCAGGAATTGAAGTCAAAAGAACATAAAGGGTCAAAACCGAAAATAAAATGTGAGATAAATGTTAACAAGGTAGATTAATATATTTTCTTAAAGGATTTTGGTATCCACAGAGTGGATAAGGAAAGCCATCTTTAATGCCATTGTGTCGATAATCGCAGGTCATAACCTCAGAGGCCACAACTCCTAGAAATGAAGAAGCAGGCCTAGCAACAAGAATAAAACTGGCAGTATTTGAAGACGCAACAAAACATTGCAAAACAAAACAAGAACACTGAAATTTAGCAACACAGAATAGAATCATGACAAATATGATAAATGCAAATAAATAAATAAAATTAAATCCAAATTATCATCCATAATGTATTCCCATTTTCCTTCTGTCACAACCCAGGGGTGAATCCTCCTCTCTTGCTCTTAGGTATCCCAATCTGCAGACCCTGTACTGTAGCCCATCACATTTTTGTCTACCTCCTCAGTCGGTCACTGCCGACCTGAACTGCCACCTCAACTGGTCACCACAGCTCCCTCGGGCTATGTACCAGATATTTCCATAACAGCCATCGATCCTGCTCCATTATACTGCTTTGCAGAGCCAATGCCATCCGTCCTAAACTTGCTACCCGAAATAGATTCCAGCAATTGCCAATTGGTTGATCTTTTTTGTTCTTTCTCTGTCTAGCACTAACCCTCTCTTTTTATATTGTGGCAACTCCAGATGATACTTGTCAGTTACTCTACTTTATAATTAACCCGACACAGGTGATCGCATACAGTTACGTGCGAAACTGTTATCAAAGGTTAAGCCACTGGGCCATGCTTAAAAACCAATAAGAATCAACTGCAAATTCATACTCCACTCCACAAACTGCCAGTTCACATGGCTGGGATGATTCTTCAGACAACACATAATGAATCTGGAAACCAAAGAAATGGGGTCACAGCACGCTGCACTGTTAAAACCAATACTCAAATTCTTGCCTCCACCACATAATGGGGAAAACACACACAAGGACAAATGAGCAATGCATTGAATAAAAATAGTTAAAAACATTCATGTCCATTGCACCCAGTGACACCAGGATAGGCACTAGCCCGCTGAGACCCTGAAAAGGATTAAGGGGGTTTAGGAGTGTTATGTTTGCGTTGTGATTGTAAGGTAGGCGTATGAGCAATAAAGGTCAGATATGGATCACTCTGTAGGTAATAAAATTGTACAAAAATGTGATTTAAATTGGGGTGGCATGGCGGCGCAGTGGTAGCGCTGCTGCCTCGCAGTAAGGAGACCAGGGTTCGCTTCCTGGGTGCTCCCTGCGTGGAGTTTGCATGTTCTCCCCATGTCTGCGTTGAGTTTCCTCCCACAATCCAAAGACATGCAGGTTAGGTGCATTGGTGATCCTAAATTGTCCTTGGTGTGTGTGTCCTGCGGTGGGATGGCACCCTGCCTAAGATCTGTTCCTGCCTTGCACCCTGTGTTGGCTGAGATTGGCTCCAGCAGACCCCCATGACCTGGTGTTAGGATATAGTGGGTTGGATAATGGATGGATGTTATTTAAATTTGTTTCCTTCAGCTATTCTGTATTTTGTTTGTTAAAACTTTATAGTATTAAAAGCCTAAATTTCCTACTTTCAGTCAGCTTAGAAATCTTTAGCCACTTCAACTTTTTCATTTTGGCAAATCCCAGTGCTGTTTTGTCATCTGCTGTCCAGGGTCGGCACTTTATCACTACTCTTACCACCTCTGGTGCTCTCAAGGTTTTTACACATACAATGTGGCTGCTAATTAAATAAGCCCTTGTGCTCAATGTTGTTAATTAAAGCTTATAAATGTCCTTCTTTAAAGCAATGCTATGGTGCTGTTATATATCAGCCAGGGTTCCTCCACCTGGCCGGGATTCAAGGTCCTGTTTTATGTCCTTCTTGTTCTTTGTTGAGCCATTTATTTATGATAATGCCACTTTTGTTAATGATCTGCAGAATCTGTTATTTTTTGCCTTTGTTGTGTTCCATGTGTTTTGTCTGTGGTCCCGGAAGTGTCATAGCCACCCACCAATTCTGCCCTAGAATTCCAGAGGGTCTCCCATTGGTCCTGGTGGTTTATTGTGAATGTGCTCTGGTGTTGAAGAACCCTTGTTGCTGTTTTCTGTTCCTATTGTATATTATTAGATTTTCGACCTGTTTCTTTGTTTTTGACCTTGCTTTGGATTTCTGTACTGAGACTTTGTTCGACTTTAGTTTGCCTTTGCTTCAGACAATTCCTTTTGCATTTTGTACTCTATGTAGCTTGATTTTGTTACAGAGCACTGTATAAAAATGACATCTTTTATGCTGCAAAGATCCTTTATTTGCCCTTATTTTTAGCCGGGGTTTGAGGATGATTTCCTCCTCTAATGAACGCTTTTAGTAAGTATTTTTTGGAGCTTAAAGAGACTTATTTGCTTTGGAACTCCTAGTTCATGACAGTCTTAGTCTTTGTAAAGCAGTCAAATCAGCTATGAGGCTTGTCAGATATTAATTTCCAAAGAAGCACATCTACTTCCTATAAGATATTCAGCTTGACTTTATTTTTAACCAGCCACGGTACCTGTTGTGGCAGACGGCCGGTAGCTCATCCCGGTCGGGACATGTCTGTAATGGAAGGATGGGGGAAGGCAGTTTTTCCTGGTCACTGCCAAAATGCTAGATGGCAGCTTCCCTGGGATCTGGTGGTGCCCCGGATTCCCGCAGGGCGTTCTGGATCTTGGAGTTCGGTTGCGCGGCCCTGTTGGGTGCCGTGGATGCCGCCAGGGGGAGCTGCAAAAGGACAGAAGGACTCGTACAAGATTTATTTATATAGAAAAATATAATTATCCATCTGACCCGGGAAGTGCTGATGAGTCACATGGATGGAAGGTAAGAAGCATTTCCAGGTCGAGGACTATATAAAAGACTGATGGAGACCCAGTAAGCAAGCCGGAGTTGGGAGGAGTGTGACGGAGCTTGCTGGCAGGGGTAGTGAAGAAAAGAATTGTGTTTATTGTGGCTGTGGTGCTTTGAAGGCACAATACAAGAAGGCAAAGGAAATTAAAATACTTCTTGGTGTTTTAAAAAACGTGTCATCAGTGTCTGTGTGCTGGGTTAAGCGCTGGTATAGTGCCATCTAGTGTTACACTGTCAAAGACAGGTAATAGAAGAAATTAAAAATATTTGCTGTCTAATGTCCTATTCATACTGTCAGTGCTTTGCCCCTCTATTCGCATGTGCCTGAACCTTTCACTTTTCAAGTGAATCTGCTTCTCAGCTTCTGTTATTATTTTGAAGGCGCCTTTCTCGCCTCCTGTCTGGTTTTACGCTTTCAGTCTTTGAAGGCGACTCTCACTGTGTGCCTTTACTTCTTGTGCATCTCACACTTCGTTTTTGCGGCACATGTCCTAAGCCAAACTGACCAACCACTCCAAAGACAAACTGACCAATCAGACTGCTCTAAGGGACTGGACACACAGACCTAATTGACTATCTATACTGTATAATACGCTACCGTGGCTGTCCGTTTGTCTGTCCAGGATTTTAAATCACCTGTAGCTCACAAACCGTTTGACCTATTGACCTGAAATTTGGCACACATATACTATGTGGTGTCTACTATCTGCTTTCAGGGTGATGACTGACCTCCAAGGTTATTCGTCTTTTCTTTTTTATTTTATTTTATTGTAGAATCAACTCTCAGCAGAGAGCAGCAGGTTGGCCATGTGGTGCATGCGTATGGGCACCGTTCTTATCCCTACCACCTTCATCATCACTTCCCCTACCTCTTCATATCTTAAATCATTCTTGTGGCAGATTGAAGACTTAAGTGCCAGGTTAAGTGAAAAATTAAAGAAAAGGTACTAAGTAATTGCAACACAAACACTGACTTAATCAGTTTTAACGTGAAATGATGCAGACGGAAGAAGAGAAGAAGCGGGCCGCTAGGTTGGAGAAAAGAAGAGCTGCTCAGGAAGCAGCAAGAGCATCAACCCCTGAGCAAACGAATGACAGACGTACAGAGAAAAAGGATGAAATCTAGAAATGCTCAAGGCAAGTGGATTCACTGCATGTTACTGCACAGTGCACCGTTACTATTTTTATTATAAAGTAGATTGCTTCTTGTATGATGTTGGGCTAAAATATTAAGGGTTTCTAATATTGTCTTAAGGTAAATCTAAATGTTTTGTTAAGTAACATTGTTTGTGATATTTTTTTATAATAATACTTTTTAATATAAGTATCCCTATACTGCATAAGGTTTTCTGTTTTGCTGTTAGTGTATCCTATTGGAAATCAATTTAAATCTGAGTCAGTGCACTAAGAAGGGCTCTCTAAAAGTATAACCTGTAGTAAATAATAGTAAAAGCAAAAATAATAATAATCCTGAATTAATTAAATGAATAGTGGTGCAGGGTTGCTAGCATCGCTTCATTATGATGAGCCTAATTGTAACATACAGTGCATTTATTTTAAGGTACTTATTTCTGCACTCTGGAACACCAGACAGAGCCACCATCATTACTGGAGCTATATCCTTCACTTTGTAAAATTGCATGAATCCAAAACACTTTGCAATGGATGGGACAATGCTCTTAAAATATGATTCAATAGTGGGCACACAGCTGGTGAGGTCTGCAATCATGATCTTTACCAGCTTTTGAAGTGCCATGCTACAGCAGGAAATTGCCTCTGATTCTTCGTAAGTCCATAGGTCAAAGGTAATTTGAACAGAAATGGAAACATGAATTCAAAGTGCCAAAGCTATAAAGCTTTTGGAGTGCAGAGTGCCTTCTGGAAGAGGCTGATAAACGTGGGCTTGTGTTTTCATGCTGAATCGACTGAAAAGATGAATGTGAAAGCCGAGGAGGGAAAAGGGAATAGGAGCAGATACTCTGGCACTTTCATTCAAAGAATTTTTTTTATTTTTTATTCTTGTACTTTCAACGAACACTTTAAGTATGTAAAAATCATGCTTGTTTAGTATGTAGAGATACGGTGAACAATTCATTTATATATAATGGAGCACCTCCAGGAACTGTCATTATTCCTGTGTACCCCTCTACACAACAGACTTCCAGCACAATACCAGCGCTTACCATCTACAGAAATTTTCAAATGACTCGACTATCGAAGGCTGCTTTAATAATGGAGACGAGTCAGAGTACAGCAAGTTTGTGGAGGACTTTGTCTTGTGATGCAGGGACAACAACCTGCAACTCAACATCAGCAAAGACAAAAGAGCCGGTGGCTAGACTTGTGGTGTGCCAAAAAGCCTCTGATACCAGTCACCAATCAGGGTGAGGACATGGAAGTGGTGTGGAGCTACAAGTACACAACAAACCGGACTGGTCTGACAACACAGTGGTGCTGGACAAGAAGGGCCAGAATAGACTGTACTAGTTAAGGAGACTCAAGTCTTTTGATGTGTGCAGCAAGCTGCTGGAAATGTTCTATCAGTCCATAGTAGCCATTGTGGTCTTCTACACTACAGTGTCTTGAAATAGGGAACCTAAGCATGAAAGAAGCACAATGCCTGAACAAACCATCTCAGTGAGTTCCCTGGACACACCGGAAGCTGTTGTGGAAAGGAGGATGGTGGTAAAATTGGATGTCATCATGGAAATCTTCTCCATCCCCACCAGGACATGCTCTCCTTTAACCACAGACTCATTCCACCACTAAGCTAAGAAGAGCATCTGAGGGTCTTTTCTGCCCAAAGAATTGAATGCTTCTGTACTCATTAAATTTATTTTTATTTATTTATTTTCTATTCACTTGATTGATTGGCTACATTCTTTGTCCTGTGAGTCTCTATTCCTGTTTTTTAATGTTTCTGCTTCTGTATACATTTACATTTCCATGTGGGATTAATACATTTTATCTAATTTAATCTAACCTTGATCTTAATTGCTAATGATGCCTGTAACCTTTTCTTTGCTTTGATAAACTGCAAAAAAAAGTCAATAGTTACTTTGAGCAGAGATGGAAAGCAGCACATCAGGGTTCATATTTATTAAACTTGTGTACACACAACATTGTAAAATCCCCGAAACAGGATGGAAAATGTCAACATATTTGAAATCTTTTATTTCTGTTATGATGAGCAGCCAAAGGAAAAGCAGAGAAGGCATCATTTGGGAGAAACATTATCACCCAAGAAAGCTGAGCGACAAGTGTAATAGTTGGCATTGGAAGACATTTTGAAAAGTAAATAAAATGGAATCTGTGCCATCAGTATAGGCGGCTGCTCTGAGCCTACACTCAGTAAAGAGGACTATGCAAGAACAACTGGAACTAAATTGAAAAGACAGAAGAAGGAGTGAGATTTACATTTACATGTATTTGATTAGCTGATGCTTTTATCGAAAGCGATTATCAAAAGAGGCAAACATACTCTGCTCTGTTGGGCCCTTCAGCAAGGCCCTTAACCTGCAATTGCTGTGCGCTTTGAGTAACTGACAAAAAAGCGCTATATAAATGTAATGAACTATTATTATAATCAGGTAAACATCACTCTGGAAACTGTTTAGGAACAAGTGTTACAGGACAAGGCAACAGAATTGATTATCACAAGCGATGAGTTTTAACCAAACAGAACTCAAAACTAGTAACAAGAAGCAGTCAAATCCTTGGAAATTCACAGAACAAGAGAGTCTTCAAATGCTACTTAAACACATTGAGGGAGCCTGCAGTTCAGATGAAGATGTACAGCTTGTTCCACCAGCTAGGAGCTACACATGAAGGGTCTGGATTGAGAATTGATGCCACCCAGATGAGACACCACCAGACCTGAGTGGGTGAGAAGGAGCACAGGACCTCACGAGTATCTTCAAATATAGAGTTGCTGACCCACTGAACTGACTACTTTTTAGGCAAGAATCAAAAATTTGAAGGTAATACATGTTGCTACAGAAAGTGAACACCACATGTGTTACTACATTTTTAAAGCACAGTAAACTGTCATTACAAACAGCTATAGAAAGGTTGTGTATGTGCTAATTAGGAATCCACAAAATATAAGGAGTAAAACTACTCCAAGGCTGGATGTGTGGCCAATTGTTGAATTAGTCAGAATAAACTTTACAACTTAATGATTACTTGAATTCCATATATAATATCCTCTATGCACGTGTGGCATGTAGGGAGTGTAACAGAACCCCAAACACCAGATATAAGTTCACTCTCACTATTTTCTTTAAGAAATACCTTCATACAATCTTTTTCCACTGTAAGTTCTTTTTCTTTTTTCTTCTCTTTCCTATCCATCTTCCAAATCTCCTCAGGTGTCACCCTACTCCGCACTCTACTTTTACTCCTCTGGATGAGGTGGAACAGTTACTTTTGACCCAAACCCAGGATTGCTTCCAGTGGAATGACATTGCCATGAGGAAGCACTTCTGGGTCAGGCTGAACCTCCCTAGGACAGAGAGGCCTTCTTCCAGAAGTTTCAGGACACAGGACACCCAACAGAGGGCTGCTGTCTCCCATCATATTGAAGGAACACATTACTCCAAGAGGTAGCCTTCCTCTGTCCTTCCATTATTATGTCTCCTGACTAGAAAATAAAAAAAGAAAACACCACCTATCCCAGCAGGGACACCTTCCCTTTGGACCATCCACTACAAAGGTCACCTGGCTGGACAAGAGATGATTATCCACTTCGGACAGGATGGCAGTCCATCCATGTCCTTTACATTATGTTATGCCTGTTTTATATTGTTACTATTATCTTTTTTTCTGAGTTTGTATCAGTTGATGTTTACTGGGATCTCACTGGGTTCCTTAAGTCTTATTGTCTGATTGTCAGGATTTAACAAAGTAGCTGGGCAGTTCTGAAGATGTCAGTCATCTGCACCTGTGAGATACTCACTTTACCTGTCAGTTCATCAAGATATTTTTGGAGATCTACTCAAGTACTTTCAGGTTCTCCAGTTTCAACCAGAATCACACTAACCTTTGTTTTTTTCACATGCACAAAATCTCAATCTCGAGGTCTGTGTATTTTCTAAGTTTTTCTACCTCTACGACTGAGAAGTTTATGTCATTTGGAATGGCTGTGTCAATGAGTAGACATCGCCTCTTGTTTCTGTCATGGAGAATGATGTTAGGTGGGTTGGCTCCAATGGTATGATTGGTGTTCACAGCTATATCACACATAAAGTCTGTGTACTCTGACCTTTTCAGAATGGTGATTGTACCAGTAATTGGGAACTGGGAGGCCAATACATGTAGCTAGCTATTTGATTGTGTCGATGAGTGTATTCTTTTGGCGCTAGTGCTGAGCATCCAACTAATATGCATTTCTTCTTGTCAAAGTCCATCCTGAAAATGTTCTTCTGATGATAGCATATGTTCGGTGCCTGATCTTGAGTTGCAATGAGGAGACTCTCTGTCTTTTTCTTCTTATTATTAACGGAAATAATTAGTGAAATTTGTGAAAAATTCAAAAACCTGATCATATATTGTAGTGCTGCGGTGGGTTGGCACCCTGCCCGGGATTGGTTCCTGCCTTGTGCCCTGTGTTGGCTGGGATTGGCTCCAGCAGACCCCGTGACCCTGTATTCGGCTTCAGCGGGTTAGAAAATGGATGGATATATTGTAGTGGTCACGTGTGTCCTTTTTAATTCAACAGGTCCGTTTCTTTATATGGCAGGTCCTTCACCGGTATCTTCACCTCTCTCTTTGGACTTTTGCAGAAGTTTTTTTGAGGTTTATGAAGTTTTGTTTTTTTTTAGGTTTATTTTTATTTTCTTCCACAACATCTGTATTGATTACTGTGATGTCAACCCAGTTATTTCAGAAAACATTAAGGTAATAAAGATGATATTTCTGAAGTTGTTGTATTGTTCTGGTAGATACAGTATATGTTCATTTTCACTGAATTAATTTACAAACAGATTTCCAGACATTCCTCTTCTTTGATTTCACAGCTGATGTGTGCAGTTTCTCTTCAATGATGTGGTGTTTTGAGACAATTTGCTTTCAAAGTGTTATCTGAAGCTCAGTAAAGTTTTTTGATTGCAGTCTCCTTTCTTCTGCCATAGTTTCCCATGAATTTAATTTTGGTAGTTTTTTTTTTATTGGATCCCTTCCATACTTTATAGGCAACCTCAGTCCACCTAATTCAGACTAGCAGAGGTGGGTTTAAATTAATCTTCTTTACTTTAGTTTGAGACTTCAAAGCCATTATGTAAGTAATCGGTAATGAATCTATCCTAAAGGCAAGTTTTACTGCTCAAAGATTGATCTTTGATGGCTCATAAGCCTTAAAAGAAAATCTCATTTCTGTTTCATTTAAGAATTAATTTTGTCACAGATGTTTCTCCTAAACTTCCTTAGGAGAGATAGCTTTAGACAAAAAGGAGACATGACATAAAGTCAAAATTGAGAATTGGTTTGAAAAGTATGCTATATTTTGTGACATCTTGTTTTATTCTCTTTCACTTATTGTTCTTTTTACTTCTTGTTGTACTTGTGCCTTTACCCAAGGTGACTTGCAACATTTTAGATACAATCAGTCACATTACTTTTGTTTTTTTCCAATTTCCAGAGAACAGACAGGTGAAGTGACTTGCACTTGGTCACATAGTGGTGTCAGTAGTGGGATTTGAACCCACAATCTCAGGGATTGAAGTTCAAAGTGTTAACTACTATACCACACTGTCATCCCTTTCATTTAGAATGAGAATGATCTAATTGGAGGACAACACTATGAATCAGAGCAACTAATAGTAAGGAGTACAGTTTTGTAATCCTAGTAAAGTGTTTTCTTGTCTGTCCACACATTTCACAAGATACTACTGAGCACGCAATGCAAATACTTTTAAAAAATGTCAAGAAATTACTTTGAAAATCTGAGCTCATTGTGTGACTTTGCAGATCTCTGCTGAAATTCAAGAGGGTACACTTGTGAGAACACCAGGGGATTTTATCTCAGGAGAAAAATCTGAGAAGCAGGAGACAAAGAAATATGTCTCCATTTAATTTCTTTCTGATTCCATTGTTGTTTAGGAGAAACCAGAGAGATATTAAGGAAATCTATTATTTATTTTTTCGTTCCTATGGGATGTTTCAGAAAGCCATTTTTAAGCCATGATTAACTATTGTAGATTAAGGACTTCTCCTGGCTTACCAGATGCTGTTATTCTGGTATTCTATTTGTAAAATGTAAGTACAATCAATCAATTATACTGTTATATTTACGGTATATATTATTTGCATTTAGATATTTTGTAATTAAAATATGCTTGATTCTTAAGCAAAAAAAAAATTACATTCATTTACTTAATATCTGTAGAAACCTGCTAGTTTTTGCTAGGCATCATTTATTAATGTATTGAGATTAGGTGGCATTCACAGCTTCACCTAGGACAGCAGACACCCTGGAGCTGGCCCTGGTGCTGGAGTGTTTCTTCATTTGCCCTCGGTGCTGATGTCAGTCCTATGGCTGCTGGTAGCTTTCCTAACCCACTGTGGTATCCAAGAAAAGTTAATAAAGAAGGAAGAAAGTTTTAAATGGAAAAGAGTAAAATAATTTACGATTGTGACAAGCAGCCAGCTACCCCTGTGTCTTTTTTGTAATGAAAACGTGGTGGGAGGTGTTTGATGATATCAACCAATTAACTGACATCTTCTCTTATACTGTTATATTTACTGTATATATTATGTGCATTCTGCGGTGGGCTGGCACCCTGCCTGGGGTTTGTTTCTTGCCTTGCACCCTGTGTTGGCTGGGATTGGCTCCAGCAGACCCCCCGTGACCTTATAGTTAGGAAACAGAGGGTTGGATAATGGATGGATGGATGGATTATTTGCATTTAGACATTTTGTAATTAAAATATGCTTGATTCTTAAAGAAAAAAAAAAACATTAATTTACTTAATATCTGGAGAAACGTGCTAATTTTTGCAAGGCATCATTTACCAAAAAAACTGGTTGATGTTGGGTGGCATTTGCAGCTTTGCTTAGGGCAGCAAACACCCTGAAATCTGCCCCTGGTGCTGATTTCAGTCCTTTAGCTGCTGGTAGCTTTCCTAACCCAATGTGGCATCCAAAAAAAGCTAATAAAGAAGGAAGAAAGTTTCAAGAGGAAAAGAGTTGAAAAAATTTACGATGGTGACAAGCAGCCAGCTTCCCCTGTGTCTTTTTTTAAAATGAAAATGAGGTGGGAGGTGTTTGGTGTTATATAAAGTGTTACTTTAGACATGCCTGCACTAGCAAAAGAAAAAAGATAACATTACACTAAAACGTGACAACTATGGATATAAAATGGGATGTGGTAGAGGAAAGGACTGTCTGTAGAAAAAGATTGCTAATGTCTAAAGATTTGACACTGGGTAAAAGTTCACCTTCCAGTAGGACAATGAATGACCCTAAACATCCTGCTAAAGCGACACTGGAGGGGTTTAAGTGGAAACATTGAAATGTCTTGAAATGACCAAATCAAAGCCCAGTCCACAATCTAATTGAGAATCTCTGGCATGATTTGAAGATCTCTGTACACCAACACAACCCATCTAACTTGGAGGAGTTGGAACAGTTTTACCTTGAGGAATGGGTGGCGAAATGTGCTAAGCTAATAGAGACATTCACTAGGAGGTCTGCAGCTGGAATTGCAGCAAACGTGAGCTCCACAAAGTATTAACCTTGAGGGGAATGTGAATACCAATGCACACTCAGGATTTCTGTTTTGTTGTCTTAATGATTGTTTGTGTTACAACTGAAAGTATTTTGCACCTTGCAAGTGGTGGGAATGTTGTGTAAATCAAAATGGTGCAAACCCTCCAAAAAAACATTTTAACTCCAGTTTGCAGGACAAACACAGAGGGGAGTGCATACGTTTGCAAGGTACTGGATTCTAATTCTAAACTAAAAAGATGGCAGCAAATTATATGTTAGTCTTTTGTAGTTAATACAGCATAATCCTGGTCTTTATTTTTCTCTTCAATAGACTGATTGTGTATTAACTCTTTTAGGGCGGATGTCGACTTTTGTCGACACAAGGGGTTGAGGATGGATATCAGGGGCAGAGGGAGAAAGAAAGCTGTAAATATTGATAAAACTCACCGTTACGCTATAGGTAGACCCTCTTTGTTTGGAGGAACGTTAGACTCGTTGGCTTGACGATAAAACCCTGCATGTGCACGAGTAGCGTAGAGTAAGCAGCTTCTAGAATGGCATCGACATCGGGCGAGGGAGTGAAGCAAATGCACAAAGCAAAATACTCTGTGCAAATTATTTATTTCTTTATTTTTTGCACATTATTGCTGAATCGAACTTTGACTTATTCAACTCTGATTTTTATACAAGTGATCTGGAGATCGAAAATGAAAATCAGGTGCCGGCATCAGCTGATTGTGGAGCTGACGTGCCAACAAAATTTTCGCCTTAGGAGGGCTACACAGACATCGGTCTGCGGGAGACGAGCTAACAACTGGACTTCACCAAATGACGCGGCCTGATGGTGGACACTACGGATTAGCAGCCACCCAACTACTTCAAGCCGTTGTTTAACCAGAAAGTCCCTTTCAGCTTATGAGTGTTGGGACAAACACAAACGTAATAAATATGTGAATATGCATGCTGTAGGTAAGTGACAACATAATTATATTATGCTGATTTACGTGTAAAACCATTGCTTTCAGTTTTTTGGAAAAATATTTAGCCCTGAAAAAAAAGGAAGAAAAAATAATTAGCCCTAAAAGAGTTAAAGTGCATTAAGCTTCATCAAGCGTCACATCTCACAGTTTGTGTTGCCTTCTGTTCTGTGCCTGGTGTTAGACTCTTCTTCTTCTTTCGGCTGCTCCCATTAGGGGTTGTCACAGCGGATCATCTTCTTCCATCTCTTCCTGTCCTCTCCATCTTGCTCTGTCGCATCCATCACCTGCATGTCCTCTCTCACCACATCCATAAACCTTCTCTTAGGTCTATCTCTTTTCCTCTTGTCTGGCATATCTATCCCAATATACCCAGCATCCCTCCTCTGCACATGTCCAAACCAACGCAATCTCGCCTGATGTTAGACTCTGACCTGTCCTAAATTTGGAGTAAGTGGTTTTTGAAAATAGATGAATGGATGAAACTCTCCTTCTCAAAAAGCTGCAATTTTACTTTCCTTTAACGTCTCCAGAAGTCATGCTCACAGGATATGACCCACTTTGTGAACTAGAAAAAAAAAATGAATTTATTAAAAGCGGTTGAAGAAAAGGAAAGATTCTCTATGACGGTGGTCATAAAGAGCAACTGAGGAAACATCACATTTAAACATGTGATGATGCTAACTCGATTTATGTAAAAATTCCCAGCAGACATGGCATCGGTCCAAAATAACCAACATGATTTAGCAAAGTTTAGAATAGCAGCAATAGTTCTGAACAGATTTTAATAGCCATGATGTGACACTGACAAATCCTTAATAAAAAATAATAAAAAAAAAAATCTTGCCGGCTAATTGGACATATGGTGCACAGAGGGATACTGTTGTTAAAAACGTCAAGCTTCAATTAAAAAAATGACAGGGTGAGGAAAGCTAATTTACACAATTTTCCTTGTTGGAGGCATGCTCTGTTATTAAATAATACAGATGAAATCTGGTCAGTTTTAATAAATTGTGATTATCATTTTGCAGATTTCAAGTACATTGAATACAATGTAAAAAGAAAATGCAAATATGGAGTGAAAGGTTGATTAAATAAGGATGATGTGATATACGATGCGTCCCACCTCACTGCTGGCAGCTATTATTGCGGAATGAAGCTCATGAGTTTTGATTTGGGCTGCTGTTCTCTTAAAATAATGATTTACAGTATGGCTAGGCTAGGAGCCCTTTGCACCAAGGGCGGAATGAGTCCGCGGTCAAAGCTCTTTTTGTTTTATTTGTGTTGTTAACTTTTGCCATTTTTACATTCTTAACCACAACTCTTTTCTGTTTTCTCATTAAATTTGTCCCTAAAGCATAGCAGGACAATTTGAATAGCAGATACAGAAGTTGTGATGAATCCCCATGTTTTAGATTCAGAATTTAATCTGTTTCGTTTGTCGAATATGTTAATCTTAGCTTATTTATTTATTGTGCTATTGTATGCTTTGGTTATTGGATTGTTTGTGGTTGTCATGTCCATTATACAGAGGTCATGTGATGTATTTTGTTATGGGGTTCCACCATTTTTAAGGTGCCAGTATACAGCAGCAGCTTGTTATCTAGGTGTTGGACCTTTTCTAAAACCGGTCTTTGTAGTGTTAATAGTTAGGTTAAAACAATCCACAACTGCATTTCAAATTTACTTCATGTTTTCATTTTCTTTGTTGTTTTTGTGATAATTGTCTGTGCAATGTCTTTAAAAGATGAGTTTCAACCGATCACTTCAAAGAAAGTAGCAACTAATAGTAAGCAAATGCACTAAGTGTAAGTGTAAAAAGATTCGGAGGCTTTGTAAAGCCAGAGTTTTTAGGAATGCATGTTTTACTGTTAAGAACTGCTGTGGTTTCTTTGGTAAGACGTTTGGATTTATAAACTACTTTGCTGTAATCCTTGCTAGGAGTATAAGGCTGATGTACTGCTTTAGTAGGCAAAGTAACTAAAGCACAATGCCATACGTACCCAGGCGTGCCATTTGTATTGAGATTTCGAAGACGTTGTGTCTAAATGCAAAATCACACTTAGATATTTTAATAATGACACCAGGGGACAAATACCCTTATAGCCTATTGAAAAAGTGCTGTCTGCCTCCTGAAAAATGAGGAAATGTAAAGCAATCGTCCCCTGTATATCTTCATGCCTCTGATGTGTCATTGAGTAAAGAGAAGCGAGTGTGAAAGTAAATCAAGTTGTGTAATCAGTCATTCAGTCGATTTAAATGGAGAAAAGTAGACACTCTGCTGTTTGGTATCATTGTTTGTCCCACACTGAATATGGACAAGAGAAAGCAAAGAAGAGAATTGTCTGTGGAGATCAGAAAGAAAATGATAGATAAGATGTTAACACTAGAATCCCTGAAGCCTACGAAAAAACTCGTAATCCCGGGCCACTTTAAATCCCTTTACACCTCTCCTTATCAGCGTCTTTTGTTACGCAAATGTGTCGATCAGCACAAGCACCAAGCAGACTGCTATCCCATCCCCTCCACCGACTGAGTCCATCACAGAATTCTCAGAGCTCGGGTCTCTTTATCTATGTGTGAGGTGCCTGAAGTTGTTGAGGGTAAATAATGCACTATATTGTTATTTGGAATACATGCATTGTCTACAATGATCTGTGTAAGTGTAGGATGACAGGAACTGCAGAACACATAGATAAAATAGAAACTTTTTCCATGTTATACTAATAATGATTTGAAGAGTATAATGTGTGAAGACTTAGTTCAAATATCAGATAAACACGTGCTCTTTTATTCAAGAATATAACCAAAGAAAAAAAATCATTAGATTAACATGCTGCTGTCAATGAGTTACAAACCCAAGCTCAAGTGTCAATTGAAAGGGAGTTTACATGTATTCTTGGATGGTGCAGAGGTAAGAACTGCTGCCTTATAACCAAAAGGTTTCGAGATTGAGTCCGGGACGCTCCATGTTTTGAGTAGTGAGCTACTATTACTATTTCTACAATATAATAAAAACATACATTTGATTGGAGTCTGTAACACCTGGTGTAAATTTTGGCTACTTTTAAAAGTTAGCACTTTTATTTTTTATTATTCAGTTTTATTCTCTCAGTGATGTTCATGTGGTAAAACAATCTTGCCTCTCCCTCTTTGAGTTGATGGCATTTATCTCCATTCTATTCATAAGAGCAGTGATGACTACAGTTGGTACTGTGATTGATGCCTGCTCAGAATATTTGTTGTACCGGCAATCAAAGATACGGTGTCCCATGACCGCTATCAGACTGGACAGAGGCAGAACCGTCACAACAGACACCTTCTTCACGCCGTTTTTGCTGGCTAATAGACTGCTGCACTGCAACACAGCTCTGCTTGGCACCATAAAGTAAAATGGGACTTCCACCTGCAGCTAAAGTGACTTTAGTACACAAACAATTAGCCATGCTAGTGTTTAGATTTGACAGTGCCATGCTGACAGTGTATGCGCCCAAAAAGGTTTTTTTTTTTAGGTTTTAGTTTTTTCACAGGCTTCAGGGATTCTAAGTGTTAAAAATGAAGGCCATAAGACCATCTCCAAGGAGCTTGATGTTCCTGTGACAACAGTTGCAAATATTATTGAGAAGTTCAAGGTCCATGGGACTGTAGCCAACCTTCCAGGACACGGCAAAATTAACCCAAGAATGGGTAGAAGGATACTGAGAACGGTAGACAAAAGCCCAGGGACAACTTCCAAATAGATACAAACTGGACTCCAAGGTCAAGGTCCATCAGTGTCTGGTCACACCATCCATTGCTTTCAGGTTGTCAGTGGGCTCAATGGAAGAAAATCCAGAACGACTCCACTCTTTAAAGAAAAAAAACATAAAAAGCCAGACTGGAATTTGCTAAAATGCACTTTGACAAGCCACAATGCTTCTGAGAGAATGTTCTTCGGACAGATGAGACAAACTGGAGGTTTTTGGCAAGTCACATCAGCTGTATATGCCTAGACAAAAAATTAAGCTTTCAAAAAAAGAACACCATGCCTACTGTGAAACATGGAGGAGGCTTAGTTATGTTCTGGGGCTGCTTTGTTGCATCTGGCATGGGAACAATGAAATCTCAAGACTATTAAAAGCTTTCTGGAGCGAAATATACTGGCCAGTGTCAGAAAGCTCTGTCTTAGTCGCAGGTCGTGGATCCTCCAACAGGATAATGAGCCAAAACACTCAGCTAAAAGCAGCCAAGAATGGCTGAAAACAAAACATTGGGCTAAGTGGCCTTCTGTGATTCCTGATGTGAATCGTATCAAACATCTTTAGAAAGAACTCAAACATGCAGAATGGAGAAGCCCCCCTTCAAATCTGACACGGCTGGAGCAGTTTGCTCAGGACAAGTGGGCCAAATTACTAGTGCACAGGTGCAGACATCTCATTGAGAGCTCTAGGAATTGCTTAATTGCAGTGATTGTCCATTTTTGTCCATGTCTTTTTCATTTGTTATTATGTAAAATATTCTTTTGAATCAAAACTCCACAGCAAATTCTCATTTTTGTTAAATACATAATAAACAATGATGGGTACTAATTACTTTTATAAGTTTCAAGTTATTACAGAGATAATTGTGGATTCTTCTTTTTTTTTCTTCTACCAACAAGTTTGTCCACATCTGTGCTACTTGTCTAACACAGGATGAAAATTAAGTAATCAACACAGACCTCAGCATTAATGGTTGCCATGCACCATCTATTGGAATATCTTTTGTAATGCATGTAGTAATACAATGCATTGCATTTGTCATTCCAGCAAACTGCACATAACAAACACTTGGAGTAGTAGAATGCATTTGTATTGCAATTGTTTGTAATGTGCCATCTGCAGGAATGACAAATGCAATATATTGTATTACCAGAAATATTTGTGATGCTCCGTCTGTTGAAATGATTGAGACAGAGCAATCGGAAGGACACACAGATACACAGACACCTTTTATTATCTATTTACAAAAGGACGTTTCTGGTGACTGCTCCTGAATGCTCAGCGTATTAGACTAAAAGCCACTCAGTCCGAGGAGGGTCAAAATGATGATGATGATCTCTTGTGGTTGCTCTTCAGTTTTATACTTAGAGCCAGTTTTACCAGGCTAGCTAACCCTAGCTCACATCTACTGTAATCAGCCATTAACCAGAGATGTTGAGACGCTAATCACACGTCTCACTCTAAACAGCTGAATGCTCTCTATATATGTATGTCAAGTGCATACCAGTGTGCGCATGAGCAATACTTGTTCTCTCTCACACTCAAGTAAGAACCTTTACTACTTTTTACTTCATTTCAGGATCCTAACTGTTATCTCTATAAGTGCTGGCTACTCAAAAACGCTTTTGCAAGTCCTCGTTGTAGCACTGCTTTGTAAAAGTGTAGGTAAATGTAGCCAATAACTATTTACATCGATCAGTAGGCTATAAACAGCTACTTAAACTACAGTATAAGCGAACACTTACTTCATTAAAAGGTTTATAATTTATTATATATTGTATTTTATTGGACTGGACACAGCCATTTCAGTCTATTGTTATGACCTCCTCCATGGAAATCCTTGTGACATCATCTGGGCGACAGGTTAAAGGTTGTCATCGGCAGCTTTGTGGTATTCAAGCTGAATACATTACTCTAAAAATATGATAGAAAAAACTTTATTTCTGGACTTTCTGGCTAACAAATCTTTTGCTCTTCTTTTTTGACCGCAGTTTTTTGATTGTAAAGGGTGGTGCACATAAAACTGAATCGTCTCTGACTGGCTGGCTCGAGCTATTATACAGGCGGGTGATATTGTGATCATGGAGCCTCGTTGGCACGACGTGGTCAGCAGCACCAACTATGCATTAGTAAGGAAGCTGTGAGCCACTGGGTACAGACGTGTGTGAAAGAAATCAGGAAGTTTTACTCTTTGCAACAGAGGATTGGAATAGTAGAGGCGTATGTGTCTGTCGGTTCTTTTAAGGAAACGTGGGACATTTTCGCACAGAAGTTTCCTGGCGTAAACCTACCAGCAAAGAGCAGTATTCAATTGCAAACTGCAAAAAGAATCAGGCCCCGTTGCTCATTTCGTGTGTATGGGCTAAAAACGTCGTCGGCGGGGGGGGTGATATGGTTTGGTTTTTCGTGTGCCATCCTGTATTATTAGTTTTGATGACTTCTGGTTTTTAACTTTGACCAGTCATTTCTTATTTTACCTATTGATGCCTATTGTGAGTCAATATAGCAACTCTAATTTAACTTGTTTTAAACTTGATTTTTTTTTTTTTTGTGCATAATATGTACTTCAACGGTCTGTGATTGATGAAATCACCATCAAATGTTGAGCTGGATATTTATGAGATATGTTTAGGCTGTTTGTGACACTGAAGTGAAGTTGTTTAAAGTTTAGATGTTTTATTTTGGGGCGGCACGGTGGCGCAGTGGGTAGCACTGCTGCCTCACATTTAGGAGACCCGAGTTCGCTTCCCGGGTCCTACCTGTGTGGAGTTTGCATGTTCTCCCCCTGTCTTCATGGGTTTCCTCCCACAGTCCAAAGACAACCAAGGTTCACATCCTGGGTCCTGTGACACCCCGTGTAGTGGGAATTGGAATCACCAGCCTACACTCTAGGTGTCTAGTATGTGGGACCGAGCGTGACCAGGATGATGGTGTAAGACAGGGAGACACAGACACAAAAAGGGTTGGGTTTTTTGAAAAATAAAGTGAGGTTTTATTTACAGGTGCACTTAAAGAAAAAAAATCAAAAATAATGTCCTGCGGAATTTATATATTAAAACACAGTCCAATGCCGCAAAGGACACACAAAAACAATAATCAAATGGAGCCCAGAAATGACTGTATACAATATTTACAGTGCTGCTTGAAAGTCCCAAAAGAAAAAGTAAAATACACACAAACTAGTGAAATCCAAATATATACACAAAAACAAAATGTGAAGCTGTCTTCCTCCACAGTGATCCAAGTCAGGAAGCTGCTCCTCCAAACAGTGTATAAAACAGGATTCACCCAAAAATATTCAAAAATATAGAAAAAGTGTATATACAAAAATAAACAGTGCACCACTAACCACAAGCCAATAAATACCTCCACCAAAGTTAATCAAGAGATATTTATATGAAAAAAATATTTACAAAAACAAAGCACAAGCCGTAATGCTGTTCTGCCAGGTACCTTTCTCTAAGAAGATCTATTCAGAAAGAACCCCCTCTAGAGGCCACGATTCCCTTTTGTATTCGGCGCCCCTACGCTGACCAATTAAACCGCTGTACGTCATCCCTCCCGGGGTACGCGATGACGTGAACGCGTTTGCGAAAAGCGGTGTCTACTTTCCCACACAATTACTATAAAAATCGAGCAGCCGGCGCGCGCGCGCATATAGCTGTGCCGGCTTCTGAGACGCCAACGGCACTTCTGCCATAAAGTGAAAGTAAGCACTTTCTATTCTTTTCCTCCTTCCCCTGAGCTACAGCCCAGGTAATTACGAATATGGGATCCCTTTACTAGACCGCGGTAAACTAATACTACGACGCTTTGCACTTTCTTTTACTCCTTTAGAGTTAATGAGGTCGCGGGAAACGCGTGTAGGAGTGGGGTACCGACAATGTCATCCCGGCCGGTCAATGGCAAGGCTGTCTCTCCAGTCTACATGAGACCCGCTGTGACACTCCCCAAAAGACGCTAATATCGTCAACAAAGACGTCTTTCTGCACTATATAAATGAAAAAAGGTAAGTTTCCTTTCTTTATACATTTTTTCCTCCAAACAAAAGCCTCCCTCTTTACACAGCAGAGGACGCTAAACTAATTTTATTTAATTAATGGTAATGCCAGTAGGGCATATTACCACAGGTCCTCTCAACATGGCATGTGCACGTTCTCTCCATGTCTGTGTGGGTTTCCTTCAGATGCTCCAGTTTCCTCCCACAGTCCAAAGACATGCAGGTTAAGTGCAGTGGCGATTCTAAATTGTCCCTAGGTGGGCTAGCTCCCTTGCCTGGGGTTTGTTTCCTGTGTTGGCTGGGTTTGGCTCCAGCAGACCCTGTAGTTAGGATATAGTGCGATGGATGGATTATTTTATTGTAACATGAATAAAACATCTAAATACTGAATACGAATTATTTATGTTTTAATGTGGAATTTTCATACAATACATCATGAATTTCTGTCAATTTAAAAAGATTGTTCATTCACATTTTTATTGTTGAATGAATAGCATCAGATTATACAAAAACCGGAGAAGTCCTCGTTCTCATTATCTCTGATTATAATTGTATAAAAACACATTAATTTCAACAAAAGTAAACAGTCTTATTCTTGAATGTATGCTAAAATGTCTTTTGTATTGGTGGACCTGTACAATTTGCTTAAAAGGCAAACGTGTAGTTGTAGAATGGGAACTGAAAAAACAAAGCAGCTTTAGTATTTATAAATAGTTTTGTCAATGCGTACATGAAAAAGTGTCTGTGCTGTGAAGTACTCTGGGAAATTCAGAAATGTACACTAGGAATCTGGGAGGAAAAGGACCAGCAGGTGAGGGATTAAATGGAGAGGACAAACTCAGAAATAAACAGATAAGCAGTAGTTTGTACACTTTTAGGGTAGACATTGTTCATAAGCCGAAGTGCTGAACAAAATAAAAGAGAGCCAAAGTCAAGAGCCATACCAGATAAATTGTTGTTTATGGGGTGCCTTGGTGGTGCCTTGCAGTAAGGAAACCAAGGTTCACATCCTGGGTCCTCTCAACATGGTATTGGCACGTTCTCCCCGTGTCTGTGTGGGTTTCCTTCAGATGCTCCAGTTTTCTCCCACAATCCAAAGACATGCAGTTTATGTGAATTGGTGATACTACTGTGGGTGTATGTGGGGGTGTTTGTGGGGGTGTTTGTGTGTGTATGTGATCACCCTGCAGTGGACTGGCGACCCTATCCAAGGTTTGTTCCTGCCTTGTGTCCTGTGTTATCTGGGACAAGCTTCAGCACCCACGGTGACCATGATTAGGACTAATCGGGTTAAAAAATGACTGTTTATTTATGATTTAACGTTTATGTACTTTCTCTCTTGGAGGTATCCGGTATGAGATATCAGGACAGCTTAGCTAGTAGCTAAACAAACAAATCTGATGGATTGAATGTTATTTGCCAAATTTCTTATGTTTGTATGTTTTGATGCTTCTTGTATTTTATGGGTGGAACTGCAAGAGGCAGGGCCACCCTAATATAACTGCTGCTGGGGTCTTCATCTGACTATATTTTGAGCCAAAATTAGAAATAATCTCAGCAGGAGATCATCAAGTGTTGTTGTGAAGTGGTTAATTATTTATGTTCATTTTTTTTTTATTATACTTTATTAATCCCAAAGGAACTTACTTGGTTTTTCACATACCCCTTGGGGTCACAGTGCAGGGTCAGCCATTGTAGGTCAAGGTTCCTCAAGGTGTATTTTAGTGTTTGACTTTTTTTGGTGGCATATTTTGTTATGGTTTTCTACTTTGTTACTAAACCTTAATTTTAATAAAGATTCTTTGTTGTTCTTCTGTTCACAACTGTTAGGGAAATACTTTTTAAAATAATAGTTAATAATAAAGGTAATAATAATAATCACTGCTTTCAGTGTCTCCAAGATGGATATCCTTTATTACAACAAGCTTGAGGGAGCTTGCCATGTGCACAAGTCAGTTCATCATATACTGTAATACTGTGTAAGATGGTATGACAATAAACCCATTTGACAAGAGAATAATATAACAAAGCAAAAATCTTAAATAAATTAGACTTATTTGCATAACTGAGTTATGAAACACATCAGTCTGCACCAATCAGCACAGAGATAAATGGTAAAATCTTTAATACATCCTATTTTTGAATATCTCATGGCTCCAAAATAGATAAAATGTTTTTGTAAAAATATCTGATTATTAAATAAGACTTGTTTTATATTATATCACAGTTAAAAAATTAAAATGTCATATGATCTCATCTCCATAGAAAATATACCAGGAACGGATGGTACAGAATATCTTAGTTACACACGCAGACAGAGTCAGAAGTTCTTACAAATAAACACAGTTTTTCCTTAATGACAACCCAGAGTTTTACTGTCCTTCTCTCTCTTTGAGGGCACTTTGATATTTTTTTCTGGGGCACTCTTTGTATTTTGAAACCCCTAAAACCGGTTCTTCTTTTTAGGCTTGTCTAGGCCAAAGCCACATCTGTAGTAGTTGGGGACATGGTTGGCTTAGGGTGAATGTGCTGTGCGCTGGCCTTCATTGTGTAGCACTGTGGATGTCTCACACTCCTTTACACTATATTTGTGACTCCCTAATCAAAAAAAAAAAAAAAAGAAAACAGACATCCCAAGTTGTATTTTTTTATCTAAAAGCTAAGATCCAGTCTTCCATGCGATGATGTCACATGGTGTCGCAGTCACAGTGAGCATGTGACTAGCAAACCACAGCCCTCACTAAAAACATGATGGCATGGCAACGTAAAACAAATAAAAAATGGTTGTGAGAATCCTGAAAATGAGCATAAAATGGTATCACTCTTCCAATGATAAAACTAAACAAATACTTAAAAAACAAAATATTAAAGCTCATAAATAAGCATACAATGTCTGAGAACTGAAAGATAGCAATAGTTATGACTTTTACTGTTGTGTTTTGATAATGTGACTCATGAATATCTCTAAAACCCAACCTTTTATACTTCACAAAACATTCAATCTTATTTTTTGCTTTATACATTGAAGTCATAAACAAGTAAAGTTTTGTGTCATTCCAGAACCTAAAACAATACCTAGGAGGTCAAGGAGTACAAGAATCTGTTCTAGTTATTGAAAAAAAAATCAAAGAGGAAAGAAAATGAACAACATGAAGTACAAATTATAACCTAAAAAGACAAAGCAACACCTTGCTAGCCCTCTTGCGCTAACTGCACAGGCCTTTTTCCTGCCTGACAGGTGAGATGTTTAGAGCACTTGTCGACCATCGACAGCATTAACACCTCCTTTCTCACGTCTTCCTTTTCTTACTTATGACACCTCCTGTCTTCTCTTCCTCAGTGCTAGGTGAGCCCTTGTCAATCTCCCTTTTCCAAATCTAAGCTCCACTAGATTGTAACCAGATGGACCTTTAAGATCCAACATGTTCTCCCAGGGTCATTTTCCTCAGAACTACTTTGCCACCAGGACAGATGAAATAACAGGCCAGTTTTTTGTCAGCAAATTCCATATAAATAATACTCAAACATCTGCAGATTCGCATGATGGAGGATATAATGAAAGCAACATAGAAAGTGTAAGGCAAATAAAGTGCTGCAGCTTTAAGGTTTTTATAGAAATTCAAACATCTGGCAGCCTGGTCGCAATCCACCTTAATAAAAGGGCAAATGTCTCTGTGTCTGTTTATCCCTCTGGTTGCTCTGTTTCTGTTGTTCAAAAGATGGTACATCACAAACTTTAGTATTGCTTTTCTGAATTCCATACCAAATGACACATAACAGATGCGCCATCTGTTGGAATGACAAATGTATTTTATTACAAAAAATGTTTGTAATATTGTAATTCCAATAGATGTTGCACTGCAAATGTTAATATTGAGGTCTATGTTCATTACAGGTTAACCATCACTAATCTTGCTATCGGTAATTAAGACATAATTTCTCAAGTAGGTGCATTGACTTGCTGCCGCTGTTTTGGTGGGGTTGACGCATCATCAGCTGTTGGTGCAAACTTGTAAAAACTGACAACCTGTTCCTACTTGTATTTCTATGCGTATCATTATAACCTGCTCAAATTTAGCCCCAGCCATGGTTCCAATGCACAAAGAAAATGCATCTCATGGTGTAAAGCACAAACACCGTACATTGTCCGTAACAGATAATGTTCAACTTCTGAAAAACTTGACAGCAGTATGTGCAGGTGAACTATCATGGTATGGCGCAAAACGTGTCCCATGTTTTTTTTTTTTCCGGATGCTTTCCCACAGATGCCTCTGCAGTTCAGAATAATGTTGCTTATTAACAGACCAGTCTTTTCATAGGTAAACTTTTTATTAACAAGTCTGTTAATACCGAAAAACGTGATCATTGCTATCTTGATGTTCGATATGACCTGACCTTATTTTGGCTTGACGAAAAAAATCACTGAAGTGAAATAAATCAAATAAATGTCAGAAATGTGCGTCTCAATCAACTCAGTATAAAGCTATTTAGCAGACTGATTAGCAGGACTTTAGGCATGCAACACCTAGCGGCATTGTTGATAACTACATCTTACTCCTTTTCTGTGAACCTATACTTGGAATTTCTGGGTCACCACTGGTAACCCAGTAAGCTCATTAATTGAGAACCCCTCAAGTATCAATGATGGCGGATTAGTGATGGTCGACTTGTACTTTGATTTCAATTTGTCATAGAAGGGTAGAACAAATAAGCTAACATTTGACATCTTTCAATCAAGCCACCTTTGAACCATATATAATAAGCAAAGCAAACATCTACAACTGTGGTGTAGAAAGAACCTCTGGTCTGCTGAAAAGCTTCCAGTCGTTATTCGTTTTCATTTGACTTTGACTTTAGATCCTACTGTGGAAAAATTGGGCTACTGCAGCAGTGACTACCATTTTAGAAGTTTAGAATAAATTTAGTGTACTGTGAACTTTATGGGAATCCTACAGCCTAAGTAAAGAACACAACTGTACTAGACAACAGTTCTATTCCCAAAAATATTCATTTATGTCAATGCTGCACCTTATAAGGATTCCAGAAGCCCATCACAATAAATCAACACAAAAGAAGGTATTGTCTTTATTTCCAGGTGAGTGATGTTCTCCTACACTCCCAACACCCAAAGGTGAAGCTCTCCTTTTTTAAGTCAGTGTGACAATATTGCCTCTGTGAAGCATTTCCAGGTCAGATTAGGACAGGGGTCCCCTCGGTCCCCCCAGCCCCACCCCAGGCAGCTTTCTCTCACAGTTCTCATCGACCCCATTTGGGCAACAATTCCCAAACTGCCCTGTTGTTATCCAAATAGGATGTAATAGAGAGGAATGCTGTCACACAGAATATTGGTCCCGGGACTCAGATTCTCACAGTTCTTTCCCTATTTTGACATTCCAAATGGGAAAGAGAACATCAAGAATTCCTATTGCCTATCGCTAATGGTTTCCTAGTTGGAAAAGGGAACATTAAGCATTTTTGTTGGGATGCCTATCTATCCCTTCTAAACGTTCATTCTAAAGGTATCCAAACCGGGTAAGTGAATAAGGTCCTTCCAAGACAGTACATTTGGATGGAGGTTTGCCTCATTTTTAACTTTTACACAAATTTCTAAGGTACGTACATTTATGTTTGTAAGGGTGCAACATATTTGCTGGACTAGAAAGTACTTTTGTAGCTGAACAAGATAAAACATACAGATTAAAGGAAAGCTAGCGGACCACTCAAAGGTACACTCTATACATTTTTGGTATAGCAGACAGATGGACCACAAGCTAAGAAGAAAAAAATACTTAAAATCTTCAGTTATTTAGTCGGAGGTGGTTTAGGACAATATTCACCCATTATTCTTTACTGGCTCTCCAAATATGACTTGCTCTACTCAAACCAATTGCTTGTATTCTCCAAAGGACAGGTATCGATTTTTTCATTCAGCTGTTTTTTAACGATAAATTAAACATATGGGTCATTTCCTAATTAAGAAAATAGGCCAAGATATGCAGCATGCACCAGAAAGCATTAACCCTTGTTTAACAATTGCAAATTCTGTTTCGTTTCTGCTTAAATTTTCAGTGCGTTTGCAAACAACAAATTCAACACAGTGATGGACCTACAGTCATTGGAAGCTTGAACCGTTACAGGGACGCTTTTGCAAACTAGCACCAAGGTCTGTGGAACCACAGCTATCTTCTTCAATGGGGTTGTTCCTCGACACATCACCACAATTTTTTTTCAAAACCAAGGGGCTCCAACCCTGCTCAATTCGCTGGCCAACCGCTGGGGGTGGGCAGTGTGCGCCCCTCCATTAGAGAATGCGATTGTGTTAAAAGAGTTGGCATATAGAAGAGTATGCAGGCCTTGGGAGGAAGATGGTTTGGTCCTTAGTTATTAGAGATATAAAATCAGTGAATTGAGTATTTCACTACAGCTGTCTGTTTTAAATACCAATGAATAATAAAACATAGTAAAAAGTAAAACTAAAAAAATACAAGTAAAAAAGTGAAACGTAATAAAAAGTAAATTACATTGACGCTTCATTAAAAACAATATTATGACATACTTTATCCTCTAACGTACATTCTGTAAAGTTGCTTTTTTGCATTTCTTTTCACATATTTGGGATATTTTAATCATTTTCGTTTATTGGATGATTCTCTTTGTTTTTGAATTCTATTACCGTTTATACTCGGGGATAAGTCGGGACTTGATTTTACCGTATAATTTCCGGTATTTTATAATGTTGGTCGTACAATTTGAATGCGGAAAAACTCATGCTATTGGTCCAAGAGATTATTGTATGCTAATTCCCACCTGAAAGAGTAACCACGGAGCACACTGCCTTTTTTTCTATGTATTGTGCCTACTTGACAACACAGTAATTCCCACCCAAACTATTCTGAAGCGACGTTTGCACTGTTTTGTAGTTTTTGTATCTCACACTCTCATACACCTTTATCGTAAGAGCATCCCTTATCTATGATGGAGCGTTCAATCAGGAGAAAACATGAAGCTGGTTTTAAAATAAATGTCGTTGATGCAGCGAAAGAAATTGGTAACTGTGCTGTGTAACAAAATTTGATGCGTCTGAAAAACTTGTATGAGATTGGAGGAGGCCAGAAGATGAAAAAAAAAAAAAATTAAGTGTCACATTTTTGAACAGGCATATGAGTCGGGATCTGATTTTATGATCGAATTTTCAGGTTTCAAGACCCGACTTATAAGTGAGTATACACTTTATGCGCAGCCCTTTTTTTTCTTTTTTTCAACGTTCATTATCAGCTCTTGCTGCTGTCTTTCTATTGCGATCTAAAGTTTGATGTTCTTGAATAGATAATTTGCGTTTCTGCCTTGCCATTATAACCGACTGAGTTAAAGGGTGAATCTGTGCCCACTGCAGCCCCAGCTTTCTAAGAAACCCAACATGGGCTTCTGCTCTTGTAGCTCATCCTTAAGGTTTGATTTGTTGTGAGATGCCTGAGATCTGAGATGCTTGTTTGCTCACCACAGTTGTACAGAGGGGATATCAGTGGGTCCTTTCTGTCAGTTCAAACTAGTCTGGCCATTTTCCTGTGGCCTCTCTCATTAGCAAGGTGTTTCTGTCCACAGAAATGACACTCACTGGATGTTTTTTTTTTTTTTTCACACCATTCTGAGTAAACTCTAGTGACTGTTGTGTTAGAAAATCCGAGGAGATCAGGAGGTTTAGAAATACTCAAACTGATCTGTATGGCACCAGTCATCATCCCATGGTCAAAAATCACTGAGATCACATTTTTACCCATTCTGGTGTTTGATGAGAAGATTAATTGAAAGTTGATGTATAACTTGCTCAGGGAGTATTTAATGATGGGACCCAGAGATCTGCCGGAAGTAGAAAAGGCAAACATCAGAAATGGTTGATTGGAAGAGTGTTCCATTAAAATTGATTCATCGATGGTGTGTGTCCGTACTGACTCCTACTCTCTTTTCTGTTTCTTTTTCAGAGTGACAGAGTGAACAGGCCTTAACATTTTTGGCCTCCACGTTCCTGCGTATCGACCAGGCTTGCAATGAGGGTGGTTTGTGTTAATATTATTTTTATCTTTTATGGTCGATGGCTTGTGTGTGTGTGGGTCCCTAAAGTTGTTAAGTTAAAGTGAGGCTTTAGTAATTAATTTTGCTCATACTCTAATTATTCATACTATAATTTTGCTCTCTCTTCTCTTTCTTTTTCTGGTTTCTTTGTGGTGGCGGCCTGCGCCACCTCCACCTACTCAAAGCTTCATGATGCTCCAACAACGATGGATGGATTTAAAGGCAGAAGTCTACGTGACCATCATCATCAAGTCCTTCCGTGAGAACCCTAAATCCAAAGAGGACTGTTTCATTTATGTTAGGTAGAATGCCCAGAGGGGACTGGGCGGTCTCATGGTCTGGAATCCCTACAGATTTTAGTTTTCTCCAGTCATCTGGAGTTTTTTTTGTTTTTTCTGTCCCCCCTGGCCATTGAACTTTACTCTTATTCGATGTTAATTAATGTTGATTTATTTTGTTTTTCTTATTGTGTCTTTTATTTTTCTATTCTTTTTTATGTAAAGCACTTTGAGCTACTGTTTTATGAAAATGTGCTATATAAATAAATAAATAAATGTTGTTGTTGTTGTTGTTGATAGCATTGACATTGTGAGGCAGCACCCTATGGTACCCCTAGACTTTTCACTCTTGCTGATTCGAGTTACCTGCCAAGCACATGATTAATCATTTGAGCTCCAAAAAAAAAAGTACAATTCAAACCATCTGACAACCTTCTAAAACCAGAAAGGTGAAAAGAAGTGTAACATCCAGCTGAAAAGACATCATTTATTTAGATTATTCTTACACTTTTTGTTAATCCTCCCAGTGCTTGTGGTATGAGTCATAGAGAGTGCTGAGAATAAAAAAGTTGAACTTTTTACCTGCCATATAGACTCGCATTAAAATGTGTGGGAGTCGTACTGCAAAGAAGTAATATTCAAAACCTATGTTTAAAAACAACAAATTAAAAGATGAATTTTTCACACACCATTGGTTAAATCATTCTTATTTTTGCAGTGTTTTTCATCTATTTAAAGTTTTCCTGTAACTACTATACCATTATAAATCATCCATTCATTTTTTGAATCCTCTGTCTCCTGCTATAACTTTGACTGCGTTTTCAGAAGCCATCTCTTGATGAAGTTGCATGAGCACACTAGGCTACAAAGTCCCAGACTCATTTATTCTGGGCTTTCTTGCAGTCACCAATAAATATAGACTGGGCATTGTCTCTATTTTAATGGATGTCTGAGTAGACATTTTGATAAAAAAAATCAAGCAGCAGACAGAAAAAGGTTTGGGGGTGGCCACGTCGTATACTGAAAAATCAGTAAATAAAAAGAAACTTGTCTTTACAGGAGTGAAGTTCATAACTGAATTGACTAAAAGATTGAGACTGCTCTATAAATATAGTAGGTAGTAGGAAGAGGTGCAGTCAGGACAGCCGGAACAGGAACTGATGTGGCAGGAAGGGGAATTCTGGGTAACACAAATGATGACATCAGGGTTATGTCATATCAATAGTTATGTCATGAAGAGTCAGGGTCTTTGGCTAGGCCGCAGAGGAATAAGAGGAGAGAGGATCAGGTGAGAGAGCCCACCCCTGGTCTGGCTGACAAATAACACTGCAAACTGTCCCTCATGTGCACGTGTGTGACAACAGAAAGAACCAACACATTACAGGGGACAAAATTTCAATATATATACAACTTATTTTTTGTTTAATGCTCTTCATTGAGTGTATAGATTATACTGTATATAGAGCTAGTACGCATATAAATGCAGATTTGTTAAAACACACAGTGAACAAGATAGAAACTGATCAAATAAAAATAGAAATAATCAATGAACTATGGCCAGTTGACAATGGTGATCAAAATTGTAAAAGAGGAAGTCAAAAACAAATCACAGTCCTGGAGATCTCAGCCAACACCTGACCTCTCCTGGGTTTTCTATAATGGAGTCTGTGCTGGCCATTCAATCTAATAAGAAAGTCTTTCCATCTGAGGATTCAAATGCTTCTTTATTCCAGATGACTTTTCCATAAGCAGGAGAGCAATGATAACAAGTGCCACATTGAGATACTGAGAAGAATAGATGAAGGTTAGTAATGATTTAAAAATATTGTGATACTTATATTTAGCATACCATGTAATGCGTGTCCAGTGGTATATGTGGAGCAGACATCAATAACACTTGCCACACGTACACAGGAACATCACAAAGCAGTCAGAAGAAAGAACCCACGGTCTCTGATTTTACACACATACAAGTTCAACTGAACGCACATTTAAATGGGAATCAGTGCAAGTAAAATTCAATTCTAATGCAGGCTTCAAACGAAGAACATGCAAGTAATAAATAAAACTTTATGACATACACCCTCCAAACACCACCTCATCAAATCCCCCACATCCATCTTTCCTCTCTTCCTAATGTTGCTATATATTGCCTTGGGTTCCTGTATGTCTAATCATTTTCCTCTGTTCATGATTCCTGGTATGAATCGAAAGCTTAGGAATAAAAAAACTATTTTAAGATACGTGATTTACTTGTGGGTGGCACGGTGACGCAGTGGTAGCTCTGCTGCCTCACAGTTAGAAGACCCGGGTTCACTTCCTGGGTCCTCCCTGCGTGGAGTTTGCATGTTGTCTGCGTGGGTTTCCTCCCACAATCAATCAATCAGTCAATCAACATTTATTTATATAGCACATATTCATACAAAAAAATGTAGCTCAAAGTGCTTTACAAAATGAATAGAAAAATAGAAGACACAATAAAAAATAAACATGTCAACATTAATTAACATAGAATAAGTAAGGTCCGATGGCCAGGGTGGACAGAAAAAACAAAAAAAACTCCAAAAGCTGGAGAAAAAAAAATAAAATCTGTAGGGTGTTCCAGACCACGAGACCGCCCAGTCCCCTCTGGGCAATCTACCTAACATAAGTCAAACAGTCCTCTTTGTATTTAGGGTTTTCATGGAAGGACCTGATGATGATGGTCACATAGACTTCTGGCTTTCAGTCCATCAATGTTGGTGCATCATGATGCTTTGAGTAGGTGGTGGTGGCCTGCGAAAGAAACCGGAAAAAGAAACAGAAGAGAGAGTAGGGGTCCACAGTCCAAAGACATGCCGGTTAGGTGGATTGGCGATTCTAAATTGGCCCTAGTGTGTGCTTGGTGTGTTTGTGTGTGTCCTGCGGTGGGTTGTCACCCTGCCCAGGATTGGTTCCTGCCCTGTGTTGGCTGGGATTGGCTCCGCAGACTCCCGTGACCCTGTGTTTGGATTCAGCGGGTTAGAAAATGGATGGATGGATGATTTACTTGCTCACTTTGTGGATTTCCACAAATATGCAAACCGTATCATAGACCTTCGTCTCCACTTATATTTCTGTACAAATGACTAACAAGCAGATAAGCACATCTAATCAGCAGCTCTAGTCAAGGTATGTCAAACTAAAAATGTGTGTCTTCAGTTTGGATTTAAAAGTTTAGACCAAATATTCTTCATTTTATGGAAGCAGACATGTTCTAAATAATTCCACCTTATTTTTATCAACACTCTAGACCTCACTCTCTCCATCCTCAGATGAGCTGCTTCTCCGATAAGGTGTAACAGAGCTTCTTAGACGGTAGTCACTGCAGCACTAGTTGAGTATGGGAATATTCAATATATCTTGCTTTACCTTCTTGGATTCTCTTACATTTGCAGAATATATAAACTTAAGGTAGCCTTTAAACGCATGCATGCTTTTTCCCCAGAAAAACAGTGCAAGGATCTGTGACAAAATGTATTACTTTCCAATTTCCTTTTTATTTATAGCCTTAAAGTGGATGTAATCTGTAAGTTCTAATGTCTGTTTTTTTCTGGTTGAACACGTGCCCTGTTGGTTTGAATCCTACCTGGCAGGTAGAAAATTATTTGTTAGTTATGGTAATTATACTTCAAAGACACATGATATTCTATATGGTGTTCCACAAGGCTCTATCCTGGGTCCACTGCTCTTTTCGATCTACATGCTTCTGTTAGGTCAGATTATCTCGGGGCATAATGTGAACTACTACAGCTATGCTGATGACACGCAACTGTATTTATCAATAGTACCTGATGACCCCAACTGTTGTCTCACTTGTGTTTCTGAGTGGATGAGTAGTAATTTTCTCAAGCTAAATAAAGAAAAAACTGACATTTTAGTGATTGGCAATAATGGATATAATGAGATTATTAGCAGTAACTATTGACTGTGACCTGAATTTTAAATCGCATATTAATCAGATCACTAGGACAGCATTTTTTCACTTAAGAAATATAGCAAAAGTTAGATCTCTTGTATCATTGAAAGATGCTGAGAAATTAGTTCACGCTTTTGTTTTCAGTTGACTAGATTACTGTAACGCATTCCTCTCAGGATTACCCCCCCAAAAAAAACATAAATTGACTGCAACGAGTGCAGAATGCAGCTGCTAGAATCCTAAATAGGAAAAGAAAATCCAAGCACATCTCCCCAGTTTTGATGTCACTACATTGGTTACCTGTGTCATTCAGAATTGATTTTAAAATACTGCATATGGTTTACAAAGCCTTAAATAATCTCGCTCCATCTTATATATCGGAGTGTCTGACATCTTATATTCCAAATCGTAACCTTAGATCTTCAAATGAGTGTCTGCTTAGAATTCCAAGAGCTAAACTTAAAAGAAGTGGTGAGGCGGCCTTCTGCTGTTATGCACCTAAAATCTGGAATAGCCTGCCAATAGGAATTCACCAGGCTGATACAGTAGAGCACTTTAAAACACTGCTGAAAACACATTACTTTAACATGGCTTTCTCATAACTTCACTTTAATTTAATCTTGATGCTCTGCATATTCAATTAATTATCATTACTATTCATGGTGGCTCCAAAATCAGTACTAATCCCTACTCTTTCTTCTGTACTTTTTCCGTTTTTCTGTGATGGCAACCTGCACCACCACCACCTGATCAAAGCACCATGATGTCCCTACATTGATGGATTAAAGGCCAGAAGTCCACGTGACCATCATCATCAAGTCCTTCCATGAGAACCCTGAATACAAAGAGGACTGATTGAGATCATTTATGTTAGGTAGAATGCCTAGAGGGGGCTGGGTGGTATCATGCCCTGGAACCCCTGCAGATTTTATTTTTTCTCCAGCTGTCTGGAGTTTTTTTTTTTGTTTTTTTCTGTCCTCCCCGGACATCGGACCTTACTTTTATTCTATGTTAGTGTTCTCTGATTTGAATTCTTACTTTGTCTTTTATTTCTCTTTTTTTCATCATGTAAAGCACTTTGAGCTACATTATTTGCATGAAAATGTGCTATATAAATAAATGTTGTTGTTGCCCTGTAGACTCCTTTAAAAACAAGTGCAGGATTTATTATAAAGAATTAAAAACAAGCAGGGTCACTAAATGTATTCCCAGGGGGAAAAAGTTTGGCCCCAAACCCAAATTAAACTAACTAAACTCACCCTGCAGAGTCCCAAAAATGTCATTTAGGAAACGATTTCTCAACCTTTCTGGGGTTGAGACCCAACAAGGTTCTTTATTAACATTTGTGAACGATAGGAGGCGCTCTTGCTCCCTTGAACCCCTGTCCACGACTCCAGGCACCAGGTAAAAGTCCTCAAGTTGACTTTATTTTGTCGCCACAGTGTACAAAGCACACTCTCCACCACAATACTCATATAAATCAACAATTCTCAAATAAACCAATCCTCCAGCTCCCAGACGCATTGCCACCCTTCCACCCAGCTCAGCTCATTGTCTGGGAGTTCCCATACTCCCTGACCCGGAGCTGACCCGGAGGTGTTTCTGCCCAACAGTGCACAAGTCCTTATTCCTTCCGGGTCAGGGTAAATAGTTCTTTTCTTCAACCCGGAAGTCCGTCGCTCTTCCTATGACGAACCTCCGGGTCACAGGGCACGAAGAAGCCCTCGGTCCTCCCTGCAGCTCCCTCCTGTGGCCCCCACGGCATCCAGCAGGGCTTTGCATAAAAACTCCATTGTCCATGATGCCCTGCTAGTCTTCTAGGGACCTCCATGCTGCAAGGAGGGCTCCACCTGGCGGCTTGGGGGTATTGGCCGGGATAAATGGCCGGCCATCCTTCACACAGTATAGAAATTGCACTGGTCAAAGTACTGAATGATTTGCAAATTAATCAATATATTAATTTAATATATTACTCAATATATGGACAGAGGCTGTATATCTGTTCTTGTTCTCTTAGACTTAAGTGCAGCATTTGACATCATAGACCACAGCATTCTTATAAATTGCTTTAGACAATAGGTGTGCCTCTCTGGCAGCATCTTGAATTGGTTTCAAACTTACTTAGCAGGCTGTGGTGATTATACTTCAGACACCCATGCTATTTTGTATGGTGTACCACAAGGATCTATTTTGGGTTCACTGCTCTTATCTAGCTATATGCTTCCATTAGGTCAGATTATCTCAAAGCAGAAGGTGAACCACCACACCTATGCAGAGACACACAGCTGTATTTATCAATAGCGCCTGATGACCCTGATGCTCTTGGCTCTCTGATTCAATGTTTTAGCAGTATTTTTGATTGAATGAGTAGTATCTTTCTCAAACTAAAAGAGGATAAAACAGAAATCTTAGTGATTGGCAAACATCAATATGACAAGGATTCTGGAAATAAACTTGATCTCTTAGGTTTAAAAATTAAGTCGGAAGCAAAGAATTTAGGGGTAATCAATGACTCTGATCTAAATTTTAAATTACACGTTAACCAAATGAATAGGACTGCTTTCTTTTACTTAAGGAACACAGCAAAGGTTCTACCTCTAACAACTTTCAAGACACTGAAAAATGAGTTCATGCTTTTGTTTTTAGTCTACTAGATTATTGTAATGCTCTCCTAGGAGGATTACCTAAGAAAGACATCAGTCGGTTGCTATTAGTGCAGAATGCAGCAGCCAGAATCGTAACCAGGAAAAGAAACTTAGAGCACATCTCACCAGTTTTTGCATCATTACATTGGTTACTGGTGTCATTCAGAACTGACTACTAATACTACTAATGGTTTACAAAGCTTTAAATAATCTTGTCCTGTCCTATATTTTGGAATGCCTATCTCCCTGCACTCCAAGTCGTAACCTCAGATTCTTGAATAGTGGTCTGTTTATTATTCCTAGAACCAAGCTTAAAAGAGGTAGTGAGGTAGCTTTTTGCTTTTATGCACCTAAAATTTGAAATACTTTACCTATAAAAATTTTCCAAGCTACCTCAGTGGAACATTTTTAAAAAACTGCTAAAAACTCATTATTTTAATATGGATTTTTCACAACTACATTTTAGATGTATTCCCAATAGAATATATAGGCATAGAATTATCATATTCTTTAGGGATCTGCAATCTCTACTAATATCTGCTACTCTCTGTTGTTTTCACTGGTTCTTCTATGTTGACCTGTGCCACCACCATCTGATCAAGGCACCATGCAGCCCCTTAAGATGATGGAGTGAATGTGGGTGTCTCAGCAGTCCATGAGACAAACTCCTTCAAATACTATCATGTGAATTATGAGGTCTGATTTAGGAATACTTATGTTAAATGGAATGCCCAGTGGGGGCTGGACAATCTTTTGGCCTTGGAACCCCTGCAAATTTTTTTTCTCCAGACAAAATGGAGTTTTTTCTGTCCTTCCAGCCACCTGACCATACCTTCTTGTGTTGTTATTTATTCTTTAAAATATTTGCTTATTTTTAATTGTTCTTGTAACCTTCTCTTTGTCATCTCTTGTAAAGCACATTGTTGTATGAAAATGTGCTATATAAATAAATGTTGTTTTCTTTTGAATTGAACATAATCATCATCAGAGTTGCAGGGTGAGGTGCCCTTGGTGAATCGATTACAGGAGAAAGTAGGGGACGAGGCCCCAGTCGTGACCCAATGCACGATGTATTGACAACCCATTGTGAGCCACCACCATTATAAACAGCAGCAACTCACAACCACCAGCAGCAGCCTGTGACCATGTGGTTGTGAAACACTGTCCTAGGGGTAAACACTTTGTAAAATAGCATAGCCCCTCTTGTAACAGGGAAACTGTGCAACATTTGGTGATGATAAAATAAAAATAAAAAAAATCATCTTGACACAGGAAATGATTTGGGGTAGCTACCTGTATACTTGAATAAGGCTGCGATGTTGAAGAATTGGTAGTACAGTAGTGTACACATTGAGTTCAAAACAGGAACTGATTACTGAAGGCAGCTGTCTGGCTTTTAAGGCAGGCTGGCGGAAGTGATGTCATTGGAGGCCAAAGCCCAAATTTGCATCATTGAAAGGCCAGCACCCGAAGTGATGTCATCGGGGCCGGAAACCGGAAGTGACATCATTGGACTCAGGCAGAATTTCCTGTGCTTGGTCTGCAGGGATGACAGAGAAAGGGTTCCTGCACCCCACCACCCCCTGGCCTGACGTGGAATTACCATCTATCTATTTATCTATGGACATATTTAGTTTTACTCTATATTTTAAATGCTTCATATGAAAACACAATTTCTCTTGGCAAACTAATGTATACAATTTATGTGAAAAAATAACTTTGGCTTAAAAAATAGCAAACTTATCTTTTAAGATAGATGATTGATTAAAAGAATGTTAAATCACTGATACTGATGCATTCAGTTTTGTATAATATGTCTGAGATTTTTAATTTTTCAATGGCCAAGTCATATTCTGACAGTTGTAAAAATCATGCACTCTTATAATTATCTGAGGGGTCTATGCAGGCTTCTGCTTTTCATTCTCTTTTGAAAACAACACTTAAAATTGCAGAAGTGACAGAACTGCAACTCCAGCGGAGTGGCAGTTAGGAGATATTATCTTCCACTTTGATGGTGCCCTACAATCGAGCCAATATTGTCAAAGTGGCATTGCTGCTGTTGCCTGCTCGACCGTGTCATTAAATACCATTTGTCATTTTCAGACGCCTAGATAACAATATCACTCTCTCATTGGGCTGCAGGGACATTTTCAAAGAATGGTATTTTAAAGATGGCAATGTGATTTGCCTGTCCTGAAGGCTAAATTAATCTGTCAGTCAGTATTTATTATATGGGACACATCTTTTTTTTTGATAATTCAGCATTACACAGCACTTTACATAATGCAATGATATACTGGGGAGAAGCGTAGTGAAAATGTACAAAACAGTGTGTGCTAGTGGATTTAAAGCAGGATGTGCAGGTTACAAAAACAAGAAAGGTGTTAATTACAAGATAACATAAATGAACCTTAGCAAAGGAGGTAGCCACAGAAATCACTTTTTAAAAGCACTATAGAACCTTGCAATGCTGAGGATAAAATCTTCCATGTTTTGGAAGCATAATGCAAAACGGAACACATAAATAGTGACATAGACTCGAACGTTTGGCTGATTAAAAAATACATATATGGAGCTGAGTTAACATTAGTTAGCAAGCAGTAAATTAGCATTTAGTGCAGATTATAATATAAACTTGTACATGAGTAAGCCCCTGAAATATCTTAATTTTTGATCATGATGAAAGCTAGGAGAGCAAGGCAGAGTCAGAGAGGCTCAACATGACAATGCAGCATCAAGGCAGCCTGTGTGTCGATGTCAGTGAGGATACTGTACTGTACTAGTTTACTTATACTGTACATTTTTCGTTCATGTTATGTACGTAGGAACTGAAGGCAGGGAGCAGGGTGTTGAAAGGATACTTGGCATAAAGGAAAGACTTTAAAATGTTCAGGTAATAGGCCTGTTTGATTTTATGTTCAAGTTGTGCCAATCAAAACAGGAGCGCACTGCATGCTGGGGAAGGTGGAACACAAAGCAGGAATTCAGAGTATTATTTTACAGTTTTTGCTTATAGTGAGAAGTCCAGCAAATTTACCTCTTTTATTAGCTAACTAAAAAGATTATAATATTCAAGCTTTTGAGGCAACACATGCCCCTTCTTTAGGCAAGATCATTTAGCTTGACTTCTCACTATATTCATAAAGGCTAACGCGGTACAACACCCTAGTACTACAGTTTTTGCTTAGTTAGCTTTGAATCTCAGAGGACTGTCATCTACAGAAACTTTCAAATGTCCATCAAAGGCTGCATTAATAATGGCGAAGAGTCAGAGAACAGGAAAGTTATGGAGGACTGCAACTCAATATCAGCAAGACAAAAGAGCTGGTGGTGGACTTCCGATATACCAAGAAGCCTCTGAGACCGGTAACCATTCAGGGAGAAGATTGAGAAGTGGTGCAGAGTTACAAGTACCTCTAAGGATCCACATCAACAGCAAACTGGACTGGTCTGACAACACAGTGGCGCTACAAAAGAAGGACCAACACAGACTGGACTTGCTATATAGATTGAGGTCTTTTGATATATGCAGCAGGCTGCTGGAAATGTTCATAGTAGCCATTGTGGAGTTCTATGCTGCAGTCTCCTGGGGAAGCAACAAACTATCAAGATTGCCTGCTCTATCTCTGGGCGAACCTAGACACACTTAAAGCTGGAAATAGGATGATGCGAAAATTGGATGCCATCATGAAATGTTCCTTCCATCCCCTCACTTAGAACCCTCTCTTAGAGCACTTTTAGCCACACAGTGTGCTAAGAAGTGCTTCTGGGGGTGTTTTCTGCTATTAATGCTTCCACCCAATGTACTTATTAAGTTTATTTATTTTTTGGATGCATTATCTGTCCTGTATTTTTGTTTTTGTGTTTCTGCTGCTGTATGCAGTTGAATTTCCCCATAGGAATAAAAAAATGATCTACAGTGATCCCTCGCTATATCATGCTTCGATTTTCGCGGCTTCACTCTATCGCAATTTTTTCTCATATACGCTTACGTCACTACTTATGCACTTTCTGAGAACTTTTATCTAAGCCCCATGATGGCTCCTAAACGTGCTGCTTTTTCTAAGCCTTCTGACAATAAAACTAAGCACCGGAGAATGATGCTTGCTATCCAGGAGAAAGTGTAACTCTTGGATATGATCAAAAATGGCAATACCCTACAAAAGCCTCCTCACGCATATGAAAAGACAGAGCCAGCAACTGCTTATCAAGATCTTCAGCTGCTCACCCAGACACCCAATGCCTACTCCTAGTACTTCTTCAGCAGAAAAAGATAAAGACGCACCTGCTGAAGATACTGCACCACCTGAAGACTCTCCTACTGAGGTCGTGCCTTCATAGGTTAGTGGTTGTGTGTAAGAACTGTGTGTGTGTGTAATTAAATGTACAGTACAATAATCTACTATAGTATATAAAAACGGTCGGGATTTTCCTTCCGTCCCGTGAGTGCAAAGCGTGGAAGTTTTCCGCTTATCACTGACTTACTACTTGCGGCTTGAGGTACGAAGCTACGCGATGTGAGCAGAGTTCTGCTGCTCTCATCGTTCCCTTGCTTTTGTGTGTGATGTGCTGGAAAAATAGACAAAATTATGTCTCTGGAAATAATTAATGTTGATGGAGTACAAATGCCTCACCGCATAGTAAATATCAGGAGAGATGGTGCTTGCTTATTCTCATCTATAGCTTATTTAGTGCATGAAACTCCGTCTTTAGCGGTACAGATTCGGGCTGACATTGTACGACTTTGGACAGGCACTCGAGGGGATAAAAAAACTTAGGTTTTCGGGAGATGTTATGAATGGGCACTTTGATGTTCTCATTCCCTACACTTACATGCCTGATGTAGACATGGAGGGCGCACAAATTGAGGATAAAAGTCGGTCGCCTTAAAAGGCGGGTGAACCTAGTAATAATATATTTGTAACGTCTAATATGTCTTATGTTCTCTTATTTTGTCTAATATATTGGGTAATACGAGTGTAATGAGTGAAATGTAGTGACTAAAGGGTGTTATTTCATGTCTAGAGGGCTCTAATAATGTTAAAAAACGTATTTAGATGGTCGTGAACAGGTTTTCTATAATCTAACTGCAAAAATATTCGATTTATAAATAAAGAATCCTACTTCATGAAAATTCATTTATCACGGTAGAGTCTGGAACGGATTAACCGTGATAAACGAGGGTTCACTGTAATCTAATCTAATATAATCTAATGTAACTTTGACTTTAAGTGATAATAATGCCTGCAATTTTTTCCATGCTCTGATAAACTTCAAAAAAATGTCAACAGGCCCTGTTAGCAGAGATGGAAACCAGGGATCAGTTTTATAAAACTGAAGTGAAATGAAGTAATGTGTGCATCTAAAACTTTCCATGTAAAACCCAGGATTTATAAAAGAAAACTTGATGGGAGAACTTGGAAATAATTATGGTAGCTCTGACCTATCTGTATACAACATTTCAGAGAAATGGGAAGTCACAATACCCTTGATCAAGTAGGGAAATGTAACCAATCCAACTAAATGACGACTCACATACAGTTCATATCACAGGACCACTTAGAAGGTCTTTATCATTCAAACCCCAAGGTATAAACGTGCAGTTCAGGATGTAACTAAGAAAAGGTACACCAAGAAAGCTGCTGTGTCCAATGGCCTGTTCAAAGTATGCGGAAACAGGCTAGTGACACAATATACTTCAAAAGAAATATTTCTAGAGATAAGAAAGCATTTAATGAGCATATAATAAAAACCTGTAAAAATGAAGACAACTAACTTGTATTTGCTATAAAGATTATAAGAATACAGGTAAAATTCCGTTACAACGAAAATTTCATTACAACAAAGTATTTTTATGGTCCTGACAGTTTTCCCTTATGACACGAGTCTATAGAAATCTTGTTACTACAAAGTACATTCAGCAGATACTTTCATTACAACGAAGTGCCCAAAAGACCTTGAAATGCCAGAATGGATCATTCACAGAGCAGTTACTTCTGTAGTTGCAGCTCAGTTGTGCACAACGATCCCATAAACAGAAACAGTGTAAATTTTTTTTCTTTCTTCGGACTTTCCTCATACTGTTTTTTTGCTGTTTTTGTTTTCAGGGGTTTTCAGTGATACCTTTTGCTTATTGCTCATCAACATTTGAAAAACATCCATTGGGAGTTAGCTCATTGTCACCCTCCTATAGAAATGGCAGACCAGAAAAAATGATAACAGTTCATATTAGGAAAAAAAAAATAAAAACTTTACACTTTTGTGGCTCTTTATTCCGGTAAAAAGAAAAAAGAATTTGCCAGTGAATTTGGAATTTTGCCATCGACTGTCAATTTTCTTGAAAGACCGAGCAAAAAAAGAAGAAAAATCTCGGGTTGCAAATGTATGTGAACTGCTGCATTTGAAGACGTTGAAAAAGCTGTTTTTTATGTGGTTCAGTGATGCTCATTTAAGAAACATTTCTATGAATGCAGCACTCATTCAAGAAAATGTGAGGTTTCTAAACTCTCTTGGGACCTCCCACAACTGAGCAACACACAACGAAGAGCATCCCAAAGTGCGATCACCACATCTGTGGAAGACTGTTTATCTGTTGCCGGAGCAACAGCAGGCTCACTGCTCTGTTGCGGCTCGCCATTGAAGAAAATAGGAAAGATGATGGGTGATGCAAGGAGCATTGTAAATGCAGGGAACAGTATTACTTGGCCACTAACCTGACCACAACCCTACCTGACTGCAGTGTCTGAGTGTAGGAGAGTGGCAGATCCTGCTACAATAAATAACCATGCTGTTCCTGTTTCAAGCTGAATAAAGCTGGTTTAGTACTGAGACTAAACCTCGTCTTTTGGGCTTCAAGACAGGGACTTATAGCACGACCCTGTTCTTTTAGTATTTCCTTCTGTGGCGATTCACTGCAGCGCTGTGAGCCTGCTGTTGCCCTGCCCCGACAACTGACAAACTATCTTCCAAAAATGCAGCAATCGCGCTTCAGGGCACAGTTTGGTGTGTCGCCCTGTTGGGTGGGAAGGGGGTGCCAAAAGTGTTCAGAAACCTCACAATATGAAGAAGAAGAAAAGGATGATTCGGTTTCTGATTGATAACTGTGCTGCCCACAACATGCCTCCACTTGTAGATAATGTTCTCGTTTAATTCCTCCCACCCAATTGCACAGCAGTGCTTCAGCCATTGTATCTGGGCATCATTCGTACACTGAAAGTGTATTATCGTAAGGAAATGCTGAGAAAAATTCTCGTCAGCATAACTTTTAGACAGGAAGAGATTAAAATGAACGCAAAAGAAGCTATTGAGGTGATTGCAAACACCTGGATGCAAGTTAAGGAAAGCACTATAGTGATAAATACAGAATCTCATTACTATGAAATTTTTTTAGGTCCCTGGCAGTTTGTTGTAACATAATTTTACCTGTATATCAAAATTGGGGTGAGTTCACAAATTCTTTAATTTGAAGAGAAAACACTGGTCAGGCAGTAGCATTCTCAAGTTGGACAGGTCAAGCAGTGGTTTCTGAGCACTTTTTAAATTTTAGAGTAACAGAGTGCAAGGTAATACTTTGATGAAAATATATGAATTATGTATGTGTACAAAATCACTTGAGTTGAATAACCAGGACAATAAGCTCCACTAAAGTGAGAAACCAAAGTGCTTGATGGAAAAGAACATGAACATACAACACCAATAAAAAAAAAAAATGATTTGCCCATTGGAAGTGTTCACATTTTATTGCTATATAACAATGAATCATGGTGAATTTAGTTTGGCTTTTTAACACTGATAAACATTTAATACAATTCCCTTAAATTATCACAGGGGCAGCCACTCCCAATTCACAGCTCAGAGTGGTATTACACCTAACGAATAAGCCATGAGGATGCGCCCCACTCATGCATTTGTCACGCGATTTATCATTGAGCTTCTCTGCTACATTTTTATGAGGTAATGTGATGTACTACTTCTAACTTGCAATGCAAGCAGCAGTTTCCCATATTAAAATGTATTCAGGGTGTGTACTGAAAAATTAAAGCATACAATATACAAGAGGATCTAAAGCTGTATTATACAGACTGTGCTTGGAATAATGTCCATTAAAAGTACTCAATTAGTTACAATGATTAGTCACATTCTCTGATAACACATGCAATAAACAGAAGAAGATACATTTTAACAATGGATAAAACATTTCAAAAGGACCAGAAAATAATGTATTTTTTTTTTTACGAATGAAATCAAACTTTTATCATGGTACTGCACATCATAAAATATTTAGGCGGTACAGACAGAATGTATTTAAATTGATGTTATCAATGCAAGTTCAGTTTAATTTTTAACAGTCATGTTCTTTGCAATGGCAAGTCATCAGTATCATTTATTTATGTCCATGTAATTGAGATCCCTGAAGGTACTATAGGCACACAGTCAAGAGACTTGGAATAAGTCTTCTTTGAAATATGCTGTGGGAAGATTGATTTAGTAGAGCATAACGTTATAAAACCCATTTAATCTAATTTAAAGTCATGGGGGATAAGAGTGTATCATGGCTGCAACTGGAGTAAAAACAGGTCTGGGTGACCATCCAGCCTATCGCAGGGTCTACACACACACACACACACACACACACACACACAACTGGCCAATCAGCTGTTGCCAGATAATTTACTGAGGATTCATATTGTGAATAATGAATTCTTGTTTTTGTTACACTTGTATTTGTTTGAGAGTGGTTTGTTATTATTTTTTGTAATAATATTGCAATATTTCTTTAGCTTCTGTAAAAATCTATCTATCTATCTATCTATCTATCTATCTATCTATCTATCTATCTATCTATCTAGTGGCCTTCACATCTATTTATTATGTCTTGCTTTTTGTCTGCTGTTTGATTATAGGAGTGAATGTGTCTGTCATCAGCCCCGCGAGAGTATTGTCTTGAATAAGTACCTTTTTTTTCCCATTTTCCCTTTTATTTGACTGTGCAAGGTTAGATGCTAGGTCCACTCCAAGGAATTTGGTCCCCTTGTCAAGTTCCACCGCAGAGTCCTCGTTGTGCAATGGGGTGTTGACAGCATGGGCCCTCCTGAAGTCAACAATCATCTCTCTCTCGCCTTGGCCACATTAACAGTAGAATTACCAAAGCCTACAAAAAAACTCGTGATTCTGGCCCACCTTAAATCCCTTCGCACCTCTCCATAAGCGTCTTTTGTCTTGTAAATGTGCTGATCAAGAGAAGCAGCAAGCAGCCTACTATTCCATCCCCCCACCGTGGCAGAACAAGCAAGAAGTTCTCTCAGTTGAAGCCTTGATTATCTTGGAGTGAAGTGCTGGAGTTTTAGAGGGGAAATAATAGATCATTATTTGGAACATATGCATTTCATGTGTGTTCTGTATCTACAACAATCAGTGTAAACACTTTGTTAAAACAGAAACTTTTTCATGTTTTAATAATAAACTAGCAAAATACCCGCGCTTTGCAGCGGCGAAGTACTGCCTTAAAATTTTTATTAAGAAGAAAATTAAACCTTTTTAAACTGAGGGAAAATATACCAATAATTATTCGTTATGGATCTCTTTGTATACCACATTGTGAGTTCGGCCCTCCGGTTGTAATATGACCAAGCTGTGTGCTGAGATTACTCTTAAGCTTGCAACGTACAGTTGGCCATGTGAACAGTAATCTTGTTTGAAATCTCACAGCTTGGATTGCTGCTGTCATAATCGGTTTGAGTTTCATGGTTTGTTTCAATTACGACGGTATTTGTAGGACTTGTGTTGAAGAGACATTCGGCATCTGTCAAGCGTTGTAAGTATACAACCGGTTTCATCAATAACTTCACATCCAGCTTTTGAGAGTTTAAACATTCATAAACATCAAAGTGTCCACTACTGAAATCGTCACCTGTGAATCTAAGATGTTTAAGGGGCATTGGCGGTTGTCGAAAGGTGTAAAATATTTGGCCATTTCGGTACACTTGAAAGCAACAACCGAACAATTCAGCGGCAGCCATCAACTCACATGCAGATCCATAGGTGAAGGGCTTAAGCATTTCACTCGTATAGTGCTCCTGTGTAGTATAATTATCTCCTGGACCGTCATCAGTCCACACCTTGAACCTGTCCCAGTCATTCAATACATAAGACACAATGTTCCTCCGGATATCAAGAGTGAGCCTGATATGGCCGTTCAATATGTAACAAAGAGAATGGAAAAGGTAGGTGTCATCTCCGGTCATTGGAAACAACTCGGTAAGTGACAGTTCTTTGATCGATGATGATCACCTCGATAGACATGTTAATGGGGGTACGGTTGGAATGATAAAGGAAATGGGTAACTGAACAATGTAAAGTAAGTCTAAAATACCTACACAATAACTATAATCGTAATAAATGAACAATAAAACAGCGGAGAAGCCGTGGATTAAATTAAAAGTCTGTAGTTATCAGCAGGGAGACGTGAATCCCGTGGCGAAGCAAGGAAGGGAATATAGAGACCAGAGCGACGGACGGCCTTATATAGGGAGGCAGCTCACAACGTGGGAGGCGTTGTGATGGAGGACCCAACGCCGCCTCACACAGTGACCGAGCTGCAGGCTATGGATGTATATATGTACGCAAGTAGGATTCAGTTAGCATTGGGAACCCGCGTACCAAATTTCTTGAAGATGGGCCCATAAGTAACAAAGACCGTTGAAAAGTTCAATATGGCGGCCGACAGTGGCATCATACCACTGAAATAAGTACGTACATTGGTTTTGGTTAGCGCAGGGAAGCCGCCTACCAAATTTCATGAAGATGGGGCCATAAATAAAAAGGTTCAACATGGAGGATGTTGTCGACCGTTATGACCTGCTTAACATTTGTAAGTAAGCTGTAAGGAATGAGCCTGCCAAATTTCAGCCTTCTACCTACATGGGAAGTTGGAGAAATAGTGACGTTGGAAAGTTCAATATGGCGGCCGACAGTGGCGTCATACCATCGAAATAAGTACGTACATCGGTTTCGGTTAGCGCAGGGAAGCCACCTACCAAATTTCGTGAAGATGGGGCCATAAATAAAAAAGTTCAACATGGAGGACGTTGTTGACCGTTATGACCGTTACGTGTAGAATTTCAAAATGAAACCTGCTTAACTTTTGTAAGTAAGCTGTAAGGAATAAGCCTGCCAAATTTCAGCCTTTTACCTACACAGGAAGTTGGAGAATTAGTGATGAGTCAGTGAGTGAGTGAGTGAGTGAGGGCTTTGCCTTTTATTAGTATAGATAACAAAATGTCGACATGAACTGAATAATGTGTGAAGCCTGAAGTCCAAATATCAAATAAACACTTTGACAAAAGGTGCAAATGCAATATGACAGCTTCCATGGTGCAGCAGTAAAAGCTGCTGATTTGTAATCAAAATGCCACTGGTTCAATTCTGGTAGTCTCACAAATTTACTGTTTTGAGTAATAAGCTGCCCTTATCATTAATATTATACAATAAAAACATAAATTTGATTTGCGTCTGTAGCAGCCGGTGTAAATTTATAGTACTTGTAAAAGTTAGCATTATTTTTCAGTTTTATTCTCTCAGTCATGATCACAATACAACCCCAGATGTAACGCTGTTAGTTTTTTATTTGAAACTGGGAATAACTGTAGATGTGAGTGGTGTTTTGAGACCATTTAACTGGAAATTCTCTGATCTGGAGGGATAAAAGCTGACACACAAACGCTGGTGAATCTGCCTTCTTCGTATCTCACTGTCACTTGATTTTTTGTTTTCAGTTTTATTGAGTGTTCCTGCTTACACTGCTCATGCTGAATTAGTATGCACCTTATGGTCCATGAAGTCAAAGCAGCACTGACAAAAAAACAGAGCCATAGGTTTATATGATGTTTGGAATTATATATTTTATGACCTCTCCAGTACATTTCAGAAAACACTGTGGCACTGATGCAACTTTATTCATATTAATTTGCATACCTTCTTGCAGTTGTAATCAGAGACAGCGTTTTTTTTTTTTTATATCCCGATCTTGTCCAGTCTCCACGTTGCTGTATGGTGGTGTTTCTTTTGTACTTCAGGTCATGCAGAGAAAAGAATAGTACAGAGAGGTCTTTCCTATCCTAATTGGAACCAGATATTTTCTCATAGACAATTCCTCTTTTGAACCAGAAAAACAAAAATAAGACAAAATATACAACAGATTTTGGAATAGAAGAAACCCTAATTGGACAATAAATAATTTCACCAACTATAATTCCAGCAAATTAAATTTAACAAATACCAATTTTCAGGAAACATACAGGGGTAATTCAGACTTTTATAATAACAGAAATGATGACCCTTATTACAAAAAGTAATAGTTATCCAGGAAAATATATCGCAAACAATAAATTTACACAAAAAAAATATGAATACTATAGGTATTTGGAGACAAGTAACTTTCAGGACACCATCAGATAGAAGAACCTTTTTGGGCCATGAACAAAATTATCAAAGATATAATAAAAAGTTTGCTTACCAAAACAGAAATTACAGATCAGATTAACAATATAATATTTTGAAGAACCACAAACAGTAGATTTGGGATCAGGGGACAATGTTCAAGGAACTACAGATCCTTACTCTAAAAGAACAAAAGCATTTTTTAGATGGGCACAGGTACACAGACACCACAAAATCACTGAAATTGCCCACAAAGGCATGATGCCCAGAACAAATGCACATCAAACTGACATCTTAATCAATATTATAAAACCAGCCTGCTATTCAAATCCTCAATGAACACTATCAATCTAAAGTAACAGAAGTAGAAATAGAAGAGATCCTTACAAAGGACCCACATTGAAAAAATTACTGGGAAACAGCCACAATATGGTTATACAATAGATAAAATGGCAGAGACCAATCTGCCATAGTAACAGAATTAAGAAAAATAATAGAACATTTACAATTACAAATTGAGAAAGGGAACAAGAAAAACAATTCCAAATACAAACAAAAAGAATACTCAAAGAATTGGAAGTAAATTTAGCCAGAGACACTGCTGCCTTATCATATCTACCTTTACAAATACAAAAAAACAACTACAGAACCACAAGTATCTATAACTCAACCCACAAAAACGTGGGCTCAAATAGTAGCAGGCATTCCTTCTGTACTATTCCTACTCAAAAACACAAAGGTTCAAATATCCCAAAAGCCAACAATCAAACCAAACATTTTTACTTATCAACCTTTACCACAAAGAATTCTTAGGACCACATAAAAAAGACATACCTCCTCAAACATTATCTCCCAAACAAAAATCTCTAGAAAAAGATAACCAAGAATTTGGAGGTTCAGAAATACGTTTCTACCCACTGATCCTACTAATACTTCCAACTCCATATAAAATTAAAATTGGGTTTAGGTTGTAGTTGGGTGTCTAATTTAAAGAAAATGGATACAAAAGATACAGAAGAGGCAAAACAATCACAAATACAACAAACCACAGATCAACAATGGGAAGACCACCTTGTTTCAACATTATCCTATATTATAGGATAAAGCACAAACAGACCCCTCAGTTAAACAGAAAAAAACCTTTACAAACTCTTCATAGATAAACAAAAAATAACAAAAGATAAAACACAAAACCAAAGTCCTACTAAACAACAAATCCACCCAATAGCTCCTGTCATTATTCAAAAAGATCATACAATACATCCAATAGAACATCCAATGTTCAACAAAATCAGATAGAGGATCTAAATGTCATTATTTATGCAGAACCACAAGACCTATTTTTTGATAGAAAAACAATTTATTAACAAACTGATATGAATAAATCAGTAGAAGTTGCAATTGTTTAAAATAAATCTAAACAAAGATCACAAATAATTGAAATAAAAGACCAAACAATAATTATTAATAGGGAAGATTCCATTACAACTTCACAATTGCAAGAAACACTTCAACTTAAAAGACACAGCAGACCCCAACTACACTGCAGACATAACTTACTATCCTAAAAATCATGGAATCTCTAAAAGAAAAAAACATGGAATGCACTATAGAAATAAAAAAAAAATGATTATTAAAAAAAACATGAGATTCTAATCTCAAACACACCACTTTTTGTTTTGGCTGCTCCTGTTAGGGGTTGCCACAGCGCATCATCTTGTTCCATCTGTTCCTGTCCTCTACATCTTGCTGTGTCACACACATCACCTGCATGTCCTCCCTTACCATATCCATAAACCTTCTCTTAGGCCTTCCTCTTTTCCTCTTCCCTGGCAGCTCTGTCTTTAACATCCTTCTCCCAGTAAACCCAGCATCTCTCCTCTGCACATGTCCAAACCAACACAATCTCACCTCTCTGACATTGTTTCCCCACCTTCCACCTTGAGCTGACCCTCTAATGTCCTCATTTCTAATCCTGTCCATCCTCGTCACACCCAATGCAAATCTTAACATCTTTAACTCTGCCACCTCCAGCTCTGTCTCCTGTTTTCTGGTCAGTGCCACCGTCTCCAACCCATATAACATAGCTGGTCTCACTACCATCCTGTAGACCTCCCCTTTCACTCTTGCTGATACCCATCTGTCACAAATCACTCCTGACACTCTTCTCCACCCATTCCACCCTGCCTGCTCTCTCTTTGTCACCTCTCTTCCACAATCCCCATTACTCTGTACTGTTGACTCTACTCCTTGCATCCTCAAAAACATTAAAGTTGATTACTACCCAAGGGCCAGAATAGCCAACTTAGCAGCAATTCTTAAAAAGAATCCCCCTTAAAACAAAGTCTCAAACATTATATTCTCAGTTGGTATAAATAATAAAGACATTATTTATACAGAAATAAATTCAAGGCCTGATCAGAATTGCTAACAAGGTCTTTCCTAAAGCTATATTTATGTTTCAGGAGTTACATTTCTCCATGCAACTGACACAAAAACAGCAACATATCTTCAGAAGCTTTTAACAAGTATATAACGTCTAATGTAACATACATTCCTAAACTCAAAGAGGAAGACTTTGTTTACCACAAAGATATAATTCACTGGACTAAGTCCACGGCCTACAAAATATTTAAGGGCTGGCTACAGATTTTAAACCTGATTTAAACAGGGCAAAAGCAAAATTAAATGACATGAGAATTCAAGATAATATTCTGAATTTAACTAAAAGAACAGAATTGACAGAAGCCTGAAGATCAATCCTAAGAGTTTATCTTTTATATCTGTCCCTCTCAGGGACTCCAGAATTGAAGACTGAATCTTAGCTTATCTTAATCAATTCAATAGAAGGGTTAAACTTGTAGATTTTTATGCCAGAAGAACTAGCAAAAACAGATTACCATTTTACAACAAAACAGAATGGGAACCAAATAATAAACAGATTACCAAAAAAAGTCAATTTTATCAAAACAAACATAAAAAGAATTATACACATCCCACAATATTTTAAATGAGAGGGAAATAATATAACTCATGAGGAATTAAAAGCCTCTACGGGAACTGAAAAGAATGACAAACATAATCATTAAACCTGCAGACAAGGGCAACATCACAGTAATAATAGACAAAGAAGACTATATTTTGAAAGCTGAAAGACAATTAAATGATAAAGAATATTACAGAAAACTTAAAACATCCATGTACTTACAAACACAGCAATACATCCACAAAATTAGATACAAAATGACATGTGAAAAAATAATAGATAATAACTAACAGAATTACTTAAAACAATCTCCATATCCCAGTCCCAGAAGATTTTATATTCTACTTAAAGTCCATAAGGACCCTAAAAGCTGGACTCAGCCATTTTGTATCCCTCCAGGAAGACCTATAGTGTCTGATTGCAACAGTGAATCATATTCCATTGTAAAGTTCATTGATTTTTTATCTTAATCCATTGTCACAACAGCATTAAAGCTTCATTAAGGACACAACAGATTTTATTCAGAAGATTAAAAATATTAAGATTACAACCCCAGTCTTGTTTTATGTCAATATTGACATAAAACATGGAATACAGAGAATAAAAGAAACCTTAAAATCTTGTCCAGTCAGAAATACACCTGACAAATATATTCTACACCTTTAAACCTTTCTCTCACAAGAAATGACTTTCAAAAGAACTCTTTTAATCAAACATTTTCATAAAATAGGCATACAGTGTTTAAAAGTGAGTATTTTAGAATGTCATCCTAAATGGACAACTAAGATTAGAAGAAGAAAAGAAAAATTCTGGATACAAAAACTAACAAGCATATATTTAAAAGATTTTAACATTCAATTTTACTGAAGTCAAAGTGAATATAACTTTATATTAAACCTGCTTACTTGTATTTCATATAATTGTTATCTATACTACAGTACAACAGAGTATTTACCAATGTATATACAGTGTTCTTCTTTTCTTTAATTTGTTTTTTCTTATTTATTTTTCTTTTCTGATATTTTGATCTGTTCCAAAATGAATTGTCCTATAATAAACAAATTTATACATTAAAACTATTCTTTAAATATCTTAACCATAATACTATCCCTAACAAGTGCTCTTGAACATATGAAATAACTTTTTTTCATTTTCATATATTCATTTAATTTGTACTTTTTTCATAAATTTTTTTTTCACTTTATTTTTCTATTTTTTATTTTCTTACATGTTTTAATTAATTTAGTGGTTTGTTTTGTTTGTTTTAATGAAATATAGTTTGATAGATAGCACTTTTACGTGATAAGCACTTTTTTGTCTATAAACACTTTTCTTAAAATTTGATATATAGAACTTAATTGGAACATTCCTGAAAATTAACAAATTAATTCTTTTGAGAATCAATCGACCTTTCATTTGATTTTGCAAGTGGATTAACAAATATTTGGACAGAAGGAATTGGTAAGCAAATAATACTGTTTTTTTTTTTAAACTTTGATCCTTACATGTACCCATTTGATACACATGCCTTGCTCCACAGATTGAGTTTACATCCCAAACATACTTTTAGAGGGATTATTAATTCCAAATTAATTTGTTTTTTCAGAATCAATACTTTTTTGGCAGATCCAGAATAGGCCATTCATAATTTTGTTTCAAGCCTTGCGGAAGAGGGGCTATTCCCATAGATGAGAAAGTGGGTTATTGTATATAAGAGAAACAAACATTTCATTGAAAATGAGGATTATACAACATTTGAGATTGATGGAAACGCAAATAAAACAAACCGTATTGTATCAACATTTTACACAAGAAAGCCATAGTCCTATATTATGTTTGGTGTATTAAATGAAAAATATTGGAATAAAATATCACGATTGAAGAAGGAGAAACAATTCATAGAGGAACAGGATACATATTACCCCAATGGCCTGAATGAAAAATAAATAGGTGGGAGGGTATCCTAGATGATAAAACTAACCATATTATATTTATTATTTAAATAAAGGGTCAGTATACCCATGGTTGGCTACAAGGCTAATATCCCCTACCCTAATTCTAAGCCTAAACCTAACACTAAGCATGCCCTTTTATGACCACCTAGAGTCAAAACATTGGTTTAATGTCTCAGTTGATTTGGTGTTTTAACAATAAGAAATCAACCACACAAATAATAGCATTAAAAGGTGTGTAAGGATGAGTTATGTACATTCACTGTCTATAGTAACCCTAACTCTATGTTATGGACCTATGTTTTACTAAAGTGAATAAAGAATCTAAGCAAAACGTTTGCCTCTAATTTAGAACATTTTTACATTGGTACTTCACAGACAAAGTTTATTAAGTACAGACTTTCCTTCATCTGTTTAATGAACTATATTGTTAATAAACCCAGAGGTACTGCTCTTACGTCTCCAACTGACAGTCACTTCTGAGACACTTAGTTGCAGAACTTGGAAGATGTTCAGGGAATTCATAACAAAAGGCCTAATTATGGATCAATGGCCTCCCATTCTGTTTCTGCCTGGATCCCTCCTTCCAGTAAGGGCTGCCAATACAGCATACATTATTTTGGTTTAATGATAAATTATATTCAGAATGCATTGTTTCTTTTTACAGTTTCACAGATATTACAATTACTCAAACCTTTCATCCCCTTAAATGGTCTAATATGTATTTGTTTTTTGTAGTAAAAAATTGAAAAGAACCAATTATGTTTTTTCCAAGTTCTTAAATCTTTTTCAATGCATTTCTGTTACTGTGACAAAATGTTTAAAACTACACAGAGAATAACATTAAAGTAATAATATCAAGAGTAGGTCTGTTAAAGATAAAGAATTAATGTGTGCAATTAACTTCAAAAGTATAAAGTGCTATTTTTCCATTTAGTGCACGTTATTTCACTCACATTGCTCTCTAGACACATTTGTTAATGTTGGCTAAGAAATAAGTTTATAATGGTTGATTTTGACTTAAAATTCTCCTACATAGTTCAAAAAACAAAAACGTCAATATATGTACTCTTAGTGCTTTTTGTATTTAAACACTACAGAAGTTAAAAACTTTAGTAAATCTCTAGTGGATTAAGAAAGTGCAGTATTCAGACCCCTTCACTTTCTGCACACTTTATCACATTGTACAGTAAATTTGAGATTGATCAACTTGACAGTTCTTCAGAAAGGTTTACAAATGTATTTAAAAAATAGAAATTAAAACCTCTTATTTATATTAGTAATAAGTAATGAAGTAGTTTGTTGAAGCCCCTTTTACAGCAATTAAATCTTTAAGACTTCTTGGTTAGGTATCTACAAGCCACCTCAATGTCTCTTTACAAAACTTCTATAGGGTTTATCTGGGCTTTGGCTGGGCCACTGTTTTGTCTTGGTAGAGTTCTATATTACTGTACTTTCCCCTGTTGCATTTTTAATGTACAGCCTTTGTCAGAACATCTCAAATCTCATAGACTTACCACTGTTTATAAGGTATTGTATTATATAACTTCTCCCCAACTTCCCTTATACTTTTATAACCTCAGGCAATTAAGTGTAGTAAAAGACAAGCAAGGGATAAGTTACAATTTAAATAATGTATTATTGGCAATGTTTATAAATAATAACAATAAGTAAAGTACAAGTGAACACTGCCAACCATACGACCTGATAAATTCTGTTGTGTAGTTTCAGGTGGCACACACACAATAGGGCATCATGGTACTTAATGGCCTGTGATTCAGGCCAATCCCAAACAGTCATACTTCAAACCAATGGAGCACACAATACCTTTCACAATACCTGCCCCCAAAACCATTTGTCCAGCTGACATCTTGTGTGGGTTGATTGAGAGAGTCCTGCAGAGAATCACTTGCCAAACTGGTTTTAGACACTTCCCCCAACCCTGTCATAAAATTACAAAGAGACTTAGTCCTGGGGGTGGAGGTCGTGGTTGTTCTTATCCATCAAACCTGTTCTTATCAATGATAGAGATTAGTGTAATAAGTTACAAATAAAGAAATACAAAACGTTTATCAACTTGTAACGACCGACCAATTACCCAGACCGGCCACTACACTACCAAGACTATTCCTTGGATAACCTGAGGCTCCTTGATCTAGTAACAAGTCGTACTCTTTACAGATTGTCTTATTTTTCCCAACATGTCGAAATAACCAGAAAACAGTAAACAGATATGTAAAATCAAAAATGGAGATATTGTAAATGACAGATATAAATATACATGAGGACAGATGAATATTCCATTAATATATATATGTGTGCACAAAACACCACTATCCCAGTGACTAATTATTATATAAGACAGGAATATACAAATATTTACAAAGAAATCTCTCTTGCCCCTAAACACTAACTGAACAAACACAAACACAGATGAAATGATAAATGAGTCCAAAAGCTAATAAAGTCCAGAAAAGGTTGGATATTGGTTGGTGTGAAATCTTGCTTCCTCCCAGTTATACAATTAAAACAACCTCACCGTAAGTGTCCTTGGTAGTGGTTGGCAAAAGTCCAAACCCCAGGGTTTCTCAGTGCTGGCTGGTAATAATCCAGATCCTGAAGAAGCAAGCAAAGGACTGGTACGATGTTCGGAATTAAGTTGATTTTTTCCTTTCCCTCTCTCTCTCTCTCTTTGCCTCCCTCTCTCACCTTCGCTCCGCTTTTTTGAATACAGAATGTCCCAGATGTAACTGGTGGATCCAACAGGCGATTTCCATCTCGGAGCTGCGGTCTGTCTCCATCATTCCTCCCCTCTTCACTTACAGCGACAACATTTACTGACGCACATATAACAGACAGTAAACGGGACGATGAAAACAAAACAGTGTCATGCTGAAATGTGAATCATCGCCCAAGTCTGACGTCATGTGCATTTTGGAGCAGGTTTTCTTCTGGGAACCTGCCATTTTTGGCTGCATTCATTCTCCCACCTATTCTAACTAGTCTCCTTGTCCCTGCTGCTGAAAAGCACCCCATAGTATGACACTGCCTCCACCATGCATCACCAAAGGGATGCTATTATGCAGATGATGATCTGTTCCTGGTCTTTGCCAGTCATAGTGCTTGATCTTCTGTCCAAAGATTTCCTTCTTTGTTTCATTTGACCAGAGAATCTTTTTCCTCATGCTCTCAGCATTCGTTAAATACCTTATCCATACCACCATGAATGCTTGATTCATAGATTGATGGACTACTACTGAGATTGTTGTCCTTGTGACAGGTTCTTCCATCTTAGCAGAGGACACCTGAAGGTCTGTTAGAGTGATCACTGAGTTCTTAATCATCTCCCTGTCCAATGCCCTTCTTGCCTTTTGCAACCTCTAGAAAGAATCGTGGTGGGTCCAAACCTCTTCCATTTCACAATTATTGAGGTCATTGTGCTGCTGGGATCACTCAAAACTTTGAAATGGTTTTAAACCCTTGCCCTCATCTATTCCTTATCACAATTTGGTTTTTGTCCTGACATATAGTGTGAATTGTGGGCCTTGTACACACAGGTGTGACACTATCTAAACAATGTCCAGTCTACTCACTTTACCATAGGTGGACTCTATTATGTTGCAGAAACATGTCACGGAAAACTGAGGCAAACAGGATGCACCGGACCACAATTTGGAGTGCCACAGAAAATGGGTTTGAATACTTCTATGAATGAGAGATTGCAATTTTTGATTTTTAACTAATTTGCAAGCCTTTCTGTAGACATGTTTACACTTTGACATTACGGATTATTGAGTGTAGACTGATGATCAAAAATGACAAATTTACTTAGAAATTTGCAACACAGTAAGCAGTGCTGGTTGGAGCCCATTTGGAGCCTTAGGTGAGGTTGACAGACGCCACCCCTCGTTGGCCATGGCTGGTAGTTGGTAACACAAACAGAAACAAAAAACCATGCATATTTGTGTACGTATTGCAGATTATTATCATACTTCTGAGACCGGAGAGGAGCCTCAATGTCTGGATCACGTGCCCCTTAATTTTCAAAAATGGAGTTGCACAGATGACAGCGCCCTTAGTGGCCATCTACAACACCTAATGGACTGACCGGCTCCAGCAGAAAGTGAAGGGGCCTGAATACTTTCTAAATCCATTGTACCAAGAGTAAAATATGTTGGAATTGAAAAACTATATTTAAAATGTTTAATCAGCAAATCTGAAGCAAACTACAAACCATGAATGTACAATTAGATAAATTAATTAATGAATTAAAATCTAAAGCATTAACTACCAGTATTAGAAAAAAAAAGACTTCCTCAAACTGCACACCCTTAAATACAGCTGAAGGTAAAGGACTGAGAGATGTCATTCAGAAAGTAGGTTCTGTTACGTATCGACAATTTAGAAGACTTCACATTCTGAGCAGGTTGTGACATTCACAGGAGACTACTGGACGTTACTGAGCAATCCAGACCACCTCAAGTTAAACATGTGATTGATACAAACTACTTGAATACAATTTCATTAAAAACGAATAGAAAATGTAATCATTTGACAGTGGAACTCAAAATAATCAACCCTGCACGAAAAGAGTGGAGAAAATAGTTTGAACTCAAATATTTTCAATACTACTGACTAGGTAAAGTAAAGGTTTTAGGTTTGTGAAATTTATTATGAATAAAACTGTTTAGGCCACTGTCACAGCCCAGCAGACACTAAAAAATATATTGATAAGGGATAAACACCAGTGTATTGACACAAAAAACATTACAATTTGAGGAATGTAAACGAACATAAGCCGTTCATAACTAGGGGAAGAAGTATGAAACAGGAAAGATGCAAGCATGAAGAAGGTGGGATTGCTTTTTTGTTTTGGTGGTGTCCTCAAGACCCAGATAACCAGTGGTGGTCAGGCCCCATCTATATTACAACAGTACACTGTCTACAACGGACTGGTAAAGCATTACCAACAGTTCACTGCAAATACAACAGACCTATATCACCAGTCTGCACTGGCCCATCTTGTATGGCGCTATTGTGTTTTCAGATCAATCCAGATTGCTGTTCATATGGACCCAGGTGCACCACCTGAAGTTAAGTATGTTTAGGCCGGATGGGGGACCATCTACAAAAAAGCTAGGGATGGTATTGAAAGAAATGCTGGTGAGGTCAACAGGGAGTGTTTATACTGAGGTCTGTGTGTGGATTCCCGTGCCCCAGCCAGTTTATGTGATATGGACTCTGTGCTGTAAATGTAGCACCATCCTTCAGATGAGACTTAAAACTGAGGTCCCGACTCTCTGTCGTCAACAAAGATCCCTGGGCATCCTTTGAAAATTGCAAGTTGTATACGATGTCTTTGCTAAATTGTCCACCACGGTCTGGTCATTCTTGTCCCAAATCATCCGCCATCTATAATTGGCTATCTGTCTCTCTCATTTCTTCACCACTTAATAGTTCATGTGCAGTGAGCATCCTGGTGACAGGTGGGTGCTGTGCATTGATGATAACAGAAGAAATATGCAGCCGAGTTAGGATGACTAATACAAAAAATTCAGCAAGTGATGTAAAAGCCCCAATAAGTCCCACAGCAAGCATGGAAAAGGGGAGCTAAATGATTTCTACAATGCAATAGTGTGCTTCACTCCCTGAGTGTGCACATTTAGTGTGGCCGTCTGCCTAGTGCATTAACCCCAGCAGGTAAAAATATAACTGTCCTATACAAAACATGAACAACAAAAGGTGTTGTGGAAGTGCTGAAGTAATCCTATATTGTTAAACATTTCTGTATTATAAATAAATCTCTTTTAGATTAAGCAGGCAGGAGGCATTGACATTTGAGATGGCAGTCAATAACAGGTAAGAAATTGCCCAACGCTCATAGAGTAATGCTTAAGAAAGCTTAACAGTGCCAGGAAGGATGACTCAGCAAGAATTGAATTTTTCAATTAAAACCGGCCACATCTCTCAATTCTGCATCTAGAATCCCAAATAAATCCTTATTTCCATCAATTATTGAGCCTGTTGTTTTTTTTCTTTTTAACAGATTTTGGTGCTTTGGCCAGGAATCCAAGGAATCCCCTCTGGAATTCATCCAAGTGGCCATGCTGAAGGTAAGCAGTTTTTATGTAAACAAATGGATGGCATTTGACTCAGGGACGTGCCTCCACCACAACTGAGGTATTTTGAAGGATTCATCTTCATTTTTATCACAGAACAGGTCACAGGATCAAATTTGTAAGGTATTTATGTGGAAAATGCACAGGTATAGGCACAAAAAAGTACTTTACTGAATGTAAGAAATTAGTGTTTGACCAAAACTGATTAGATTAGATTAGGTCATACAGCATCAAAAATATAAAAAGACAAGGATACAGATTCATAGGACAGATAATATAGTCAATCTGTCAATCTATAATAAAAGGCAAAGCCCTCAATCACTCACCCTCTCACTCATCACTAATTCTCCAACTTCCTGTGTAGGTAGAAAGCTGAAATTTGGCAGGCTTATTCCTTACAGCTTTCTTACAAAAGTTAAGCAGGTTTCATTTCGAAATTCTACACATAACGGTTGTAACGGTCAACAACGTCCGCCATGTTGAACTTTCTTATTTATGGCCCCAAAATTTGGCAGGTGGCTTCCCTGCGCTAATCGATACTGATGTACATACTTATTCCGATGGTATAACGCCACTGTCGGCCGCCATATTGAACTTTCCAACATCACTAATTCTCCAACTTCCCGTGTAGGTAGAAGGCTGACCCCATCTTGACGAAATTTGGTAGGCGGCTTCCCTGCGCTAACCAAAAACGATGTACGTACTTATTTCAGTGGTATGATGCCACTGTCGGCCGCCATATAGAAGGCTGAAATTTGGCAGGCTCATTCCTTACAGCTTACTTACAAGAGTTAAGCAGGTTTCATTTCGAAATTCTACGCTTAACGGTCATAACAGTCGACAACGTCCGCCATGTTGAACTTTCTTATTTATGGCCCCATCTTCATGAAATTTGGTAGGCAGCTTCCCTGCGCTAACCAAAACCAATGTACGCACTTATTTTGGTGGTATGATGCCACTGTTGGCCGCCATATTGAACTTTTCAACTGTCTTTGTTACCTATGGGCCCATCTTCAAGAAATTTGGTACGCGGGTTCCCAATGCTAACTGAATCCTACTTACGTACATATATACGTCCATAGCCTGCAGCTCGGTCACCGTGTGAGGCGGCTTTGCGTCCCCTATCCCAACGTCTCCCACGTTGTTGGCTGCCTGCCTATATAAGGCCGCCCGTCGCTCCAGTCTCTACATTCCCTTCCTTGCTTCGCCACGGGATTCACATCTCCCTGCTGATAACTACAGCCTTTTTATTTAATCCACGGCTTCTCTGCTGTTTTATTGTTCATTTATTACGATTGTAGTTATTGTGTAGGTATTTTAGACTTACTTTACATTGTTCAGGTACCCATTTCCTTTATCATTCCAACCGTACCCCCATTAATATGTCTATCGAGGTGATCACCATCGATCAAAGAACTGTAACTTACCGAGTGGTTTCCATGCTCAGAGATGGCACCTGCCTTTTCCATTCTCTTTGTTACATATTGCACGGCCATATCAGGCTCACTCTTGATACCCGGAGGAACATTGTGTCTTATGTATTGAATGACAGGGACAGATTCAAGGTGTGAAATGATGACGGTACAGGAGATAATTATACTACACAGGAGCACTAGAAGAGTGAAATGCTTAAGCCCTTCACCTATGGATCTGCATGTGAGTTGATGGCGGCCACTGAATTGTTCAGTTGTCGCTTTCAAGTGTACTGAAATGACCAAATATTTTACACCTTTCGACAACCGCCAATGCCTCTTAAATATCTTAGATTGACAGGTGACGATTTCAGTAGTGGACACTTTGATGTTTATGAATGTTTAAACTTTCATAAGCTGGATGTGAAGTTATCGATGAAACCGTTTGTATACTTACAACGCTTGACAGATGCCAAATGTCTCTTCAACACAAGTCCTACAAATACCGTCGTAATTGAAACAAACCATGAAACTCAAACCTGTGAGACTTGAAACAAGATTACTGTTCACATGGCCAACTGTACGTTGCATGCTTAAGAGTAAGCTCAGTGCACAGCTTGGTTATATTACAACCGGAGGGCCGAACTCACAATGTGGTATACAAAGAGATCCTTAACAAATAATTATTGGTATATTTTTCCACAGTTTAAAAAGGTTTAATTTTCTTCTTAATAAAAATTTTAAGGCAGTAGTTCACCTCTGCGAAGTGCGGGTATTTTGCTAGTATATATATATATATATATTTTGCTAGTATATATATATATATATATATATATACAGTGGTGTGAAAAACTATTTGCCCCCTTCCTGATTTCTTATTCTTTTGCATGTTTGTCACACAAAATGTTTCTGATCATCAAACACATTTAACCATTAGTCAAATATAACACAAGTAAACACAAAATGCAGTTTTTAAATAATGGTTTTTATTATTTAGGGAGAAAAAATCCAAACCTACATAGCCCTGTGTGAAAAGTAATTGCCCCTTGTTAAAAATAACCTAACTGTGGTGTATCACACCTGAGTTCAATTTCCGTAGCCACCCCAGGCCTGAATACTGCCACACCTGTTTCAATCAAGAAATCACTTAAATAGGAGCTGCCTGACACAGAGAAGTAGACCAAAAGCACCTCAAAAGCTAGACATCATGCCAAGATCCAAAGAAATTCAGGAACAAATGAGAACAGAAGTAATTGAGATCTATCAGTCTGGTAAAGGTTATAAAGCCATTTCTAAAGCTTTGGGACTCCAGCGAACCACAGTGAGAGCCATTATCCACAAATGGCAAAAACATGGAACAGTGGTGAACCTTCCCAGGAGTGGCCGGCCGACCAAAATTACCCCAAGAGTGCAGAGACGACTCATTCGAGAGGTCACAAAAGACCCCAGGACAACGTCTAAAGAACTGCAGGCCTCACTTGCCTCAATTAAGGTCAGTGTTCACGACTCCACCATAAGAAAGAGACTGGGCAAAAACAGCCTGCATGGCAGATTTCCAAGACGCAAACCACTGTTAAGCAAAAGAACATTAGGGCTCATCTCAATTTTGCTAAGAAACATCTCAATGATTACCGAGACTTTTGGGAAAATATCTTGTGGACTGATGAGACAAAAGTTGAACTTTTTGGAAGGCAAATGTCCCGTTACATCTGGCGTAAAAGGAACACAGCATTTCAGAAAAAGAACATCATACCAACAGTAAAATATGGTGGTGGTAGTGTGATGGTCTGGGGTTGTTTTGCTGCTTCAGGACCTGGAAGGCTTGCTGTGATAGATGGAACCATGAATTCTACTGTCTACCAAAAAATCCTGAAGGAGAATGTCCGGCCATCTGTTCGTCAACTCAAGCTGAAGCGATCTTGGGTGCTGCAACAGGACAATGACCCAAAATATATAAAGTCAATATAAAGTCAAGACAATGACCCAATATATATAAAGTCAATGTGTGTATGTATGCTTGTTCCTGCATCACTTCCAAACGACTGGAGCGATTTTCATGAAACTTGGTACACATGTTCCTCATTGGTCAACTAAAAATACTGTAGGGTGAAATAAGTCATAACCCACCCCTTTCTGAGAAGATAGGGGGTGATCTTGCAGTCTTGTATGCATGTTATCATACAGTTGACACTCAGAACGACCCCCAGAGGGTGAACTGGAGGTGACCGCCAGCATTCTTTATGTTTGAGCAGCACCGCAACCCTGTTGCACTGTAAATTAAATAGAGTTGGCTGGTTCCGAGCGTCAACTAGATGATAACATACATACAAAACCGCAAAACAAATACATTAGTGAGACTTCGTTGTTTGTTAATTTTTTTATTTTTAAAGTTGTGTTTTTTTTTATTATATTTTTCTCAATTTAAGAAAAAACAAAAAAAAGCACCTTATTTTCCTCCCAGGCAACGCTGGGTATTTCAGCTAGTCAGTAAATAAATACATTTATTGAGTACATCGGGTGGAGGCACTGAATTGCTCCTGGAGAGGATGGAGGAAATTGGTCATGATGGTATCCAATTTTGCCATTATCCTCTTTCCCACAACAGGTTCCAGTGTGTCCATAGTTTTTTCCAGTAGTGATGGAGCAGACTTTCCTGATAAATTTATTCAGGCATTGTGCTTCTTTTGTGCTAGAGTTGTTTCTCCAGGAGACCACAACATAGAACACCACATTGGCTACTATGGACTAGTAGAACATTTCCATCAGCTTACTGCTCACATCAAAAGACCTGAGTCTCCTTAGCTAGTCTAGTCTGTTCTAGCCCTTCTTGTTCAACTCCACTGTGTTGCCAAACCAGTCCAGTTTGTTGTTTATGTGAACCCTTGTGTATTTGTAGCTCTGTACTAGTGCTGGGAGGTATACTGGTTCATACCGAAAACCATTTTTTATTTTTGTCATAATATGGATTTTTCTTATACTAAATAATGTTCGGAACGTACGCAATGGGAAACTGTTTAAGGGGGGACCTTTTTCATTGCTACACCGCTAAACACACATGCAACGGAGTATGTGCCGTAGTGGAGGTATTGTGAGGGGAAAATGGACAGAGGACATTCCAAACTGAAGTTGTAGGAGACGATAAAGTTGAACATGATGACACAGAAGAACTTTTGACGAAAAAAGGAGCCACATCTGTTGTCTGGAGATTTTGGTTTTAAAAGGTCGTTTGTGGACCAAACAACTATTTACTGCAAATGTTTTGGAGATAAATTTGTCTCCGGAGGCGGCAAATTGAGCAATTTGCTGCACCACCTTAGCCGCAAACATGCTTTGGAGTACCATGAATGTATCGAACTAAGATTGACACCCTCCACATCCTCAGGTAAAACTGAAAATGCTAGAGGACACTTGATTAGGACATTGCTTGTAGACACATTTGCTAGAGGTACTAGATATGACGAAAAAAGCAAGTGGTGAATCGTGATAACCAACACCATTACAATCCATATAGCCAACGTGTCAGTGGACAGAGATTGATAACATTAACAGAAAGTGTAGTTGGTTTACAAAAAATATTTACTCTTTATTCCTTTTCTAAGACATGTTCAGTGCAATACAACTTTTGACAAGCACCTCTGAATATTTTACTAAGTCTAAATTCCTCTTTGAATGGTTAAAAATATGTTGTCAAAATTATAGTTTAAGTTGTTCGCAAAATTTGTTCAATAAAAAGTTCTATATTTTGACTGCCACTGTCATGCAATGTGATTCCTTCTCTTCATTAGTGCTACCCCCCTTGAAAACTATCACTGTATGGGGCCATGCCAACCTGTATTAATACTTGTGTGCACATTAAAAGTTTTTTCGTACAATATACAATTCTCATGACAGTGGAATAGGTTATTCTTAGCCAGTCTACTGCAGTAATTGCAGTGGAAAATTTGGTTAACATCCACTCATGCGTGGGAAAAAAATATTGTTGAATACCGTGAACCCGGGATAAGTTTGAAAAATACTGTGATATAGAATTTTGGTCATACTGCCCAGCCCTACTCTGTACCACTTCCACATCTCACAGCTCTTTTGTTATGCTGATGTTAAGATGATGGTTGTTGATGTTGCATTACAAGACGATGTCCTCCACAACCTTCCTGTAATACTACTACTACTACTAATAGTAATAATACATTTTATTTATGTAGTGCCTTTTCCATGCTCAGGGCACTAACTCTCACTTGTCTCCATTATGAATGCAACCTATGATGGAAATTTCTGTAGATGTCATGTACTGGTATTGTGCTGGAAGTCTGTTGTGTAGAGTGGAAACTGGAAGGGAGACAGGGTAGTTCCTTAAGATGTTCCAGTATCAGATCAGATCAGAAGACCTGATAATTTCACCATCTCTTCATGCTTCCATGTTTCCAAATTAATTTCAGCCACGATATTGTAAAATCGTATTAAAATATACATGTACACTAGTAATACATGTAATTGCATTCCATCCATCCATCCATTTTCTAACCCGCTGAATCCGAATACAGGGTCACGGGGGTCTGCTGGAGCCAATCCCAGCCAACACAGGGCACAAGGCAGGAACCAATCCTGGGCAGGGTGCCAACCCACCGCAGGACACACACAAACACACCCACACACCAAGCACACACTAGGGCCAATTTAGAATTGCCAATCCACCTAACCTGCATGTCTTTGGATTGTGGGAGGAAACCGGAGCGCCGGAGGAAACCCACGCAAACACGGGGAGAACATGCAAACTCCACGCAGGGAGGACCCGGGAAGCGAACCTGGGTCTCCTAACTGCGAGGCAGCTGCGCTACCACTGCGCCACCGTGCCGCCCTAATTGCATTCCCTGTCACTTATTTTTGAACATCACTCTCTCACTGTTACCTTTGATTTTGTTTTATGCTTTTTTGAGGCTATTTTGTTGTCATTTTCTAAGTTCATTGCTGGTTGTATGGTGTTCTTACTTTTCATATAAATTATTTAATTCTAAATTAAATAAGTACACAAATACAATAATAAAAAACTAAAAACCAATTATTTAAAATGACGACTGTACATAGACATTATGTATACATTAAAAATACTTTATTAAAATTTAAATAAATAGATCATTAATTATGAAGGTCCTGGTCAGCCCACTAAATAAATATTTATTCTCAGAAAATATGTACTCATTGCTACAAATCTTGTAAGTCCTTGGAGATAAAATATGCTTAAAATGCTATTTTCCATGAGCGGAGTGCTTGTTATTGAAAATTTGAAAGTTTGATTGGGAATTTACTACATTTGAAATTACAGCAAAAATATCAAGCCAACACAACACTCAAATGCCGCATTTGGGATCCAGCACCGGGGAAAGAGTGTGTTAGATAAAAGATTCCCTAATCCAATTTAATTGAAATACCTGCAGCGGTACACGCCCCGGTGGTCCACGTAATGTGTTTCTCTTTAGATATTCAGTTTAGTTCTTACCAAATCAACTTAAACAATAGGGTCACACATTCTCTTATCAACATACAGTGCTGGGCATAAGAGCTGCTATATGCCCTCAGCCTTTATCAGTAAGACCCTTCCATAAACTGTAGATCTTTCTCTGCAGTCAACAATTAAATATTTTTTTCATTTGGACTAATTTTGGATCAAAGTTCTTAGATATTCTCGCAGAGTTTATTGTGCATATATCAACAACAAGATATCTAACACAATGTTTCGCAGCCATTCTGTTAATAGTGCTTTTATCTGAATGACGCACATACATCATTTCAGTTTTCAAACCAGAAGCCCTCGAAAAAAGATCGAGACTATACAAGACCACTGAGACCTGTAACTTGTCAATCAGAAAAAGACAGGTGTCATCCACTAAGTTTTTTCACCAATTCTAATACCCTCAATTTCGAGACAATGAGTAACATACAGACTAAGGAGTTCTGCTGACAAAAGGGAAAGAAACGGGAAGTAGGACAGCCCTGACGAATGCCTCTTTCAATAACAAAACAAGAAGGGCCAGAAGGCAGAGACACACAACTAAAAATGCCTTTATAAAATGTATATACCATATTTTAAAATTTATCTCCAAACATAAAATAAAGAATTAATCCACAGTAAGACCTTAGTGTTAGGGTGGTTGCTACCATGGGAGGACCATAGTTCATCAGCTGTAGTAGATAGATAGAACATGTGGAAAATTTGGCAAATTTAATTATGAAATTAAGTCAACAATATAAAAGTCAGCACTACTCACTGATATCAGAGTTCAAATAAAACATCATACTTCTTTGTTTGTTACTGCTTTCAAATTTGCTTTTTATGACTTTTGATTATAATTCTTGTCTTTGTTGAAAGATAGGAAGAACTCATGTTTATTGAGGCTTAACTCTCACATATACATGTTCTGGCAAGGAGAGTTGTCAAAGGCACACCAGACATGCACGAGTGTACCGCAAGGATCAGTGCTGAGCCCTCTACTTTCCTCTCTGTACACTACCTCGCTGGGCTCCATCTTTCAATCCCGTTTTCTCTTATCAGTGATATGATAATACATAGCAATAACTGGTTGTTCCCTCCGATGGACAATGCAGTATGGGTTAGAGTCTCTACATGTCTTACTGATATCTTAACCTGAATGAAAGACCACCATCTACAGCTCAACCTGGCAAAAACCAAGCTTCTTTTGATCCCAGCCAGCCAGTCTGTTCAACTCCCCATCTCTGTACAGATTTATTCACTGTTGCTAAAACCTGGCAGGTCAGTTCACACTTGGCGACTGATTAGCACCTATCTTTTTCTGACCACATTTCTACTGTTTCTTGTTCATGCAGGTTCTTGCCGTACAACATCCGTAATATCAAATCCTATCTCACAATGTTTGCAGGACAACTTCTTGTCCAAGCTTTGGACTTGTCACACCTGGACTACTGCATCTTGTTTCTGGCAGGAGTACATGCATGTGCTATCAATCCTCTGCAAATGGTCCATAATGCAGCAGCCTGTCTTGTATTTAACCATCCGAGACTGGCACATGTCAATCCTCTCTTTTGGTCGCTATTTTGGCTCCCTGTAGCAGCACATATTAAGTTTAGATCCCTGATACTTTTTTTATTGAGTAATCAATTTTAAGCACCTGAGTTAATGGAGACACTGGTGAGAAGCTATGCTCCTTCTTGCTCAGTCAGGCCTGCCAGGGAACAGCTTCTGGTGACGCCGCCTCTGCATTGTATCAAGATTTCAGTCCAGACTCTTTTCCTTTGTAGTTCTGAGTTGGTGGGCTGCCCACTTCCATCCAAACTGCTGACTTTCTTAGTGTATTTAAGAAACAACTGAAGGCCCATCTGTTCTATGAATATCTGGCTAATTGATAGAATAAATCTTTTCTCTGTGATCCTTTATGGTGTTGATTAATTTCTTGTTTAAGTTTAATTGGTTTATCGATTATAATCTATGATTGAATGTTATTAGTTATCACATTTTTTCACTTGTGGCTTTTGTTACTTGTCCTACTAAACTTGCTGAACAAACAGGCCCTAAACTAATGTTACTTCATTATGTTTACCTCTTATGTAAGTCACTTTGGATAAAAGCTTCTGCCAAGCAAAAAATGTAAATTTAAATTAATATATTTCCATCTTCTGGTCACTGTTTTCCTGTCTGTTTCACCACAGACATAACATATTTAGACATCATGTACAAAATACATACATAAGAATCACTATCAATTTTATGTAAGTGATACAAAAATATCAAATTGATTTTTTTCATCCACTGTATGTAACTAGTAATATTTATGAAAAATTAAAGCAAGTCTGTATGAGTGTAAGTCACATCAGTTTGGGTTGTTCATAAGAAATTAACGATTTACTTCATGAGATGGAAGTACATAATAAACAAGAATATTTGTGTCAGGTATTTCAAATATAAAAATTTTTAATGTTTTAAATATTCTCGATTGTAGCAGTAAGTTATCCTTTTTCACCCTTTAATATAGGTCCATAGAGGCCTAGATCCTTAGTAAAGGATCAAAAATAAAAAAAAAACACAATATTGGTAATCACTGACCTTGAAATGATCTAAAATGGTACCCCAACATGCCTAGGTTTTTAATTTGTCGTTTTTAACCTTCTCTGAGGTGCTCTTAGAGGGCTAGGACTACTGGTAAAAAAATAAATTTCAAAAATATTATATTTGTGATCTGCAACCTCAAGATAGCATAAAATGACACTCTACAGGCTTATATTACAGAACCCCATTTTTGAAGTTTTGTGAAAAGTAATAACTTTGAGGCCTTGTATCCCATTAGGTGTCAACCCCTATTGTCAGATGATGTTTCATGCACAACTTTAAGTGCTTTTGACCATTTTTGCTGAAGACACCTATTGGTTTCCACTTTATCAGAAAGGGCATCATTTTCTGCACAAAATTCAGCCAACAAGTGGCCTAAAAAGGAGTTTTTCAGAGGGCCAAAAATAGAGGAGAACCCTAAAAAATTTGGTCTTGCATACCTAGACATCAAGAAGAGTCAAGTGGTCTTTGGTCTCGTCCGTTGCGAGAGATGGACGTCTGAAGCAGAGCTCCGCTAGCAGCGGTGTTATTTTTCATATTATCTGCTTATTATCCTGAGATATCCTATATTTATCTAACCTGAGGGGCACTACTACAGTATATGCAAGCATATATAAACATGGCCAACAAGAAAGGGGTTCAGAAAGAAACGAAAACTAAAGCTACATCCAAGATCAGATCGGCAAGCCCAAGATATGGCCTTTCAGAGACTGACCTGGATCAGATGGGTGAAAGCCCAGACTCCTCGGGACCATGGTCCGCTACATCGTCTCCAGTTGAGAGTGAAATGGGGGGCGAATGTACGAGTGTGAGTGACGCAGGTCACAATAGCTCGCGGATTGGAGAAGATCATCTGAAACTGGAAAAGGCCTTGCAGTCCGTGCTGTCAACTACTTCAAGCCAGCCGGGTACACCAGCTGCAATAGAGCCCACAGTCTCACCTACGGTGCAGAAATGATCTGTCTGAACTGAAGGTGATGATTGCTGAGCTCAAGCAAGAGATAAAGAAAGATACTGTATTAAGAAAAGCGAGAAGGCAAGGGAAAAAGCAAATGAGAAGCTGCAACAGGAGCTGTGACAGACGCGGCAGCAGGATAATAAAGACTTGGAGGAATGCATATGTATTCACTTTGAGGCAGTCTTTAAAGATATGGTGGGTAAAATTGAAGAGCACATTCAGGAAACCTCGTCTAAACTGAGCACACTTGCTGATCAACTGGAGGATGTCAAGGAGACATTCACGACTCAGATTGAATCAGCTGAAAATCTAGCTGCCAGTGCTGAAAAAGCAACAACTGCCAACTTTGAATGCAAAAAACTCGGAGACAGACTTGCTGCTTTGGAAGATGGAAGCAGAAGGAATAATATTAGAATCGAATGTCTACCTGAGAATCGAGAAAGTCCAAACCCAGTGAAATTCGCAGCTGAACTATTTTCTAAAATAATTGGAGAGGACTTTAAAGCAGATTCTGAGATAGCAGTGGCTTATCGCGTACGCGGATCAAATACCATTAGACCTAGATCTTTTATTATTCGCCTCGAGAGATTATTATTTCAGCTAGAGGTGATGGCACTCCTCAGACACAAGCAAGCGATTATATATGAAAATAACCACATTCAAATCTTCCCTGGTTTCTCCCCAGCTACTAAACATGCAGCCTTCTACAACATTTAACAGCGGTTATGGCAAGCCAATGTCAAATATAGCCTCTTGTATCCTGCCAAACTGAAAGTGGAATTGCACAGTCAATTTTATGTCTTCGCCAGCAAGGAAGAAGCAGAAAAGAAATTAAGAAAGCTGATCCCGACACTATTCTTAAACACAATAATGAGTCGTAGCCTGTCATAACATGGCAAGGATAAATAACCTACTGTCTGATATATTTGTGAAGATACAGGTTTTTATCATTATATATCCTTTTATTACTCGGACGCTATCTGTTTATGTTTTAATTACAGTTATAGACGTTTGTGCTTAATTCTTATTTATTTATTTTTTTCTCTACCCTAAACGAGACTGTTTAACATCATACCCTTGATTTATTGTTATTGCTATTATTGCATTAAGACTTACTATGCTTATTTCTAACACCATTCCTTGGGTTTATTATCCGGGTTTATTATCTTAATACATTAAGATTGCTGAAGATTATATATATTTTAAGTTCATAGTTTGTTAATGATTATATATATATAATATTATAGACTATATTGGTAATAGATATCTCTATTTTTAATCCTAAAACGCCGCTGCATGGGGGCTTGTTTTGCTTTGGACGTGCTCTGTCTCTGGGTATGTCAGAGGACCGGGACTGTGTGAAGTGGGTCTAGCCTCACGTGGGGAGGCAAAATGGGAGGGTGGGGGTTACGGGGAGAGAAAGAGAGCAGGCTATATCTATACCTAATCTATCCTTTTAATCTTTATAATTATAACTACCAACATAACAATAGGCTGCATGGCAATAGCCCTTGGGAAAATAAAATTAAGGTTAAAGCTAACTCACTTCATGTTAAGATTATAAAAAGACTTCAAAAATTCAGAATCAATGTCTCCATGATGGAACAGTTAACTTTGTGAGCTGGAATGTTAAAGGCCTGAATCACGAATTAAAGAGAAAGAAAGTACTCTCTCACCTAACAGGTCTAAACGCTAAAATAGTATTTTTACAGGAGACCCACTTACTAAGCAAGGATCAGTTCCGGCCACAAAAGGACTAGACTGGCCAAATGTTTCATTCTAGCTTTACAAAGAAAACTAGAGGTGTGGGAATTCACATACATAGAACAGTCTCATTTGTAGCATGTAGTATTGGATCCTGAAGGGAGATATGTGATGGTCATGGGTAACTTATCTAACTGTAAAATGATTTTGATAAATGCACCTAATGTTGATGATAAGGAATTTATACAAAATTTATTTGCATTCATTCCCAATCTGAACACTCATAAAATTATAATGGCTGGGGACTTTAATTGTGTTTTAAATCCATTCTTAGATAGGACTTCTATCACGGGGGGACGACCTCTAACACTGCAAAGATAATTACAAAGTTTATAACTGATCACAATTTATCAGACCCCTGGAGGTTTTTAAACCCAAACTCAAGAACATATTCTTTCTACTCACCAGTACATCATTGCTACTCAAGAATTGATTATTACTTTATAGATAATAATTTCTTGCCTACGATTAAATCTTGCAAATACGATGCTATTGTTATTTCTGACCATGCACCTCTGATCTTGGAGCTAAAGTTACTAAGCCCCACACACTCACCTCACAGATGGCTCTCAACCCACTTCTATTAGCAGACGAGAATTGTACAAAGCTTCAATTTGTATCAACAACATTTGTTCAGACTACTTTAAACTAGAACGTGGTACTAGACAAGGATGCCCCTTGTCACCGCTACTGTTTGCAATCACCATTGAACCACTGGCAATATACTGTCGAAATGCTGATCAGATAAAGGGGATTATCAGAGAAGGACTGGAACAGAAGATTTATCTCTATGCAGATGCTATGGTACTGTATATATCAGACCCACAAAATTCTGTGCCTGCAGTCTTAACAGCACTCACAGAATTTCAAAAGATTTCTGGTCTCAGAATTAATCTGAATAAAAGTGTACTCTTTCCAGTGAACTCTCAAGCATATAATATTAGATTAGACACCCTACCTTTTATCATTGCAGAACAGTTCAAATACCTCGGGGTAAACATCATAAGTAAACATAAAGCTCTTTATCAACAAAATTTCGCCGTCTGCATGGAAAAAATTAAGCAAGACTTGCATAGATGGTCAACCCTTCATCTCACACTAGCTGGAAGAATTAACACTGTTAAGATGAATATTCTTCCTAAGCTCCTTTTTTATTTCAAAACATTCCAATATACATTAATAAATCATTCTTTAAGCAATTAGATTCAATAATGACCTCATTTATTTGGAACTCAAAACATCCACTTATCCAAAGAGCAACCCTACAAAGACAAAAGGCAGAACTAACTTCCAGTTTTATTACTGGGCAGCAAACATACAAGCTATAAAAACCTGGACACAAATAGATGAACATACACAGGCTTGGTCCGCAATAGAAGTAAAATCCTGCAGTACTTCTTTATATTACCTGCTCTGTACCCCAATAAATGCAAGTTATCGGCAAAATACTGTACTAATAACCCAATTGTGCTTCACTCACTCAGAATATGGAACCAATGTAGAAAGCATTTTAAGATGGAAAAGCTTTTATCTGTGGCATCTCTGCAAGAGAACCACCTCTTTCAACCTTCGCAAACATATGCAGTTTTTAATACCTGGAAAAAATTTGGGATTAACTTGCTTAGAGATCTTTATATAGATAACGTATTTGCATCCTATGAACAATTACATTCCAAATTTAACAATCCAGCTAAACATTTCTTTCAGTATCTTCAAATTATGAACTTTGTTAAACAAAACCTTCCCAATTTTCCTCATCTTGCACCCTCATCCATGCTGGAAAAAATATTGCTCAATTTCAAGGACTCAGACACCATCTCTGCAATATATAAAATTATTTTACAGTCCCTCCCAGACACCATCTCTGCAATATATAAAATTATTTTACAGTCCCTCCCTTTCAAAGATCCAAGAGGACACTGGGAAAAAGATCTCTCAATTAATATATCAGAAAAGGAGTGAAAAATAGCAATGCAGAGAATTCACTCGAGCTCCATATGCGCAATGCATACAATTATTCAACTCAAAACTATATATTGAGCACATCTGTCTCGCCTAAAACTCTCCAAAATGTCTCCAGGGCATGATCCAACCTGCGAACGCTGCAATCAAGTCCCAGCCTCACTAGGTCACATGTTCTGGTCCTGCACCAAATTAACATTATTCTGGACAAAAATTTTTAATTACCTTTCAGACAGCCTTGGTCTCACAATCCCTCCTAACCCACTAACAGCTGTGTTTGCCCAGAGGGGACTAGGCGGTCCCATGGTCTGGAATTCCTGCAGATTTTATTTTTTTCTCCAGCCGTCTGGAGTTTTTTTGTTTTTCTGTCCTCCCTGGCCATCGGACCTTACTCTTATTCTATGTTAATTAATGTTGACTTATTTTTCTTACTGTGTCTATTATTTTTCTATTCCTTATTATGTAAAGCACTTTAAGTTACATTTTATGTATGAAAATGTGCTAAATAAATAAATGTTGTTGTTGTTTGGGGTTCTTCCAGATGGGTTTAAAGTGAAGAAAGACAAACAAACTGTGATTGCATTTACTACACTTTTGGGTTATTTTGCTATACTGGAAGAATCCTAACTCTCCTCTTTTAAGTCAGTGGGAAACTGATATGTTATACTATTTGAAATTGGAAAAAATCAAATACTCAGTTAGAGGATCTGTACAGATTTTTTTCAAAACATGGCAGGATCTAATCAGTAATATTTTAAAATAAGCTGTAAAAGCACTGAGTAAGCTACACAGTAACCTTCTTTTGCAATGCAATTTTCCCAGCATCGTACCAGGTTTTTAATGCCATCAGTAAAAAATGTTTTTGGTTGAGCGCGTAGACACTGATGCACCATTGCTGTCACATCATCAACACATGTAGCTGGATGCCCGGAACGCTCTGCATCCGTCACACAAGTACAGCCATTTTCGAACATTTCAATCCACTCAAAGACGACTCTATTAGAGAGAAATTTATCCCCATACTGAGCACACATGCAGAGATGAATTTTTGCTCCTGGCACACCTTCTGCTCACAAAAAGCGTATGACAAAACAGTTGTCAGAGGGGGACATTTTTTGTACACTGAGTCATTCCATTTCTCTCTTAGGAAAAGAAACATGTCAATATTACATTTAAAACCTAGCAGATGAACAGGCAATAGGCACCCATTTTTGGCCTTGGGGGTGAGAAGTTAAAAGGCTGTCTGCAGATTGTAGGTATTTGCTGGATTGCAAAGGAGTCACAACTTTGAAGTTTTTGGCTGGTTGAGATTACAAACAATAGCAAGTTGTGACAACAGAACTGCTCCTTCCTTGGAGGATGTCTGTATTTACCTGACTTGGAAATTAACATCCATCCATCCATCCTCTTCTGCTCATCCATGGTCAGGTCGTGGAAGCAGCAGCTTAAGCAGAGAGGCCCAGACTTCCCTCTCCCCGACCACTTCTTCCAGCTCTTCCGGGAGAATCCCAAGGCGTTCCCAGGCCAGCCGGGTGACATAGTTCGTCCAGCGTGTCCTGGGTCTTCCCCGGGGCCTCCTCCTGGTTGGTTGTACGTGCCCGGAAACACCTCACCAGGGAGGCGTCCAGGAGGCATCCTGATCTGATGCCCGAGCCACCTCATCTGACTCCTCTCGATGCGGAGGAACAGCGGCTCTACTCTGAGCCTCTCCTGGATGACTGAGCTTCTCACCCTATCTTTAAGGGAAAGCCCAGACACCATGCGGAGGAAACTCATTTCAGCCGCTTGTATTTGCGATCTTGTTCTTTCAGTCAATACTCATAGCTCATGACCATAGGTGAGGGTAGGAACGTAGATCGACTGGTAAATTGAGAGCTTTGCCTTATGGCTTAGCTCCTTTTTCACCATGACAGACCGATGCAGAGCCCCATCACTGCGGATGCCGCCCTGATCCGCCTGTCAATCTCACACTCCATTCTTCCCTCACTCGAGAACAAGACCCCGAGATACTTAAACTCCTCCACTTGGGGCAGGATATCTCCCCCAACCCTGAGAGAGCACTCCACCCTTTTCCGGCTTAGGACCATGGTCTCGGATTTGGAGGTGCTGGTTCTCATCCCAGCCGCTTCACACTCAGCTGCAAACCGATCCAGAGAGAGCTGAGGATCATGGCCTGATGAAGCAAACAGGACAACATCATCTGCAAAAAGCAGTGACCCAATCCTGAGTCCACCAAACCGGACGCGGGTGTTGAAGGGAAATTAGCATGTTTGACAATATTGGTTGCTAATCAGCAGATCTGTACTCATTAATGGTTGATAACAATACATTTTGTTAACTTGTATTTTCATTAATTATTAAACCCAGGAAATTTAGATGTGCCATTGTTTAATCCGTTTGTCCAGAACTGATAATGGCAGGGACTTGAAGGAGAATTAAGCTTCTGGGCAGGAGAAGGCAAAAGAAGCACAGTCCACTGAGAACACTGCCAAGACACTCGGACAGAGCACAGGGGCTCGCAGGCTGACAGGGGTACGTGGCTGGCACGACGTGAGGCACAAGGACGGCAATACTTACTTCCAGGGAGGAAGAGACAGCTCCACAAGGAGACGCCAGTTGTGGGTCCAGCGAGAGAGGGAAGCTGCATGACAGGACCGAACAAAGCTGGCAGACGCGAAATGAGGCGTGCCTAGATCACAGCAAAACATGGAGCCCAGAGTGGAAAAAAAGGAACGACGAAAAGATGTTGACAGGCATTTAACGATTCGACAAAACTTCTGTTGTGAAACGAGTGTCCAGTGAACAGAGTGCATCCATGGACAGTTGAACGATTAAGTGTTGGGGTAACACAGTGTACCAACTGGACTCTGCACCACTAAAGGTATCCTCCATTCCTTGTTTTTGACAGACTTTTAGAGTGTGCTCTGTGTGTTTTCCTTTTAAAAAAAGGAAATTCATTCTTGATATTGTAAGATTTTGTTTATGTTCATTTATCTTTTTCATGTACTTATTATTGTCTAGTGTAATAGAAGTTACAGTTGCTTTTCCTGAAATTGCTGTTGTGTCTTTCATTGTGTGTTTACTCACCGCCCAATTTAAAGAAATCTGTGTGCTATTATCGGTAAATGTCAGGAGTTCCCAGTCTCTTAATAAAACTGGGCGGTTCAGTCAGATATTTAAATGGCGTCTAAGTTAGATTACCTGTAAGTGTGACCAGACACCTGTCACACACTGTTCTTCCTTTGCAGCCATCTTCACCACAGGGTGACAACTCTTATACTAAACTGCAAGGACAGTCGTAACTAGTCACATGACACTCTCATGTTTACTACTCTTCCCGCCTTCACTGTTTCCAATGAAAATATAAAAGTGAGGAACGTTTTTGAACGTCCCTCGTAATACAAGCCCTTTCTAATATCGTCCTTGCAAAATGAGCATTTAACTTCGTTCAACGCAATAGTATATTACATTTTTTGAGAATTGCTATAATTTTCTAAAAAATCATTCATACCGTGTTAAAACTTACCATTTCATATCATGTTCACAATAACTTACCTATTTATTTGGTATTAATATGCCCGTTTATTATAATTGTTTAAAATATTTACTGTCTTGCGTTACGTATACTTTCAGCACCTTTCCTTTGCGTGTTTGCGTCCTCTTCACCTGCACTCTTATTCTCGAGTTAGTTCCTGTGCAGCCTTCTTCTCAGACTGTCATTATTTTCGAGGGCAGCATTCTCACATCTTGTCCGCTTGTATACTTGCTGTCTTTGAGGGTGACTCTCTGCATGCCGTTTTTCCAGCTCGTGTTTCTCACACTTTCTCTTTTGTTGCGTCACCAAAGGCAAACTGACCAATCAGATTGCTCAGAGGGACTGGACACACAGATTTTAGTGTTTTATTATATAGTAGTTCTATGATATGTAAATGTACATTACATATTTTTTGTATGTTATTTATGGTTTTTTTGGGGTTTTTTTCTAATTTTAATTTGTTTTTTCTTTTCTTGGAGCTATTTCTTTGACATATTGGAAAGTATGCTGAGCTACAGGCTTTGCAATGAAAATATGCTATTGAAATAAATTATATTGTTGTTATTTATTTTAGATTATTTTATTGTCCTTGAGCATAATTACATTTTTTTGATTTCTGGTGGCTTTTCTGTTTCTGTGTTTTTTGTATTCTTTAATTTAAATTAATTACCTTGCCAATTTTCCTTAGGAAATCAGAACCATTGCTTCCCCTGTCTAACCTTCATTGCTCTTTATTAGTTCACATGACTAACTTACTCCTGCACAATTTTTAGCCGGATGTTTAAAATTATCATTTCAGTTCAAAAGCACATCATTAGTATTCTTTAAATTTCTCAGTTTATATATGTACTATCATGATAACTGTGTTATCCATTCCACAAGAAAAATGAAATGCCTGATGGTGGCTTAATGCACTTCATTATACATATTTGTGGGCGGATTTGTCTTCAGTTTTATTCATAGTGAAAGACCAGAAGAGGATTGCACTGATAAGGATTACAGTTTAAAATAAATTTATCATATTTGAGCCTCACTCTTTCCAGGCATTCAATTTAAATGTTTGTATCCTAAACTTCAGACCTACTCATATTCATGAGCACCGCACAAAGCACAATAGGCTACAGTGACAAATGAAGAAAATGCATGATGAAAATAATGGAAGTCACTTTGATTTAGTTTTTGACAGCAGAACATTTTGAAGAAAGTATAATTCTTTTTAATTAAAAAAAAATACTATCCGACTAGTTCAAACCAAGTAAAATAACATGTTGAAAGAAGCTGTGCATTGCTCCTTTTGCAGTAATTATTTAAAGCTTTCATTTGGTGTTATTAAAAGTAAACCTTAATGAGAACCTGCAGAAGTACCTGAACACGAGGTATTCTGGTCACTTGCTACTTCTTTCTTTTTTTCTCACATCTACTATATATCACTTTTTAAACGAATAAAATGCCAGAGGCAAGTAATATCAGACAGATCCAAGTTGGCTAGTTATTATAATATTTCATCCATCACAAATACACTGCACTCCTTATTCACTTTTTGCCTTACAGCTAAAAATAAAATTGACTTACCTGCTTGCTGCAACTTGCCACAGAATGAATCAAGATGATGGTATTATAGTTTTGTTTGTCATAATGAATTTATTTGAGCAAATTAAAATTAGGAATACATGAGTAAGGAGGCTTCCTAAACCGAGACGCTCTTTCTTTATCAGTGTATGTGTCTGCCATCTAGCATTAAAATATTCCTATTATTTGTGAAATCATTGTTAAAACATATTCATTACCTCAATGAAACAAGACAGTTTTTTACAAGTCATTATTCAGATGTTCGCATTTGCCAGTCATATAGATTGTATGTCGTGGGATGATTAGACTGACAGTGAGCCAAATTAGCATTTAGTGATGTCTGAAAATCAGTTACAGATTTCTTGACAGACCTATTAAAATGCATTTGAAGCATCTCATTTCAGTTCAAAATATGCCTTGTAAGATATCTCAGTTGTAGTATTCTTCCTTTATTTTCATTGTATTTCATTTAAAGAACAAAACACATTAACAGAACACAGTTCACTCAAAAAAAAAGCAAATACAATAATATGTTGACAACCCTTGAAAGTCAGTGCTCAGTCCCCACTCGACTCAGAGAGAGTTTCATCTAAAGTGGTCCTTCATGCTGAATTAAAAAAAAAAGATTCAGGACAGGATCAGTGTGTTTACTTAACTATGAAATAAATCATTTCTATTGTACTGCAGTTTGAAACATCTCCAAGAGAGGATATTTTACTAGTCTGGCTTCAATTTCCAGTCATGTCACCGCCAGAGCAGAGTTTTCACATTCTCCATTAGTCTTCATTACTTATCTCTGAGGTGTTTGGTTTATTCATACAGTCCTAAACATGCAAAGACGATCCAGCATGGGGATGAGTGAAATAGGCAAGTTTCGATTTGCATACAATTTCATGAAAGTGACAATAAGATTCACTTTACGGGCAATTTTGCAGTTGTGAAAAGCAAAACGTAGGTATTTTGTGTTTTAGGGTTTTGCTCCATAAAGCCTCATTCACACTTCCTTGTTTACAAGTGTTCTTTTACATCAGTGAAATCAATTCTATTTATGCCTTACGCTCACATCACAGTGGAGGAGTGTTGTACTTTTTTTAAAAATGTGACATACTTCACATCTTCCTCACACAGATACACTAAAATTACTGTGTTTTCTCAACTGGAAACTCACTACACTGGAAGCCACCACTCCTTCCACATCATTATTTAGAAACCTTGAGAAACATCCAGTGATTATTTCTTTTTCACTAGAGATCTTTATCTCAAATAAATAGTAAATAGTGACCTAAATGTCTGGTCCCAAAGCTCAGAGAACCTTGGTCTGAGCAACTCCATCTGTAGCTGGGTGTTTGACTTCCAGACAAATAGACCCCAGTTAGTGTGGAATGGTAAAAAGAACTTATCCTTGGTGTTCATCAACATTGACGTTCTGTACGGCTACTGTCTCAGTGCACTGCTGTTCAACTCTGATTGTGTAGCAAAGCATGAGGGCAACAGCATCATCATGTTTGTGGACAACACTACTGTGATTGGCCACATCAATAACAATGATGAATACAGTAGGGAGGTAAAAGACTTGCCTGTATTGTGCCATAACAACAACCTCTCCCTGAATGTCGACAAAACAAAAAGATCATTGTTGACCAGACAGAACAAACAAAGTCACGCTGTACTCTACATCAATGACAATTAGCAGCTTCAGATTCCTGGCTCTCCACAAAATCGCGAAACTTTCATTTAATATGAATTACTAGTTTAAAGCATATATAATAATGTTTATTTTAGAAGTCAATATTATGAGACGCGGCATGCCATCAGCACAGCACACAGATAGTCCTTAAGATCATGCCCTGCATATGTAGAAGGAAATGCAGCAAGACATCTTGATAGTTGAACGTATTAAGACTTGCTGGCTTCCTGACAGCTGGTAATTCCGCTTTGTATACGACGCGTTAAGCAAACCCTCAACTGGGTTATTTGTTCGTGGCATGCCATCAGCAGTTATAACAGTTATAACCTAGCACATAATGTGTACATAATGCGCACGTATGTGTCCCACTCTCTTGGCCTCTCTCGCGATTTTGTCGTGGCAATTTTGTCGGCGCGCATTTGTCGAAAACCAGTTAGCGGGTTTGTCGGCGCTCATTTGTCCATCGCGGTTTTGTCGGGGCACATATTTCTTTCATGCTTTTGTCGGTGAACCGTCAACACCACCAACATACTGATAAATGTTTAGCAAAGGCTCTTTTTCCTAAGGAGGCTGAAGAACTTTGATGTGTGAACCAAAACATTAATGAACCTTTACCACTGTACTATTGAAAGTATCCTGACTAGATGCATCACGATGTGGTTTGGTAATTTGATTCCACCAAAGGTCTATCAGTACAGCTTCTGAAATCATTGGGGTTGACTTTCCACAACTTCATACCATTTACTCAACCAGGTGTGTGAGGAGAGCTGAATCCATTATACAGTATCTGATGACAGCCATCCAGCTCATTCCATTTTCATTTCTGCCTTCTTTGAAGAGCTACCAGAGTCTTACCACTTGCAACAGCTGCTTCAGGAGCAGCTTCTTCACGCATGCCATAAGGTCACTGAACTTCCAGTAACCTGATCTGCTGTGTACTGTACCCACCTGCTGGTTTGTGAAATTGTACTGTGCATTACATTTTTTCACTCTTATTTACTGTATTTATTTTTTTATTTGTTTGTTTATTCATTTATTATCATCTGTTATTTTTATTTAAATACCGTATTTGTTTATCCATCACCACAACTAGGTACAAGATCTTCACTATTCTCTCACAGTATATTTGACAATAAAGATCTCTAAATGACAGGCAGAAAAACAAGGAATTAATGCATGAAAATGCTTGCTGACAGGAACTTAACACCTTTCTTCTTGTGTGAATGGCATGAATTTTGCTAGAGGCAAAGCACGATTTATTTTGCAAAGTTTTTCACAACGCAAAAAAATTGCGTTTTGCTACAAACTCAATTTCATAACAAATCTTTTCACTCATCAGTCATCCAGTATGAGTGTGCCTCTTCTGCCTGGGAAAAAAAAACAACAAATCAGCCTGGAATATTTGTAAAAAGTTGGACAACACTGTTTGTTCTGCCATGCAGTGCAGGGTTCTGATCACATGTGTGTTACATTTGTCGAGTACACAGGTTATGGATCTGTGTACAGTGAACATTCTGCCGCGTATACTACCTCGCTTAATGCAAAGTTTATCAATGGTAAATCACAATTACTGTTTGAACTTTTCACAAAATACAGCTTCTGTATATTAGACTTTTGTGGCCAAAACTACCGAGTCTGCATCTCTTCAAAACAGTATCTATGAACAACAGACATGTATATGTCACTTTAATTGAACCTTTTGTAATTTTATAGATTAAGTCTACACGTAATGGCACCATAAATATTATGATTATATATATATATATATATATATATATATATATATATATATATATAATCAGCGGGCTCACATCTCAGGTTCAGGTGGTGGTCTGGCTGCAATTGTTAGATATGAAATTGACCATCAAAAGAATAGCCATTGAGTTTTCATTGTCCTTTGAGTGTTACACTGTAAAACAAATAACAAAATTTGGTCCTTTACTGTTCATTCTTCTTTATTGTCCTCCATAATACAATGGATGATTTTATATGTAATGTGAATGAATGACTAACTCAGTTGAATTCTCTTTCGCAGACAGTTATTGTTTTGAGTGCCTTAAAATCTACTTTCATATTCCTACATACTAGCTTACACAAACTATTGGTTCATGGTTTTCATTTGTATTTCTTATTGTAATTCAGAACTTTACATTTCATGTATTAATCTGCTTATTTGGTGTGTAGTGTTTGATATTAGTTTGTATTCACTGTTATTCATTTGATCTTTTTCTGCACTATAATTATAATTATTATATTATTATTAAAGGAGCTTGTTGAGGTGATTCAAGCATCTGATTTGGATACCTCCTTGATAAAATGTTTCAGGCATGTCTAATTTGGAGGAGGGCATATACCATTGTAATCTCAGCAGACCTGGAAATTCCTCAGTATCCCCCAGGAAGAGCTGGAGGAAGTAATGGAGAAAAGGGATGTCTGGTTATCATTGCTTAGACTGCTCCCCACATGGCCTGGACCTGAATAAGTGGTAGAAAAATGGATGTAGGATATAGACACTAATTTTATAAGGTAAGATGGGAGTTAAACCGGTACATTGTCTCTTCAATACACATGTACTTTGTCAGCGTGCTTGTGTCGATCAAACACAGGAAGCTCAGCAGTCTACTTGTGACTTTATGCTGTAGGAATATAAGTAAATAAATCAAGGTAAATAGCTTAATAGAGTTTTATATAAGTAACATATAAATGTTTTTCATATAAAGACCATCACAAAACATAATCACAAACAGGACTTTGAACGATACCTTGGAGAGCTCTGTAAGCCCTGCTTTTTCTTTGGAGGACATGTGTGTGGCACATCGACTGGCAAGATGACACATAACCTGTTGCTGCATCCAAACGGTGCCATCTTTCGCCTTTACGAATGGTGCAGCTGCGTTGTTCTTATGTGTGAGTGGACGTTTCTTGCGTGGCTTTTGTTCTCTTTCTTCCGATGTAGAACCCTCATACTCATCTGAGTTCACCACTGTTATAGCGCATCTTTATTTGAAATCTAGCAGGGTCAGATCGGAGGGAGCGTGAACACAACTGAGAGAATAAAACTGAATAAAAAAAAAAGGTAACTTTTACAAGTACCATAAATTTACACCGGCTGTTACAGACTCAAATGTACGTTTTTATTCTATAAAAGTAACAATAAAAGTAGCTCACTACTCAAAGTGGACACAGGCAGAATCAAACTGGGATCCTCTTGATTACAAGTTAGCAGTTCTTACCGCTGCACCAGCCAAGCGGTTGTGTCAGCGCCATACCCTAACCCGATTTTTTTTCCTATTGTTATATTCTTGAATAAAAGTGCACTTATTTTGTTATACTTGTACCTTTCGTGAAAGTTTATTTGACATTTGGATTTCAGTCTTCACACATTATACACTTAATGTCTACATTCTATCAATTATTACTAAAATGTGAAAAATGTTTCTTTTTTAGTTATGTATTCAACAATTTCGGCCTTGCATTTTATCCTACATTTACACACATTGTTGTAGACACGGAGCAAACATCAAATGTATGTTTTCCTAATGATGATATATCATTTACCTTACAATTCCAGGCACCTCACAACCAGATAAATAGACTTTAGCACTGAGAACCTTCTTTGCAAATTGAACTGCAGTGGAGGGCGGGGTGATGGGATAGCAGGCTGCTTGCTGCTTGTGCTGATCAACACATTTGCAAAACAAAATACGCTGATGGTAGTGGTGCAAAGGGAGGTAAGGTGGCTGGGATTACGCACTTTTTTGTAGGCTTCAGGGATTCTAGTGTTAAGAGAAAAGCATATCTGCAGCTCCACACAAGGAAGTCTACCTGATCTTATATGATGAACTGATCACTGCATAGAAATACAGCGTGAAACACCACTGTTGTAACTCAAGACAGTGCAATGCATTCAGTATCCCTGCTGTGCCACTGATGATGTGTAAGTGTCACCAGACACACAACCATAGCAGAAACAAAGGCCTTCTCACTTTTTTGAAAGAGCTTGCTCGCTTTTGCAAAGCGTTGGAAGTGGTTGTTGGGGACAGTGGACTTCAAAAGGGAGGGCTATGAAATGGCACACTGACGATTTGCATCAGCCTGGGGATGAGTCACCCATAGTATGAGCTGGCATGCCATCATACAAATGAGCAGCTCCAGGGGATCCTATAAAAATATAAATTCCAACTTGTGTGGCAACAGTGTGTCATCCTTCTAAGGATAGCAAGCTACTAAGCAGTAATGTAAAGAGTGAAAATCCATTGTCAATTGAACATTGCACTGATGTGGTGCCATATTACAGTTCACTGCTGAGGAGAAATCAGTTAGAACAATATTCTAACTGTTAATTTCTGCTAAATATCTCTTTACTACTGATCATTTAAATAAATGTGTGCTTACGTATGTGAATATTTCATGGTTATGTACCTCTCTGCTCCTGTTTTGCCTTTATCGTAGAACACTACACAAGAATAATCAAACAAGTTAAATTGTCATAATGTGTACATGTGGTTTGCACAACAGTCATGACTATGTCTCTCCAGAGAGCCCCTTTGACTGTAAACAAATTTTATTAGGTCAGGGTAGGGGATGCGTGTTGTGATAAGCTGTTCCAAAAATTTTGCCATTACAGGTGTAGACATAATTTTTCAGTAGTCATTTAACTAGCTTGAGTTTTTTTTTAGAAACGGTAAGCTTTCAGAGTTTTGCCACAGTATCAGTACAATTATAAAATGTTGGCACAGAATGCCAGCTAATCCCACATAGAATTACTCTAGGATGTTTCCCTTGCTAAACTCAGATCCCTGGGCACTTGGCTGGCTTCAGCTTCCTCAGTACTTCCCTAATCCCCTCTCTCACTGATTGCTATCAGGTTACTGCTTTCTCTGATCTGCTTTTGTAATTGCTTCATCAAGATGTTGGTCTCTGGCTTTGTGCTTTTGTTATAAAAATGGCAGAAAAATGCATTCAACTCATTAACAAAATTTACTTCATCCCTTGCACTTTTCCCTGTTGTACTCTTGACAATATTCTGTCATTTCAGGGCTGTGAGGCCCTGCTGGGTCTGTCGGATGCTTCCTGTGTGGAACAATGACTTCACTTTCCTCCTAAATCAGTTCTTGGCCTGCTCCTTCACAGTCTGTCAGGCTTCTCTTTATATGTTTATTTGGCTTTGAATTAAACTTTTGATTTCCTCTATACAGTATACTAAGTAACTTGAATAGCACTTACTGTAACTATCTTTGCTGGTAAAAATGATAGCAAAGACAGATCCTTCCAGTGAATGACTAATAATGAACATCTCAGCAAACCTACACACTCTCAACTACTTTTGTCATCACAATGGCATTTGTCTTTCTTGCACTTTGTTTTGGTTTAGCTTTTGTTTCTTTGTTTGTAGGAAATGCACAGAAGAGCGGTCAGAAATGCTAACATGTGTCTTCTATTTCCCCTTGGGATTAATAAAGTATCTATCTATCTATCTATCTATCTATCTATCTATCTATCTATCTATCTATCTATCTATCTATCTATCTATCTATCTATCTATCTTTCTTAATGAGGAAACACTCCTGCTTGTGAACAAAAGGCAACACAAATGTTTCATAAATGAAAGTACGCTCACTGATCAAATTATTATGCACTCCTATGCAGCTGCTTATCCATGCAATTATTACCTAATCAGCCAATCATGTGGTAGCAGCAGTTAATGTTCACGTCAAAGACAAAAATGGGAACAAATGTGATTTCAGTGATTTTTCCAGTGGCATTATAGACTGGTTTGAGGTGACAGAAAGGCTACAACAACTCAGATAACCACTGTGTATAACTGTGGTGAGCAGGAAAGCCTCTCAGAATGTACAACATCTTGAATCTTGAGACAGATTGTCTACAAGACCAGCAGATCACATCAGGTTCCACTCCCTTCAGCTAACAACAGAAAGCTGAAGCAGCGTTGAACACAGGCTCATCAAAACTGGACAGATGAAAATTGTAAAAGTGTAGTCTGGTCTGATGAATCTCAATTTCTGCTGAGGTGCACAAATGGTAAGAGCATAATTTGGTGCCAACAGCATGAATCCACGCACCCAACCTACTTTGTGTCAACAGTCCAAGCTGCTGGTGGTGGTCTGGTGGTGTGGGGAATGTTTTATTGGCACATTTTGGACCCGTTAATACTAATCAATCATTACTTGATTACGATAGCCTATTTGACTATTGTCGATGACCATGCACATGTCTTCATGCCCACTATTTACCCATCTTCTAATGTCTACTCCCAGCACAATAATGCACCATGTCACATGGCAAATTTGTGTCAAACTGGTTTTATTAAAATGATAATGAATTCAGTATTCTTCAGTGGCGTTCGCAGTTGGAATCAACAGAACACCCTTGGTGATGTGGTAGAATGGGAGATTCAGAATTTGAAGGTGCAAGTGGCAAATCTACAGATATTGTGTGATGCAGACATGTCAACATGGACCAGAATCTGAAGGGAATGTTTGCAACATTTTGTGGAATCCATGCCATTAAGATCTGAGGTTTTCTGGAGAGTAAAAGGAGGCCCTACCCAGTATTAGTATAGTGGTCCTAGGAATTTCTTGAGTGTATTTATTTAAGTAAAAAGAAATAACCAAAGTTACTCAAAAGAGCAGAAAGGAGTTGTCTAAAAGGCATCCAGAGGCAAATAATCCTCAATACATAATATAGAAATAGAAATCCGAAAACAGTAGAAAAACTAATCAGGTTGAGGGTTGGGAGCATGCGCTGATTATAGTGAGTTGCTGCACCCACCGCATGGCAAACCACCCAAACTGAGATCCAAGTGCAGCTCTGCAGCGGGTGACACCTCAGCATGTGTGAGTGGGAGGTTTTTTTATAGTGGCTGGAATGCCAATCCTGCCATCAACCACAAAGTTTTCCCTTTAAGTTGGAGGATATGCTTGGTGGGCTGAATGTAAATTAACGTCATACCCAGGATGGAGAAATTGCAGGTTAACACTAGAATTATCAGAGCCTACAAAAAAATTTGTAGATCGGTCCCACCTAAATCGCTTTGCACCTCTCCATTAGCGTCTTTTGTCCTGCCTACTATCACATCCCCCCACCCCCACACAGTTTTCACAGCTCAAGTTGGTTTCGCTGCTTGTCAGTTGCTTAGAGTTGTATAGAGTGAGAAGTCAAGCAAAATGACATTTTATAAATACTATATCGTTATTTGGAACACATGCATTTCATGTGTGTTCCGTGTCTACAATGATCTATGTAAACACAGCGTTAAAATAGAAACGTTTTTCATGTTTTAGTAATAATTGACAAAATGTAGACATAAAGTGTATAATGTATGAAGCCTGAAGTCCAAATATCAAATACTGTAAACACTTTCACAAAAGGTACAAATATAACAGAACAAGTGTGCTTCTATTCAAGAATATAACTGCAGAAAAAGAACCCACGTTAGGGTGCGACATTGCCACACATTTGCTACGACCGCTTCAGTGGCGCAACAGTATCAACTGTTGACTGGTAATTAAGACTTCACGGGTTCGACACCGTTTAACGGCCGACCCCTTACCCGGCCGGCAGCTACACCTCCGAGACCTGTGGCCTGGATTAATTGCTGAGGTTAAATCTTAATCAGACTTTACCTTTAACAAATTAAACCTTTCCCCCACAATCGACGGCGTAAAAAAACACAAAAGAAAAGCAGATATGTAAACTTAAACTGATAAATTGTATTAAATGAAACAGACAAGCTAAACAAATTATAAATATCCCTCCACCAAAGCAACACCGTGACAAATCCCTTATGAATATAACAACCCCTCCCTTGCCCTTGTAACATATAACAAACAACACAAATATAAAAAAAAAAAATGAATGAAGCACGGAAATGAACGGTCGTGAACTTGAGTTCGAGTAACAATTTTCCTGAATGCAAATGACTGGTTAACCGATATATAGAGTGTTTGTAATTCCGGAACATAATGGAACAGCCTCACCGTGTATCCTCGGCGATGGTGGAAAATGATCCGACCCCGGGGTCTCTTGTCATGAGGGTGTTGGAGTGAGTCCGGCGTAATGAAAGACAAACTGGATGGAAATGCGTGATGTGGAATACAGCAGGTACCAGTGGTTCGTGGTCGTAAAATGAATGTCTCCTTCTTTCTCTCCTCCTTTTCTTTTTCCTTGTTTTCTCTTGATTGTTTTTATAGACCTGTGACGAATGTAATTGAATAATTGAAAACCGGTGTTTTCCAGGTTTAGGGCTGCGACCTCCTTCCATCATCACTGACACACACAAACAGTAAACGGGACGATGGAAACAAGACGCACATGGTACAAACACAAACACTATTACTACTATGTAGCCCCGCTACAACCGTACGAGTTCGTTTTGAGAAGTGAGCTGCTCTTATTCTTACTATTTTAGAATAAAAACATACATTTGATTTCAGTCTTCAACAGCCGGTGAAAATCTATACTAATAAAAGGCAAAGCCCTCACTCACTCACTCACTCATCTCTAATTCTCCAACTTCCCGTGTAGATAGAAGGCTGAAATTTGGCAGGCTTATTCCTTACAGCTTACTTACAAAAGTTAAGCAGGTTTCATTTCGAAATTCTACACGTAATGATCATAACGGTCAACAACGTCCGCCATGTTGAACTTTCTTATTTATGGCCCCATCTTCACGAAATTTGGTAGGCGGCTTCCCTGTGCTAACCAAAACCGATGTACACACTTATTTCGATGGTATGACGCCACTGTCGGCCGCCATATTGAACTTTCCAACGTCACTAATTCTCTAACTTCCCGTGTAGGTAGAAGGCTGAAATTTGGCAGGCTCATTCCTTAGAGCTTACTTACAAAATTTAAGCAGGTTTCAATTCGAAATTCTAAGCGTAACGGTCAACAACATCCGCCAGGTTGAACTCTTATTTATGGCCCCATCTTCACAAAATTTGGTAGGTGGCTTCCCTGCGCTTACCAAAACCGATGTACATACTTATTTCAGTGGTATGATGCCACTGTCGGCAGCCATATTGAAGTTTCCAATGTCACTAATTCTCCAACTTCCCGTGTAGGTAGAAGGCTGAAATTTGGCAGGCTCATTCCTTACAGCTTACTTACAAAAGTTAAGCAGGATTCATTTCGAAATTTTACGCGTAACGGTCGACAACATCCGCCATGTTGAAATTTCTTATCTATGGCCCCATCTTCATGAAATTTGGTAGGCGGCTTCCTTGCACTAACCTTAACCAATGTACGTACTTATTTCGGTGGTATGATGCCACTGTTGGCCGCCATATTGAACTTTTCAACGGTCTTTGTTACTTATGGGCCCATCTTCAAGAAATTTGGTACGCGGGTTCCCAATGCTAACTGAATCCTACTTACGTACATATGTACGTCCATAGCCTGCACCTCGGTCACCGTGTGAGGTGGCGTTGGGTCCCCCCTCCCAACGCCTCCCACGTTGTTGGCTGCCTGCCTATATAAGGCCGTCCGTTGCTCCAGTCTCTACATTCCCTTCCTTGCTACGCCACGTTATTCACATCTCCCTACTGATAACTACAGCCTTTTAACTTAATCCACGACTTCTCCGCTGTTTTATTGTTCATTTATTACGATTATAGTTATTGTGTAGGTATTTTAGACTTACTTTACATTGTTCAGGTACTCATTTCCTTTATCATTCCAACCGTACCCCCATTAACATATCTATCGAGGTGATCACCATCGATCAAAGAACTGTCACTTACTGAGTGGTTTCCATGCCAGGAAATGGCACCTGCCTTTTCCATTGTCTTTGTTACATATTGCACGGCCGTATCAGGCTCACTCTTGATATCCGGAGGAACATTGTGTCTTATGTATTGAATGACTGGGACAGGTTCAAGGTGTGGACTGATGACGATACAGGAGATAATTATACTACACAGGAGCACTAGAAGAGTGAAATGCTTAAGCCCTTCACCTATGCATCTGCATGTGAATTGATGGCTGCTGCTGAATTGTTCGGTTGTCACTTTCAAGTGTACCGAAATGACCAAATATTTTACACCTTTCGACAACCGCAAATGCCTCTTAAATATCTTAGATTGACAGGTGACGATTTCAGTAGAGGACACTTTGATATTTATGAATGTTTAAACTCTCAAAAGCTGGATGTGAAGTTATCGATGAAACCGGTTGTATGCTTACAACGCTTGACAGATGCCGAATGTCTCTTCAACACAAGTCCTACCAATACTGTCGTAATTAAAACAAACCATGAAACTCAAACCGATTATGACAGCAGCAATCCAAGCTGCATGCTTAAGAGTAAGCTCAGCGCACAGCTTTGTCATATTACAATTGGAGGGCCGAACTCACAATGTGGTATACTAAGAGATCCATAACAAATAATTATTGGTATATTTTCCCTTAGTTTAAAAAGGTTTAATTTTCTTCTTAACAAAAATTTTAAGCACGGGTATTTTGCTAGTGTATTATACTTGTAAAGGTTAGCTTTGTTTTTTTTTTATTTAGTTTTATTCTCTCAGTCGCGTTCACGATAGCAAAAAAATCTGACACTGCTGTTTTCACATAAAGACGCGATATAGAATGCACGTCGCACTTTTGCCATAGCTGTACTTTGTATATGTACACAGGACGCTCTGCAGTCTACTTGTAACTTTACGCTGAAGGAAGCAAGTAAATAAATAAAGGTAAATAAGTAAATAACATTCAATCTGGCTCTTATATACAAAGTACAGTGACTGCAGCTATAGACTCTTCAGTACGCAATCAACTCTAACTCTAGTTTTTATATCTGGACGGTGCATTTGCCCAAAAAAGAGTCTGACCGCATTCTCGTACCATTGCTTGTGTACTAAAGTGTCAGCAGGCACTCTTCTTGGCATTACATAAGTTTATTGAGCATGCCCATGTCTATCAAACACAGGAAGCTCTGCAGTCTACTTGTGATTTTACTCTGTAGGAAGTAAGTAAATAATTCAAGGTAAATAACATTTGATCTGGCTTTTATGTAAGTAACATATAAATGTTGTTTTGGGCACATGCACCATCCAGATCTAAACAATAGAGTGGAGAGTCTATAGCTGCAGGCGGAAGTTGCCGTCGCTGTACTTTGTATATAAGAGTCAGATCAAATGTTATTTACTTATTTACCTTTATTTCTCAGACTTGAGCTGAGAAAACTTTGTGCCGGTGGTGGGATGTGATAGTAGGCTGCTTGCTGCTTATCGACACATTTATAGGACAAAAGACGCTGATGGAGAGGTGCAAATCAATTTAATGTGGGCTCTGGTAATTCTAGTGTTAAGGGCCTTGCTCAGGGGCCCAACAGAGTGGAATCACTTTTGCCGTTTATGGGATTCAAACCGCCAGCCTTTTGATTGCCAGCACAGATCCCTAGCCTCAGAAACATCACTCCGCCCAGCAAGTCCAAAAACAGTAGCAAAAATAATTGGGAACCAGCAAAAATCAAAGAATTTGCCATACTTATAAAACTCCAGTAACGTGATTGAAAAACTTTGCCTGTGCTCCTTTAATTGCCAGACAAAGGACCCTGGAGCTGTGATGTCAGGGTTACTGTACCTCATGGAAAACCAGCCACAAAGGAAATGGGTTGTTTTACAACATTTAAAGGAGCAACACATAATTACAAACATGGTAGAAATAAAATATGAAAAATAATAGTTCAAAAGGAACAAAAAGAATAATAAAACATAAAAGCTACATACATTCAGAGTTTAGTATAACATAATGATCACAGGTTGCCAGAGTAGAACTAAAAAAAGAGCTACAAATGTCTCTTAGTATAACCATAGGGGTCTCAAGTGAGGCAATAGATGTATTTCCTGATGTTGATATGCACATTATAGCATGCACTATCACAAAAATCTATTAAGAGAGCTAAAGCAAATATAATTGGCACACATAAATGCAGGTACATATGTGTATGTTAATTTATTCCGAAAATAATGCACAGAGAGGGATGTTGGCATTTCTGACCAGAAAGCAGGAGACAGAGCTGGAGGTGGCAGAGTTAAAGATGATAACATTTGCATCGGGTGTGATGAGGATGATAGGATTAGAAATGAGGACATTAGAGGGTTGGGAGACAAAGTCAGAGAGGTGAGATTGTGTTGGTTTGGAAATGTGCAGAGGAGAGATGCTGGGTATATTGGGAGAAGGATGCTAAGGATAGAGCTGCCAGGGAAGAGGAAGGCCTAAGAGAAGGTTTATGGATGTGGTGAGAGAGGACATGCAGGTGATGAGTGTGACAAAGTAAGATGGAGAAGACAGAAAGATATGGAAAAAGATGATCCCATGTGGCAACTCTTAACGTAAGCAGCCGAAAGAAGAAGAGGGATGTTGGCATTTACAAATTTTTTTATTATTCATTATTTATTAATTTATTAATTATTTTTTTTATTTTTTTTCTCCAGCCTTTGGAGTTTTTTTGTTTTTTCTGTCCACCCTGGCCATCGGACCTTACTCTTATTCTATGTTAATTAATGTTGACTTATGTTTATTTTTTATTGTGTCTTCTATTTTTCTATTCATTTTGTAAAGCACTTTGAGCTACATTTTTTTGTATGAATATGTGCTATATAAATAAATGTTGATTGATTGATTGAAATGAACCCCTCTACCTGGGTGGTGCACTGGTAGCACTGCTGCCTCAAAGTATGGAGACCAGGGTTAGCGTCCCAAGCCCTCCCTGTGTGGAGTTTGCATGTCACACTGTGTCTGCATGGGTTTCTTCTGGGGCTCCGATTTCCTCCCACAGTCCAAAGACATGCAGGTTAGGTGGACTGGCAATACTGCATTGGCCTTAGTGTATGGTTGGGGTGTATATGTGTGTTTTTTCATCCAGTGATGGGCTGGCACCCTGTCCAGGGTCTGTCCCTACCTGTTCTGGAGTAAGTGGGCTAGAAAATGACTGACCCCTCTACCTAGAGCATAAGCTGTCAGATTAATGTCTAATCCATTTTCACTGCTAATTAACTTCTTTTCCCTTCATTTTAATAGCCCTAATTTTAAGGATTCACTCCTCTGAATTGATTCTTTTCTTCCTTAAATGGCAGCCAAACAGAAATGAGACATGAAACGAACCAACAGATGACCAGCTAAACTGAGGTTTCAAACTCCAACCAATTTCACTCCAACCAGTTTCTTAATGAGAAGCCAGTTCTTGCTATTAATTAAACCCATTCCATGGCTTGCTGCTGCTCTCATTTCCCAAACTGTTGATTTTCTGTTTCTGATTATTGACCTGAGAGATCAACTTTACCAAAATCCTCACCTTTCTTTATGTTCAGATAATGTGGTTAGCTGGTCACCTATTTGCTCATTTTGTGTCTCATTATAGGTTGGCTGCTAATTAAACACATAGAAGGAACTAAGGGGTCTGTCGAGTTAATTAAAACTAAAGCAAAAGAAATTAATTAGCAGCAAAAACAGGTCACTAAAGGTGGTTAGAATGAAAACCTGCAGCCATTGCGACCCTCCAAGACTGGAGTTTGACACCCCTGGTCTATAGAATCCAACACATAGTAGTAAAATTTTGATACAGTACTTGAACATTTTTTGAGAATATTTCTGCATTTTCTGTCTTCATTTACTTTGACTTCAGTACTTTTTCAAACTCAAATAGGTATTTTTACTCCAATCTGTTTAGCTAGATATGTTTATTGGTGGCAACTCTCTGAAAGGTCTCTCATCATGAAGACCTTTGAGAGGTTAGTCCTGGACTATATGAGTGCCTTTATAGTAGACCACCTGGACCCACTGCAGTTTGACCATCAGACAAAGACTGAAGTAGAGGATGCAGTCATCTGTGTGCTCCACAAGGCTTATTCTCACCTGGAGAAAGCTGGCAGCACTGTGAGGATTACATTTTTTTTTATTTCTCCAGTGACTTCATTACCATCCAGTCATCCCTGTTCAAATTTCAAGGTTTCTTTATTTCGTCATGTTTATACAAGAAAACATGAAATTTGCTTTCTCAGTTGCATCTAATAACAAAACAGAAAGAAATGAAACAAAACAAACAGAGACAAGACAGGTTAATGGAAGACTTTTTTTTGTGTATTTAGAGAAGGCAAATTTCATGTTTTCTTGTGTAAACATGACTAAATAAAGCAATCTTGAACCTTTTACAAAAAATGGTTACGGGATACATATCAAACCTTAATCATATTCTCACATATTCCTTATTAAAAAGTCGTATGACACTAGCAAGAAAGGAATTTTTGGAACAATTTCTGTGGGTTTTCAAAGCAACCTGATTTACTGAAGTTAAGTTCTACATGTAATTGAGGTCTGTCGTCAGTGGAGATGATTTCTAGTTTCTTTAGCATTGTCCCCTGACACACACTTGACAGATCATCTCCATCAGGCCCAATAACTGCTCTCTGGTACCCAGGCAGTCTCCATCCTGGGTATCTCAAAGACATGGAGTGAGAGGCAGCTGTTAATTCAGAGTTAGTTTGAACAATGAGTAATCGATTTGGTGGGGCAGTGGACACAGAAGAGGACAACTGAGGTAGGTGAGACAATAGCAATGTCTTGCAGCAGATGTACCATGAGACTAAAGTGTTGAAATGGTGGTGCAGCTGAACATGATGCTTGGGGTTGGCTTCTATGTAACCAATGGCCCTTAAAGTCCCAGTGTTTACCAACATTATTTATTTTTGTTTTCTCTTGTATCACCTGACAGCTGCTTGTGTACCGCACAGGTTGAGGACCACTGCACTGTTCTAGAACTACATTGATAAAAGACTGCCGTTATACAATAACTGAATATTATGTGCTGCCTGTATGTGTATTTAAAAAGCATGTCTGGCAATTTATTAACAATCTTTAAAATTGGAATTGATTTCTTATACAAAATATAAGAAACGTTTTGTTTTGATGTTTGCATGTTTTTGTTACACATAATAACATTTTTCCTTCTTGAAAATAATTCAGTGTTTTTCCGGGGATAAACATATCGAGAGACTACTAATAGTCACTTGGGAATGCTGTATTAACAATATGCTACATAGTATTAAAGCAAATATGCCTTCAGTGTCCTCATTATGGCCAAAGTGTAGTCACATTGAAAGGACAGCCACCCGCTGCAGATTAATGGCCTTAATCATCAGTGGTGCAGGGCATTCGTTTCTCACCCACATTGTACAGTATATATGGTTTTATTTAAATGATTACACAAGGATTTTTTTTTTCTTTTTTATGTAATCACCTGCTTCAGATCCGGAGACAGATAAAAAGGCTATAAATTTGAATCAGGTGCTAGGATTATTGTGGTAGGCTGGTACTTATGTTAGCTGTTCTCTGCAGAATTTGATGTATATACTAGCTGTGTAAGTCTGTGTCGTAAAAAGCCCAGGGTCCTAGAAACTATTGAAATCGTCAGAAAAAAAAATTGAAATGTAGAGATTTTAGGTACTGTAATTGAAAGGAACTACTCTGGACATCTCTCTCCTAGGAGGTTTTGTTTTGCCGACATGTTCGCCTCGCTTGTAGATTATCGGTGGGAGGAAAAGTAAAAGGGATACCGTTTTGCCAAAGTTAGCAGCTAAGCGACTTTGTCTTTCTTTGGAGGTTTCGTTTTGCCAACGTGCTCCCCTCATTTCTGTATTAGCGGCGGGAGGAAAAGTAAAAGGGATACCGTTTGCTGATGTACTCACTGTATATTAGCTGCTAAGCGAGTGTCTCTTTCTTAGGAGGTTTCTTTTTGCCGATGTGCTCACCTTGCTTCTGCATTAGCCGCTAAGCGAGTGCCTCTTTCTTCGGAGGTTTCGTTTTGCTGATGCGCTCACCTCACTTGTGTATCCTCATGGGTGGAGCCCTTACCCCGACTCCACCTCTCACTTCTGGGGCGGACAGACAGACACACACGCATTTCATTTTATAGAGAGATAATAATTACCAGCTAAAGCATATAACAGTATTTTACCGTAGTGAGCTTGTTCTCATGTCGGATCACATTCATGTCTGACAAGAACAATTTCAGGGTTCTCTTATTATCTCATAAAGGCTAAGGATGTTGGTCCAGTTGCTTTGTTTGTCCCAGAGTGTATTTGGAGTGTTCACTTCTACCTTAATGAAGCAGACTATAGGGGCAATCACTTCAGAGTTTGAAAAAAAAAAACTCTCCAGTTAAGCTAGGTGTGAAAATGCCTTAAGAATGAAAAATATTTGCTAATTCAAAACCTTTCAATTGCTGGAGGTGATACTCTAAGAAAAAGGGCCAAGTACCCTGGCCTAGAGATTTCACATGACGTTTGATCACATTTGTGTCAATAGTCTGCTATGGTTAAGCATTTGATTTGATTAATAGGTTTACTATTATACAAAATCATGAAGGGTGGCTGCTGTTAGCAGTAACCAAAGTATCCAAGATTATGCTCCATTTCACAACTTTGTCTTTACATTAGCAGGGAGTCCTACACTGCAAAAAAATGCATATAGAAAAACTAGATAAAAGCAAATTTAAATGGGAGTTGTTATGCTTTTCTTTAGCAAAAATATCTACCAAAGGGGTAAGCAAAATTTACTAGACAAGATTTCTTAAAGTAAGCTTAAATACAAATTTTTTGATAAGTCAATAATTATTACAATAAGGAAAACAAGATTTGATGTCATGATATAAGTACGCTCCACTTACTTAGATTTCATTTTTTTTTTTTTGTTGTGTAATCAGATAGTACAACATTTTGGAGGACTTAATTTAAAAACGTTTGAGATCCCTGTCCTCTAGGTAAGGTAACACAACATTTTAAAACATATCTAATCAGGTTCAGGCTCACTAGGCATTATAATGTTTCCTAGCAAGTTTGGGAGAAAACACAGGAAACGATCCGCAGCAGGGAACCAATTCGTAACAGGGCCTACTTGCTTATGCATAGGACCAAATTAGAAGATATAAATTAACGTAATATGCATTTCTTTAGGGATATCGGATGACAAAGAGATTAAACAATGGAAAACATGCAAACTCCACAAGGGCAACAACCAGGAATAGGAGATGAACTCATCAAGCAGAAGCATTGACATTTGTGCCACTGTGTTGCACTATACATGAGATATTTCTGAATTAGATATTCAAATAATAACATTAGGATGGCAGTTAACAAACAACTGCTTTTGATTACCAGTTTGGTTATCACATTCTACTCATTGTGCATTTTCTCTGGACACTCTGGTGTCCTTTCAAATTGGAAAGACATTTCTTATTTGACAACTCCATACTGGCACAGTATGAATGTGTGTGAGGTTGTTTGTTAATATATTAATGACAAAAGGGACAGCAGTAACAAAACACACACACACACACACACGCCAACTTAAGGAAGCCCAAATTGGACATTTTATTTCAATCTAACAAAACCACAACTCCAGATATGAGCTAAACAATCCTGTTTGTTTAGGCTATGGGAAACGCCTGCAAAACTCCTTAACGTCTTAATTTGTAAATCTCACCCTCCTTCACACCTCACTCCTTCAGGAGAAGAACATCCTTCCCCACACCAGATCCCACTGCACTCAGACTTCGCCCACCTTCCTTTGTCTTCCCAAAGGCCCCACGAAGAGCACTTCCTTAGATTACATGTCTCACTGCTCTCAATTTCATCCCTGGACCCAACTACCCATCTCAGCAGCAAACCGACTGTTACAATATACTCTACCATTGACCGACACCCATACACAAGAATGGTTCCTTTCTTGCAGGGGATGGATGAATGTAGTGTTTTAATACTTTCATATTTGTGTGGATCTGCGGTGGGTTGGCACCCTGCCCAGGATTGGTTCCTGCCTTGTGCCCTGTGTTGGCTGGGATTGGCTCCAGCAGACCCCCGTGACCCTGTGTTCGGATTCAGCGGGTTGGAAAATGGATGGATGGATATTTGTGTGGATGTTCTGCTCAGCGCACTTAAAAATGACATTGTAGAATATCTGAGTAATAAAACAATCAAGACAAGAGCGGGCCATTCAGCCCAACTAAGTTTGCCTGTCCTATTTACTTAATTCTTCAAAACTGTAACAAAGGCGCTATATAGGCACCTGACCGGACACAGAAAGACATGGAGCCAGGTATAAAACACAAAGACTTTATTTATTTCTTCACCCGTGGGCGCACGTCTTCCCCGTGACCCACAGGCAATACACAGTCCCAAAGCACAATACACTCTTCTTCCTCTATCACCACTCCTCCACAAGCGTAGTAGTCCTCCTCCTCCTCCTCCCGACCCTGGCTCGTCTACTGGAGGGAGGCTTCCCCTTTTATTATGACCCGGATGAGCCCCAGGTGCTCCCCTTGACGTCATTTCCTGGTGTGGCGGAAGTGTCCGGAAAGCACCTGGAAGCACTCCGTGTGACCTTGGAATTACTTCTGACAGCACTTCCTGGTGTGGTGGAAGTGCTGCCATCCCGGCTTCTCTAATTGTCCGAGCACCTCCAAATATACTCGGGCGGCTACCCTCTCGTGGCTGAGGAAAAGTATTGCCCAACTCGGGGACCGGGCAGTGTTCCCGGTCATCTGTAACAAAACTAACATCAAGTCAAGTTTTAAAGGTCCTTAAAGTCCTTCTGCCTATCATACTATATGGTCTCTTGTTCCATGTGTCTATGGTTCTCTGTGTGAAGAAAAATATCCTAGTGTTAGTGCAAAATTTTATTGTATTGTATAAATATAGTAGTTTATTATTAATAGCTGCTTACAAAAGAATTTAAAGCAAATGCTGGCTCATTTTCTTTTTCATTTACATTCAGTAAAATATTGGCTATATAAATGGTAAATAATATTACGTACGAAACAGTGAAGGTCATATATTTAAGTGTCTAGCATGTGGTCCTTACTAATATGGAATGTAAAACAGCACATATGCACTTGTATATTTAAAATCTGAATATATTATATTTGTTAATAAGGATTTCAGGATTTTATGGAAAAAAAAATTAAAAGTGTGAAACCACTTACTGGTTAACTAAGTGGTGAGACACATTTACGGTTTAATACTAGGAGCTGATTAAACTCATTTGTATTCAAAGCTTTTCAAGAGAAGGTGGAAACACAGAGTTTTTCAAATGTAACACTTGCAGTATGATTAGCTCTTTACACAGTCTAGTGATTTTAAGAATCAGGTGCAAAAGCAGGAGCTGGCCAGTATCTTCAAATTCAGTCTACTAAAAAACATAAATGTGTTGAAATGTACTGTGACTATAAAAAGTCTTCATCCCCTGGAAAGTTTTCACATTTTATTGTTATACACAGTGGATTTAATTTGGCAGTGATCCGCAGAAAAACAACTCTTTATTGGGAAAGTGAAAACAGATATCTGCAAAGTAGAATAAATTAATTATAAATATAAAACAAAAAAAGAACTGATTGCATACTGCATATCTTTCAGTAATTTTTCAACTAAATCCTGTTTGCTGCTTAGTGTTTATTCTTTTTTACTCCAAAAAAAGTGTTGATAACACCAACAAGACCAAACAAAAGTATGCACATTATTATTTTCAGGGCAGTTGAAAAAAACGTCTAATGTAACATACAGAGACCACGGTTATCATAAAAGTAACAATAAAATACGGTTGTTACAGTTTTGTTGTTTCCTTTGCACCTCTTCTAATAATAATTCTGAATGATCTCCTATAATTATGTCTTCCATATCCATGTATGAACATTAAACATAATGTTCTAACTCAGTGGTTCCCAAACTCGATACTGCGGAACCACGATGGCTGCAGGTATTTGTTCCCAACTTCTGTTTTTCATTGGACTCTTAGCCAGATTAAGTGAGTCATTGTTTCCCAGTTTTTGTGTTTTGGAGACAATGTAGAAATTACAAACTACGTTTGGTAGATTTTTATTAAAATGTAATAAGGAGATACTGTATATGGGGAATATGTAGTTTTTTTTTAAGTCGTTAACCACATTTTCAACCTAATTTTCATTCAGCTTTTCCACGTGTTCTGGTTATTTAATTGTTTATTTACTTATTAGCAGGTCTGACTCGTCTGACTGAAGTCTTCGCTGCGTTCATCATCCTGGTTGTCTGCTATGCCGGTTCTTAACAGTCACTGTTAGGGTTAAATAAAGAGAGCAAACTACACAGGAAAAGGGGCAAATAATCGGAAAACAACAAAAGAGAGTTAAGCATTTACAGCTTTAGAAAAAAAATAGAAATATTTCTAAATGTCTTATAAATTTAAAAACTTTACTGTTGTGGTTTTCTGAATGCAGAATAAGAGAAGAGTAAAAAAGACCAGCTAATTAAATGAGATCAGTTGTTATCAATTATTATCACCGATTGTGAATCTGGTTGGAACAAAAACCTGCAGCCACAGTGGTGAGGTTAATTACATTCAATGTTTTTGAATTTTGGGTGGCACAGTTCTGGGTGGACTACATGAAGTATGCAAAGCGCTTTTGGTCTGTTATTAAAGTGTTGACTTTGTTACCCTGTTATTTGTGCAAAAAAAGGGAAAATAATCATGAAACAGCTTACAGAAAGGAGGTGACTCATCTTCTGCTTTGGTGCACAACAGATAACTTGGGACGCATTACCACCAAGACAGCGGAACTGGTAACTGACTTTCACAAACAGCAGTTACATCTTCTTCCACTAGGAATTAATGCTTCTACAGTCAATGTGGTGGAATCCTCCAGATTTGATAGATGGATAGTGTGGCAAGGGTAGGGTGGAACCCAGCTGGGATGCCCGGAAGGAATGGAGGAGGGATTGCGCCTCTTCCAGACCATCAGGGCGCGACCACCCTGGTGGCTTTGGGGACCATGGGAACAGAGCATAGAAGCTCAACACTATAGGAGCCTGTGGTCACCGCCGGGGGTCACCCCAGTGCCTGGAGAGCTCTGGTCCTCAGCACTCACACCACACCTGGAAGTGTTGGGGGGAAGATGACCAGGGACACCGGGTGCGCAGCCACACTGGGGAGTGCCGGCGGAAGCTAATCGGGAGGCACCTGGAGCACATACATTTGTGTATAAAAGGGGCTGCCTATCTCCATTCGTTGGCTGGAGTCGGGGGTGCAGAGGATGGTCTTGGTGGAGAGGAGTGGAGGTGGACCTGAGAGGAAGGCATTGGAGAAAGGCCTGGACTTTGGGGCAGTTTTGGGGTTGTTTGTGGCACATTTGTATATATTAGTTGTGTTGGGTGATTAAACCATGTCTACCTGTCTGTGTACGGGCCGGTGTCCACAATAGATAGACAGACAGACAGACACAGACTATAGTCTGAATATCTACCAGAATGACTTAAAAGAAAGAAAACCTCTGACTTGCAGTCCCCGTCAGACATTATGCAGATGTATTGCTGTTGGTATGAAGGAGCCCCAGCCGTGGTTCATGACACCCTTCTACTGTATAATTCATTGGCTGTAAGTCCTCAGTGTGAGTGTGCCAGAGAGAGGATGTGCAGCATTGTTCATGATGGCACCCAGTTTTGTTCTCATTCTGCCCTACTTTACTATCTCCCATAACTGAGCCTGCCCTTTTGATTAGCTTGTTAATTCGGTGGGCTTCTCTTGAAATGATGTTGCCAGCACAGCACACCATAGCATAGAAAATTGCACTGACCATCACAGAGTTGTAGTAGATGTGAAGGATGTCACTTCCCAAATTAAATGAATGTAATCTCCTAAGGAAGAAGAACTACTTGCTCTGCCCTTTCCTATAGAGTTCCTAAGTGTTACAAGACTAGTCAGACCTGTCATTATCATGGAACCCCAAGTACCTGTAGCAATGCACCACCTCTAAATCCACTCCCTGAATGTTGACCAAACATAAAGGGTCTTTGGTGAATGTCAATAAGCAGTTGGTTGGTTTTGCTGATGTAAAAATGCAGACAATTCTCTTTGCACCAAGAAAGAATGTTCTCTACCTGACTCCACTCCTCTGTCTCATCCCCCTTATCAATACATACCAGAGGTGCAGAAACATCTCAGAATTTCCGCAAGTGACATGACCTGCTGTTGTAGTTGTAGTTGGAGGTGTACAGAGTGAAGAGTAAAGCAGACAGGCCTGTTCTTTGTGGTGCTCCAGTGTTGCTCTCATAGTCCTTGAGTCTCATAAACTGGCATCTGGCAGACAGATAGTCCATTATTCAGGACACAATAAGCTCATCCACATGAATATCTCTGAGTTTACCCCTTAACAATGATGGCTGTAAGGCACCAGAGAAACCAAATAACATAATCCTCACAGTGCTGCCAGCTTTGTCTTTTACATCAACTAAAGAATTTATTTTACAAAGCCATAATTGAAAGTGTGATCACATTCTCCATTGTTGCCTTGTTTGGTTCAACCACAGTCCTCTCCATTAATAAATGACAGCGTGTTGTGAGGTCTTCCAAGGAAATAATTGGCTGTGCTCCTCCGTCTGCTGCAGAACTGTATATATCAAGTGTCAATAGCCATGTCAAAAGGATGACCATGGACTCAGGTCATCACTTGTTGCAAAACCTCACCTCTGGCAAACACTTTAGATCAGTTGAAACTAAAACTAACTAAAACATCTAAGCAGCTTCATTCACAGAGCCATATACCCTTACTAATGAGTAATTTAGCCTGTCTTCCTCACTTATTAATGTGTTCTCTCACATACTGTAAAAATGTGTGTGTTTGTGTACAGTAAATTGACATGTATGTGCGTGTGTGAGTATCACATTATTTGCACATATCCTTTATAATCGTGCTATTCCGGAGCTGTTTATTATATTTGTTGCTTAACTTATTCGATTTATGTTATGTGTATCTGTTGCTGTTGGCTACTGAGTTAAATTCCTATACTGGAGAATAAAAGGTGTTCAGATTCTGATGTACTAATTGTAAGTAATTCTGTCTGAAGTTAATGGCTGTTAATATCTGCAGTAGTCTTTCAGTGGGATTTTGTTTTTTTTTTGTTCAATTCAGCTTTCATACCACTGGACTGCACCAAAGTCGTCCCATTGGAAAAAAATCAGTGTATTTTATAGATGTAGATATGTTGAATCCATTTCTGAAACTGGAACGTCTGTATCAAAAACCATTTCTGCGAGATATTGGCTTCTGTGAAAAATAGTCTTTCGAAAAAAAAATTCTTTGTTTTTCTGCTTTCTCGTATATGAAGTATTGTAATCGTCAAAAAATTTGACCTTAAGATTTTAATGAACCTCAATGTTTTAGACCTCCTTGAGTCTGATTTACTTTGTCGTAGAGAAAGTATCGTAATCGTCCAAAAATTTGATATCGAGATATTGATGAACCTCAACGTTTTAGACCTCCCTGAGTCTGATTTACTTTGTTGTAGAGAAAATAATGTAATTGTCCAAAAATTTGATTTTGAGATTTTGATGAATCTTGCCATTTTAGACCTCTCTGAGTCTGAAAATACCATTTTTGGAATTAGGTCTGTGTGTGTGTGTATGTATACATAATAACTTGATTACACTTTCAGTAAGGTCAACCAAATTTTGTATATAAGTATTAGGTACAAAACGTAGATTTCCACCAACTTTTGAGCTATTTCAGCTGCAGAGTGTGATTTGTTCAACTTTACTTTTATAATAATTGTTCAATTATATTATTAATTTGATTTGATTTGTTGTTGATGGTTCTTTAAAGTATATAATATAAAAATATGATCATTGTCTTGCAGTTTACTCCTCAAATATCCATCCCCATATCAGAGTATACAAGAAAGTCTAGGGAGACCACTCCCAGTTTTTTAAAAAAAGTTATGTTTGTTATATAGCATAAATAAGCATGCTCAGAATATTATTTGAATGACACTGTGCACTGAACATTGGCAGTCTTCCTCGTTCTTAACATTAGCTGGGGAGAAAACAACCGAACATCAAGTATTTGCTTCATGTTTTTGTGTCATCAGTATTTTTGTTTCTCTTCTTATACCTTAAAAATAGCCAATAATTTACATTAAGAAGTTCATAAAAATTTGTTTTTTTTGTCCAGAAGAGAGAAAGTTGTTGTTTAAATGTGTTGCTACAACAATATGCAAGATCAGGGGGATATTTTTCATATGTGGATTACTCGTTTAGCCAGATGCAATTGTTGACCTGATCCTAGATCTATTGATTTTTTGAAACTCTTGCTAGATGTGTTGTCATAGCAGCACATCCAAATCCTCAAACCTGCTCGGATCAGGTTTGTTCCATGTAAACATGGATTAGCTCACACACTTAATCAGTGTCCGTGCATGGAATTCATTCAAACATGGCTTAGCCATTCATGAATGAGCGACCAATTGATATCGGTGCGCAAATAAAAAGAGAATTTCATATAGAGAGGGTTTTGCGTGATTGGCAAGAGCCTTTATTGCTCCCGGAGGAAAATCTTGTTGAAAGATACCGCTTTAGCCGAGGGGGAATATTCTACCTCAAAGATTTATTAGCACCTTATATTCGAAGTCAAACTAGGCGAAGTCAGGCTCTCACAACCACACAGACATTACGCATTGCTTTGAGGTTTTTTGCAAGCTGCACTTTTTTTATATTCTGTAGGCGATGTGGAAAATCTATCTAAAAGTGCAGTTTGCCAGGCAATTCGTAAAGTCTGTTTTACTCTGAAATATTTCCTTCGTGTTTTCATAGTGTTTCCTGGACACCTGCATGTGCAGACGATAAAAGAGGCGTTTCATGCCATTGCAGGTAGGTATTACACAGGCAAAAACACCCACAGTTCCATAAAGAACCTCACAATCAGCCTAACATTTTCATTACCCAGGATTTCCAAATGTGATTGGGGCACATGGGGCTGATCAGAGCTGGAGTTTGATCAAACATTATTTGGAAAATTTACCTCTCCTCCTGATAAATGATCAGACACAGTGTCTTCATCTAATATTTGATCTTCGTCAATATCTCGTTGGTCAGACACAAGTTCTAGGGATATCACATTCCCTGCAACTAACCCAACAAAAAAGGGGGCTATAGGGAACATACCTATGGCACACATTGAGGACAAGTATATGCAATGACCATCCTTTACCTGAAATGAAGTGACCACTGAATCCTGCCACTGGTTCTGAGGAGGAGCTTCCCCCTGGAATGCCCTCAGAAACAGGTCTATGGGCATTTTGCTGAAGAGCCAACTATTCTGCAGGGGTTAGGTCTGGACCACGTGGACCTCCACCTGTTTTTAGCTTGTCTGCCTACTTATTAGCTTTAAAATTAATGTTTTTTTTTATATTATATACTGTATGATTCTTTATGTCAACAATTCTTTAAATAGTTATATACCAATATTTACCAGTTTGAAGTGTATTCTTGTACTTCATTTTATCCTGTTCCCATGTTCTCCTTGTGCTCACGTTTGATCTGGAATTATGACATATTAAATAATTAACCTGACCCATAGGAAATGAAACGCTTCATTCAATAAGCACAATGCAAACTACTTACGCGTTTAATTTGTCGGCCTCTTTTTGCCTGCCGTCTTTTCTGGTTTGGGCTGCTTTTGCAGTGCTATCCCTTGTGCATATTAAATCTTGAAATTCTTCATATCCTTCGAGTAAAAGGTCCTGCTCCGCTTGTGTGAAACAATGTGCCCGTTCTTTCGTCATTTTGTTGCAGCCTATCAAAGACTTGCTGATCATGTTTTCTAGACTCCATATATATGGGCTTTTCAATCAGTGCGGGCGCGCGCAATCATCTCAGATGATTAGATCCAGCTAGGCTAATCTACTACACGGCTGCATTTGAAAAACCGACTTATCCCGGATGTGTTTCACCGGCATTAACTTATCCAAGATGAGGCATCTGATCTCGGATGATTTAAGCGACGTACAGAAAATACCCCCCAGGTTGATTCATCAAGAAAAGTGACTTGTTTACCACACTTTTCACAGGCATAGATAGAATATAAAAAATCAAGTGTTGGGGAATCCTTCTAGCAAACTGAACTCTGTGTTTCACTCCCTAAGCTCAGTAGCACCTCAGCCACCTGGCAGTGAAAGTCATTTTATTTATAAAGTCTTGGTTTTTGTGGAAATGAAACATTTCACGTACTTGCACAAACAAACCAGACAATTTTTGTGGGGAATTCACTGTGGTAGAACAGTCATTTTCATCACTTGTGAAAAAACTATCATCTTTTTTCAGTTGGTGATCAAGATAATATGTGAGCTTCTATATTTCTATAAAAGTATATATGTTTTTCTTTTTAAACCTTCATCTCTCAATAAATGGATGTGATGGAGCAATTTTGTTGGCAGATTTGGATCCAGCAAACTCATATCTGTAAAGAATGCTAAAAGGTTTTGGCAGGAGCGAAAATAAAAACTTTTTGTAGACCAGTTTAATTTAAAAGAATTAAAGGGTTTAGTCAGAAGGGTTCAGTCAGGTTACCCAACAGCAATATTGACTTTGTACTGGCTGAGCAGGCCGGCAGCAGTTTAAAATAAGATGGAGTCAGAAGATGGATTGTATGTCTCGCAACTAGCTAAGGTTGTAGCCAGGAGGGCAGGAATTAAATAAACAAAAGTCAGGACATGAGACAAAATTGAAGATTGAGAAACATAATGAAAGTGTCAGTAAGCAGAATATTTTATGCAGCCAAAGCCAAAATGTAAAACGCAAATCAAAGTTGAAGAACATGAAATCATTTTTAACCAGAGAAAGCTATAAACAATCAAAAATAAAGGTTTTTATTCAGTTTTAACGTATCCCCAACAGTCAGGAAGTGTAGGATGCTTACCGTTATGTGGCTGTAGTAATGATGTCATGTCTCACATCCTACATCAAAAACAAAACAAAAAAATTGGCACTGTAACAAATTTCTTCAAAAAGTTCTTAAACAGAAAAAAGAAATCTGGACAGTCATTCATTCATCCATAAACATCTTAAAACGATAAGTATATTATTTTTAGAGGCCAAGGGAAAACTGAAAAAATATAAAATATAATGCAGATTATGACACACTACAAAAGTTCTGAAGATACTCGGGAGCAGACTCTAAACCCAAAATGTAACTAAACAAATACCACTCATTGACAAAATGTTTATTGGGAGACAAGTAAGTCAGCCAAAGAGCCAAGCAAATACTGTGAGACAATCCTCCAAAATCCCCAGGTATTCCTTGCACTTCAAGTACCAGGCAGCACCTTAGGATTCAGAGACCTGGCATCATGAGGCTGCTGTTGCCATCTTTTTATTTAGAGGGCTAGTGATTGTGCTAGGCAAGTCCTCTGCTCCTTATTTAGGTGAGGGACAGCCAGATAAGTGCAGTGATCTTCAGCATCCTTCTTCTGTATGCCACACGTCAACTTTACTGCCCGTCTATCGTTTGTAGAAAAAGGGGAAAATCAGTCAACATTTCTCATTTTTCATTTGTATTTCAATGGCATTCAGCCATTTTAATCATTTACAGTGATTGTGCTGCCTGTTGTTATTATTATGTTAGCCAACTGACTAGAGATGAGAAATGACTGGGAGAAGTAACGAAAAGGGCCCAAACCTTGAGATCAAAGACATGAGCATGAAAGCCAAAATTCGTGATCAAAAAAGTCTGAACAAGGAAACAAATGCTACAGACCTTTAGAAAGAGCTTAACGAAAAAGTTTTATATTTGTAACTTTGAAAAGAATGTCATTTTTCAGATGACCTTATGTCCTGTCGTGTCTTCACCTGAAGGTCATAACCTCTGAGAACACACCCCTTGTAACATGATTATCCTGACGACAGGAACAAAATCATGCAATGACCCTAACCTGCAGATGACTGTGTCTAAGAGATTATTAAAGGCCTGGAAGTTGATTTTTATCTAGGACACTCGCAAGCTCAGACACTCCAACTCCACACTCAGTCTCTCGAGAGCCCTCATCAGAGCCTCCATTTACTCCATGAAGATCACAGCATCATCAACAAAGTCAAGATAAGTGAATCTTTCTTTGCCAACAGATGCCCCACAGCCGCTAGACCCCACAACCTTGCCCAACACCCAGTCCATGCAAGCGTTGAATAGAGTAGGAGCAGAACACACCCCTGACGAACCCCAGAATCAACTGGGAAAAACACAGAAGTTCTGCTGAAACTCTGTGGCAGAACAGCACTCACAGTACCAGTGTACAGGCCGGCCATGGTATCCAGCAACCTTGAGGGAATCCCGCAAAGTCTCAGGATGTCCCAGCTCGATCAACTGAGTTGAACATTTTACAAAGATCGACAAAGGCTGCAAGAAACTCTGTCGATATTCATGTTTGTGCTCCATGAAAACCCTCAGTGCCAGGAAACTGTCGATGGTAGACTTCTTAGGCATAAAACCAGACTGCTCCATTCACTTCTAGATGAGCAAGTGATCATGGACTCTATTGAGGATGACCCTAGTAAGGACTTTACCCAGCAACAAGAGCAGTGTTATCCCGCTGTAGTTGCCGCAATCCAGACAATCACCTTTTCCTTTCCAGATAGGGATGACAAGTCCCTTTTCCAGTCAATTGGAATGACGCCAGTCTCCCAAATGGAAGCAAAGATTGCTTGCAGTGCCAGAGGGCAGCTTTCTGTTTCTGTGACAGTTCAAATATTCAGACAAAAAACAACCAGCTAGTTCATTTTTTTTTTTATAACATTAAAAAATAGTTTAACAAGAGCAGGCCATTCAGCTCAACAAGCTCGCCAATCCTGTTCACCTAGATTCTCATAAATAGCATTGAGTTAAGATTTGAAGGTCCCTAAAGTCCTGCTCTCCTCCCCAGTACTTGCTAATTTATCCCACGAGTTTATGGTTCTTTGCCATTAGAAAAAATAAGATGACAAGAACAGGCCATTCAGCTTAACAAACGCTTCTATTCTATTCATCTAGATTGTCCAAAATAATATCAATCCGAGGCACCACTGTAACCCATGGGGCTGCCATCTAATGTCCTGGGGGAGGTACTATTCTACCCATGCTTGGTCGCCTGGTCCTCTACATGAAAAGGTATCCCGGCTGGTCAAAGACTCCGACAGTCTACGACAGTCTGTGTGGTTCTTTGTATGAAGATAAAATGTCTAACTTTTGTGCGAAATATGCCCTTAACAAGTTTCCATCTGTGTCAACGTGTTGTAATTGAAAAATGTATTGTAAAGTTACAACAGGGATCCACTGTAATAATTCCTTTGATAATTTTAAACACTACAATCATGTTCCCTCTCTTAGTAGCTGTTTTGATGAAAGCGGTACACAATACTCCACATGAGGCCTCAAGAGTGCCATATAAAGCTTAAGAATAACGTCTGTACATTTTAATACATAACCTAAGATTGTGGTACCCTTCTTAATCACTTCTGTACAATGTCTTGATGTAGACGATAATGAGTCCCTTGAGACTCCTAGGTCCTTCTCATAAAGGGTACTTTCTACTTTCAGACCTCCTATTGTGTATTTCAGATCTAATATTTTTACATTTAACAGCTCACATTTACTTGTGTTAATTTTTATCAACCACAAATCTGCCTAAGCCTGTATGTTGTCCAGATCCCTCTGTAATGGTTTAACTTATTTTACATTATGACCCCTTCCTTCTAGTTTATTAATTATGGATTTGTCCAGATCGTTTATGCATATTAACAAGTTAGAAAATATATGCATGGCATAACATTCAGGTGCATTCAGTGACTATATTAACTGATATGAAAGTTGCAGCATTTCACATAATTTTAGTTACTTCTAACTAACTTCTTTTAACGAGCCATATTCTAAAATAACTCAATCAATCAATCAATCAACATTTATTTATATAGCACATATTCATACAAAAAAATGTAGCTCAAAGTGCTTTACAAAATGAATAGAGAAATAGAAGACACAATAAAAGATAAACATAAGTCAACATTAATTAACATAGAATAAGAGTAAGGTCCGATGGCCAGGGTGGACAGAAAAAACAAAAAAAACTCCAAAGGCTGGAGAAAAAAATAAAATCTGTAGGGGTTCCAGACCAAGAGACCGCCCAGTCCCCTCTGGGCAATCTACCTAACATGAATCAAACAGTCCTCTTTGTATTTAGCGTTTTCATCGAAGGACCTGATGATGATGGTCACGTAGACTTCTGGCTTTCAGTCCATCAATGTTGGAGCATCATGATGCTTTGAGTAGGTGGTGGTGGCGCAGGCCGCCACCACAAAGAAACCGGAAAAAGAAACAGAAGAGAGAGTAGGGGTCAGTACGGATTTTAGAGCCACCATGAATAGTTATTATGAAGAATTGAACATACAGAGTATCAGTATTAAGTTAAAGTGAAGTTATAAAAAGGCCATGTTAAAGTAATGTGTTTTCAGCAGTGTTTTAAAGTGCTCTACTGTATTTGCCTGGCGAATTCCTATTGGCAGGCTATTCCAGATTTTGGGTGCATAACAGCAGAAGGCCGCCTCACCACTTCTTTTAAGTTTAGCTTTTGGAATTATAAGGAGACACTCATTTGAAGATCTAAGGTTACGATTTGGAATATAACGTGTCAGGCATTCCGATATATAAGATGGAGCGAGATTAGTTAAGGCTTTATAAACCATAAGCAGAATTTTAAAGTCAATCCTGAATGACACAGGCAACCAGTGTAGTGACATCAAAACTGGAGAAATGTGCTCGGATTTTCTTTTCCCAGTTAGGATTCTAGCAGCTGCATAACTGCCATAATTCAATGTAATTACATGTTTTAGTTTACTACATTAAACTGATGGTTTTTTAAAAGTATTTTACAGTGTCATGTTGTCTAAAATGAAGCCTAAATAGTTGCTTTCCTCCTTTATTTATTTCCAGAGAGGTTAGATTTTTGCTTTTTTGTACTTTTATGGTTAACTTATTGTACCTAAATCAACAGGAGGAGGTGCTTCTCTATCAGCTGTTTGCGCACACAACCTCCCCAGCATTGGGCATCTGATCAGCTGTCGGACAAGAATAAAGCAAAATACAGAAAATGAAGAAGATGATGTATCTTTCCTCAAAGTAAAATTTAGAAGGTAAAAATACTAAACTAATTTGTAGTTTAAGTTGCACAAAATGTTTTTCTCTTTTAAGATACACAAGTACACAGATTCACTAATACTTTTTAATGGAAGATTTTGAAATTGCAAAATGTTGTACTGTGTAATCTGTTTGAGATATTTCAAATGTCAACAAAATCAGTCCATGGGGAGCTGAGTTGTTTCATGTGGATAGACTGGCAGATACCCAGACATGGCTACCACAAAATGTGCTTCTTGCATTACTTGCTAATGCACATAAAAAGAGCAGTAGACCCAGCACTAACTTCTGGAGCCCCATGTATAACGCCGTGCATAGAATTCACTCTAAACATGGTGTACGGACAAAATTGGAAATATGCGTACGTACAAAAAAATTCAGATGCATAAAACTGTTTGTAAGCAAAGTTCCACTCACTTTATAAATCCAAATCAATGCACATTTTAAGGCATGTGCACGTGCCTGCTGCACCACCATGTCTAATCCCACATATTTCATATATTTGAATATGCAAATCAATATAAATATTCTCTTCCATTCAATGTTTTGCACATGTGGAACTCTTTACCTCATTACATAAAGGAGTCGTCTACAACTGAACTGTTCAAAACAAGATTAAACACTCATTTCTATTCACTTGCATTATATGACCTTCAGTAATACTGATGGTTTCCTCATTGTGATTATGTAACATTACTTCTATTTATTATTTATTTTATTTATGTTCATTTATTTTATTTCTATTTATGTTAATTGTATGTTTTTTTTCTTTTATTTTATTATTGTAAAGCACTTCGGCCACAGCATTCCTACAGCATGTTGTTTTAAATATGCTATATAAATAAATTTGACATTGACATGGAAAAAAGAAGAATTTCGCAAATGCAAAGTGGAGGCTAGGCAAATCGTACTATTTGTTGGGTTAAGCAGTATAAGCATTATAAGCAACAAAATGGAATTGATGGAGTAACACAGTGTGGTGGAGCCACTTGAAAGTTCAGGTTCAGAAAGTCTCACAATGCCCGAAATAAAAAAGAATTTGTCAGATGTCAAAGTTGATGTGAAAAGGCACAAAACATCTTAAGTCTGGAGTCTGGCTGCCTGGGGTGAGGCCTGTTTTGGAGCAGATTAGTGAGGTTGTGGCCGGTCCCTTTTTTTGTGTGTTTTGTGGCCTGCCTTTGGCCATTTTGTGCTACATCTTCATTACAAATGCCCAATTATGGAAATTTTAGAAACTAGGGCACAGACAAAAATGAGAGAAAACAAAAGAAAAGCTTCAAAGGAAAAACACAGCAAAAATACTGAAAATGGCACAAAATTTCACTCAGCAACCTCCAAATTTATTTTGTCAAATAAGAAGTGGGGGAAAAATTACTTTTTCATTGTAAGAAGCGAACATGTAGAATGCGGTGAATGTCTATTTTATGATTAATGACATACTACAAAAAAGAGAGAAAATGAAAAGAAAAGTTTATTTAAGCAATGCAGGAATGTCAATTTTCACTTTAAGTTGTTGATTGTTAAGCGAAGTGGAGCAGAGTGAAAAATAAACATTTGCAGAATAAATGAAGCTGCTAAAAAGCATCTCAGTCTTAAAAATAAACTGTGGTGCATTTTAAGTTCTGTTTACATAATCAAGCAAACGGTGAAAGCATCTCTGGAGTATTTCAGTGAATTAAGGTGACAAGCTAAGAACTCTGATTGTAAAGACTCTCCATGTGAAATATTAAGGGCGATGTCATATAGTGAATTGACTGAATAAAATATTCCTCTAAAATAAGGCAGCATTTAAGAAAGTTTTATAGTCTCCAATTGTGTTTCCTTTAGGGGGCAATATAGCTCCTTAATTGGAATAAGTTCTTTGGAATTACGGCGTTTTAAGCAACCAGAAACTGTATAGATATAATGTAAAAGCGATATCCCTCTCATAGTGATACGGCGGTAAAAATCACATAAGAGAAAAATAACTTAGCTTTCTTTAATGACGATTTACGTGGCATTACAGACGGGAAGCCATGACAAACTTTATCAAGGTGGGATCTTGATAAATACAGTCTGCCATCTTTCGTCACTGCGCTGAAAGGATTTTCCAGTCGGCTTTGAAATGTTTGACTGCTTGTCCATGTATTTAAACTGTCTTCTTCATGTGTAGGCCCTTCTTTGGTTTCCAAACAAGGAAAGGAAAAAATTCAATTTCATCTCTAACATACAGGAATAGTACAATGCCTATTTTCACAGTTGTCCCCTTCATCCTCCAAACTGCTAGTCTAGTGGTTTCTAAATGCTGACTAGCCCCTGTGTGCTAACTTTGGCCTGCACATGTGAATGAATTTATAAAATAATTTCTTGTACAGAGCACAGTGACTTTAAACTTACATTCATGTTGCAAATTGTGTGTAAGTTCAAAGCAAACCTGTCATAGACTAGTTCTACGTACCAAAGTTCTTCCAAAAAGGCCCACTAGAGAGGGAATTCCCATCAAAAACGCAGACTAGACACAAAAAAAGGGCCTTGTAGAATCTTTATAAAATAAATGATTTAATCTTATTCTAACCACGAAGCTCTGTGGAGTTCAAAGGTAAAGTGAAGTTGCCTGTAACAGGAAGTCAATCCAAATCAAACAAATCCAAATACAGATTCCAAGAGCAAGGCTAAAAACAGAGGAGAAAGAAAGAAAAATACAGAAAAACACAAAAGTACAAAGCACAGCAGATGACACAAGGACTCACCAACTGCAGAGCACGGAGAAAGCCACTTAGTGAACTTCTAGAAGATTTGATGAATTACCTCCCTTCATATGCACTTCATATGTATTTGATCTGAAGATTAAAATGCTCAGTTCTGCAAAATAAACAGTGTGCTGCTTATAAAGTTGGACACGACTCCAACAAGAGAGACACATATTTTGTAAAGATTTCGAAGATACCTCACAGCAAAAAGAGCCTTAGTGAGTCTAGTTGTGTTCATTTCTTTCTACAGTCTCTTTGCTACAGTATGCACAGTGCCTATAAAAACTGTTCAATCTCTCTTGAAGGTTTTCATAATTTATTGTTATACAACCTTGAATCATAGTGGATTTAATTTGTCTTTCTGGACACTGATTAACCTAAAAATACTCTTTAACATCAGAGTGACAACAGATCTCTGGAAAGAGAGCTAAATGAATTAGAAATATAAAACACAACATCATTTTTCATATAAGTATTCATCCATTTCCAGTCAGAATTCAGCAGATGCACCTTTGGCAGCCATGACAGTCGTAGGAATTTGTGCACAGGTCTCCCTTTATCAGTTTTGCCTTTTTTCTTCATTCTTCTTTGCCAAACTGCACAAGCTCTGTCGGGTGTCATAATGGTTCATCCCACTGCTTTCTTCTGAAAGCTCCTTTGGCTTTTAATCTGTTCAGCAGACATGATCACATCCTCACATGGAACTCCTACAACATCTTATAGTCCTGCTCAAAAGGGCTAATACTGCCATATTCCATCCTCTTCCCTCTGCAAAAATACTTCTGTCTTTCCATACTGTCCCACTCCGTTTAATCCTGCTGTTTCCAGCTGGTGCCCGCTAATTACTGCACCTCCTCTGCTTAAGCAGTAATTACTTTATTAAGCGAGCACATGCACTTGCTTGTACATCCTACACCAGTTAAACCGATGAGTTGTTCTAAAATCAATAATAAATATAACCATTAAAATACACCTCATACTTGTTTCACCACAGATTGCGATGGCAATCTGCGATGGCTCTGGACATTCACAATGTGGCATTGAAGCCATTCCTGTGTAGCATTGCTTTATGCTTGGGGTTGTTGTTTTGCTGGATAGCAAATCTCCTTCCAAGATGTAGGTATCTTGCAGACTGCTTCAGGATTTCTTCCAAGATTTCTCTATTTTTTGCAGCGTTCATTTTCCCCTCACAAGACCTCTAGGGCTTTCAGCATAGAAGCATCCCCACAGTATGATGTTCCCACCACTAGGCCTCGCAGTGGGAGTTTAAAAATGTGCAAACATGGCATTTGGTCTGATGACCAGAAAGCTAAGTTTTGGTCTCATCAGACAACAGAACCATCTTCCAGCTGACATCAAAGTCTCCCATGTGCCTTTTGACTAAACCTATAGGAGATGTCGTGAATTTTTTTAAACAGTGGCATTCCCTTTGTTACGCTCCATTAATACTGTGACTGGTGCTGTGACTGGGTGAAGAATCCACTTCAGAGTTCTCATAGATTTCTTGGTGGTCTCTCTCAATTACTTTTCGTTCCTCCATGGTCACTCAGATTTAATTGGACAGCCTGTTCTAGGCATATTTATGATTCGTGCTTGATTTAACGGGATATTCAGATTCTTGCCTCCTTCCCATGACTTGTGCTTTTCATGTGCTGGAGCAGCGGTTCTCAAATGTTCCCCCTTTTCTACCTGGAATAATTCTGCGCCCCCTGCATTATATGAGATAGACGAGAATAACCCATGATATAACTAACAAAGGTATGATACTCGCGTGGTGTCGCGGTATCCAATCATTTTTACTTCCATAAGATTTGCATGTGTTCGGCTAACTTTGATGAAATATTTGCAATTTATTTTTTTTTAAGTACTTTAATAACTGTTAAAATGGCTTGTGTGGTTTTTGGTAGTAATTCTAATCCCAAAAACAAAGAATAAATTATTTATTCTCATTTAATATTTTTTTTTTATGTAAAGAAATGATTAAATATGTTTTAATTTTAAAAAATATCGTAAATGAGGACACCGATGAAGTCAATCTGCGCAAGACGAACGTATTTTCGTCCGACAAATATTCTACCGCTGTTAGTTGTATCATGAAAATATCCCAATACGCAGTAAATTATTTAACTCAATTTGGCAATATTGTCTACGCTGCCAATGTGGTGCAGTCGCGCCACATTATCACCTGATCTACTGTTAACTGAATGTTCGCGACAGATACCGATACGATTCAAACTTTCTGGATTGAAAATACGCGACTATAAAAGCAGTAGCAGCGGCAACGCTCTTCATTGAAATAAACTTCAAATAGAAAAGGAGCTCAGAGTGTCTCTAATCTCAAATATCAAACCAAACCTGGACAGGCTGTGTACTTTAAAGCAGGCACATATTAGTCATTAGATCTATGCCTTAGAAATGTTTTATTTTAGTTATAATGCATTTGTTTTGATCATATGTTTGCAAATTTAAATTTAAAATAAAAATATAAAAAATGTATTTTGATGTCTTGTTCATTTATTCGACACCCCCCTTATACAGCGTCAGTACACCCCAGGGGGGCACGCCCCACAGTTTAAGAATTGCTGGGCTGGAGTATTCTTTGTCTTCTATTGACAGGCCACCATACTTACTGTCCACAGGTTGTCCCTTGCACATTCAGGTGAATTTAGACTACAATCAAATGAAACCCCAGGCAGGTGATCCCCATTGAACTATTGTTGGGATTTCTAAAAGCAATTGGCTGCACCAGTGATGGTTTAGAGGTTTCATGTTAATAGAGGTGAACACTTCCTTTAAATGATGAATTAGTTTGTGTTTTTTATTTTTTTTTTTTTTACTAATTTGGACCTTTTTGCCTTTTTGCAGAAATCTGCTTTGACTTTGACAGTAATAGGTCTTTTTCTGTTCATTAATGTCAGAAAAGGCTAATTAAATTGACTGAAATTCAGTGTTCTATAACAACAAAATGTTAAAACTTCCAGGGGGTGAATGCTCTTTATAAGCACTATATTTTAGACTCTGTGTGGATTTTTAATCTCCATTGAAACGCTACTGTTTAAGTTAAAATAAAAACTAATGGAGTTAAGTCACCAAAAAAATTAATAAGAAATAGTCAAAATTGTAGAAAACTAAACTGAAAATGAAATAACAGGTGAAGATAGTATAGAAAAAAAATGTATAAAGATGGAAATAAAATAAGATATGATTGTAGTAAGATCTTTCAAAATGAGTCAGTCATGTCATCTTATTTCCTAGCCTGCTTAATCCAGACCAGGATCTCCAGGGGTGCTGGAGCCCATCTTAGCTAGCATAGGGCAGGGACAAACCCTGGACAGCGTGAACACACAAACACACACTATCGTCAATTTAGCATCACCTATTCACCTTCACTGAAAGCTTGCTTTTTCCTGCATACTAGCTTTGGAGCCTGCCGTTGCCATTGTCCAACATGAGGACAAGAGCTGTGCCAAAGAAAGTCAAAGAAGCCATCATGAGGCTGAAAAACAAGAATAAAACCATTCAAGACATCGATAAAACCTTAGAATTACCTGAATCAACTATCTGGAATATCATTAAAAAGAAAGAACACACTGGTGAGCTCAGTAAGGGACTGGTATGTCAAGGAAGACCTCCAATGATAATAACAGTGAAAGATTCTCACTATGGCACAGAAAGAAAAAACCCAAACACCTATCAGCAGTAGACTTCATGAACAGAAATACAGAGAACACACTGCAAGATTCGAACCACAAAAACAGGTGACAGATTACAGTTAAAAGTGCCTGCAGAATTCTGGGAAAAGGTCTTGAGGATAGACGAGACAAAGATGAACCTGCAAAAGAGTGATGGCAAGAACAAAGTGTAGAGACCTAAAGGAACTGCCCAAGATCCAATGCAGAATACCTCATCTGTTAAATATGGTGCTGGGTTATTATGGCTTGAGCATGTATGGCTGCCACAGGTCCTGGCATTCTTCACTGATGATGGAACTGCTGGCAGCCGTGGCACAAGGAATTCTGAGGTGGAGAGAAACATCTGATCTGCTCAAGTTCCGACAAATTTCTCCAAACTCATTGGACGGCGCTTCATCCTACAACAAGGTAATGAATCTAAGACTGCTGAGGCAACACACACATTTTCAAAGCTCACAAATGGAAAATGCTTGAATGGCCAAGCCAGTCACCCAAATTAAATCTAAATGCGCAGGCCTTCCACATGCTGAAGAAGGACAAGCCCCCAAAACAAGCAGGAGCAGAAGATGGCTGCATTAGAGACTGAACAGCATCATCAGAGAAGACCCTCAGCAGCTAGTGATGTCTATGAATCACAGACTACAAGCAGTCCTAAATATTACTGCCTTAATGGGCCTGTCCCCAACATTATGGTGTCTTGGAATGGAGGCAGCCATGTAAAAAAAATGTTGCCATTTATACACACTGTGACTGAAATGTATGCAAATACCCTTACATGAAAGTCTGCAATGTGCGCTTTAGTCACAATGTCTGAATTGTTGGAGTTGGAATGTTAAACAAGCCATGAGGTGAGTGAGATTTCGCGAGATGAAGGGTTGATTTATGGTACTAATGTCTCTTTCTCTCTCTTTCATCACAACCAAAGAAGACAAATAATGATTCTATTCATTCACTCACCACCTTTTCCTTATTCACAAAATGGTCACCAAACATCAATTCCAGTTCAGACTCCTGGTGTTAATATCACTTCTGGTCCTCCAGTAATGATGTCACTTCTGGTTCCATCCTGATGACGTCACTTCCGTCCAACAGTTTTGACGTCACTTCTGGCTCCTGATGATGACATCACTTCTGATCGCTTCCTCATCATCCGACAGCCATTTTCTGAATAAATAATGCCATTTTTCCATTGACCAGTGATTCTCTGCTGAAGTCTCTCAGTCAGCCTCCACAGGAAAGCCAGGCTCCCTATCTGCCAAGCTTTACCTGAACATATGGTTTGAAGATGTTTTCTGTCCCCCCATTGGTCTGAAGTAGGGCTGTTTGGAACTGCCTTGTATCAAAAGCCTTTAAGTACCACCGCACCCTATTGGCTCAAGGAGTTGGACAGAAAATCTATAAATTTGCTTGCTTTTTCTCACCCTCTCTCTCTTACCAAACTGATGAAAGACCATCTCACACCATGAACTGAAAAGGGCAACACAATGAAGAGCACAGCTTGGCAGCCATATTGAGACAGACATGCTGCCTGTTCTGAAGAAAGCTGGCCACAAAATGATGCCTTAACTAGAGACATTTAAAGTAACTAACAAGTCTGTGTGCCATCTGAAACTACACATTACCATTTATCAGGTTGTAAGGTTGGCAATATTCAAATGTACTTTGCATAATATTATTATTGATGAATATTATCAATAATATATTATTTAAAATTGTAACTTAACTCCTGCTTGTCTTTTACTACACCTAATTGCCTGAGGTTATACATGTTGAAGGGAAGGTGGGGAGGTGTTATATGGTACAATACCTTATAAACAGTGGTACGTCTATGAGATTTGGGGCATTCTGACAGAGGCTATATCTTAATAATACAAAAGGTGAAAGTAGAGCAATAGAACTGTAGAACTGAAATGTAAAGACTGGTTAAAAAGACTAAAGCCACTACAGTCTAAAGAGGGGTCTCCTTGCTTGGCACCAAATAACATTCTAAGATTCAGTTAGATGTAATGATGATCAAGGCATAAGAGATGCGACGGTATCTCTTAACAACTGTTAATCTTTGTTAAGTTTTTAGAACTAAGAAAGGTATCAAATTAAATAGGATTTGATGGAGGATTAAAATATAGTAAGTGAGTCAGAATGCACATCTATAATTACCTCCTTAAAGCAGATAAATAATTGGCCTAATATATAATGAATTTTTTTTTATTATTTTTTAAGAAGCTTCTTTACAGATACATCCAAATGTGTTCAGGATTTTATCGGGTGAGGGCAGTAGTACTCAGTAATGATGGTGATAGAGAGTAGCAACATGTTGCATGTTGACTAGCACATGTGTTTTATCTTGAGAGCTGTCTCTTTGTCACAAAAGGCAGTAGATTAGCCTCCTAGCTTTTTTTATCATTGAAAAAGAACAATTGCTCTTAAACTCTACCTTAGTTTATTGACCTTGTTTCACTTATACATCTCATAATACTCTGTGATGGTGCAGGTCGGCTCCATGGTACCAGTCCTTTCTGGGAGCCTCTTAAACCCTCCACCATTGATAACGTAACCAAGGGATGAGCCCGGGCAAATGAGGACACATACATATTGCAAGGGGTAGGTGCAAAAAGGTGAATAGTTCTTTTATTTAAAAAAATCACAAAAATAAAAACAAAACCAAATAAATAGTGCAGTGCATTTTTTTCTTAATAAATAAATTTATTAAAACAGAGTTCATGGAGGTTAAAAATAGGTTAGTACATTTTCCTTTAAAACGAGGTTAAAACTCCCAAATCCCAAACAGACAGAAGACTAATTGGCAGTTCAGCCAACCTTCTCCGCAAGGTTCGGGTCCCTGCACCTCCCAGCAGGGCCGAACCCCACTCCTCCTAGGCTTGTTCTGAGTTTATTTGCAGATAAATCACACAAATTAATAGTAGAAGTTGAAGAGATGAAATTATACAACCCAAACAGAGTCCCTGCAGCAATCTACATATCAGGTAGTCAGCCTTTAAGTTATAGAGGAGCAGTCTTTCTCTTTTGTTGTCTCTGCAGACCAAAAATTGGGAAAACCTGTCTGATTCACCCGTAAAGACATCACTTCCTGTTCTGGTGCCCAGAAAAACATCACTTCCGGTTCTGTCACCCAGAGGAATGTTACTTCTGGTTCCGCAATGTCACTTCCGGTCGTGGCCTTTAAAGCTGCCATGTTTTGAAGAATAAGTCCATTCAGTTCAGGACTCGATTCAGTGCGCATGAGTGCTCATTCAAAACCCTTTTGCAGCCAGGGACAATATATGGGTGGCTGCCCCAAACCTTTTTGTGTGTGTTGAGGCTGTTCATCTCACACTGGCAAACAGCTTAAAAGCTGCATCAGCTGGAATTGGTTACTGATAAGTTGTCAAATGTTCTTATTACTCTGCAGTGAGAGCACTTTGATTATTACCACATGGCTGAATAAATTAGAATATTATTAGAACAAAAATTGGCAGTTACGCATATAAAGTTACAAAATAAATGCAAACATTTCTAAATTACCAATGAATGTAATTCCCATACCAACAATTTTTCTGAATAGAGAATAAATAAAGGAAAAAATACCAGTTAATAAAAAAATAAGATCTGTGGTTGGGAAAACTGATCATTTCATTGCTGACTGGGAAACATTTTTGGGAACAAAGGCTGAGTGACTGAATTTTCAGACCACTGATCTAATTCAAGTTAAACATTCTCAAAAACATTATTAAAGTAAATCCAGCAAGATTGTCTAAAACAAATAGAGAGTCGCATAAAGTATTCATGGCTACTAGTGGAAACTCCAGGGCAAAGCATTCAAGGCAGACACCAAGAAGACGAAGAAGGGAATCTGAAACAATCTACTGACATGGAGACCTTGATAGTAAAGTATTTTGAAAGTGTGTAGGTGTGGAATTGGGAAATTTAAGCAAACAAGGTGTATTCTATTGTTTAAACAGTATTACTGTATTAAACACAGGAGTAAGTATAGTATAAAATACAGAAGAGAAAGATCAACACCCTGATGAATAATGCATACTAGTCACTCCTTGAAGTTTCCCTGTTTTACATGACATTGCAGCAATTAATCAATGTCTTGCTTGGCTCTCTCATTAAGATTCCCAGCTCTGGTGCAAAACACAGTTTACACTTTATACATATCTATAGCTGACATGCTTTTAAAAGAGCATGTCACAAATAACACTTATTTCGATAAAATAGAATTAGAGCGACCTTATATTGTTTTTTAGAAAATGCAGCTGTAGATTACAAAGCTGTGAAAAATATTTTGTAGAACTTAAGGTAGAGAATTAATTTCGCTTTGCTTAAATCTGTGGTTTTGCATTGTAAATGATCAGATATTGGAAATTGGAATAAATGAAATACATAGTTTTAGAGCAGATGCTGACAGACAAAATCAAAAATATTACAGGTCTTTATATTAAATGTTGCAAATCATTTATTCAGTTCTTTCCGCTTCTTCTCACTCTTCCATTCTCCCACTGTCTCCTTCCACCATCACCTCTATCTCTACCCTAATCTCCTCTGCTGTCCCTCCTCCTGACCACTTCTCCTCTCTCGATATCAATTCTGCTACAGACTCCCAGTGCTCAACTCTGTCCTCCTGTCTTGACATATGCCTGTTCTGTCTCTTCCAGGCCTGCACGTGAAAGACCCTCCTGCCGCTGACTTTCTGGAGCATTTCTCAGTCAAAGGACTGAGCTTAGGACAGCTGAAATGAAAAGGAGGAAGAAGGCTCAGGAAGACCCAGTTAAGTACCAGTCCTTTCTAACATCCTTCTCTTCTGTCCACCACCAATACTAAGGTTAGTTTCTATCTGAACAATGCTGACACAGACTCTGCGTTCTTTACTTCCTCCTGCAGCCTCCTTGGCTTCTGATAACTTTACTCCCTTTTTCCAACAACAACAAGAACATTTATTTTTATAGCACATTTTCATTAAAATGAGGCAGCTCAAGCGGCATGGTGATGCAGTGGTAGCGCTGCTGCCTCACAGTTAGGAGACCCGGGTTCACTTCCCGGGTCCTCCCTGTGTGGAGTTTGCATGTTCTCCCCGTGTCTGCGTGGGTTTCCTCCGTGTACTCCGGTTTCCTCCCACAGTCCAAGGACATGCAGGGTAGGTGGATTGGTGATTCTAAATTGTCCCTAGTGTGTGCTTGGTGTGTGGGTGTGGGTGTGTGTGTACTGCGGTGGGTTGGCATCCTGCCGGGGATTGGTTCCTGCCTTGCGCCCAGTGTTGGCTGGGATTGACTCCAGCAGCCCCCTTGTGACCCTGTGTTCGGATTTGACGGGCTAGAAAATGGATGGATGGATGATGCAGCTCCTGCTTTACAGGATGACAAAAGAGAAAAAAAGACAAAATATATGAGAAAATAAAATTAGGCAATACAAATTTAAATAGAATAAAAGTAAGGTCCGATGGCCAGGGAGGACAGAAAAAACAAACAAAAAAAAAATCTGCAGGGATTTTGATGCCACGAGACCACCTAGCCCACACTGGGCATTATAGCTAAAACATAAATAAATAAAGTTTGAGAAAATTACTACTCATCAATTCAGAAACACAAGTAAAACATTGTGTCAGTGAATCAAGAGAGTCGGGGTCATCAGGTGCTATTGATAAATACAGTTGTGTGTCATCAGCATAGCTGTGGTAGCTCTTGTTATGCCCCAAGATAATCTGACCTAATGGAAGCATGTAAATCGAAAAGAGCAGCGGACCCAGGAGAGATCCTTGTGGAACACCATATAGAATATCATGTGTCTTTGAAGTATAATTACAACAACTAACAAAGAATTTTCTACCTGCCAGGTAGGACTCACACCAATTTAAGACACTGCCAGAGAGGCCAATCCATTGATTAAGGCGATTTCTATGAATATTGTGATCAATGGTATCAAATGCGACACTCAGATCTACTTTGTAAGAGGATGAGAACAGATAAATGGCCTCTGTCTGCATTTACCCACAAGTCATTTACTACTTTGACGAGTGCAGTTTCTGTGCTGTGATTTGTTCTGAAGCCTGACTGAAACTTATCAAGAACAGCTTGTTTATTGAGGTGGTCATTTAGCTGCATAATGACGACCTTCTCTAGAATTGTACTTAAGAAAGGCTCTACCTAACTTCCAGTTTTATTACTGGGCAGCAAATATACAGGTGATAAGAACCTGGACACAAATAGAAGAACATACACAGGCTTGGACCGCAATAGAAGTAAAATCTTGCGGTACTTCTTTGTATTCCTTGCTCTGTGCTCCAATAAACACACGTTATCGGCAATATACAAATAACCCAATTGTGCTCCACTCACTTAGAATCTGAAACCAATGTAGAAAGCATTTTAAGACGGAGAAGCTTCTATCTGTGGCACCTCTGCAAGAGAACCACCTCTTTCAACCTTCACAAACATATGCAGTTTTTAATATCTGGAAAAAATTTGGAATTAACTTGCTTAGAGATCTTTATATAGACAACGTCTTTGCATCCTATGAAAAATTACATTCCAAATTTAACATTCCAGCTACACATTTCTTTCACTATCTTCAAATCAGGAACTTTGTTAAACAGAACCTTCCAGATTTTCCTCATCTTGCACCCTCAACTATGCTGGAAAAATTATTGCTCAATTTCAAGGAGTTAGACTTCATCTCTACAATATATAAAATCGTTTTACAATCCCTCCCTTTCAAAGATCCAAGAGTACACTGGGAAAAAGATCTCTCAATTAATATATCAGAAAAGGAGTGGAAAGTAGCAATGCAGAGAATTCACTCGAGCTCCATATGCGCAAAGCATAAAATTATACAACTTAAAATTATATATTGAGCACATCTGTCTCGACTAAAACTCTCCAAAATGTTTCCAGGGCATGATCCAACCTGCGAACGTTGCCACCAAGTCCCAGCCTCAACAGGTCACATGTTCTGCTCCTGCACCAAATTAACATCATTCTGGACAAACATTTTTAATGACCTCTCAGACAGTCTTGGACTCACAATCCCTCCTAACCCATTAACAGCTGTGTTTGGGGTTCTTCCAGAGGGGCTTAAAGTGGAGAAAGACAAACAAATTGTGATTGCATTCACTACACTGTTGGCACGCAGACTTATTCTGATAAACTGGAAGAACCCAAACTCTCCTCTTTAAGTCAGTGGGAAACCGATGTGTTATATTATTTGAAATTGGAAAAAATCAAATACTCAGTTAGAGGATCCGTACAGACCTTTTTCAAAACATGGCAGGATCTAATCAGTAATATTTTAAAATAAGTTCATAAAGCACAGAGAATTTTTTTTAAATTAGGTATGTTTACAAGCCTTAAATTTAACGTTGTTTGGCTTGCTCTCTCTCTCAGGGGTGGGGATCGATCTGTTCTTAACTCAATTTTTCTTTTTGTAAAATCTTGATTGCTTTGTATGGATTGTAATAAAATTAATAAAAATAAAACAAAAAAAAGAAGGGCAGGTTAGAAATAGGTCTAAAATTTTCAAAAGTAGAGGAGTCGAGATTTTTTTATTCCAGGAAAAGATGCCTTGCTGTCACTCCCTGCCACTGACGTTTCCAATCTCCTTCCAAATCACCCCACTTGGCCCCATTCCCTCACATCTCCATCATGCTATCTTTCCCTCACCCATTTCTGCAATTTACACAAATCATTAACACTTCACCCAGCTCAAATACCTTTCCTACCATGCTCAGACACACTCTGATAACCGCACTGTTCTGAAAACTGACACTTGATCCATCCAAAATTAGGAATGACAGGCCTGTCGCTCTCCTTTCCTTTCCTTCCAAAACACTTGAACACGCTGTGTCTAACCAGGTCTCTTCTTTCCTTGTACAGAACGAAGAGCTCAATCCAAACCAGTCTGACTTCAAAAGGAACCATTCTACTGAGACAGAGCTACTGAATGTTGTCAACTAGCTATGGTTAGCTGTCACCGGTCCTGGTCCTTCTGGATCTCTCCTCTGCCACTGACACAGTCAAACATGAGATCCTTCTTGCCACCCTACTCTCAGATTGTTCGGGGTCATCTGTGCCTGCCCTGCCTGTCCTGTCTTTACACCTCTGGTTTGGTGCGGGATAACAGAAACAATCACACAAGGAATATCCATCCATTTTCTAACCCGCTGAATCCGAACACAGGGTCATGGGGGTCTGCTGGAGCCAGTCCCAGCCAACACGGGGCACAAGGCAGGATCCAATCCTGGGCAGAGCGCCAACCCACCACAGGGTGCACAGACACACACACACACACACCATGCACACACTAGGGACAATTTGGAATCATCAATGCACCTAACCTGCATGTCTTTGTACTGTGGGAGGAAACTGGAGCACCCAGAGGAAACCCAAGCAGGGAGGACCCACGAAGTGAACCACTACCACTGCGCCACCGTGTCGCCCATATGAAAGAAAAGTACTTGGCATATCTGAAGTTTATTCCTAGTAGCAGTGTTATTACTTTTAAGTCACCACAGCGTTTGCAGTTGTAGTTGTTCTACTTGTAATGTGAGTGGAAATCTCAAAATTGGATGATTACAATAAAATGGTATGTGATACGAAGATGTAAAAAGGTTTTTTTTGATGATCTGGTAAGTTCACAAGTTACACCCAAAACTGATCAGGAAGCACACCTGTGCATCTTTGTGATTAAGGAAGACAACTGGATACTCCAATGGAAAACTCACGCTAACTCGGAAAAAATGTGCAAACTCCACACAGACAATGACCAAGAACTGGATTCGAAAGCAGGAGGCTGGACTGTGAGACACAAACACAAATCACTACACCACTCCGCTATCATTTTGTAGTGAAACAAGCGATTTAAGTTTTATTTCAAGCACATGTAAATATTTATTATGAACTGTAAAAAAGAAGATCTTACAAGGATATGCTAAGCACTGCACTGTTTTTCATGAAAACGACTCCCAACGTGTATGTGAAAAACCAAAAGTACTCAAAATGTATTTCTTTCTGTCATGAAGTGATTTGTTTTTCACTAATCCGGATGTCTCTATTTGTCTCTTAACTTATGTTCAAAAAGTAGGCTTAATGCATCAAAGACGTGCTGCTATGATACATTATTTGTTCAGCCTTGAACAGCTTATTGATGAAGGATCTTTCTTATTCAGATAAAAGGCTCAATGTATTCTGAGCTAAAATCCTCTTTTTGTACAGTCTATTAACTAATTTTTCTCCAGTAAGCTTGTTTTTTTTTACTTTGGTGAATATCCACCATTTCTGTTAACTGGCTTTAAGCAAACAGTAGAATTTTGCTCTGAAAGAGAAGCTTTAAATGAAAGACATTGTTTAAATATCTTTCTCTAATTGATTCATACTAAGCGCCAATCGCCTACAGTGCGTATATCTTACTAAATCTTAATTAAACAGCAAAAATTATTTTTTATCTGAAATGTATTTAATCACATCAAATTTATATTTTTTGCTAAGTGCCTCATTTTAGCTAAATAACTAATTTGTTTGAACAGATGACAATCTCAGCACACTTCTACTTATAAGATAATGGATTTTAAATTGTTCACAGTTTTCATAGTAACTGAAGCAGATAAAAAGAGAAAAAAGGTAATCTTAGGCTCATGGGCCGCAAGACCAGAAAAGTAAGGTAACTTTCTTGCTTTTAAATTAAGAGATAATTACGTAAATGTATGGTTAACAGCCATTTCTAAAGTAAAACAAGTGTTTGATGGTGAGTAGTGGGATTCAGATAGGAGTGCCTACAGTGCCATCAAGCCCACACTGGTCCAAGTATCTATTTCTGTTTATAGAAAAAACATCCAGCCAATTTTCATTTTTATTTTTCCCACTACTTGACAGTTTTTTTTAGTATTTAGTACTTACCGTCCATTAGGACCTAATTGGTCTCTTCCAAGCACAAGTACCGTATTTTCCCAAAAATAACACCGGCTCTTATATTAATTTTCTAATCCCAAAGATGCACTAGGGCTTATTTTCAGGGGATGTCTTATACTGTATTTATTCATGTACAACAATCTACATTTATTCAAATGTAGTCATGTCATCTTCTTCTGGAATATCGTCATACCTCTCCACATTCAAACCCTGAATTCCACCCTGAATTTCTCTCTTATGCAGCAATAGAGCTATCCTTACAGTAAATGACCACTTCTTGTCCAAGCAGCCTGCTTACAGTGTATTGTCAGTGATTTTATCCCATGAATTCTTCGCCCAAGTCATGACATCTTGCAGGCTAGGCTTCACAAAGCTCCCACACTGGTTTCTCTCCATTCTGTTTTCAATGTAATCACTGACTTCCATGAGCAGATGTTCCTTGAATGGCTTCTTTATTGCCATATCAACAGTCTGGAGATACAGTAGGCAGTCACTCCTGCAGGAATCACTATTTGATCTATTCTTCTCTCTGCAAGGACATTCTTCATGTCTTTAGCGCGGTGAGTGCTGGCTGATTTCCAGACTGATAGACCTCTTTGGCCACCTCGCAAGACAAGTGGCAACATCTAATCGACCCATTTCCTTATAACTGCTTGTGTGCACCAGGCCATCTCAGTTTCAAGGACATAAATTCCTGAAACACGTTCAATCTTAACTTTCTTGCCCTTAGTGATGATTAGAGGTATGGCTTTCTTTCCATCCAGACAAACTGCCAAAATGCAGGTAACCCGTGCAGGGAATGTAGATTCTGATCACCCCTCTGATCAATTGTCGTTTGAGATTCATCCAGTTTCATCCATAGCAATCATGTGGGAGAGTTGGTATTAAGAAAAGTCTATGCCATCAACAAAGGACTTGTATTGCAAGTGGACATTTAATAATTTCAGTGTCTTCCAGCTTGAACAGTGTTGTTGATCTTCTTAGAGACAGTTCATGTCGCTGAAGGAAGCCATCCAGACAGTGTTTTGATCCTTTGAATTCTTCTGGGGATATGTGTAGCTGTGATGCCATTGCAAAGGCAAATGCTTGAATATCAGCCCTGTGCACAACCAAAGCATTTGCTCTCCTGTCAGCAATCCATTCACAGATGATGTCTTCTAGCTCATGAAATAATGGTTACCAACCTAATCCACACTTGCGCTTCTTAGCATTTCCCTCATCCACCTGTTGACTAAGGTTAACGTACTCTGCTTGCCATTTTTGGACCATCCAGAAATCTAACTTCTTCTCTTTGCAGAAAGCCATGAGATTCTTACCCTGGGAGTCCTCCATGATCCCTTTCTTGTACTCTTTCTTTTTGCACTCATCTTGTCCATGGCTAAAAATATTACTCCTTCAAATCTACTATTAAATCAAGTGTCAGCTGTTTCTAAGGAGCCTTACTTTCCAGCTGACAATCTTGACTAGGGCTTATATTACAGAGCAGCCTGAAAATCATGCTAGAGCTTATTTTCAGAGTAGGTCTTATTTTCAGATAAATACGGTATACGTAAAAAGCAAAAGAAAAATTAACTTAGGCTTTTACTCCCATGGAGGTCGTGGTTAAGGTCTACTCCACCCAAACATGTTTTTTTTTTGCCCCATTTAGTTTGTAGTGTTGATTGAGAGTACCATGCTTTCATACAGAACAAACATTAAAAAAAAAAGTTTCTGATAGAATAGCCAATGTTGGACAACAGCAAGCAATCAAGCAATGTAAAAAACATCCATGAAACAAATCTCATGTTTCTTGTGTTACATAGTCCATATTTAAAGTCATCCAGTTGTATGCTCACAACACCCTAAACAGGTGTTTTTTTTACTAAAACATTGCTCTTGTAAATGAAAATGGAAGACATTGAGCATTTGAATTGTAGTCCTGCCTCCTTACATTCCAGTGATATTCACAGTGGTGAGCCACAACCGAAGTACTGTGCCTCAGAGTTATTTAATAGCAGTTTATGAAATTGCATGGGTGAACTGACCTCCTGCATCTGCATAGCAGCCCTGTTCAAAACTCCACTCCATATCTGAGATGTGTTTAGATTTGCAGCAAGTGCCCAGCCAATGGAAACCACCACATGTTATTCCATTAGCAAAAAACTAAAAACTGCAAAGCTTTAAGTGACTTCAGGCCTTAACTTCTTATATCATGAAATCCTTTGAGAAGTTAATTAAGAGACAACTACTAATCAAAAGCTAGGCCGATCTGGACCTGCACCATACATAGCTATGACAAGCTATGTCACTACACTGGTTACCTGTGTCATTCAGAATTGACTTTAAAATTCTGCTTATGGTTTATAAAGCCTTAAATAATCTCGCCCCATCTTATATATCGGAATGTCTGACACCTTATATTCCAAATCGTAACCTCAGATCCTCAAATGAGTGTCTCCTTAGAATTCCAAGAGCTAAACTTAAAAGAAGTGGTGAGGCGGCCTTCTGCTGCTATGCACCTAAAATCTGGAATAGCCTGCCAATAGGAATTCGCCAGGCTGATACAGTAGAGCACTTTAAAACACTGCTGAAAACACATTACTTTAACATGGCCTTTTTATAACTTCATTTTAATCTTAATTTAACTTAATCCTGATACTCTATATGTTCAATTTCCTCAAAATAACTATTCATGGTGGCTCTAAAATCCGTACTGACCCCAACTCTCTTTTCTGTTTCTTTTTCTGGTTTCTTTGTGGTGGCGGCCTGCGCCACCACCACCTACTCAAAGCTTCATGATGCTCCAACAATGATGGACGGATTAAAAGGCAGAAGTCTATGTGACCATCATCTTCATCAAGCCCTTCCGTGAGAACCCTAAATCCAAAGAGGACTGTTTCATTTATGTTAGGTAGAATGCCCAGAGGGGACTGGGCGGTCTCATGGTCTGGAATCCCTACAGATTTTATTTTTCTCCAGCCGTCTGGAGTTTTTGTTTTTCTGTCCCCCCTGGCCATTGAACCTTACTCTTATTCGATGTTAATTAATGTTGATTTATTTTGTTTTCTTATTGTGTCTTTTATTTGTCTGTTCTTTATTATGTAAAGCACTTTGAGCTACTGTTTGTATGAAAATGTGCTATATAAATAAATGTTGTTGTTGTTGTTGTTGTTGAAGGGTGGAGGATGCCACAGTGGTACTCAAGAATTTACTGTATGAGAATTTCGAAGAATCGAAAAACCACACAAGATATCTGTTTATAGATTTCTCGTCAGTTTTTAATACAATCTAACTCCACTTTGCAGTTGATAAACTGATTGATCAATTCTGTTTAGACCTGGTCTCGCAGGGCCAGACATGATCTGTTGACAACCGGTTAAAACGTTTGTAGTGATCAGTGGCAAAATCCTGCATCGCAAATGCTAAAACCATAGGATTTCTCCCTAAAACGTCCAACCCCGATTCCTCCTGTGTGTGCATTTTAAACTGTCACAGGGATTTCTGGGAGAAAGAAAAAGATAATGAACAAAAGACTGGACGCTGAGAGAAACTAAAAAGCTAAAATTGCTGTTATCCATTCTGGAGCTGACCAGCACAAGGGAACTGTGGCTTAAGAATTAATTTTCATGTTGTAATGAGTGCTGCGACAGTGAAGACAGACAGACACACACGTGGACCACCGCAGCTACTGTGCTCCCTGTCTGCTGCAATATCTTTCTGTCATTTTAACTACAATACACTACACTATATGACTATATGGCATTGTGTTCTATGGATCTACTACGTGTTAAAGTACTATTTCATCAGGGTGTGTCTGCATTTCCAATTAGACAATAATGTTACATTTCTTTAGTTATTCTTTTAGACGTGCAGTCAGATGATGGATGCTGTGCAGCTTCATCTGTGCGTCTACTGGTGTCATCAGGCAGGTTTGTTGATTTGGGTGTTTTGAGTACTGGTTCTTCATTATCGGCTCTATTAACGGCAGCCCGTTTGACACAGTGCAATACACCTTTTACTTCTAATGTATATTTTGCAGTTCCTGTTTTCATGAATACTAGAGGGCTTTGCTTTGCTCACCTACTCCCACCCCCTCCCATGATTGTAAAAAGGGGGCTGAACGCACCCCAAGGAGATGTGGCCGCTCCTCTAAAACCCATCTTAAATGGTGATACAATGGTAAACAAATAACGCTTTTTTTTTACCTCCTCTTTGCTCAATCAGCTGCTGGCTTGCTGCTGCTGTCGTGCTGCGTGATCTGCATTTTGTGCTGCACTTCGAACATTTAAAAGCCTGTACAGCAGCTGTACTTTTGTCTCACTGCATTGTCTCTCTTCTCCCCCAGACATCCTCAAACACTATTCGATGTCTTTTTGCTGTTCTGTTATTTCACCGAGTAATATTTTCCATTTATTTGCGCTAATGCGATTTTTACTGTCATTTTTTTGAGATGTTAGAATTTTCCTGCTTCCATTATCTCTAACCTGCTCTGCATGCGTATCACGGGACTTGTTTCCAAAGACTGTAAGTATGACGTGACTTGACCGTGTCGTGGGACGTGAAATTGTTTCTCTGTCTCTCTTCAAAAGATCATGTCTCGTCACAGAAAAAAAGTCTTGAAAGTCTCGTCTCGTACCAAGTTTTTTTTTTTATAATAGAGATGACAATTTTTTTAGACTTGTATTGACTCTTACACTATCGTTGTAATGCTAAACAACAGAGAACACACACAGCATGTTGTTCACCTTTCCCATTCATGCATTAATGCCCTCAAATGGCAATGTATAATCTGATGTTACAGAAAGGTTTTTTCCTTATACTGTAATAGGTTATGTTTAATTATAAATCTGATTATGTTTATTTTTAAAACATGTAATGTGCTCTGCACACGTGACACACAATTACATGTCAAATTAGGTTTTTTAGGAGACCTGCCGACTGGAGATGGTTCATTGTAAACCGAAGATTTCTCTTTGTCAGACCAGGTTAACGAGACCCCCTCTGATTTTTGCTGTTCAAAATCCCTGCCACCTACTTTGAGCGCCACTTTCATGAGGCATTAGATTGGCTTAGAAATGTGATACTCACTTTTGTTTGTTCCAAACCAATTTTAAGCACCATTCAATCATGTCTCCCGACATATGTAGTATACGTTTCGTTTCCGCCTGACTAGTTTGGTGGAGGTATATTAGTGAGGTGGATTAACTAACAGAACACCAACAGTGAGAGTTAATGGCTGTTATTCTGAGAGCCACAAAACACCTATTGGGTCAAATCAAGGCTGTTGCCTATCACCTCTTTTGTGTATCTTGTGCACAAATGACTTCAGGAGTTCACACAAGGACAGACATCCTGAAATCTGCAGACGAACCTGTCATTGGGAGTCTTCTACAGGACAAGGAGGACAGCACATGGACCTGTTCTTGAAGAGTTTTTTCAGCGGTGCTATTGTTTGTTTTTATAGTTAAACATTCTTAAGAGAAAGGATATGGCTGAAGATCTCAGGTGCTCTCCTCCTTCTACTGCATCAACTTTATTTAAAGTGCAGACATTGTAAGTGGTAGAAGAAAACAAATATCTAGGAACAATCATTGAAACTTTTCTCAAAACTTTTTCTCTTAACACAAAGCAACTTTGTAAGAAGAGGCCCTTAATTGAATTTGTTGTCATATTTGCTTTTATTTGTTGGTTTAGTAACCTCAGCATTAAGAATATAAACCATGTTAACAACATTGGAAAAGCTATTAGTAAAATTATTAGTTTGCCGCAGAGCTCTGCCATGGTTACAAAGAAGGCCGACTCAGTTCTGTCAGACAGACGTCATCCTCTTTTTCTCTAAATTTCAGCTGTTGCCATCAGGCTGCAGATTTCCATTTCTGAGGGTAAAGAGCAACAGCTTTAAGAACTGTTTTATTCCTACAGCTATAAGCATTTTGAATTCTATTACTTGTATGGGGTGCTGCTAAATACTAAATTATTGCTAAATTATTATATGTGTACTGTTAGGGGTCATTCTTAATCTTTGTAATAATTCTGAGTATGTCTGCTTCTGCTAACAATACTTTTCAGTTGCTGTGTCTTGGCTTATTTTCTTATATCTGTGTACAAATATCTCATGTTTTGTACTTTCCTGCTGTAAATAAATTTCCCTCTAGGATAATAAAACCTACCTAACCTATTGTAACATCTGAAAAAGTTCACTTAAAGTTTTTAGGTACCAAAGCACAATATTATTAATTTCATTAAAATTGCAGAGCAAAATAAAATAATTTTTATAATTAGTGTAAGATGCTATGCATGCCATAGGCTTGCAATTTTAAATTAATGACCATGAAACCTGCACCCACTGTAACTTTTTTATATCATAGCATGTCTTTCTTTAGCATTTCTTTTGTTAAAACTACTGGAAATAAACTATTTTGAATAGACTGTAAAATGTATTACAATATTGTTCTGTTAATACAACATTTTTTTTTAACTGATATTCATGTCATGTCTCATTTTTCTTGTAGCTGTGCATCTGTAATTTTTCTCATCATTAAAACCCTTTATTATTTCTCCCATCATTTTTCTATAATTTCCCAATTTGTAAAAAAAATCTCCATTTATTTGTTAATTATGTCTTCTTTCAAAAATAACTTTGTATAAAATACTAATGTGCGCTGACAGGTCTTTAAACATAGGGACTGATGCAGCATTTGCTTTAGACACCACATGGAGTGAAGGTCAGCAGTTGGTGGCCTTCAGCCCATGCAAATTTAAGTGTCGCAGAAATAAATTGTGATTGGTCCTCACTAGGCTCCACACATCCAATGAGGTTCACAGGAGAGGCGCCATGTGGCTCTTTATGCAAAGACATAAAAGGGGATTAAAGGAGAGTGAGGCAGAGAGGGAGTGAAAAGTCAATGGGACCACAGAGGGGAACAAGTGTGGAAGTCACAGTAACTACAGTAGACGACTTGCTTTGGAACCAAATGAAACACCACAGCTGCCAGACAGGGTGTTCTCCATGGCCACAACAATTGGAAATAACATCCATCCATCCATTTTCTAACCCGCTGAATCCGAATACAGGGTCACGGGGATCTGCTGGAGCCAATCCCAGCCAACACAGGGCACAAGGCAGGAACCAATCCAGGGCAGGGTGCCAACCCACCGCAGGACACACACAAACACACACTAGGGCCAATTCAGAATCGCCAATCCACCTAACCTGCATGTCTTTGGATTGTGGGAGGAAACCCACGCAGACACGGGGAGAACATGCAAACTCCACGCAGGGAGGACCCGGGAAGCAAACCCGGGTCTCCTTACTGTGAGGCAGGAGTGCTACCACTGCGCCACCATGCCGCCCTTGGAAATAACAATAATTTATTTTTCTTAATGTCATATAAATCAAAGACATGGTTCCTTTGTGTTTTATTTGTAGTTCTTAAGAAAAATAAACTTTTCTATTTGTTCTTATTATTTCAAAACTCCACCATATTCTTCTTTCTTCCTCAGCCCACACAGAACGTTGCTATAATACTTTCCTTTAAAACTTGTTCTGTAGTTTAATGTTTCCTTAGTAACAATTTCATACTTTTGTTTATTTATATGGGTAATTTTAACTGTAGTTCTGCCATCATGAGACATATTAATGTAGCCTACCTAAATCAATGCTCACATAAAAATGAATATGACTGCCTTTCAAAATATACTGGTACAAGCTCCAGTCAGGGTCTAATCAAAACATGCATGTTATTTTTGTATTATACCTTACCTGAAGAATCCTGAACGGCCTCGAAAGCTTCCATATCACAATCTGCTCAGTTCGCCAATAAAAGGTGTCATTTTGCTTCACTTCTTATTGCATCCATAAATGGCTAACGTGGTGCATCACTCTACTACTACACATGATACTGAAAGTGAGGAACAAAACAATAAAAAACAACACAAGGTAAGACTCAAGCAAGTGTAGGAATATGTACAGAAGAGCAAAATCTCCCTTAATCTAATTATCATAGCTACACACCAGTAGTGATGAACAAAATGATTTATTTGAAACTGAACTGATGCAAAACTCGGAAATCTGTAAAAACTGTATTTTGTTTCCAACAACATTTCTGCCCTTGACACAAGAAGAAAGATGTTTAGTCCTTGCTGGAAGCATTAATTCTGTGTGCACTTGCCTGCCATGTAGTCTTATATATAAACATCTATGCATGGAAGTGTGTGTGTCTGTCTGTCTGGCCCAGAAGAACGAGGCTATAGCATGAAACTCAAAGAGATGACAAGATGGCCCCAAGTTAACAAGTCGTAAGAAGAAAGAGGTACAAGGCTACAGCATGAAGCGCAAAGAGACAGTAAGGCACCCTCAAGTTAAGGAATCAGAAGAAGAAATAAGTGTGAGGCTACAGCATGAAGCTCGAAGAGCTAGAAAGGTGGCCCCAAGTTAATGAGTCGGAAGAAGAAAGAAGTACGAGGCTACAGCATGAAGCTCAAAGAGACAGTAAGGCAGCCTCAAGTTAAGGAATCAGAAGAAGAAATAGTGTGAGGCTACAGCAAGAAGAGCAAAGAGATGGTAAGGTGACCTCAGGTTAATGAGTCAGAAGAAGAAATAAGTGCGAGGCTACAGCATGAAGAGCAAAGAGATGGTAAGGTGACCTCAGGTTAATGAGTCAGAAGAAGAAAGAGGAAGGAGGCTACAGCATGAAGCTCAAAGACACGGCAAGGTGGCTCCAAGTTAATAAGTTGAAAGAAGAAAGAAGTACGAGGCTACAGCATGAAGCTCAAAGAGACAGTAAGGCAACCTCAAGTTAAGGAATCAGAAGAAGAAATAGTGTGAGGCTACAGCATGAAGAGCAAAGAGATGGAAAGGTGGCCCCAAGTTAACGAGTCGGAAGAAGAAAGAAGTACAAGGCTACAGCATGAAGCGCAAAGAGACGGCAAGGTGGCATCAAGTTTTGGAATTGGAAGAAGAAATAAGTGTGAGGCTACAGTATGAAGTGCAAAGAGATGGTAAAGCAGCCTCAAGCTAATGAATCAGAGACAAACTCACTTAGCCGCTGATAGACAAGGGGGGTGAGCACATCTGAAAAATGAAACTGCCGACTCTGCATTTCGAATTTTTTTCTGGCGACTTCAATAGTTTCTAAAAGTCCGGGCTTTTTACTACACAGGCTTACACAGCTAGTATTTAAATAAGGATCTCTAGTGCAAAAAAGAAAAAATTCACAGGACTCCTGTGTTCCTGTCATGTTTAACCATTCTGTTGAGCCACCAGACATATCCTGGTAATATAACCCCCAATTACAATGACAATCTTTGCGATCACAGTCCTAAAGATGCAACGGAGTCAAAAAATAAAGTTAAAGCTCCATGGCACTAGGAGAGTGCATATCCTCAGCCTCATCTGTCAGAATGAAGAAACAGGAACGAATTGTTACTAGGTAACGGTGGGTAGTGGGACAGCTTCCTATGTACTCAGATTTTCCTGTGAAGAAAGCAGAGTGTTATGCATGTTGGTACATTTTAGTGTGTCCTTGTAGCATGTCAGATTTTGATAAAATGAACTTTACATTTCCATTGGGACACTTAAAAGACCACTTCACTGTCATAATCCATTCAAAAGTAGTCCCATTCGTCCCCAAAATTCCCATTGACATTTCTGTGATTTCACCAAACTAACAGCAAAGTGACCTCAGTGCTGTTCACTTATCACTAGTGGTGACGTAAAGAAGAAGTATAAATAGAATTGTGAGAGGCATGTGACAGACGGCATGTATTACACAGCTTCAGTAAAGGTAAACTCAGAAGTGTGAACAAGCCAAGAAATTCATTTTAGTTAGTTTTGCACATGCAAAATCACCTGAATGTTAGTGTCAGTTTTGTAAAACCATATGCAAATTGAAACTTGCCTGTTTCATACATCACTTGTCATTGATAGGCATAACACGCATGTGTCAGGAATGAGGGAGGATAACATTAGTAGCTAGAGAAAAGATCTATGAAGATATAAAAAGAACATGCAAGATGTACACTGTCGGAGACAGCTGCTGGCTCCCACCCAGTGACAAAATTCATCCTCACATGGAGATTTAAAAGAAACAAAAAGATGGGACCAATATTAGAGGCTTCTTCACATAAACATTTGCTTCTGAAATTTGCTGCCGTTTCCCATATGCAGATCACACATTTTGAGTGAGACCCATTGGGGGTTTTGCAGACCTCCACCGTTCAGGAGCTCTGCTACACAGCCAATTGGATTGCACATTTCTGTAGCTTGCTCAGATAGCTCCTCCCACAACACTAAACCATAGAGTAAGCGGGTGTATTGAGTAGCGTCACTGAAGTAGCCTATACTGTAAAGTGACAACCTCCTCGAAGGAGCGATCTGCAGTTTGACTCTACTGGGGTTATTGCTGTTTCATGAATTGTCAAATTTATATTGCTGACAGGCACCTGATGTGATAATTTTAAGTCAAGTCAGCACCATTCAGGAGCACTGAAAAGAAACCTGAAGAAGCAGCTCATACTGCATGTGAAATTGTATTTAGAAGTCTAAATTTGTCCAACTTCCAGTAAGCCTGTTAATGTTAACATCAATTATCGCTACACTAAAGCTAGACGTTTACTGGAGTAATGGAGCAGCATTATGTGTAACACGTTTGATACTGAGTGTTTAACAGATATTATCTGATGTTACAGTACCTAGTTGACACATAATTGTAGATTATTTATTACCTCCATATAAACCTTAAGAACTACACACATTGTTATAGGCTGCTAACGTTAGTCGACATACAAAGTGTTGTTGCGTTGAGGACATGTTTGTAAATTTCACAAGAACATACAGACTTACTGTACCTGCCTACTAGCTAGTTATTGGCTGAATTCTGGGAAAGCACCACACAATCAACTTTGACATAGAAAAAGAGCCGTTAGCTCAGATGAACTTCGATTGTTGGTTCATTTTATTGGCAGATAACATTTCTGATTTCATCAAGCGGCCTCCCCCATTTGGCCATTCCACAGCCGAAACAGCACTAATCCGATGAAAGGACCCCTCTTTCCCACGACTTCTACGATCCTCCATCAAGGATGACCCCACCCTAGGCAGGCAAAACAACTTGATGTATTGTTACTGTTGATAAGTCTGATTCTGGGACTCTTTGAGCCGTCAGGAGATACTGAAGGAGTTTCATTTTTAACAAGCAGAGATTGAAATGTTTAATGTTAAAAAACTGGGTAAGTACAAAACACACTCAGCAGTAGTAACGGTAGTTTTAATTGTATTATTATTATTAATAATAATAGTGTTTTATATAGTAGTAATAGTAGTTGTATTTTATATTATCATTATTGGTAGTAGTAACAGTATTTGTAGTAGTATTAAAATTGCTGTTGTTCTTGTTGTATCATGTCACAAGTGATACTGTTGGCTTATCAAGTAGCAAAGAGTAACAGCACACTGACACCCTTATTACTATTATTATTATTATTATTGTTATTTACGCCTTCAATTATAAAAGAAAGAATTCAATTGGCATATCATTGCCATTAAAGACCAATCAATTCCAAACCTATGGGTTGACCTTTGCATTGCTCTCCCATTTACCAGTTTTTCAGATCATCAAGACATATGTGATGTCATTCATGGCACAAGAATATATAAGTAGCATGGCTGTCATTGGCATTGACTCGGACCTGGCACACAGGCTTTCATGTGATGACTGCATATATGGCTTTGCCTTCAGAAAATGTAGATGTGTGCTGTTTTGGGTATGCAGCAAAAAGACAGAAAGACCCCCTAAATATTCACTTTCATGTTTGGATTATTTTCTAAATACTACGGGGCAAAGTCCCCTGCTTCCTTCACTTGAACCCTCCCAGGGGTTTGCCTTGCGCCAGCCACTTTGTGTAATGCCATGGTGTAGCTGCACACCAGCAGGGCTAAAATCACAAAAATCAAAACAATAACCTCCTGAAATATTGCACAGTCTATCCTAGGGACTATTGTTGCAAGCTCAAACCCCACCTTTGACTCCATCTTTGAATGTCAGCATTCACTTAACATGTGTGTTACCAAATTGTACAAAGATAGAAACAATTGTACCATAATAACAGTGTCTGTGTTTCAGGATGCATTGTCCTGGAAATGTATGAGGGAGTGAAGACTTGGATTAAAAGCAGTGTTGGGGTAATAGACAAGACCCCAGTTAGAGTGCGTCTGCACCAGGAGCCTTCTTGAATTCCTTACCTCTTTGACCTGGTTATGGATATGTTGAATCATGGGTTAAAAAACCAATCCCCCCGGTGCAGGTGTAACAGGTGTCTGGTCACACTTTCAGGTAATCTAACTAGACACCATCCAAATATATGACTACGCCACCCAGTTTTATTAAGAGACTGGGAACTCCTGAAATTTACCAATGATAGCACACAGGTTTCTTTAAATTGGGCAGAGAGTAAACACACAATGAAAGACACAACAGCAACTTCAGGAAGTAACAGTAACTTCTATTACACTAGACAATAATAAGTACATGAAAAAGATAAATGAACATAAACCAAATCTAACAGTATCATGAAGAAAATTTCTTATCTTAGAAAAGAAAGCCCACAGTCCACACTCTAAAAGTCTATTAAAAACATGAATTGGATGATACAACCTGCAGTGGCGCAAAGTCCTGTTTGTTCTCAGTGTTACCCCAACACTTAATTGTTCAACTGTCCACGGATGCACTCTGTTCACCGGACACTCGTTTCCAAGAGAATCGTAGAATCCCTGTCGGCGTCTCTTCGTTGTTCCTTTTTTTCCACTCTGGGTTTCTTGTATTGCTGTGACCTAGGCACGCCTTATTTCTTGTCTGCCAGCTTGGCTCGGTCCTTCCATGCAGCTTCCCTCTCTCGCTGGGCCCACAACCGGCTTCTCCTTATGGAGCTGTCTCTTCCTCCCTGGAAGTATTGCCGTCCTTGTGCCTCACGTCGTGCCAGCCACGTACCCTTGTCAGCCTGCGAGCCCCTTTGCTCTGTCCGGGTGTCTTGGCAGCGTTCTCAGTGGACCGTCCCCTCTTGCCTTCTCCTGGCCAGAGCTTAAATCTCCTTCAGTCCCTGCCATGATCAGTTCTGGACAATCAGATTAAACAATGGTACATCTGCATTTCACAAACAATCCTGACACAATCAGTAACTGGATTATCCAGTCTCCTCCAAGGAAGCAACAGTTCTGTTATCACACGTGGTATTGTTTGTAAATCTCAACAAGCCATAAACTTCAAAATGGCAACTCTTTTGCAAGACAGCAAATACTTACATCCTGCAGACAGCCAAGACACAATCAGTAACTGGATTATGCAGGAAATTGAAAAACAAGGTCCCCTTCTGACACAGGTCTTGTGCTGAATGGTATTGTGTTGTGTAGTACCAGAAAGGCGGAAATGGAGAGGAAGTTGGAAGAATGGAGAAAGGCTTTAGAAGACAGAAGACTGAAGATAAAAACGAAGAAGACAGAATATATGAGGTGCAACAATCGAAGTTAGCCTGCAGGGAGATCTAGGGAAAAGAGTGGATAGATTTCAATATCTAGGATCAGTGGTAGGCCAAGATGTAAAATGAGATGCAGAGATAACCCATAGAGTGCAACGTGGATGGAACAATAAAAAGAAGGTATCAGGAGAATTGTGCGATTGAAGAATTAAGGTAAAGGTTAAAGGTCAGGTTTTTAAGACAGTGGAAAGACCATTAATGATGTATGGAGCTGAGACATGAGCTGTAAAGGGAGCACAGGAGAAGAAGGTAGATGTGGCAGAAATGAAAACATTGAAATAGATGTGTGGAGTTACAGAAAAGGACAGAATATGAAATGAGACAATAAGAGGTGCAACAAAACTGGGAGCGGTAGGTTGAAGTGTTATGGAGTTGTGACAATGAACATGTGGGTAAAAAAGTGATGGGAACGGAAGTACAGGGGAATAGAAAGTGAGGGCGGCCATAGTGGAGGTGATTGGATAAAGTAAAAGAAGATCTGAAGGTAAAGGGTCTGACTGGTGAGGAGGAGGTGCAGGACTGAGCTGTGTGGAGAAGCTCTGTTACATCAATTTCACATAGAAGTGAGAAAAGATGAAGAATGTGTCAAGATATAATGTTTAATGCAAAAAGAGTAAATATCAAAATGAAAAATACATAAATATAGTTTTGTAAGCAAATATTTATGCTTAGATTTTTTATTTCCACTCAGGCATGTGAATTTCTGGTTATGTGAATAATATAATACATGCAGATGTTGACACATGGGAATTGGTAATTATCTCTGAAAGCAAAATTATGCTTACAGATTTTAATTTGGTTGAGTTAAATCTAAAGATGTTTTTTTTTTCTTTTTCAAATTTCTTTATCACCTTTCTTATCACTGTTACATATTTGCATGAGTTATGGTGTTAATTTGAACTTTTGTTAGATTGACTGATAATTGTTTTTACTCTTGAGATTTCTGAATATTTTTCAGTTCGCCTTTTTGGTAAACAGTGATGGTACATTTTTAAGTGTAAAGGAGAACCATCTCTGGGTACCAAGATAATTTATGGGGCGTATGTGATGGACCCTTTATGTATTTTTTGGAATGTTTAACTTCCATAGATTTGCATTGTTTTTTATGGATTTTAAATCCTTTGTTTGGATTTTAAACAAAAGCACTTGTCTCTTTTTTGCACCAACCCTTTGCAGACTGCGTGTTTCCTCATTTGCTTGGCATGGTACGTGACTATCGATGGTTTCAGGTCAAAGACGTTCCCAAATACAAGGGACGTTCAAAAAGTTTCCACACTTTTATATTTTCGTTGGAAACGGTGAAGGCGGGTGGAGGAGCAATTGGTCAAATCTAAGAGCGTCAGGTGACTGGGAAAATTGCATCGCAAAGGAAGATGACGATGTAGAAAGGTGATGTCATTTGTTTTTGAAATTCTTAATAAATAGGGTTAAACAAAAGTGTGGCAATTTTTTGAACGGCCCTCGTATAACAGGCAGTATGGAGTCGACCCGGACTGTCACAGGACATCTGTGCTTAATTGGAGCTTAAATTTCTTAAACATAGCAATTTTCAAAGATGTGCCTGATAGAAATTTAAAATATGTGCTGATGTCTCAAGGTAAAATGTTTGCCTGCCTCTGAACATATTAGATAGAAGATCATTGTGGTAGTTTTCCAATACACAAAAATATAAATCATTATAATCTTTACATAATGCAGCCAAGATGTTGTTTTTAGTGTTACAGAAACACTCAGCACATGTTTAGTCATTGTAGCATAAAGCCATGATAAGTTGCGGGTATTTTTTTACTTTTTACGGGTATCAGCATCATATCGCTTACCTGCAATGGTTTCAAGAAGCCGTAGAAGACTACAGCTGTAAGGTTTGTGCACGATATTGAGCTGATGAATGCAGAATAAAACAGACGTCAAACAATCAACAATCACTTCATTCAGGTACTGTAAGAGACAGTACTTACTTTTTATGGTTAGGAATAAAAAAATAGCTACAACCATATTGAATAAACCGCAGTGGGCTGGCACCCTGCCTGGGGTTTGTTTCCTGCCTTGTGCCCTGTGTTGGCTGGAGATTGGCTCCAACAGATCCCTGTGACCCTGTAGTTAGGATATAGCTGGTTGGATAATGGATGGATGGATATTGAATAATTAAAAAATATCATTATTACCAAATTAAATAAATTAATACACATTGTGACCACAAGGGAGCCCTAAACCACAGTCCCAGCAATACACTTCACATTTAATACAATAAAATTAAAACATTTTATTCTTCTCTCATGTACCTTTTCACAATACTCTTGTCCTATCCTAATAATAGTAATAATAATAATCCACCAACTATCGAGACAATGATCTAATGGATGCTCATATTCTTCCTCCTTCTTCACCTCTGCTTAATGTTGCCTGCTGCCTCCCGACTCCGACTCTCCCATCTGTGGCAGTGGGCTTTCTTTTATATCAGACCCAGGATTGCTTCCGGTATCCTCTAGGAAACACTTCCGGGTCATAGAGTGTAAGTAGAGTGGACTTCCCCCGACAGCGCCTTCTACTGATCCCAAGGACCCATACAGGGCTGCACTTCCAGACTCCATTTCCCTAACACCCCTGCAGGTGTCCCAAATGAGCTCTTACATAAGGACCACTGCCACCTAACGTATGGGGGATGGACCCACTCCCAACCTCCAGCTTTCTTTGGTCCCTGCATTATTTTATACTGGCTACGAACGATATAATCTTTCCGCCCAGCTGGCCAATGATATTTCTCTCGTGCCTCCCATCTACGTAATAATCCATGTTATTCCCTACCCGGGATTCCCGTTCATATTCCACAATATCAAACATTAAACCTTTCTTATATAGTAATGCACAGTCATCCATCCCTACCATCATATCACCTGAACCATCCTGCGTTCTTCAGTTAGGTGTCCTGCTTCAGCTTGCTTGACAGCAGGTGTGTCCCTGTTTTGTTGTTAGGTGCAGCTATCAAATGAGTAAAAGAGAGAAAATATAAAAATAATGACAAGTTGAAGTAGCCACTCTTAAGGTCAAATTTAAAACAGCAAACTAATTTGTACCTAAAGTCACAAAGAACGTTTCTCTGTTTCAACACATGCAGGTTCACAAATTTGCCAGTTCTTTTCGATGGAAGGTTTTGAAATCTCAAAAAATGTGTACAGCACACTGTAATGTATTCAAGAAATTTCAATGAGAACTGAGCTGTCTGACAAATATTCTTGAAGAATAACAAAAACGAAAACATTTTAACAAAATCATTCCACAGGGAGTCCAAAGGGAGTCAAGTTTTTTTCCTGCAGGTAGACAGACAGACATCTATAGTGTAGCCAAGTGCTTTTTACATACACGTGAAGGCACAAAAAAGGAACAGTTAAGCACAGTAAAGAGTAAAAAACTCAATCAAATTAATATTTGGTGTGCCCACTTTATGCCTTTACAACATCATCAGCAAAATCATGTCTACCATCTCTCTCCTTGCCATGCATCCACTCAACTGTCCCTCATTCTGGTTCTTCTACACTCTGTGGCTGTCTCACTTGATTCTAACTCTTCAAGTAATTCTAGAAAGTCTAAATAATGTGGAGAACACTCCTCTGTGGATGGTCAGAGCAACTAGTTCAAAACGCTTTATTAGCAGAAGATACAGGAGCTCTTTATGACCTAGCTGTTTGAAGTCAGTGAAGGTGAGATGATCAGATGCCTCCCTTATAGAACTGCACTACTGGATGTGAATTTGCTTGGACTTCTCCCACCTGAGGATTCTGATCATTCTGATGAGCTCACCAACCTCAGGAAAAACGCCGACTCCCTGTGAACGTCAGACTGCCGTATAGCAGGATGACTGCACAGTCTCCTAAAGTCCATGGAGAAGCTATATGTTTAGATAGATAGATAGATAAATAGATAGATATATAGATTTAAGGCACTATATGATAGATAGATAGATAGATAGATAGATAGATAGATAGATATGAGAAAGGCACTATATATTGATAGATAGATAGATAGATAGATAGATAGATAGATAGATAGATAGATAGATAGATAGATAGATAGATAGATATGAAAGGCACTATATAATAGATAGATAGATAGATAGATAGATAGATAGATAGATAGATAGATAGATAGATAGATATGAAAGGCACTATATAATAGATAGATAGATAGATAGATAGATAGATAGATAGATAGATAATGAAAGACACTACATAACAGTGTTATGTGTAGCATCACACAGTCACGTGACAAGTGAAGGGCTACACAAACGTTTATGAGATACGACTACATTCTGACATCTTTTGACACATTTTCTTTGTTATTTATTTACTTACTGTATTTTTTTACACTTAGTATACTCGCTGTCTTGAATTCTAAGAATTTACATGATGGTAATAACACAACTTCATTTTAGTCATCTTATTTTACGACATATGAACCACAACCTTAGTGTATGAAAATAAAGCATTTACGTTACCTGAATGTCATGAAATGCTGACTCTAAATGTGTAACTTCAGCACTGTGTGAGACTAATGTACAATTAATACAAATAATCAAACAAATCTACTGTGGAGTCAGAAATTATTCAGTGCCCTTTATTGCTGCATACTTGACTATGTTGTAGATTTAATATTATATAAATAATTTTGTCACATTAGCCCCTCAATCTACACTCAGTAATGACAAAGTGAAAACTTGCTTTCAGAAAGGTTTCCAGATATATTAAAGATCAAACCTGAAATCTCAAAATGTTTTTTTTTATACACTAAGGTAGTGGTTCATATATCATAAAAATAAGACACTTAATATGCCATCCTTTTATTACCATCATTTAATATCTGAGAATTCAAGACAGATAGTATGTTAAGTGTAAAAAAAAAAAAAAGAATAAAAACAAGCAAAGAAAACATGTCAAAAAATGCCACAGTGTCTGATAGACTTGTGTGTACCACTTCACTTGTAATGTGGCTGTGCGCTGCTGCACAAAGGGCTCTGTCAATATCTGAATTTCAGGCTTTCACAGAAGGAGAAGACAGACATTGAATCCAAAAACAGACACTGAATTTCTTTATCTCCATATAAAAAAACAAAATACAATTGCTTCTCTGATATGAAATACTACTGATAGCAGCAACACGTGGAGCATCATTAGCTTTATTCCACAAGAGCATTGATTGTTTGTACAATCTGCCTGACAATCTCAGTAAAACAAAATGTTACATGCTTTAACACACAAAAATAAAGAATTGTTAAAACCATCTAATCTGGTTAACTCTTTATCATCAGTGTGAGTGCCATGGAAAAGTTACAGAAAATGATGAATAAAACCTTTTCACTTTAGCTATTATTATAAATGAAAAAGCAGAGTATTCAGCATATCAGGCTTGATGCTGTTGAGGTAAATGCTCAGGCTTTGTTCTCTAACAGGTGTGAATGCCATGGAGGACAGGTGGTCATCCCACCTGAATTATGGCATGACTTCCTACCTAGAAGGAAGGTGGAGTGCAACAGGGTTACACTTCCGGACTCCATTTCCCATGAGCCCTTGTAGGTGTCTAAGCTGGGACTTCTGCAGCAGACCACTGTCCCCTGAAATATAGGGGATGGAGCTGCTCCTGGCCTCCAGCTTCTACTCACCCATCTCCTAGTAATCTCCCATCTTGGTAGAAGGTCATACCATTGTCCACCTGGGATGCCTGTCTTTCCTCCATGACTTTCACACCAGTAATAAAAGAAATCCTGTGCATTCACCTCAGTGACACTTTTACTCTTCCATAAATTCTGAATTAAATGAACACACTGCTTTATCATTTATCCATCCATTATCCAACCCACTGTATCCTAATTACAGGGTCACGGGGGTCTGCTGGAGCCAACCCCAGCCAACACAGGGTGCAAGGCAGGAAACAAACCCTGGACAGTGTGCCAGCCTACCGCAGGGCGTGCACACACACACCAAGGACAATTTAGAATCGCCAATGCATGTCTTTGGAAAGTGTGAGGAAACACATGAAGAAGAACATGCAAACTCCACGCAGGTAGGACCCAGGAAGCGAACCCAGGTCTCCTAACTGTGAGGCAGCAGCGCTACCCACTGTGCCACCGTGCCACCCCTTTATCATTTATAATAATAGTTAAAGTGAAAAGTTTTTTTTAATTCATCATTCGGTGAGACTTTTTTATAATTTTTAATTGTGGGCTATTACCATTCAAAAATTTGCTGTAAGAATTTCTGCGCTCATTATTTTTATTCCAAAAAATCTGAAATACAGCAGGAAAGTATGAAACAAATTGAAAGTCGTTTAGACAAAGAGTAAAATAAAAGGAATACGGAAATGGAAGGGATTTAAAGTTGGGCTTTTCCAAAATGACAACATTTATTTCTATAGCACATTTTCATATAGACAATGGAAGTCAAAGTTATACAAGTTGTCAAAGAAGTGGTTGCATTCAAAGAAAACCAAATAAAAATTAGATGAAATAAATGATGCATAAATAGTATAAATAAATACTTATTTAGAATAAATAATGCACACTTACATAAAACAGATATAAAATTAAGAAAAACAGAGTCCTTACATACAGGAGTGTTTCTTTTTTTTATGTCTTTACATGACGCACCGATGATAAGGTCAGTTGGCCAGGGTGGACCAAAAATAAACTCCAGATAAGCTGGAGAAAATAATACAAAATCTGTATTCTGCCTAACATCTTAAGTCCTTATTTTGTTGTATGAATTTTTTTAAGGCTTTCTCTTGCAGTGGGTCTCATGGCAGGTTAGGGTATCCGCTTTCATTCAAACACACAAACATCACAGGCGACTACACAGGACTTTGATCAGGTGGTGATGGCATGAGAACCAGAAAAAACACACACACACACACACACACATATATATATATATATATATATATATATATATATATATATATATACTAGACATTAAGCCCGTTACAATAACGGGCGCTAGAACAGCAGTGCATAAACATTAGTAGGAACAAACTATATTAAATGTCAAGGGACCTTGTATGTGGCTGTAATATGCGTCACTGTATTGTGTGCCTTTCATTTTCTCTCTCAGTAATACTGGTTTGTATTTCTGTAAAATGCCTGTAATTTTGTCTGACAGTAATACAGTGGAACTTCGGTTCACGACCATAATTCATTCCAAAACTCTGGTCGTAACCCGATTTGGTCGTGAACCGAAGTCATTTCCCCATAGGATGGTATGTAAATACAATTAATCCGTTCCAAACCATACGAACTGTATGTAAATATATAATTTTTTAAGTTTTTAAGCACAAATATAGTTAACTATACCATAGAAAGCACAGCGTAATAGTAAACTAAATGTAAAAACCTTGAACAGCAGAGAAAACTAACACTGCAAGAGTTCACGCTATAGCCTTACGACCTGCTCGCTAAAAACACTTTTTTTAATGAGTTTTAAGCACAGGGGAAAAAATGACCATTTGAAAAATCTGTAATTTAATAAACAACCAAGAAAAGTAACATTAAAACAATGCACGTGTGTGTGTGTGTGTGTGTGTGTCTCTCTCTTGCGCGCCTTTGTGTGTGTCTCTTAAGCGCATGCCTCTGTGTCTGTGTGTGTGTCTGTCTGTCTCTCGCCTGTGTGTGTGTGTGCGTGACTCGTGCGCACCTCTGTGTGTGTGTGTGTGACTGGCGCGCGCCTGTGTGTGTGTCTGTCTCTCTCTCTGCACAGGGAATGCACAAGAAGAGACTGAACACATGCTGTGTGGCCCCGCGCATGCACACTTCACCAAAAGACACACACACACGGACACCGCGCGCCTGTGTGTGTGTGTGTGTGTGTTGGCGCGCCTGTGTGTGTGTGTTTAAGAAAGCCAGAAGTCTACATGACCATCATCATCAGGTCCTTCCATGAGAACCCTAACTACAAAGAGGACTGTTTCATTCATGTTAGGTAGATTGCCCAGAGGGGACTGGGCGGTCTCGTGGTCTGGAACCCCTACAGATTTTATTTTTTTTCTCCAGCCTCTGGAGTTTTTTGTTTTTTTTTTCTGTCCACCCTGGCCATCGGACCTTACTCTTATTCTATGTTAATTAATGTTGACTTATTTTTATTTTTTATTGTGTCTTCTATTTCTCTATTCATTTTGTAAAGCACTTTGAGCTACATTTTTTGTATGAATATGTGCTATATAAATAAATGTTGATTGATTGATTGATTGTGTGACTCGTGCACGCCTGTGTGTGTATCTGTCTCTCTCTCTGCACAGGGAATGCACAGGAAGAGACTGAACACACGTGCCGTGTGACCCCGCGCATGCGCACTTCACCAGAAGACACACACTCACGGACACTGGATGCACACAAGGGTTTTATTAAAGAGGATGATATATATATATATATATATATATATATATATATATATATATATATATATATATATATATATATATAGGAAACATTTCTCACATAAATGTCATTGTAGGTCCTTGCAAAAGACAACTTTATTATCCAGATATACCAAATTATAAAATAATTCTGACATTTCAAAAATAATATAAATAGTGTTAATAAAACTAATAACTACTAATAAGAAACAAGAAACCAAAGGGAGACAGGTATACGATAAAAGACAAAGTGAATGCTTAAACAAAGTCTCTCTGACACACCAACACTGAGGGCTCTCAGCCAACGAATTAATCAGCAGAAGTGTGTCAAGAAACACAAGCAGGGCTCCTTCATACCCACAGCAATACGCATGCATAAGGCCTCACTGGCACTGGGACTGCCACTCTGTCACTCTGGTGTGTTTGCTCGGACCATTGTATGTGTGTCTCTCTATATATGATTCAATCATATGATATGATTTCCCACACTGACTCTATCTATCTATCTATCTATCTATCTATCTATCTATCTATCTATCTATCTATCTATCTATCTATCTATCTATCTATCTATCTATCTATCTATCTATCTATCTATCTATTTAATGACAGACTGCCATCCCATTTAATAATGTTCTTGTCTCAGGGCTTCAAATTACAAAAGCAAACCTTGGATTTTGGCTTTGAATTAGGGTCAGTTTGCTTGGGAGCTCCATGTCGCAGGTCACTTTTGATTTGATTTTAATATATTTTATTAATCCTGGAGGAGAAATTGTCTTTTATCTTGACCTTTGGTGGTCAGAATGCAGTTTCAGCACCCCTGGAGTAATTTTCATGGTTAAGGGCCTCGCTCAATGGCCCAACAGAGTAAGATCCCTTCTGGCAGTAATGGGATTTGAAGCAGTAACCTCTAGATACTGGTGCAGATCCTTTGCCTCTGAACGATCACACCACCCAAAAGTCTGCCAACATAAAACCCTTCCTCCTGGGAAGCCAGGGTTCTTATGGACAGGGTATTGGACATGGGGTTAGGTAGGTGCCGTCACTGGGCTGCTTCTTGGTACTGTGGGGAGAAAAGGAGAAGGCAATGTTCAGCGATAGCACCCCCCTCTTCATCCTGGTGTGTTATTAAATACCTTGACAGAGACCATAAGGAAGAGACAATAAGGAGGGCAACTGATGCTCATGTGTGACTATCTATCTATCTATCTATCTATCTATCTATCTATCTATCTATCTATCTATCTATCTATCTATCTATCTATCTATCTATCTATCTAAAGTGCCTTTAATATCTATCTATACTATGAATATGCTTTCTAAGTAGTTTTGTATCTGATGCATAATATGAAACAACATGCAGTAATTAACTGTCTTAGTTCTTATCGACATTTTTGTATTTTGCTTAAGTCATACTATTACTAGTCAGCTTGTACCACTCCCCATGCCGGCACGATTATAACATGTGCAAAGACATATTTCCTACTAGACCACCACAAATACCAAAGCACACCACTAAAAGCAAACTGGAGTTACAAAAGAACTGTTATTATCACATAAAATAAGACACTGGACAAAATTAAACAACCCTTGTATACATAATACTGCACTGCAGCACTTCCACCCTCCCACACACACAAATCACAAAACAATATAATTAACAACATACACCACTAATACACAAATGTGAAAAACAAATGAACACAACTGGATTCCTTTAAATTTTCATCGTTAAACATGATTATTTACAGTTTGTGATGGCAAAGGATCACTTGTTCTGGGAAATGTAATGCTACACAGTCCCTTATGCTGGCCTGTCAGGTCCTGTCCTAAATGACTTCACCTCATTCATATGAAAAGAAAAATGATTCTTACAGAGATGAACCCGGGTTCACCTGACTTTCTCCTATCGAGTTGGGTAGCTTTCCCTCTTGCCTTTTTTTGTAGCGTTTTCTTCTCATTTGGTCTGGTGCTCTCTTCTCCTCTTTTCCTTTTTCCCGCTACTGGTTTACATACAGTCGGCTCTTCCCCTTACAGTCTCTTTGGCCCTCCAAGCCAGGTGCTCCCTTGTCCATGAACCATTAGCCGGCCTTGTGCATTCAGCCATTCATGTCATCATTAATATGCCTAGGGAAGGGTGCAAACTGCCACTGACACCCACCCATATCCATGACAACTGTTACAAGCTGAACTGTGAATTATCACTGAATTATCAAAACAACAGGTTTATTAATTTTGCAGATGATGCCAAACTAGGTGAAAGGGCAGATAATATAGAATCAGCTAAATTGTTGCAGAGGGACATGGACATCTTACATGTTTGGGCAGATGAAATTAAATGCAAGTAAAGGGCATTACACGTAGGAAGTAGAAATACTAGATTTACAAAAAGTATAGGAGTCATGGTGAACTTGTCACTGTCAACATCCAGACAGTGTTCCGACTTAGCATAACATATTGTAGCAGGTTGTTTCATCATTGAAAGGACCAAAGTACTTTTGTAAAGGTCCACTTTTTAAATATTACAGGAAAAACTCTTCTCCATCCAGAAAAGCTCTTCTTCTTCTTTCTGAAACTTCTGGGGTGAAGATATACTCATCATCTACATTTACATTTTCATTTTATTTGTTTAGCTGACACTTTTATCCAAAGTGTCTTACACAAGAGGTCAACATAATTGAGTAAGCACATTTTGAGGACTGTCTGGGAAGAAGTGTTACAGGACAAGGAGACAAAACTGATCACCACAAGTGAAGAGATTAGAACAACATACAAGCTAATTATGATTCCTAGGTTACGAAACCTAACAGCTAGCATCTGTTAATATCAAATGCTTCTGAGACACATCAAGGGAGTCACAATTTCAATTCCACCAAGTACTTGTACCTGCTTTCTCTAATCCAGGATAATCGACTCTGGACCCTGTCTAGTAAAACCGCCTCTGAATGAAATACAAGTCCATCACAGGCACAGTCACAGCCAAATCCATAATTATTCATACTGGGCCGATTTTGGATGTAGAAGAGAAAACTACTATAACTGGAGGACCTCCCACAGTGTCTGGGGACAATATATCTGGTCCTAAGACTCAAAACCAGAACCTATGAAGCTGCAGTGGTTAACACTACACCATTTTCATAAAGATACTCATATTAAATACATATATATGTATTTGAAATTCACTCAAAAGAGACCCCTAATATTCTGTAATAACTGTCACTAGGACGAAGCAATCTGAATGAAATAAAGTGCAATGTGCTCTTCAATATATGGAGCTTTGAACAAGCCAGGATGCCCCAGAGTTGGAGCAATGAGGTAGGCGCTGGACAGCCATCGCAACGTTTAACCTCTGTTTGCAACTTCTGGGTGCATACCCCCCATACCCAGTCACTCAACTCATTAAGATGGTGGTGTACAGTATTGAGCAGCCCATCTTCATGGTGCAAACCTATTGGGTCACCATTTTGTTTAAGCAATATTAGAATCGACTGGATGATCGTGAGTTAACGGAAGGTTACTTCCAGCAAGATGGAGCAACATGTCACACATCGGCAAGGAGCATGGCAGAAACTGAGTCCTTCTTCAGCAATAGGGTAATTTCAAAGTCTATCGGAACAAGCGTCATACTGTGGAAGATTTGAAGGAAAACATCCAACGTGAAATTGCTACTATTCCCACTGAGACGCTTGCCGGTACGTTCTGGAACATGGAGCGATGCGTCAAAATGTGTGTGGCAGAAAACAGAAACCACTTCCAGCATCGCATGTAATGCAATCGATTACACATACGTCAAGGTATAGAGCATATTTTTTTGGTTCAGGTTGCTTAATCCTAATGGGAGATACAACAGAATATTCGGAGCCTCTTTCGAGTGAATCTCAAAATAAAGTTGCTAAGGTACAGTAGCTAAAAAACTCCTTGGTGGCAAAGCCCCAGTGATGGATGATATTCACCCTGAGTTCCTGAAGGCTGTAGATGTTGTTGGGTAGTCTTGACTGACACACCTCTTCATCATTGCAATAAGGTTGGGGACAGTGTCTCTGGGTTAGCAAACTAGAGTGATGGACCCCATTTTTAAGAAAGTGAACCAGAGGGTATGTTCAAACTTTATGGAGTCACACTTCTCCCAGTGCTCTGAAAAGGAGGGTCCGGCTGTTAGTTGAACCTCAGATTCCAGGAGGAATATGCAGATTCTGTCCCAGCTGTGGAACTGCTTTTAAGCCTTAGAAGGATTCTAGAGGGATCATGGGAGTATTACAAACCAAACTACATGTGCTTTGTGGACTTGGAAAAGGTATATGACCATATCCTTCAAGGTGTTTTGTGGGGGGTGCTTTAAGAGAATGGGGTACCGGGCCTGCTGTTGTGAGCTATTGGGCCCCTGTATAACCAGAGTGAAAGTGTGGCTTATATTACTAATATTAAGTCAGACTCATTCCCAGGATTATAGTTCAAAGGTTTTATGGCCCACATTTGTAGGTGCAACCAAGGAGTGGAGGGTGTCTAGCTGACAGACCTCAATATCACTTATCTCTGCTTTTTGCAGATGATGTGGTCTTGTTGTCTTTTTCAGGCTTGAACTGAAACACCTATTGGGGGATTTGCAGCTGAGTGTGAAGCAGCCAGGATGAGGATTAGCACATACCAGGTCTGAGATGATGGTTTTCAGGCGGAAAAGTGTAGCGTGCCCTTCCCAGGTTGTAAACGCGGTGATGGCTCCTGTAGAGGAGTTTAAGTGTCTCGGGATCTTGTTCACAAGTGAGGAAAGAAGGGAACTGGAGATTGATAGGCAGATCAGAGCAGTGCCCATAGTCATGTAGACGTTGCAGTGGTCAGTCATGGTGAAAAGAGAGTTGAGCCAAAAGGTAAAGCTCTTGATTTACTGGTCAATCTACACCCTTGTCCTCACATGATTTGTGAAGTAAGCAGATGAACTAAGTCACTGATACAAGCAGCAGGAATTAGCTTTCTTTGCAGGGTGTCTGGACCCAGCCATAAAGACAGGGAAAACAGACATTCATTCGGGAGGACATCAAAATAGCTAGCATTGAAAGGAGCCATTCGAGGTGGTTTGGGCATCTGATTAGGATGCCTCCTGGAGACTTCCTGGGAAAGCGTATTGGACATTTCCAACTGAAAGAAGACCTTATGGCTCATACAGGACATGCTAGAGAGATTACATGTCTCTGCTAGCCTGAGAATGCCTTGGTATTTCCCCACGAAGAGTTAGAAGAGATGGTGAGGAAAAAGGATGCCTTGGCGTCATTGCATTTACTGCTACCTCAAGAATGGATCCAGATAAAACAGATGGATGGATGAGGCAGGCAGTGTGGTGTCACAGTTAAGGTTTTGGACTTTTTGGATCAAATTCCACTGCTGACACTGTATGACTATGAACAACTCACTTGACCTGCCTGTACTCTCATTGGAAAACCAAAAAGAAGTGTAACCAATTGTATTATAAATTTGGATCAAGGCATCAGCCAATTTAGTAAATGAAAATGGATGGATAGTTAAATAATAATAATAATAATAATAATAATAATAATAATAATAATAATAATAAATATGTGACACAGCTGTTCAGTGGTTTAGCCTAGCCACCTCATTCCAGAGAACTAGGTTTGATTCCTGACCTACGGTAGCCGTCTGCCGGTGTTGAGTTTGTATGTGTTCCCAGTATCCAAATGACTATGCAGTTACAGCAGGGCTTTTTTATTCCTGCAACACACTTGTAATTTAATATAAGTATGCACAAACAACTCAATTTTATTGTCCTAGTATTTACCAAGATGTATGCTAAGCATATCACATATCTAAATGTGTATCCTTTACATGTACTATTTTGAGTTGCTTTAATGGAGTTTATTATTCCAGCTGGAAAAACCAACAGATTTAAGTAAAACAGCAGAACCCAGACTTTACTTGAGTTGATGTGTTTTCAGCACTTTGAAGTGACCTGCTTGTTTGAAGCTATCAAGGTCAATAAAACGATGAGTAAATGCTTTTCAAGCTAAATAACTGGCTTAGTGATTTCCAAACTATTTAGGAATGATAGGCCTGGTGTTTGATCTTCCCCTCGACATGCATCTTTACAGCATAATTAAGTTTGTATTTATGTATATATATTTTGCAAGATCAGTCTCGGTTTATTTTGATTTGACAGCTTATTTATATTTCATGAATGTTAGAGGGGAAATCAATATGTACAACTGCTTGATGCACAAATAAGGTAAGTCTCTGAAGGCTCCTTGCATTGAAAGGTGATACCTCACGCCTCAACAAATAGGCGGATCTGGCAATGAACTGGGTTTGACCTCAGCCGTTTAGGGAGGATGAAATGAAAAAGCATGCCTGAAGCGTCAAATCTACATCAAATAAATTAATGCTAGTGCTCTGATGACCCAGACTCAGAAAAATTAAAATATACTTAAATAAGTCAATATGACAGGACCAGCAGCAGGTAGAGTGTAATGCGAGGTATAAATGGAAAAAATAATTCTACCTAATCAGTGGTGATTCATGTAGTCAAAAAAGTACTCTGAAGATATGACAGTTAATAGCTGTATTATAAATAACACTATATAATACTGTAATCCATTGTTTAATTGCATGCATGATGAAATAGTATTTGCTTTGCATTAGGATTTGATTGACAGATAACATGAATCCTTATGAAAACTCATCATGCCTTACACACAAAGGCATTGGCATTTTAAGTTGTAAAGACTGAAAAAGTCAAAGAATTGATTTTTGGGAGTCCAGTTAGATTTTTCAAGCAACTCACCCAAATATAACGTATAGCAGACAGGAACCCAAACATCGAAGACGGCTCGTTTTTGTATGAATAATTAAAAGTGGCAAGCATTCTTACTTCAGAGCTCCAGAGCTTTGGATTATAATCGCAGCTCTGTTGTTGTGGAGTATGCATCTTCTCTCTGTACTCATGTGGGCTCTTCACCAGGTATTTCGTTTTTTTGTCCCATAGATGGCAGTTCTAAATTACTGTTGCTTTTAACGTCTGAGTGTGGGTGTTTTGTCATGGAGGGGTTTGATGGTGATCCTGTCCTATGTAGACCTCCATATCCCAAACCTTTCTCATTCTTTATTATATTCGTACTTATCAGCATGTCACAGAGATGCACTTGCAGTCTGCAGCTCCACTTGTGTTTGTCATCCAGAAGGACCAGGGTTGACTGCATCAATGGGTAAAATACCCCCTCTCCTCTCTTATCTCTAGATCCCAGGCGGTTTAGTAGAACAAGTTCAAGAAAAGCAGTAGATCAAGTTGAAAGGTTTATTCATTCAATATAGCATAACACACTCCAGCCTCAGGTTTTTATTGTACCTAAAGCAGGAGTAATGCAAAAGGTGAGTGTGGCAACTAATAACGTTACAACCTGGATAGATAGCAGCTCTTCTTGCTACAAATCTTGGTAGGGTGGCTCTTCAGTATTGTGTTACACTTCTAACAATTCTACCCACACGCTGACACGAGACGATTGCCACCACTAACCTCTCCTAAGTGGCAACAGATGATAAAAGGATAGGCCAGTATCACACCCCAATAAATACCCTGTATACCCCTTATTTTACACGGTTTAGTCACCCCTGATGCCGGCGCATTTACAGTACACAAAAAAATAACAAAACTAATGTCAATCTCTATAATCACATGAGGAATATATTACATAAAGAAAGAATACAATCCTGTACATATGCCCCCCAACCCTAAATAATCCTTTTATGTGGTGCTACAAATACAGTCATATGAAAAAGTTTGGGAACCCCTCTTAATTCTTTGGATTTTTTTTTATCATTGGCTCAGCTTTCAAAGTAGCAGCTTCCTTTTAATATCTAACATGCCGTATAGAAACAGTAGTATTTCAGCAGTGACATTAAATTTATTGGATTAACAGAAAATATGCCATATGCATCATAACAAAATTAGACATAAATGTGGGCACCCCAACAGAGATATGACATCAATACTTAGTTGAGCCTCCTTTTGTAAATCTAACAAACTCTAGACGCTGACCTCCTAATTGCCTTTGATGAATGTCTGGATTCTGGATGCTGGTATTTCTGACCATTCTTCGATACAAAATCTCTCAAGTTCAGTTCAATTTAATGGCTGCCGGGCATGGACAGCCTGCTTCAAATCATCCCATTGATTTTCAATGATATTCAAGTCATGGGACTGTGGTGGCCATTCCAGAACATTGTACTTCTCAATCTGCATGAATGCCTTTGTAGATTTTGAACTGTGTTTTGGGTCATTGTCTTGTTGGAATATCCAACCCCTGCGTAACATCAACTTTGTGACTGATGCTTGAACATTATCCTGAAGAATTTGTGATATTGGATTGAATTCATCCGACCCTCGACTTTAACAAGGGCTCCAGTCCCTGAACTAGCCACACAGCCACACAGCATGATGGAACCTCCACCACATTTGACAGTAGGTAGCAGGTGTTTTTCTTGGAATGCGGTGTTCTTCTTCCGCCATGCAAAGCTCTTTTTGTTATGACCCAAAACCTCAATTTTTGCCTCATCAGTCCAAAGCACTTTGTTCCAAAATGAATCTGGCTTGTCTAAATGAGCATTTGTGTACAACAAGTGACTCTGTGGTGTGAGCACAGAAAGGGCTTCTTTCTCATCACCCTGCCATACAGATGTTCTTTGTGCAAATTGTGCTGAATTGTAGAACGATGTACAGACACACCATCTGCAGCGAGATGTTCTTGCAGGTCTTTGGAGGTGATCTGTGGGTTGTCTGTAACCATTCTCACAATCCTGCTCATATGCCGCTCTTGTATTTATCTTGGCCTGCCAGACCTGCTGGGTTTAACAGCAACTGTGCCTGTGGCCTTCCATTTCCTGATTACATTCCTTACAGTTGAAACCTCAGAGAGAGCTTTTTGTAGCCTTCCCCTAAACCATGAGACTGAACAATCTTTGTTTTCAGATCTTTTGAGAGTTACTTTGAGGATCCCATGCTGTCTGTCACTCTTCAGAGAAGAGTCAAAGGGAAGCACAACTTGCAATTGACCACCTTAAGTACCTTTTACCACTCATGATTGGACACACCGGTCTATGAAGTTCAAGGCTTAATGAGCTAATCCAACCAATTTGGTGTTGCAAGTAATCAGCATTGAGCAGTGACAGGAATTCAAATCAGCAAAATGACAAGGGGACCCACATGTGTGCACAGCCAGTTTTTCACATTTGATGTAATTTCATACAACTAAATACTGCTTCACTAAAAATCTTTGTTCGGAAAACACCCCCCACAGTATTCTGATGTTCATAGGAAATGAAAGACACACCACTGTTATCTTTTATGTTGAAAGTAGAGTCAATTATTATGCAGGCTCAGAGGGGTTCCTAAACTTTTTCATATGAAAAGACATTATAAATACAGTAAGTCCACAGTTCTGCCCCCGATGCCAGCAGGCAAAACGAAGAGTTCTGTCAATTGCGGATTCCTAGCAGCAATCAAATCTTCACCATAAATGATATACAGTCAGTCTTGCGCCATGATACAGAACAGTAAGTACTTCGACAAGCTCACCAGAGACCGTAGGAAATAGCAGAATGTTCAATTCCCCGGTCAAACAGAATTACTTCCACACTCCTGACAGGACTGTAGGAGCTCTTGGATTTCATCATGCTTTTCTGATTTTCTTTCCCCTTGTCTTCTTGCCTCTCCTCTCTTTAAACAGTGTGCTTTATGGAAAGCGCTCCCCGAAAAAAAAAAAAAAACCTAAGTTCCACCTCTGAGGCACCGCTCTCAATCTCAGGATGTAAGAATGATCCCCACAACACCCGATCGACAGCAGAAAAACATATATTTATGTGGCAGTGCTACACACTGAACAGACCATCCTTGATCAGACATGATCTCTTGATGGAATTCATGGAAAGAGAGGCTCAAGCTTCTGGCGTGTTGGTCTTGTGCTACCTTACTACACCTTTTGGACCAACCAGATTTTCTAGTTTAGAGGCCTCTCACATGTGCAGTCCTCATGCCCTTAAACCAAATCTGGATGGGCACAACCTATGCTCATCCACTGTCAGTTCATGTCTTGTATCTGATGGTTGCTAGAATGGACCTTTTCACTTTGTAACCCAAGTGTTACAGTAAAAAAACAAATAGTAAATGGATGAATGGATCATGCTTTAAATAGATGGATACGAAAACATCAAGTATTTATGATTATCTCTGATTGAGGATGAAAGTTCTGTTTCCTTTAAATTCCAAATCTAACTGCTCTGATTTACTTCTCACACCTACAACAGCTACTGTTACGGATATGACTTTAGTTATTTTTCTCTTTGAGTAAAAAAAAATGTTAATTTTGTCATTTTTATATCCATTGTCACAAGAATGGACAGGAGACATAAAATGGTTTGGGGCAGCCACCCGTGTATTATGCCCTGGCTGCAAAAGGGTTAATTTTTGTGGAGTCATGTCTGGTTCAATGTCCAAAACAGAACTGATGACATGTGGCAAAGATGGCGGCTTCAAAGGTCTGGAGTGGAAGTGACGTCGTCTGGATAGGAAGTGATGTCATCACGGGCGCCTGAACCGGAAATGACGTCATCCCTGAGTCCTGATAGGGAAAGTATTATAATCGTCCAAAAATTTGATGTCAAGATTTTGATGAATCTCGACATTTTATACCACCCTGAGTCTGAAAATACCATTTTTGGAATTATATCTATGTGTCTGTGTGTGTAAACATGATAACTGCACGTAGGTCAACCAAATTTTGTATACAAGTATTAGTTACAAAATGTTGATTTCTTTCAACTTTTGAGCTATTACCGCTAACTGGAAGTGGTACATTTTAATTCATACACCTACAGAGTTTGATTTATTCAACTTTACTTTTATTATAATTATGTATTTGATTTGATTTGTTGTTGATGGTTCTTTAATTTCTTTCTTTAATTCTTTAATTTTCTTTAAATTCTTTAATTTTTTCCAAGTACTTTTTTTTATTTTTCACTGAGCTTTCTTAACTGTGAGTAAAGGATGAAGAGTGTCTTTATTTTATGAGCATAATTTTTCCATTATATTTAATTGTTTGAGTTCAATGTACATATTATGAATATTCACCATTTTTGTCTTTTTTCCATTCTTTTGGTTTGCACAGCAGGAGGACTGTGTAACAAAGCACGCCTGCCACCAGTTTATTTTTATTGTACAGCACTGTTGTAATAATTCTGAGCCTTTATTTTTGCCCATCATCTCTAATTTAATGCTGTTCGGTCCATGGACTAGAAGAAATCCAAAGTGTAGTCTAGCAGTTCATTCCCACTACACGGGATATCATAATTTGCCTCATCATTAGAGAAGTAAAATCTAATTGGCTGATCAATGGAGCTCCTGAATCACGATTTTTGGGCCATGTACAGCAGAAAAATGTATGCTTTGCTGCTTTTTAGATTAGCCATTGTGAACTTTAGCCTGGGCACAGACAGGCATGGATGCAGAATGTCCCAAAACACACGAGGTTGTTAACATTTTGCACCACCACAATGTACACAGTGCACAAACCGTGGCCACAAATGCTCCATCCTTATCTCTTTTTCTTGTCCATTTCTTCTGCCTCCTCCACTCCTCTCTCGCAAGCTCCGTTCTCTTTCACCCAACTCCGGCTCCTTGAATGGAGTGCAGCGGCCTCTTTTACACCTCACCCGGAAGTACTCCAGGTACCCCTTGATCAAGTTCTGGCAGCACTTCCAGGTGTGGTGGAAGTGCTGCAAACCTTGGCTCCAGAACTGTCCAGATGTCCCCTTGTGGTGGCCATGGGTCCCCGTAGGGTTGAGCTTCTAAGCTCCAGTTCCCTATGTAAACCGGGGGGCTGCCCTCTCGTGCCCCGAGGTTGGTACTGCTGGTGATATGTCCACTCCACCAGTCCTCTCCTCAGAAGGGCATCCCAACCAGGCAAGGTCCCCAACCATTTATCACGCCATTTAATCCATAATTAAGTGCTCAATTTATTACTTGTTTATCTGTATCGTGTTGATTTAATTCCTGTTTATTATTTTTAATATTTATTTCTGTTTTTTTTTTTTAACATGTATGATTTTTTTGTCCTTTTGGAGTTGTAAAGCATTTTGAGCTACTGTTTTGAAAATGTGCTGAAGAAATAAATGTTGCTCTAAGCTTCATGTCTTGTAAGTCCATGGTACTCTATAACACAGCTGTCTTCATTCTGTTATCACGATGCAACAGTAACATCCCAGTAAAATAAGATAAAAACATACCGGCCATCACTCTCATTGGATTTTATAGTAACTGTTGGTGTCGTACAAAGGGCTACAGAATGAATCCCAATGAGGCCAGGATGGCTAATAATAAACAACCACAATTCTGTCTAATTGTGATCACAGTGAAGTCTAAAAAGAAATAAAGTCACTATACTATCAGAGTCCAGTCCTGAAATGTAATTTGAAGTGTACACTGAAACTTCACTAGCAAATTTGAAAAGCCTCCCCCCCAAACCAAATTCTTCTAAAGTGATTTTTTAAATGCCTCTTCACATCATGTGATTGGCAGGTTAGATTTTGAAAGGGCAGCCGTCCTTTGTTTTCATGCCTGCCTGACAGGCATCTTCAGGTTGCTAGGTGAATAAGCCCACTTCTGTCACTTTCACAGCTGAATATCATCGTGTGACTTCCCCACCGAAGGGAGAGAGGTGGGTGGCATATGGCGATGTCTGCTGCATGCTCTGAATGAAGAGAGTTCATGACCGGCTCACTCAGGTAACCTGAACAAATCACTTAACCTACCAATGCTCCTAATGTAAATTATACTATAAATGCTCTCACTGAGAAAAATATTAGGAACACCACGTAAACTGGTACTGGGCAGAGCCTCCATTTACTCTCAAAACAGACCCAGTTCTTCATGGCATGGATTCCACATGATATTCCTCTGAGATTCTGGTTCATGTGGACACGATTGCTTCACAAATTTTATGCACGTTTGCCAGCTGAACATTCAAGCTGTGAATAACCCATTCCACCACATCCCAGTGGCAATATCACTGAAGAACACTGAACTCATTGTCATGTTCATAAAACCAGACTCAGATGACTTATGCTTTATGACATGGTGCATGATCATGCTGGAAGTAGCTATGGGTAAGTTCTGTCTATGGTGGGTGCAGCAGCAATACTCAAATAGGCCGTGGCATTCACACAATGATTGATTGGTATTAACAGGCTCAAAGTGTGTCAAGAAAATGTTCCCCACACCATTTCACCACCAGCAGCCTGGACTGTTAACACGAGGCCTGGATTCATGATGTTGGCACTAAATTCTGACCCTACTGTCTGTGTGTCTCAGCAGACGTTGAGATACTTCAGACCAAGTTATATTTTTGTAGTCTTCAGAGTCCAGTTTTGGTGAGCCTGTGCCCACTGCAGTGTCATCGTTCTGTTCTTGGATGATAGGAGAAGAACTCAACATGGTCTGCTGTTGTAGCTCTTCTGCCTCAACGTTCAACTTGTTATGCATTCTGAGAGGATTTTCTGCTTACCATATTTGTACAGTGTGCTTTATCTGAGTGATCATAGCCTTTCTGTGAGCTCCAACTAGTCTGGACTTTCTCTTCAACAAAGCGTCTCCATCTGCATTATTTGTTTGTTTTTTGTTTTTTTAGTTCTACAGAATGTTGTGCAATTAAAATTCCAGCAGTTACAAATATACTGAGACCTTTATACAAAATAACATTCTTAGACCCTCTAAAGACAATTAGTATCTTAAGCCTTTTAAGGCTATATTGAGGTCCAGTCCATTGTAGGGCCCACTCACACACATGAAGCCCAATTCAGACAACTTGCTGAAGATCTCCGGGTTATTCAAGGATCTAAATAGGGTGCCTCCTGGACACCTCCCTGGGGAGATATTTTGGGCATGACCAACCAGGAAGAGACCTCAGGGGCAGACCCAGGACACACTGGAGAAATCATGCGACCCAGACCCAGAAAAGTAAATGGATGGATGGATAGTTACATTGTGAGTGTGTTCAACCAGCTAATATCTAAAAGTTCTCTCATCTTAAATATACAGTCCAGTATTCATGGAAGAAAATGGCTGGCATTTAATAGTATCACAGCTTTATGATAATAGTTTTCCTACTTAATATAATGTGCTCTTATTTTAGCTACATGAAATTTAATAAATCTTGAACTTATTTACACTTACCATTTCATTATGTATAAAACTTACAGTGTAATTCTGATTAAATTGATTTTTTATTTATCTTATCATTTTTTATTTCTTTGACATTTACTTAGCTATTGTTCTCTCCTATGCAGAAGACATTTCACTTCCTTTGCTCTATTTATACAAGTGCAAGTGTATCTTGTGCAGTAGGATATCCAGTGCTACAAAACGTTTTCACCTCTTTGGATGTTTTTACATTTAATTGTTATACTAGGGGGTTCCGCCCTGCTCGCTTCGCGTGCCAGCCACTTCACGTCTCTGCCGCTGAATGCACCCCAAGGAGAAACAGTCGCTGCTCCAAAACCCCCTCTTAAATGGTGATACAATGGGAAACAAATACAGTTTTTTTTTACCCCCTCTTTGCTCAATCAGCTGCTGGCTTGCTGCTGCTGCTGCTGTGCCACGTGATCTGCATCTCACACAGCGTTTCAAACATTTAAAAGGCTGTACAGATGCTGTTCTACTCTTTGCCTTTTATTTCTGGCCCCGGGCATCTTTAAATCTCTTGGCACAAAGTCTTCCCTCGCAGGACGCAAGTGTGACAATGCCAATCCCTTCCAGACTCCCTGTTCCCACACGGGAGTCTGTTGAACCAACACCATTGATAGTTATGACCGAGGTGAGCTGACAAATGAGGACAAATCTCATTGAAGCCAGGGGATGGTGGAAAGTGCTGAAGTGCTCAAGTGCTTCAATTAAAAACAGTCAAAAGCAAAACCAAAAGTGTTCATGGTGCAGTGTTCTCAACAAAAAAACTACACAAATAAATCCATAAAACAAGTGAAAAGTGGGGATAAAATCCATAACAAATAAATACACTAAAATAGAGGTTAAAAAGGCAGTCTTGCTCTTCATACGATCTCAGCCCACCTCCTTCTGTCTCCCCGACTCACCCATCCCTCGAGGAGCCGGCAAAGACTCAAAAGCCATGAACTCTTTTCAGCCGACCCTCATCTTGGCTGCCTCCACATTGTGCAGCCAGACCATTTGAAATCGGCTCACCTCCCATCTTCCTTCGCGCTCACTCGGTCGCCCCTCAGATCCATTGGGAGGTCTTCAGTCCTGCTCGCCTCACTCTACTCAATTATTCAGTGGGGCGAACCAGCCCCTAGAGCACCACAGCCTGCACTCCCTAATGGAGCCCCAGCTCGTGCTGCCTTCTCCATCCAGATGTCTGGATCGTCTGCCCTTCACTGTCTTTCACGTTTATTTAACCTCTGTCTTCTCTCCTGTTCTACCATGTCTCTTTTTCCGTCCACTCCCCATATACGTCTCCGTGTGTGCAGCACCTTAATTACTCATCACAGGAAGCCGATAAAGTAATAGAGAACGATCGCACCTGAACATGCAGGTGGGACTTGCCCCAATTACCTCATCAACTCCCCGCGGTTGTGCAATCGTGCCCACGGAGATGGACACGGCTAACTGGATTTAAAAAACTGACCATGTTTTTTTTTGAAGCCATAGACCTGCTATACAACAGTGAGTTCTTGATATTTTTTAGTTTTTAATTTAAAAATGGAATAAGAATCACATTAAAGTTCAATAAATTCGAAAAAGAATGACACCAAACATATAAATGGAGGTTTTAACACTAGAATTACCAGAGCCTACGAAAAAACTCGTAAAACCGCCTACCTTAAATCGCTTCTTAAAATCGTTCACAGCTCTTCACCAACGCCTTTTGTCATCTAAATGTGCTGATAAAAATCAGGCTGCAAGCAGCCGGCTATTCCATCCCCTCACTGACTTAGAACGTTCACAAACTTCTCTCAGCTCATGCCTTGATTGATTTTCTGGGAGTGAAGTGGAGTTTTAAAGTGGAAATAATAGATCGTTGTTTGGAACACACGCATTTCATGTCTGTTCCGTTTCTACTGTAATCTGTGTAAACACATTGTTAAAACAGAAACGTTTTTTATATTCTACTAGTAGATAACAAAATGTAGGCATAAGGTATGAAGCCTGAAGTATCACAAATACTTTCACAAAAGCTTCAAATCTAACACAACAATTGCGCTTTTATTCAAAAATATAACTGCAGAAACAAAAAGCCGCCTTAACATGCAACATTGACACCTGTTTATTATGACTGCCTCCGTAAAGCAATAGAATCAGCCGCCAACTGGGAATAAAAAGATCGCGAGTTTGACCCTGCACCATTCCGTTTTGAGAAGTAAACTGCTCTTAGTTTTACTATTTTAGAATAAAAGCATACATTTGATTTCAGTCTGTAACAGCCAGTGTAATTTATGATACTTGTAAAGGTTAGCTTTGGTTTTTTTTTTTTTTAGTCAGTTTTATTATCGCAGCCGCGTTCACGAGCCCAAACACACACCCCAACACCCCCCCCCCACACACACACACATCTTTTCACATAGACGCCCTGTAACAGAGGTAAACTCAGCTCCCTTCTACATCGGAGCAACAATGCACATACCATTGCTTGCATACTAAAGTGTCAGCAGGCACTTTTCGTGGCATTACACACAGTTTTGAGCATGGCCTCTGCACACTACTTGTGACTTTAGGCTTTAGGAAGTAAGTAAATAAATAAAGGTAAATCGTGTCATAAAATGATTTCTTCAAAACATCGAATGTTATTTATTTGGCACTCCCAGAAAATCAATCAAGGCATGAGTTGATAGAAGTTTGTGCACGTTCTAAGTCGGTGGGGGAATGGAATAGCCGGCTGCTTGCAGCCTGATTTTTATCAGCACATTTAGATGACAAAAGACGCTGGTGGAGAGCTGTGAACGATTTTAAGAAGCGATTTAAGGGGGGACGGATTTATGAGTTTTTTTGTAGGCTTGTAGGATTTTTTATATAGAGAGTAGATTATACTGCATCACAAAGTATTTACTTTTGCTTTGTTTTGACAATGGCCAACAGAAAAAAGCATGAAAACAGTTGCCAGCAGCCATACCAGTTACACTTGAGAACAGGCCATCCATCTGAAACTAAGCATGTTTAGGCCCGGCCAGTACTTGAATGGGAAACCATTTAGAATAAGATTGGGTTCTTGCTGGTAGAGATGTTGGCGAGACCACCAGAGGGTGCTTACCCTGTGGTCTGTGTGTGGATCCCAATGCCAAAGTGCATTTTACTCTGATGTAAAAATTGGCGTCATCCTTTAGGATGAGATGTAAAACTAAGGTTCTGGTTCTCTGTAGTCATAAAGGTTGCCTGGGAATCTTTGGAAATGAGTGATGTCCTGGCTTGTCCATTCTGCCTCTCTAATCATCCCATGTTCCTTATTGGCTAACTATCTCTCTCAGTGCTTCACTACCCAATAGCTAATGAGTGGCAAAAAAATGGCTGCCATCACATCATTTAGGTGAATGTTACATACTGATTGTGGCTGAAGTGGCTGCCCACTGTCTGTGAAAAGGACGTTGAGAAGGACAGTGATGCACTATATAAATGTAATTAAATATTATTAATTAGACATATCTAAAGTGGTATAAAATCATTCGAAATATAAAGCATAAGTGGTTAATCCCATACCGTAAACATTTATCCTCTTTTATATAACACCCCTAAATCCTCACCGGGGCAGCCAATTTGTTTGAGTTAGTTTAACGGTGATCACCTATCTATGGATTCAGGTAATTGCAGTAATAATGCAAAGTTCAATGGTGATCACCTATCTATGGATTCAGGTAATTGCAGTAATAATGCAAATGCAGTAAAAGCGGCAACTTGTGCGAGTCAGTATGTGTCAAACCTACAAACTGAAGACAAATGAACACTCCAAGCAATGAAAAGAAGATTGAAAGGTACGAGACAACATCCATATCACTGAATATCCAGCTAAATCAGTCAGGAAGAAATAGAAAGAGTATGGCACAGCTGTTAATGTGACAAGAGCAGGCCGTCCACAAAAAACGAGTGACCACACCAGAGGAAAACAAGTGAGGGAAGCCACCAAGACACATCTGAGAACTCCGAAGAAGAAGAAGAAGAAGAGGTTGCATTTATAGAATGCTTTTCAAGACACGCAAAGCACTTTATAGAGAGAAGGGAAGCCACCTCAGACACAACTGATGTACAATGGGTGGATGATGCAATGGCACCCATTTTTGCACCACTACATTAGTTATTAGATGGTGAAGGGGTGAGAGAGATAGCCAGTTAGAGACATGGGATGATTAGGGGCCCAGAATGACAAGGCCATGGTGGACCACTTAGCCGTGATATTACAAAACACCATACTGTTTTCAAAAGATACCCAGGGGTCTTTTATGACCACATGGAGTCAAGACCTTGGTTTTATGTCTTATCCAAAGGATTGCACCAATTTGTTTAGCATAGTGTCCCTCATCACTGCACTGAGGTATTGGAATCCTCAGACAGATAACAGGGTATTTATCAACACCTCTTCCAGCAGCAACCCAAGCTTTTCCTAAATGGTGTGGCTGGGCCCAGTCATGTTGAACTTGCTCTGGAGTGCATGTGTTATGGCTGCTTTCATAAGGAATCACAAGCAATGGTGACTGAGAGTTGGAGAGACTGTCTAGATACTTCACCATTCACAGCTTTATAAGAGAGTGGGAAAGAGAAAGCCATCGTTAAACCAAAGATGCACATAAAACTTGGCACATCATAGTCCCTGAAGTCAATTGAAAGACCTCTTAATGATCTGATGAGAGCAAAGATGAGATTATTTGTCTATCAAACTAAACGGCATGTTTAAACTGCACATTATCAAAAATACACTGTATCCACTGTGAAGCATGATGGTGGCAGAGTCATGGAGTGGAGATGCTTCTCTAGGAGTCTTGTGAGGGTAAAATGAATGCAGCAAAATACGGAGAAATCCTTGGAGAAACACCTGATGCAGTCTGCATGAAGCCTGTGCCTTGGGGGAAGATTTATTTTCTAACAACAGCAACAACAACAACAACAACATTTATTTATATAGCACATTTTCATACAAAAAGTAGCTCAAAGTGTTTTACATAATGAAGAATAGAAAAATAAAAGACACAGTAAGAAAATAAAAGAATAAGAGTAAGGTCCAATGGCCAAGGTGGACAGAAAAAACAAAAAAAAAAAAACTCCAGACAGCTGGAGAAAAAAATAAAATCTGGAGGGATTCCAGACCATTAGACTGCCCAGTCCACTCTGGGCAAGGCATCAGTCCACAAGAATAAAGCCAGAACTACACAGGAATGGCTTCAAAACAACAATATAAATGTCCTGGAGTGGCAGAGTGAGAGTTGAGAGCTCAAACCAATTGAGAATCTATGGCTGGACTATTGAATTTGGACTTCAGACCACAAGGATGTGGGTTCAGATCCTGCTACAAACACTGTGCGACCATGAGCAAGTCACTTCCCGTGCCTGTGCTCCAACCGAAGAAATGTAACTGATTGTATATCTCAGACTTTGAAAGTCACCTTGGATAAAGGCAACCACCAGAAACTAATAAGTAAAAATAACCTGAGTTTGAGCAGTTCTGGAAAGAAGAATGAGGGAAAATGGCTGAGTTCAGATGTGCAAAGGTAATAGAGAAAGAGAAACCTGAGCTCACAGACTCAAGGCAGTCATGGCTGCCAAAGGTACATCTACTAAATAATGACTTGAGAGATGTGAATACTTAGGCCATCCATTAATTTATGTTTCATCTTTGTAATTAATTTAGATCACTTTCAGTTACATTAAAGAGTGTTTCTCTGCTGATGAGTGTCATAAAAGCCAAATGAAATCCACTGTGATTCAGTGCCATATATAATAATAATAATATGTGAAAACTTTCAAGGGGGTAATGTGACGATGCGGGTCTCATTCCATGGCCCCCACTTGCCTTTAGGGTAATGTAACCAGAAACGAAAGCAAGGGGAAGGTGGAAAGTGCAAACAGTGCTTTTATTTTAAAGCAAACCGAAAACAAAATCAAAACGGTGTCCCTAAACAAGTGCAGTGCTTCTAAATGTCATTAAATAAATAATCCATTGAAACCAGGGTGAAATAGTGGAGGTTAAAATCCAATAAATAGTTTCATTAAAAGTGAGATTAAAACAATAGCTGGAAGCAAGACCCGGTGCCTTCTTCTGCTGGTGGCTCCCCTGCTTCTCCCATCTGGGCTATGCACCAGGGGAGTTGCCCTACCTGCAGCTGATCTTCTTTCTGTACTGATCTGGAATCTTCCCGATCCCTGGCTTCGTTCAGCTCTCACCAGACCAAGACTTGGGTTCCCTAACGATCAGGGTGCTCACGCTGGGGCTTCCACCTCACGAGCCTCCAACTCCCGCTGCCCTTCCTTTTGTGGCGAGCCAACCACCTTCCGGTCACTCCTGCTCCTCACAAGCGCTCAGCAGGAGCGACCACTACTTCCTGACCCCGATTGTCGGCCTAATGCTCCTGAGGGGCTCTTCCTTGCAGCTGCCTGCTCTTATCAGTGAGCCTGCCTTTGCTCTCTCTCTCTCTCTCTTGCTCACACCGGATTTCAGCTTTCAACTTTCTCTTCTTCTTCCACTAATCTCCATTCCCTTTCTCAATTTTTTTCTTCTCTCTCTCCCTCCACACTTGCAATTCTCCTATTTATAATGGGGATGTGGCTATTAGCAGCTCCCGGCATCAATTACGGATACGGATGATTCTCCACCTGTGCACTTCAGCGAGGAAACGCATCGCATCTGAGAACTGCTCCGGCCACACTAACACGCCACCTCATTAAGCCATGAGCGCGGCGATTATTTATTTTAAAAGCTGGCCTTTTCTTCTAAGCCGTGGACCCACTATACCACAGGTAAATACTTTTTATAGGCACTGTAATTGCTTAAACAGCAAATAAGCATTTGACTCAAATCTTGACCAGATCCAACCAGTCAGATCCACTCCTAAATACCACCTCCGATTTATATCATTGTGTATGACCGCCTGCTTTGATATCCACAATGAGCCCTTTAGAATGACCTTCTGGTTCAGGCTTAGTTAGGAAGAAAGACATCCATTTCCATCAATGCACATAGAATAATAATAATAAATAATAATACATTTTATTTATATTGCACTTCATATTTTAGAAATCTCAAAGTGCTACAGAGTAAAAACAAAAATAATAAAACAAGAAAATCTATGTATGCTTTAACAAAATATCTTTCTAAAAAGATGAGTTTTTAGATTCTGTTTAAAAACATTATTCGACTGTGGGGCTCTCAGGTAGTCAGGGAGAGCGTTCCACAGTCTCGGCGCCACAGATGAAAAAGCCCTATCACCCATACTGCGAAGCTTGGTTCTAGGGACTTGGAGAGTGTTAGTGTGTACAGAGCGGAGGGTGCGTGAGGAGGTATGAGGGGTAAGGAGTTCCTGTAAGTAAAGGGGGGCATGTCCATAGATGCACTGATGGGTGAGGAGAACGATCTTGAACTCAATTCTGAGTGGAACAGGAAGCCAGTGAAGGGTTTTCAGGATTGGGGTGATATGGTCATGCTTTCGCACCCTCATCAGGATCCTGGCAGCGCAATTCTGAATATACTGGAGTCTCTGAATACTCTTGCCAGGAAGTCTGTTTCCTCAATACCCATAAAAAAGTGAGGGCTTGGTAATCATACTAATTGCCTCAGAAGATCATGAGCATGACGTTCATTTTATTCTTATTAACCTAGACTTAAAATAGGAAAAAGAAGAAAAGAACAATGTGATAAGCACACAACTCCCAAGATGCCACCTAAATGGATTCTTTACATTTTGTACATAGAAGCTGATTAGGTGTTTATCTGTTTTTACTCTTCTTGTTATCAGCCTAAGGATATTTTATTTCATTTCACTTGTTGTTAGTGCATTAATTTATTTTAATTAATGAGTAGATTTTTTGGCAAGCAATACATTACTGTATAAAAACCTATGCAAGTGTAAAGTTTAACACACTTTTTTTTATAAAAGGGAGAGAATTTCTACTTTCGACATGCAGCTTTTCCTTTTACTCAGATAATAATTCTGTCACATCTCAGTGACACAGACCGCTTCAGTACGACAATGAAAATGACCTCATTCTGGAGGGACCTGCATCAGAGCAGAGCCGCTTTGAAATAGATGTTGGCACTCCAGCAGCTCATCTCAGAGAAGAAATCAAAAAGCCTAACACGTGGGTTGAGGAGTGTGTGTAAATCAAGGGGGATTGTGCTAAGGTGATATGACGCTCTGCTAAGACCTCTCATAAAGCAGTTGGTTTAACTTTATTCAAGCATATCTACAAAGGAGGTTTATAGCTGCCTGGAAACTCATAGCAGAGTGAGATGTTTTGTGAATCTAAATATGTTTGTTCTGTATTTTTTATTGTAAAAGAAGCTAAAGGTTTTAAAAGAAGATATTGTTAAAATGAAATGTACTGTATTCTATAATATGGTATCATGGAACAACAGGCATAATAAATATAAATTAATTAGTGACTAATCAGTCTATTTACAGTATATGATTAATAATTGATGATTGCAGAAGGCAAAGATTAGTATATGAGAGTTATTGTGATGAATAAAACAATGCAGGACAAAATATGGCAATGTAAAATAATAAATAATATGCCACCTCTGCTTAAATTTTGCGTGTTGCTTATGACAAAAATCAATTTGAAGCCATTCAGCAGTCTACAAACACCAACATATTTAGTCGGGAGTTGCTTAATAGTAACATGCATGCAAAAAAAGCTTTGAGACTTTCATTAAACCTAATGTGCATTCAGACTTAGACTTTTTTATGAAGTCACACACAATGAAAAAGGGTTAGAGAAAGACAGCTTAGGGAAGAGACCACCATAGCAGAGAAGCAGTTTGGCTTTATGCCGAGGAGAGGAACAACTGAGGGAGTCTTTGCATTGAGAAGTATTGAGAAAAACAGAAAGGATTACATATGGTGTTTATTGATCTGGAGAAGGCATATGATAGAGGGCCACATCCAGAGGTCTGGAGGTGCATGAGAGAGGAAGGAGGGGAGGATTGTCCAGGTGTGACACCCCGTGTAGTGGGAATTAGGGTCACCAGCCTACACTCTAGGTGTCTAGTATGTGGGACCGAGCGTGACCAGGATGATGGTGTGAGACAGGGAGACACGGACACAAGAAGGGGTGGGTTTTTTGAAAAATAAAGTGAGGTTTTATTTATTTAAAATAATGCCCTGCGGATTTTATATATCAATATACAGTCCAATATTGCAGAGGACACACAAAAACAGTCAGGTGGATGGGAGAGGAATGTGGAGCAGAGAAGGATGGGAGGATTGTCCAGGATATGCATGAAGGAGAGAGGACTCGGGTTAAAAGCAGTGCTCGGGTAACAGACGAGACCCCAGTTGGAGTGGGTCTGAACTAGGGATCTTCTTGAAGTCTTTACCTCTTTGGTCTGATTATGGAGTTGTTGAGTCGTGAGATAAAACACAAATCCCCCCGGTGCAGGCTTTGTGCTGATGACATTGTGTTGTGTAGCACCAGAAAAGGAAGTTGTAAGAATGGAGAGAAGGGCTTTAGTAGATAGAGGAGTGAAGATAAGTAGGAATAAGACAGAATATGTGAGGTTTAATGATGAGAAGCATTCAGAAGTTACAAAAGAGTGGATAAGTTTAAATATCTAGGATCAGTGGTAGCCCAAGATGGAAAACTAGATGCTGAGGTAATCCATAGAGTACAGTGTGAATGGAACAACTGAAAGAAGATATCTAGAGTATTGTGTGATCGAAAAATTAAGATGAAAGTTAAGGGGAAGGTTTTTAAGGCCGTGGTGAGACCAGCAATGGAGCTGAGACATGGCCAGAAAAAGTGAGCACAGGAGAAGTTGAATGTGGCAGAAATTAGAATTTTGAGATGGATGTGTGGAGGTACAAAAAAAAGACAAAATAAGAAATGAGACAATCAGAAGCACAGAAAAAGTGAGTGAGGTATCTAAGAAAGTACAGGAAAGTAGGTTGAAGTGGTATGGACATGTGATGGAAGCACGGAGGAAGAGAAAGCAAGGGAGGCCAAATCAGAGATGGATGGATAAAGTAAAAGAAGATCTGAAGGAAAACGGTCTGACTGGTGAGGAGTTGAAGGACTGAATGAAGTCTGATCAAGTACATCAACACCGTATAGAAGTTGAAAAATTTGCCATTTTTTCCCTTATCAATCTCCAGTCAATAACCCCATAGTTATATATACAGTAAAACCCTGGATTACGAGTAACTTGTTCTGTGTGGTTTTGTAAGACGAGCTAAAATTTTTTATAAATTTTAAATAGATAGATGAGCAAGGTCTTGCAATATCAGTAGCCCGTATACACTTTGTCTGCTGAGCGGCACATGATCACAACTGAGCCGATGGTTCTTCTCTTTCTCGTTAGCTGCGGGATTGTGGGTAATCACCTCCCATTCTCGGTCTCAGTCAGCGTGCCTCACTCATGTAGTCAACATCCGTACGAGCGTATACTGTTTAGTATAGTATTGTGATCATGTGTGTGTGTTGTAACCTGTGAGTCCCTGTTTTGGACCCCAAAACACAAGGCTGAGGTTCAGTACTTTAGCAACACCAGCTTTATTCACATTGAAACAGGAACAGCACGGTTATTTATTGTAGTGGGATCTGCCACTCTCCTATACACAGACACAGCAGTCAGGCAGCGTCTTGACCAGGTTAGTGGCCAAGTAATACTGTGCCCTGCGCATTTATAATGTTCCTTGTATGACCCATCAATGGCAGGCACTTATAGCATGTCCACGATCTTTTCAGATTCAGTTTTACGACAAACTGCTACAGGGCTGGGATCCTGCGGTTGCTTCGGCACTCTCTTCCACGTGTTGTCCCGTTGGGTGGAATCCCAAAAGACTTTAGAAACCTTACAGTGCGTAAAGCATTTTTTTATTTTGTGTCCAAGTGTATTGACTCTTCAGGCAAAATCAACTGTCATTGGAGAGGCTCCTTGTTAAAGTCACAAAAAAAAGAAGATTATAGTGAGCCAACAGATAGCAGGGATTCTGTTAGTTAGAGTGAAAGTCGTCTTACACAATAACCCTCCTCTCTCTCGTCTCCCTCACACCACTCATGATTCTTTTCAAAGGTAAAGTGCAGGTTAATTTGTTTTATGTATTTTTACTTTATATTTTGTATTAATCATTTTTATATGAATAGTTTTGGGTTGTGTCATCTGAGTTTCCATTATTTCTTATGGGGAAGTTCGCTTTGATATACGAGTGCTTTGGATTACAAGCACGTTTCCTGAATGAATTATGCTCACAATTCAAGGTTTCACTGTATATAGATTACAGATATTTAGTGACCTTGCCATTACTCATGTATGGACAAAAACCAGGAAGATGTCTCCTTTCACATAGGGAACAGAGAACAGGAAAAAGAAGAGACAATTACGGCTCACTTGTAAATCTCTCAGAAACATGTGCCAAGATTTACTGAATGATGCTCTTATTGTAAAAGTCTTTTGTTTATCAGATCGATAATGATGTGAACAGACTGTATGGCTCATTTCAGCTTTTAAGTACCTGCCTTTTTCATTCAGGTGACCACCCACAGGCTTGCACTTCTACCATCTGCTGGGATAAAAGACTTAATGTGAGGAATTGAAGACCTTTACGGTTAGGGTTTATGGAAAGAACACCTGTATGTGTGTGTGTTATACCATCAATTATGTTGTCCGTTAGGCTTTTTTTCTCTGAATTTACTGTCCTTTATTTATTTATCTGGTTTGTACAATGCTATATACTGTATATACTGCTGTTCTTTCTTAAACACTATGACGTGCCTTGAGAATGGGAAAATAAAATGTATTATTATTATTAACAAGGTTAGGGTTAGGGTTAGGTTTAAAATTAAAAATTTTGAGAATTTAATTCTGAAATTGAATATACACCTCCAAAACAACATAGCTAACAATTATATTGCTTTTCAAAACAATTATTTTTTCTACAGCTTAATAAGAGACCAATAGCACTTTTATTTCCATTTTCTTTATTTGCAGATGCTTTTATCTAAAACAGTTTAGAGGAGAGGTCAAAATCTATACTAATAAAAGGCAAAGCCCTCACTGACTCACTGACTCAGTCACTGACTCACTCACTCACTCACTCATCACTAATTCTCCAACTTCCCGTGTGGGTAGAAGGCTGAAATTTGGCAGGCTCATTCCTTACAGCTTACTTACAAAAGTTGGGCAGGTTTCATTTCGAAATTCTACACGTAATGGTCATAACTGGAACCTATTTTTTCGTCCATATACTATAATAGACTTCTGCTCGGTGCCCGTGGGCGGCGTAATTTAGTACTTGCCCATATAAGGCCTTTCGTCTGCGGCAATCCAATAGAAACACTGCCGCTAAATATTCACGGGTGAAGGACTGTGCTTATGCAGACGAAGATGAGATCGTCAGGGTGGTGTTTGACACAAACTCAGCGAAACTGCGAGAGAAAGTTTTAAGTGCCGGGTCTTAGCTAACATTAAATACAGCCATGGACATCGCACGAGATGGCACCAGCACAGCTGGGAACCGATGCATGTACACGGCGGTTCCGTGAACTGGCGCAGTGCACAGACAAAAGGTAACAGTTCCAAAGAATGCTGAACAAAAAACGAATTACACAATTGAGAAGGCAGCAAAAAAATATGAAGCGTGTGACACATGCAAACATATTCATAAGTGCAGCTACTGCACAAACAAAGCACACGGTGGAAAAAATCAATGTCCCGCTAAAGGAAGACAGTGTAAAAAAAAACCGGTGCATGCATTGTGTCACGTCTCAGATAAAGAGGAAGACGAGCTGTTTATTGATGCAGTAAGAAACGAATGGATGAATGAAACCTGTCATCTTTACAACGATTGACAAACACAGAATGTAACAAACACAACACATCCTACAAATACGAACCTGATTGAAAGAAATAATGATAATCAAATCCTTGATGACAGCAACACTCATAACACTCACAAAACAATCACTGCATATTGACAATCATGTTATGTTATTTTTAAAATGTTCCCTTTTCTTTTTCATAACTTCTTTAACACACTACTTCTCCGCTGCGTATTTTGCTAGTAATAGAATAAACATCAGTCTGAGGGACTGTTTAGGAACAAGCATTACAAGACAAGACAACAAAACTGGTCATCACAAGTCAAGAGCTCAAAACAAAATGTAAGTAAGTTACACTTTCAAGGTTACAAAACCTAACAAAGCCATTATCAGTTAAACAGAAATTCACCAGACAAGAGAGTCTTGAAGAGTTCTTAAAAACATAGAGACAGTCAGAATTGTGAATGGTGATGGGTAACTCATTCCACCAAATAGGAGCTGCACATGAAAAAAGCTTGTATGGAGATTGGATGCCATGAAGAGGTGGCCTTATTAGATGCCACTCATCAGTAGTCCTAAGTAGGTGAGAAGGAGTGTAGGACCTCACAAGTGTCACCATATATAGGTGCCCAAAATTTTGCTTCAGGATGTTTTTATTTTTTTTGGTATTTTGAACCTGTGAATGATAGAATTAAAAATGTAATCTTGCTTAAAATGTTTAAGAAATGTGTCATCTTTAACTTTATGCCCTTTTTTATCAGTTCATCTTCTTGTAGCCTTGTCCTGCTTTCTGAGCATCATTTGAGTACTATGTAGCTTTTTAGAGGAGCCCATGGCCATAGCTGTAACAAGCTAATTAAGGTCTTAAACAACCTTAGTTAAAGTTATCTGAAACCTCAAATATCTTGGGGTGCCCAAACTTTCGCATGGTGCTGCTTTTCTTTTTTTCACTGAGCAATTGTACTAACCAAAAACATTTCACTAATAAAATGTTGAAATGTGTCATCTTTAACTTTATGCCTTTAGGTGATTAGTTCATCTTCTGTTCACATAACTGTTCACACTAGAAGACATTTTAAGGATGGGGCCCAAATGTTTGCATGCCATTGTAGATGCAAACCCACAATGTACTGTATGTATTACAAGTGCCCTCATAAGCAGTACCTTTACAGAGAGCCCTTATCCTCAGATTTGCAGGCAGGAACTGTCTGTAAGCATGGCAAATGGAGAACTTCCTGGTGATGTCAGCTGTGTTCTAGCTATCACTTAGCCTACCTCCATTCTGTGCAGCACTGCCACTAGAACTTCACTCATCCACACTTCAGATCCTGTCAACTATGCCAAATGTTTTCTTATGTAATCATACCATGATCCATCCCAGGTCAAACATTTTGCACTGTGGTAACTAGCAGTGACCATGTATGAACCTGTACCATCTGGACCCTTAGAAACAGTTCCTTCACAGAAAGAACAATAAGAGAGCACTTATCCTCAGATGGGCAGACAGGAACTGCCTGTAAGCATTGCAGACGGAGAACTTCCAGATGATGTCAACCGAGCACTCTCTCTCACTCAACCTCCACCTTTTCCTAAGCACCACCATTACACTCCGTTCAAAATGCAGATCGTGCTGACTTTGCCAAATGTCTTTGTGGTGTAGCGGGTCCACAGCTCAAGTCAAAAAGGCCACTTTTTAAATAAATAGTCACCGCACTCGCGGCTTAGAGAGGCGGCATGGTAGTGTGGCTGAAGTGGTTCCCAGGGTGATTCATGATGCGGGCGGCTCTCGCTTAAGTGTACAGGTCTAGAGTCGTCCAGATCTGTAATTGATGCTGCTAATTGCCACACCTGATCCACGTCCCTGTGATAAATAATAGAAGCGCAAGGCGTCTAGGAAGGAGTGACAGAAAAAGTAGGGATGAAAAAAGACGGACGGAGGTTAAGTAGGAGAGAAGGCAGGAAGCAGGGAGGGGAAAGCCGGTGCATGAACAAGCGTAAGTGCAGCTGAGCAGTGAGCTTGGGTGTTTGGCCGGCACCCCGGGAGCAGGCGGTAGTGGTCGCTCTTGATGAGCATTAGTGAGGAGCGGGAGTGACCGGAAGAAGGATGGCTCACCACATAAGGCCAAGAAGGCAGCAGGAGTCGGGACTTGAGATGTGAAAGCCCCAGCGTGAGCACCCTGGTTGCTGGAGAGCCCAAGTCACATTCTGGTGAAGCCCACCAGAGCCAGGGATTGACGAGGTGAACAGACCAGCAGATAAAGGCATTATGAAGGTCAGCTGCAGGTAGGGTGGCTCCACTGGTGCATAGCCTGGACGAGAGAAGCAGTGGAGTCACTAGTAGAAAGACACCGGGCTTTGTTTTAAAAGACTGCTTCCAGCCATTGTTTTAACCTCGTTGTTTTTAAAAGAATTTTTTTTTCTATTGGATTTTTAACCTCCACAATTTACGGCTTTTTATTGGATTATTTATTTACTTTGAAGCACTGCACTATTTATTTGAAAACTGTTTTGTTGTTGCTGTTTTTAATAAAAGCACTTTGCACTTTTTGACACCATCTCCTTGCTTCATTGTTTGTGCCTCACTGTCCAGCTCATCGGCGACATTACAGACGGTGTCAGGTTCAAGAACTCCCAAAAGGCAGATGGGAGCATGGAGCGAACCCGGATCATCACAGTCTTGTTGTAGAATCTCACCACATTCCATCTCAGGTGGCACATTTTGGATTGTGGTAACTACTAGAAGTTAGGCAAAAATGGATTACTGGTGCCCTCAGCTGCTTTACGGCAATGGCAATAAAAGGACTGTTATCATCGGGCAGGCACTCTAATTGTTGTAATCGAGTGCTTCCTGGTCACTTCAGCTTAGCTCTCTTCCTTACTCAGTAGCACCCCCACTACATTCCACTCATTCATGGTGTAGATCCTGCCAACTATACCAAGTGTTGTTCTTTGTACTCATGTGATCCACCCAAGTGATCCACCCCAGGTCACATGTTTTTTATTGTGGAATCTGCCAGTGGTCAGCTATGAACCTGTGACGTGTGGATTACAAGTGCTCTTAGAAGCAGTTCCTGTTATAATGTGCTATTTTCTTTCATTCACTTTACCTTCTCTTTGAGGTCTGAGTATATCTTTTACATTAAATATGGGGCTTTGTACAACAAGGAGAAGGATTTTCACATTATCTTTTTGCTTTATGAAATATGTTCCAAGATGAGTTTTGATAATGTTTTATCATAACACCTTATAAAAGCTAATTGGTTATTAGAGAAATCTTTGTACTTGCATTGCTGTTCTGTTCACCTGAGTTGCAAGGTACTAGCTTGTTATGTGCAAGAGCAAAGGGGACAGGTTTCAGTGACTGTAATTTACTGCCCATCAAGGGGTTGGCGTTGTATCCTAATTTTCCTCTCTCTTCTTCCCTCTACAAACCGGAAAACTGACACCTACCTGGACCTGCCTCTTCCTGCTGGAAGGACTTAAATCCAGATGATCAGCCATATTGAATCAGTTCTGTTACGAACTTGCATCTGAGAAGACATCTCCACAATTGTTGTGTGTTTTCTTTTGTTTTTCAGCTACTTAATTAAAAGGGTTTACCAAGGTGGTACACCAAATCATTATCATGGTCGTGTCTTTCTCTTATATGGCATTTCTAAAGTTCAGTTTTGGGTTCAAAAATGGCCAGAATAAAATAACAGTAGCATTTAAACCAGTTTACCAGCCCTCCTGCTTCAAAGACCAGCCTCACTCTGCATGGGTTGCCAAAATGTAAATTTAAAGAGATACCACACTCACCCTGTTCTGCAGACCTGGTCCTGTGTGCTGTCAAGAGATCGGCTAGAGAAGTGTGGGTGCACAAGCCAGACAAAATGTTCCATCTGAGTGGAACAGAAAAGCTTTATCAGCTTTAATATGTTAACAAGGATTATGCTGAAAAATAAAAACTTCATGCTTTTGCTCAAAACGGTTGAATTACCGCTCATAATTGCTGGATATGCAAGAAAGAATTTGACTGTACACTGCAAATGTGATAACACAAGTACTGATACTAGCAGTATTTTTTTCCATATTATTCCCGTAAACTAAAACACTAAGCTTTCATCAGCATTTAAATCAAAAAATTGTAGGTATAATATGCAAAAATCATATTCAATCATATTTATTACAATTTTTAATACCTAATAAGGTTAATAATGTACTTTCTTTCATGGAATTGAAATATAAGTAATAGTTGCACTTGAATAAAATGCTAATGAGGTTTTTGGCTTAGCAGTTGTGACTGACAGCCTGGTGACTTGAGAGTAATTAACAGATGGATTCTGGAATGTAGACAACATGATAAGCAATGTGTCCCTGTACACCAAAAAACGTTTAGGTAGCTGTAGGAATCAAAGAATCTGCTGCTTTGTCTGGGAAAGTCCTCTGTGAAATTCAGAGGTTTTATTTGCTTCCAGGCATGCCTTCCGCTTTCCCAGTAGGTGGTTTGCATTACTCCCACAATGTGTTGATGGACCCCTGCAATAGGTGGGAAATTACTTTCTTTATGACCAATACGGCTTATGTGATCATCCTGAACGTCACAGGCGGACTACCCTCTGAACTCTTCTCTAACTTGGCTTTGTATACAAGTAGGTACGCATGCACTAAAGCATTTTGTTAAGAAAAAAAATGTAACAGCAGGTTAATAGGTTACAACTCACCATATGCTATGGGAGTGTGCCAAAGCAAAGTGTGCTTTTTCTGAAAAGTAGCTTGGCCAAATCTGAATCAAAAATGAGAAGTTAATTGAATAATTATCCAGTCCAAAATTACACGAATGTGTGTGACTAAAAAATGATAAATCTGTGAAAATATGCAGCATGGAAGGGAATCACAACAGCACTGAAACCACAGGCACAGGGTTCAAATGAAATCATTCCTCCATAACTTGCTTATTCCAATACATGCTCAATGGGGGCCAGAGCTCAGTCCAGCAGAATGGGATTTAAAGCAAGAATGGACGATGTGGGGGCACACTCAATCACCCACTCACACCATCATCAGTTTAGATAGATAGATAGATAGATATGAAAGGCACTATATGATAGATAGATAGATAGATAGATAGATAGATAGATAGATAGATAGATAGATAGATAGATAGATAGATAGATAGATATGAAAGCCACTGTACAATAGATAGATAGATAGATAGATAGATAGATAGATAGATAGATAGATAGATAGATAGATAGACTCCAGAGAGAAATGTGGCTTTTTTACATAAGCTCAATAAATAAATACATAAATATTATAACAAATAAATACACACAAATATTAAAAAGAAATTAACCTTCTGACTTAAGATTAAAGAAAACACAGAATCAAAGTAAGGCATTATTAAGGCATATTGCCATTGGTAAGTAGGGGCCCCAGTAGTGTTTCTTGACACTCACAAACACACAGTGATGGAGTGACACAAAATGTCACTTGTTAGTTCGGTAGTGGGCAATCCGTGGAGGAGAAGTGGCCAGAGGGGGAAGAAGTGGGCCCTACCTGTCACACAAAACTACTGATGTTAGAGGAGCTCCTCACTAATGGATGGGAGTCAAATCTATTAAAGAACTGATCATACACATTGGCCTTCTCTACATTCCCCTCCACGTTCCGCATGTAGTCAGTTATGTTCTTTTATCCTTCTCCACATCTCCACCATACTGTTCTTTCTACTGAGCCAAGCACTCCAGTTTATCCCTGATGTGACAATGTCCTTCTCGGAGTTGCTTTTCAGTTCTGCCTGCACTTTATCTCCAGATATGAATGCCCTCTTTGCTTTTTCAATAGGTCCTTTAGGTCCTAGATGATGCAGGGCTTGTTGTCAGTGAAGCAACATTCCATCTTTGTGGAAATTCTATTATCTACGAAGAATTTAATACAGGACCTCAACCTGGTAATTTCCTCATTAATTGGCCAAGAAGCAGCATTTGGGACTTCATTTCACAAAAATGACTTCTTTGAGACTCTGTTGGTGGTTACTGCAAATTAACTATTGTAGTTGAATTCAAAATAAGTAGAGTTTTCCTTTTTTTATTTTCACTTACCAGTATTATCTCAGTCACTCAATGCACAAAGTAAGAAGACCTGCCAACGTCTTCAGTCTTCATTTGATTTCTTTTGAGCCCACCGCAATAATTACGTATTTGAAAAACTCAGCATGGGTGAGTACTTATCTTTTATTTAATGCCAAGAAGCCCTGGTCTTTAATTTATTAACTTATTCTTTAGGCACCTTAAAAAGCAAACTGATGCTTTAAATCACTGCATACCCACACTATGCAGACAAATATTTAAAAATTGTTCCCTTTTCATTATAACATAATGCAAATGATTTGTAACATATAATATGGTTTTAAGATAGTCTGGAAAGGAGAAGGCTTCACCTCACGTCAGACATCTTTTCTGTTATTATAAAGAATAGACAGGATAAGGCTACAAAAGTGACACAGACACCATCTAACAATTCCATTTGATTCTTGAACAGACAGTTAGCAAATACTGTAACTCCCATGCTTGAGCTGTATGTCTGCAGGGTGGACATGTCTCAAATTGCACACCGAGACAGCAGGACGGCAAAAAATTATTAAAACAGCCTGTCTGACTGGTAAACCTGTCGTCAGTTACAAGATGTCCACGACCTTACACATAGGAAAGAGAAATGCTTTAACTTTTCTTTTTGAAGTTTAGCATGCTGGTCTGTCATGAAACCAAATGAAAGAAGATCTTCCTGCACACAGCAGGGTCTCGGAGATACCTGCCACTGGAACGCTGGAACTGGTGACTCAGTCGTGTTTTTCTCTGGCTTTAGGAATTGGCACTCATTAAAAAGTTCACTTCAGTGTACAAACTTAAGGCAGTGCACCTGCCCTTTCTTTTTCAAACTTTTAATCAACTACACTGTCATAGGTTAATTACCTGCTCGTAAATAATACGCTCCCTCGTGCTTCCTCCATTTGTGCTATTGGCTGCCTATTACAGACAGACATACATATTTAAAGTGAAGGAACCTCTACATTCCACAGATTTTCGTGATATATTAAAACCACAAATGAAGATAAATTTATAAAGGTCATTTTAAGAACTACTCCATTACAATAAAGATGAATGCAGTTGTAAAGGTATTGTCATTATAGTTATGTTTCATAGGACTAGGTGTTTACATCCCTAATTGCATACATGAGACCTTCAGCTTAGATTCTGTGGAATTGTCAAGTGAGTGATGGTGCTTTTCTGGGTTATCAAATCCCCCCTTCCTCAATGTTTTGCTGATAGGCCCACAATGTCTCCAGAGGATTTAGCAGTGAATCCCAGCATTCTGGGCTCAACCGTAAGATGCCATCTAACCAGTTAAGGCTCAGCTGGAGTTTTTCCTCTTGAGCGAGAACCACTGACTGCCCTTTTCAGCAGCTCTGGAAAGGTCCTTCGGTGCTTGCCGGTGAGCCTGTCCTGGCACTCCCAACTCCTGGAGTAGCTTTGATGTTGAGGTGGCAATAAACCCTCTGCATCCTACCTCGACTGGTCAGACCTTAGCTTTCCAGCTGCGTTGTTGCACATTGGTTGCGAGATCGATGTATCTCAGCTTCTTGCGGTCGTAGGCCTCCTCCACTGCATCCTCCCATTGTACATTAAAATCAATGATGTAGACGAGCTGGAGTGATTCCAACCAGAGCACAAGGTCAGGGCTGAGGTTGGTAGATGCAATCTCAGCTGGGAAGCAGAGTTTCTGACCTAGGTCCACCAGCAACTTCCAATCTCGCACACCACCCATCTGCCCGGAGTTTGGTCCTAGAGTGGCACTCCATCTCTCCTTCCCGGACAAATGCTATTGCTGGCCGAATGAATAAAGTGGGAGGGAGGGCACTAACACTCGTCTGTTGCTTCTCCAGCACTCCTGCCAAGCACTGTAGCACCTGGTTGTGCCGCCAGCTGTAGCGGCCTTGAGAGAGGCTGGTCTGGCAACCCACTAAGATGTGTTTTAATGTTGCTGATGACTGGCAGAGTGAGCTTGTGGGATCTTTTCCATACCACTAGCTTAGACTTTTTGGAGATGGCAGGACATCATAGGCAGCCTTGATGGTGAAGCTCGCTCGAAATGCCTCCATCTCCCACAGATCTTTCTAGGAGAGCTTCCTCTTCTCTACTACCTCCCATCTCCGCTATTGCCCTTGCTTACCCTATGCAATGGCCTTTGCCCGCCTTGTTCCCTCCTCCTGCTGGCAAATCTCCAACACCACAAGTCTATGCATCTGAGACATGGCCTTGTTCCAGGATGGTTATATATATATAACTAGCTGCATCTGGTCTTCGGGACAAAAAGCAACCTAATGGCTCCCTAGCAGTTTTACTATATATGTGAACATAAAGAGATGTTAGCTAACTCTTAACAATTACCAGAGACAGAGGACGTGGACCCATCTGTGCTTGCTGCCCCACTGGATTTCATAAGAAGACACTCGTGATACCATATCTTAGCCGTATCACTGGCATATGAGTCCTATTAATCTTTGTCTTGAGAAAATACCTCCAGTTATAGACATTGTTTCTAGTGAAAACTTCAAGCCTCACCCTCCATCGCTGAGGTGTTTCACTTACACATTGTTGAGCCACGGTATTTGCTTCATTTCCATGTTGCGTCTCTTCATCTATGTCAATAATACAATGTCATTGTGCAGCACTGTTTTCGTGCACGTCTTTTGTAAAGAGAAGTCAGATTCATGCAAGTGCCGAAAAAATTTAAAAGTGTATGCATGCGCCATCTAGTGGCTGTAGTTGAGCGTGAGCAGCGCGGACTGCTCCATACACACATAGCTCTTTTTTTATATACAGTAATCCCTCGCTATATCGTGCTTCGACTTTGGCGGCTTCACTCTATCGCGGATTTTAAATGTAAGCATATCTAAATATATATCACGGATTTTTTGCTGGTTTGCGGATTTCTGCGGACAATGTGTCTTTTAATTTATGGTACATGCTTCCTCAGTTTGTTTGCCCAGTTGATTTCATACAAGGGATGCTATTGCCGGATGGCTTAGAAGCTACCCAATCAGAGCATGTATTACATATTAACTAAAACTCCTCAATGCTATAAGATATGCATCCCGTGCGGCGCTTGATTGTTTGCTTGACTCTGCCTCTCTCTCACCCTCTCTGACATTCTCTGTGCCTGACGGAGGGGGTGTGAGCAGAGGGGCTGTTTGCACAGAGGCTGTTTGCTTAGAAGATGCTGACGCTCCTCTAAAAAATGTCGCTTTATTGCTATGCTTCGGCAAACTTAAAAGCACACGTATTGATTTTTTGATTGTTTGCTTTTCTTTGCGAGCGCTCGCTCTCTCTCTGAAATTCTCTACTCCTGATGCAGACACTCCTTTGAAGAGAAGATATATTTGCATTCTTTTAATTGTGAGAAAGAAATGTCATCTCTGTCTTGTCATGGAGCACAGCTTAAACTTTTGACTAAAGGGTGTTATTTCATGTCTAGAGGGCTCTAATAATGTTAACAGTGTGGGAGAGTTTATAAGGGCTTAAAATATATAAAAACTAGCAAAATACCCACGCTTCGCAGCGGAGAAGTAGTGTGTTAAAGAAGCAATGAAAAAGAAAAGGAAACATTTTGAAAATAACGTAACATGATTGTGAATGTAATTGTTTTGTCACTGTTGTGAGTGATGAGTGTTGTTGTCATATATATATATATATATATATATATATATATATATATATATTTACACACACACACATAAACATATATATATACATACATACATACACACATACAGTATATACACACAAATACAAATACATATATATACATACACACACACATATATAAACATATATATACATATACATACATATCTACATATATACACACACAGCTATTTCGTATCAGTGCAATACGCTGCTTGTTAAAACTCCCGCTCTTACATGCAAGTCTGCGTGGATATTATGAACTATCATATTTGTTCAAGTTCTATTTAAATTTTAAATAGAAGGAATTTTTATTTAGTCGACAGAAATATCTTTGGTAGGAATGGTAAAAACAGACAGGAATATTATTCTGAATAAATCAACTCAAACCTTAAACAACTTATAATATTTTGCTCTCCATAAAAATATATCCTGTCTAAATTATACAAGTTAGAAATAAAGTAAACGTTAAAAGAACAAACATTCAAATTTCTTTACTCTTATGTAATTTTATATAAAAAATAAACTTAGATTTTAAATATCCCAAAAGATTTTGCTCTCCATAAAAATATATCCTGTCAAAATTATACAAATTCAAATATGAACATGCTGCATAACAAAACCTGGAAATATAAATAAAATGTGTTCCTTTCAGCAATAACAAATCAAATCATTCAGTTGTCTTTGCTCATATGTCATTTTAGAGCTGGACGCCTGGCATCTTTTTTTGGCCACAAGTTCGTTTCTGTTTGCTGTGAGATTCTGTGTTGTGGAGATTCTCAGGATGGATTGCAGGTGCTCATCAGTGAGGCGACTCCTGTGTGCTGTTTTGTTAGTCTTTATCACTGAGAAGAGCTTCTCACACAGATATGTGCTACCAAACATGCACAAGGTTCGAGCCGCATGTAGACGGACTTTTTGTTCTTCAAAGTCACCAAAGCGCCGTGCAAACTCAGTGCGCAGTGCGCTCAGTTTATCAGCAAAGTGCGTATTTGGGAACACCGTAGTGACGACTTGGTTTAACATTACTTGGCAACAGGGAAAGTGGGGCAAGGTGCACTGGTGCATTTGTGTCTCCCATAAAAGCAGCTTCACTTGAAATCACTTTGTGATTGTGCACGGGTAAAACGTCCGCTGAAGTGTCAGATTCTTATTTAATTCTTCTGCTTTCTGTATCTTCTGCATTGCATTCAGGTTACCCTGATGTTTTGTCTCATAGTGCCGTCTTAGATTAAATTCTGTAATTACAGCCACATTAGCTCCACAAATGAGACACACGGGTTCAGTAAACATATACTCAGCCTCCCATCTCTTTTTAAAGACTCTATTTTCAGAATCAACTTTTCTCTTCAGCATCGTGTGAGCTAGCTTCGCAATAACTTGCAGCATCATAAGCTAGACTTGATTAACGCGGTAACTGTTCGGCAAGGCAGCTGAAGCACTGCATTATGGGATCTGTAGTTTATTGTGTTACCAGCGCTTCATATACCCGGGCCATTAATAACAATAATACAGTATATAAAATGATCTCGCGGGCGGATATAATTACACGCGGGCGGATGTGGCCGCTGCCCTTGAGTTTGACACATATGGACTAAATAGAACTTGAAAAGATATATTTTTCAAATGTGATCGCGCAATTCAGATAGAGTTGACGCACTACAGCCTGCATGCCTCAATAAGTCATCCTTCCCTCGCTCTTACTTTTTTACCGTTCATCTAATGAATACACTGAGTATGGCTTTACCAAAACAATCATTGATGGCGAATAAAGTATCCATTATTCGAGTATGTAGATCGGGATATATATATATACATATATATATACCCGCGTATCACAGCGGAGAAGTAGTGTGTTAAAAAGCTAGAAAAGAAAAGGGAACATTTTAAAAATAGCGTAACATGACTGTCAATATACAGTATTTGTTTTGTGAGTGTTACTGAGTGTTGCTGTCATCAAGGATTTGATTATCATTATTTCTTTCAATCAGGTTCGTATTTGTAGGATGTGTTGTGTTCAAGTTACATTCCGTGTTTGTCAATCGTTGTAAAGATGACAGGTTTCATTCATCGATTCGTTTCTTACTGCATCAATAAACAGCTCGTCTTCTTCTTTATCTGAGACCTGACACACTGCATGCACGGGTTTTTTTACACTGTCTTCCTTTAGCGGGACATTGACTTTTTCCAACGTGTGCTTTGTTTCCGCAGTAGTTGGATTTATGAATATGCTTGTATGTATCAGACGCTTCATATTTTTGCTGCCTTTTCAATTGTGTAATTCGGTTTTGTTCAGCGCTCTTTGGAACTGTTGCTTTTATCTGTGCACTGCGTCAGTTCCGTGAGCTCGGTGTACATGCATCGAAGGTTCCCAGCTGTGCTGGTGCCATCTCGTGCTATGTCCATGGCTGTATTTAATGTTACCTTAGTCCTGGCACTTAAAACTTTCTCTCGCAGTTTAGCTGAGTTTGTGCAAAACACCACCCTGACCATCTCATCTTCCTCTCCATAAGCACAGTCCTTCACCCGTGAATATTTAGTGGGAGTTTGCTATTGGATTGCGCTGACGGACGGCCTTATATGGGCAGGCACTAAATTACAAACGCCAGCGCAGCCTGTCTATGAACTTAATTTAAAGTGTAGGTTTACATCGTGCTTTGTTTCAGTAGCAGAACTCATGAATATGGTTGTATATGTCACTTTCGCTCGCTTCTTATTGTTTCGCTGCCTTCTCAATTATATAATGCATGTTTTCTTCAGCGCTTTTTGGAGGTCTTCCTGGTTTTCTATGTACTGCGTGATTACGTGGGAGGCGTGATGATGTCACACGAAACTCCGCCCCACGGCGTTGAAGCTCATCTCCATTACAGTAAATGGAGAAAACAGCTTCCAGTTATGACCATTACGCGTACAATTTCGATATAAAACCTGCCCAACTTTTGTAAGGAAGCTGTAAGGAATGAACCTGCCAAATTTCAGCCTTCCACCCACACGGGAAGTTGGAGAATTAGTGATGAGTCAGTGAGTGAGTGAGTGAGTGAGTGAGTGAGTGAGTGAGTGAGTGAGTGAGTGAGTGAGTGAGTGAGTGAGTGAGTGAGGGCTTTGCCTTTTATTAGTATAGATAACCATACAAACATATGGTTTTTACTTCGCAGATTTTCATCTATCGCGGGGTGGTTCTGGAACGCAACCACCGCGATCGAGGAGGGATTACTGTATGACTATTTCATTTAAAGAAAAGAAAGAACATAATGAATAAAGCATTTTATCCATCAGCTACAGTACACCACCTGCACTTCAAAACAGGTAATTTACCTGAAACTAAGCATGTTTGGGCCCAGCCATGGATAGAAGACTGTGGTGTAGTACCTTAGCACTTCACTATAATATCACCAAAGTTAAAGGTGTTACATTTTTAAATACATAGAAAGACAGCTAACAATTTATGACCTACATTTTTTATAAATTGTCAAAGGTGCATTTACTTTTTTTTCTTCGCAGCACAGAGATTGGTGCACATCGATAGTGGCAATGGAGTCCCAACAGAGGTGGCAAGAGGCATATGCCAGTACTATCAACCAGGCATGCAGACATCAGTCCGACAAAGCGATACTATGAAAGAGATGTGTGTGTAAATGTTGCCGGAGGAAAAGAGTGAGAAAGCCATGGTGGCACACAGTGCTGCAGAGTGAGTGTGAGCTCGGAAACTTATAATAAACTCCCATAGGGCATAGCATGACTAGCATCTTTATGTGCGATTGAGATTGGGGAAACACACACAACGTCTGCAGAGATTGGTTCCCCAGAAACAGGTGGTGTAGCAATAGATTCTAGCTTTAGACCTCCAGAGCTCCACTCCATTGAGGAAGTTGTCATTTTAATTTATACATTATACACCTGGTGACATTATGGTTAAGATTATGGTTGAGGGAGGGTTATCTGACTCAAGTCAAGTAAATCAAGTGATAAAAACCTGCAATCCAATTGGCTGTGCAGCAAAGCTACTGAATTGCAGAGCAGTAGAGGTCTGCTGCGGGACCCATCTCCGTCATAAACACTAGGGGATGTCTTGTCTTCAGGCTGATCCAGACCATAGATTATTTAGAAGTGTAGTGCAAACAGAGAGATGGTATTCAAGATAACCTCCCATTTAAATCCAGTTAAAAGGCAATCTGGGAAGGAGAGGTGGTGAGCTGAAGGCAAGAGTGCCATTAATTAACTTTAATCCGAAAATAGTTTATAAACATATAAGGGGTGTTCAAAAAGTTTCCGCACTTTTAAATCTTCATTGGAAATGGAGAAGGCGTGAGGAGTAGTAATTGGGCATTAAAAAGTTGGTACGACGCTGGGAAAATTGCATCACAAAGGAAGGTGACTATGTAGAAAACTGATGTAATATGTTTTTGAAATTCTTAATAAACAGAGTATATCACTTGAAGAAAGAGCTTCCTGTAGAAAGAAGAAACCTTATATTTCTTTTTGCTTTTTATTTTTGACAGCAGAACATAGAGTACAGGATTTGTAAATAGCTGTCAATAGTCATTTGCTTTCCGCCTTTATTTTTTGTACTGTATATACAGGGATCCCCCACTATATTGTGGTTCAGCTATCGTGCCCCCAGTATATTGCAGATTTTTCTGTGGAGCATATCTAATTTTATATGTACATTGTACACTACGGTAGACAAAGAGTTTTGTGTTACAGTACCCAGATGATTTCTTACAAGGCCTGTTATTGGCTGAAAAAGGAGACTCAACCAATCATAGCAGGATTTTCATTCTTTTGGGCTCTGATTGGCTGCTGCTAACGTGGTGTTAATCTCGCAGAACAGCGAGCGTAGTTCCCCGGCGCATCTCAGTTCTCTGTGTATCACGTACTTTGCTTGTGGTCTGATTGTTATGAGCAAACATTTTGTGAACTTTTCGTTTTGTTTTAAGCCCTATGATGGCTCCCAAGTGTCCTGCATCTTCTAAGCCTTCTGGTAGTAGTGAGCCTAAGTGCCAGAGGAAGATCTTGACCATTCAGGAGAAGATAAAACTCCTGGATATGCTTCAGGAAGGAAAGCGTTACACGAACATTGCTCGCCATTACAAAGTTTACATGTGTTTAAAGCGTGTGGGAGGGGTATTCTAAGGCTTAAACTATAAAAAAATCTTTATTTATATGGTCTTTCTATATTGCGGACTTATAACGGAATATAACTTCCTTAATAGCCAGGGGATCACTGTCGTTTCTTTTTATGGTGTGTATGTTTTTGTGGGACTGTGCAATAGTAATTTTTACATGACACCTACCTTGTTTTTTATTTTGCATCCATTTTTGTAATAAAGGACAGTATGGTTTGCATCCTTTCCTAGTGTCTTTGTACATTTTTCCCTCACAACTAGCTTGCGTTCCGTTATGAACTAATAGGAATCCAGAGTCCAAAATCATGCTAAGGGTCCAGAAACTTGTGGTTCAACCAAGACCAACCAGGAAATCTATGGTTGCTGCTGGCAGAGATGTTGTTGAAGCCAGCAGGGGGTGCTTACCCTGTGGTCTGTGTGAGTACCTCAATGTTCCAGTGTAGTGACAGTGACACTGTGCTGTAAAAATGATGCCATCCTTTGGATGAGTTGCAAAACTAAAGTCCTGACTCTTTGTTGTCATATTACTGAGTAGGGAGTCCCCTGATGTCCCCACTAAATTCCCCATGATGGCCCAAGCCTTTCTGGCCCACTAATCCTGTCTCCTGTCTCTAACTGGCTAACTATCTCTCTCACCCCTTCCCTGCCTAATAGCTAATGATTGGTGAGCAGACTGGTGCAAGAAAGCACTTTGAGTAGTTGGAAAAGCGCTATATACAGTAAATGTAATTAATGAATTAATTAGTAACAGTACTTGGTATGTTTGATGCTACAGTATATCTTGTAATGGCTTTCACCTTCAAATTATAACCTTCGATCTTCAAATGAGTGTCTTCTTAAAATTCCAAGAGCTAAACTTAAAAGAAGTGATGAGGTGGCCTTCTACTGTTATGCACTTAAAATCTGGAACAGCTTACTGATAGAAATTCGCCAGGCTAATGGCATTATTTTAACATGGCTTTCTTATAACTTCATTTTAGTGTAACCCTGATATTTTGTATATGCATTTAGTTGTCATTTTTTTCATGGGTCTGAAATCCATTCTAACCCCTACCTTCTCTGGTGTTCTTTTTCCGGTTTTCTGTGGTGCTGATGAGGGCACCATGCAGTCCCTACATTGATGAATTGAAGGACAGAGGTCCACATGACCATCATCGTCTAATTCTTCCATATGAAGCCTATAAACCATGAGGACTGTGTCATACACGTGCACAGCTAAAGGACTTGGATGAGGATAATTCCGAGCCAGATGGGAAATCCCGCCTGGTCCCAATAACATCAAGCCTGCTCCCGACCCCTTTGACATCACTCCCGGGTCCGACCTTATGGAGGAAGACCCTTCCGGGTCCGACCCTTTTGATGTCATTTCCAGGCCTGAGCCTATGGAGGAAGACCCTTCCAGTTCCTACCCCCCTGATGTCATTTCCTTTATTGGCCCTTAAAAGCCGACACTTTTCCCCTATCCCTTCAGTTCTGTTTTGGACTCTGATTTGTGCACATCAGTGCTATCAATTGTGTTAATTTTGCAGCCAGGAAATAATATACGGGTGGCTGCCCCAAACCTTGCTATGGCTCTTTGTCGAGTTTGTAACAACTGATTGAGATCATTTATATTGGGTAGAATGCCCAGTGGGAGATGGATGGTCTCGTGACCTCGGAACCCCTGCAGATTTTGTTTTGTTTCTCCAGCCCTTTTGGAGGTTGTTTTTGTTTTTTCTGTCTCCCTGGCCATCAGACCTTACTTTATTCTTTGTTAATTAGTATTGCCCAATTGTTATATTTTTTCTTTCTTCATCTTATAAGGCACTTTGAGCAACATCATTTGAATGAAAACGTGCAATAGAAATAAATGTTGTTGTTATACTCTTCATTTGTAAATTTAAAATCTTCCCTTCCCAGTTCTCTCTTTAGCTACAGAGGCTATAAAGTGTAGCACATGGCAGTTTTCACATTTTATTGTTATACCGCATGAAATTCCAGTGGATGTTTCGACATTGATCAACGGAAAAAAAAAACTCTTTAATGTCAAGTTGAAAATGGATCTCTGAAAAGTGGTCCAAATTAATTAAAATATAAAACACAAAATAATGGATCTCATGAGTATGCAGCTCTAAAAACATGACACACCTAAATCATCACAAATAGGTTTTAGAAGTCACAAAATTGGTTCAATTGAGATCACCTGTCTGAGGTCTTCAGCTGATTGCAGTCTAAATGCACCTGAATGTAGAAGATCCAGCTTAGGATGAGTTAGTATGGTGGACTGATCTGCATAATTAAGACTAAAGAAAACTCCAGGCAACTCTGTGGAACAGGGATTAAAAAGCAACGTTGTAATGGCAAGCAGTAAAGCAGTTAGAGCAGCTGGAGGGAATTTAGACCCTTACACTTTCTGCAAACTTTATTGCGTTGTAGATTTAATCTGAAATTGACAAATCTGCCATTTTTGCCCATGTCTCTACATTCAATAACCCATAATGACAAACTTTTTTTACACAATATGATAAGAGGAGACATTGAATACTCAGAAAGATTTGGGGGATGACCCCGTATATTGTCCACCGGACAAGGTTGATCAGAATCAAAATAGATCACATTAGACAATGACAGTTTGGTTCAACGCGCTTTTATACAAAATGTCTGCCGGAAATGACGTCAATGGGGTTGGCCGGAAGTGACGTCATAAGGAAGCACCGGGCGTGATGACATCTGTGGAGGCCGGAAGTGACGTCACTGTGCATTGACCAGAAGTGATGTCTCAGAAGTTGCATGTTTTGTTGTGGAAGCCATTTTGTGAACCCGGAAACAAGGTAAGATGTTCTTACTTTTCTTCTTTATTTCTGTTGGCAAAGAGAAAGAGAGATCAGTGCACATAACCAACCCTTCACCTCGTGAAGTATCACTCACCTTTGGACTTGATGACATGCTTCCTAATATCGCGTGTATGACAACAGGCAAACTCTGAAATAAATACAAGGAAAACCTCAAGATATCAATAACGTGAGTATGAACTAATCGTAACAGGAAGGTATGAGTAAAGAAGCATTCAATAGAGACAACTTTTATATTTATTTATATTTATGTTCTTATAACAGGAATAAAATATACAACAGAATAAATTATAATTAGAATAAAAGCATTGTTTAACTGATGTGGAAGTAACCCCTGTGGAAGGCAGGAATAGTTCAATCAATCTGTCTTTATTCAGTCACAAATGAGTACATGGATTCATGCTTTGCAAAGCAGAAAAGCAAAATTTTCCGGTTTCAATCAGCTTTAATATTCATTTTCCTCCCTCCCCCTTACTTATGAAATAGCATCTAAGTCTTTCATCAATTCGGCCAACTGTTTCTTTTTTGTGTACGTGTCAAGAGGGGCCCCAAAGAAGGAAAGGTCATCTTTCCTGTGTCTAACGGATGCGTTCCTAAAAAGGAAGTTACCCAAGTTCAGCTTGCTTCACCTTATCTTATGACAGACACCTGTATGAGTAACCTGCCGTTATAATAAAACAACTTTTAAGCCTTAGTAGTGTGACAGATAGGGGGCGCTATCGCTCCCTTGAACCCTTGTCCACAACTCCAAGCACCAGGTAAAAGTCCAATACTTGACTTTATTTAATCGCCACAGTGCACAAAGCACCCTCTCCTCCACAATACTCATATAAATCACAAATCACAATAATAAACCCAATCTTCCAGCTCCCAGATGCGCTGCCAGCCTTTCACCCAGCTCAGCTCGCCGTCTGGGAGCTCCCATAGTCCTTTTATATTCCCTGACGCAGAAGTGTTCCAATCCCCAGTCCATGTGACTCTTCCGGGTCAGGTACAAGTCCTTTCTTTTCACCCCGGAAGCCCGTCGCTCTTCCTTTGACGAACTTCTGGGTTAAAGGGCACAAAGAAGTCTTCGGTCCTCCCTGCAGCTCCCTCTTGCAGCCCCTGTGGTATCCAGCAGGGTCTTGTATAAAAACTACATGTCCCATTACTCCCTGTTGGTCTTTGGGGCACCTCCATACTGCAGGGAGGGCTCCATCTGGCGGCCTGGGGGTATTGGCCGGGATGACAAACCGGCCACATCTCACAGTAGCTTGCAAGCAGTTACATTTTCTTTCACACAGACTAAAAGGAGAGGAAACCGCCATTCCTAATATGCAGCATTCCAATTCCCTAACTAGGCTGAAGGCATTTCAGATACACATAGACACTGACTCATAAGACATTCATTGCATATGCTATATTGTTTTCCTTTCCCATCCATCCATTTTCCAACCCGCTGAATCCGAACACAGGGTCACGGGGGTCTGCTGGAGCCAATCCCAGTTTCCTAATGTTTAAGGACTGAGTATATTTTAAATGTGAAATAGAATAGAATGCTAATTTTTACATGACTACAGAGCTGATGGAAGGTTAAGTTTTATTTCCTATAATTTGATGTTCTAATAAGACACTTCAGACACTTTGTTAAAATTGTAAAGCCTAAAGTAGAAATGTATGTGTTAATTTAATTAGTAGTAGGAATGCCTTTACATAGAAGATAAAATATATTTTGCATGAATTACCTGTTGGTCATATACATATAGTATTTTTGCCTTAGACAAGGTGAAATATCTGTCTCTCTCATAAAGGATTTTAATACCTGAGACTGAAATATAAAGAAAAATGTGCACCTACCTGAACAATGTAATTAGGAAAATGGGAAAAGGGAACATGGAGCCTAATTGTTTGTGCTTATTTGGATTTCTTTTCTAAAATGAATTAGGAATTGACCGATCCAGAGTAGATTTCTTCCTTGAATTCTGCTTGCTGGAATGCCTGAGTGATGTTCTCTGGAGGACACAAGTGCTACATCGCCATGTATTAACTCCTAGCTCCTTTGCCTGTGTGCCCTGACCAGTCCTTATCTTCAAAGGGTACAATGAATAAAGACACAAACTACTTTGTTCTTTAAAATATTAGATTGGATTTTTTTTAATTTGCTCCTGAACCACCACAGAGCATAACTCTTTAACTAATAACCTCCAAACTATCCTGCCTTCTGTTTCCCTTTGATTGTTGCTATCCACCCTTAGACATATTTGTTATCTGTAATAGAATTATAACATATGGCTCTTATCAGTTTATTATTTTAATGGGACTGGTTTCAGGGTTTTTCCTGACGAATACCCAGTGGCACCACATAACCCTCTAGCAAAATTGACACAGCTGTCAAAAAGGACGGAATGGTCGACATGGTGTTAAAGTAAGTAAACTTTAGGTTACCAGGTTACTAGCGCAGCAGGAAAGGTTATGTGCCAATAATTGTGGTAATATTTCTTATATATATTTCTCTTCTGGTTCTTCCTACTTCCCCTTCAAAAACACGCAGCCCACAGGACATTTCTCAATTCCTATTCCTCCTCCTCCAAACCCTTCCCCACGCTGCCTGAAGTCTCCCATACACCCCCACACCAGTTTTCTCGATTCCTATTCCTCCTTCGGACTACCTAGTTCCCCGCTCCTCTCTCATGACCCCATTGGTGTCACGTCACCACCCTATATCTAGCCTGACCGCGTGACCTTTCACTTCGGCCATGTGTGCACCTGGGAGTCTTTTCCGTAGCCTGCTACAGGAAGGTACTTTCTCGACCATGGGTATTGGTTTTGCTCCTTGCTATTTTCGTTATACTTCGACGGTTGTTTCCTAAGCCTTGTTATAAAATGAACAACAGTATCTTCTCTGTCGATGGGTTTTTGTGCAATGTCATCTGTGTTCCGGGATCCGGCAACTGCCTGTTCCTATCAGTGGGTTATTTCTTGACACAAATGGTTGACGAAGGCAATGTACTCTCATTACGACATTGGGCAGAAGATTTTGTTGCATCACATTGGGACAGATTTGGAGACATTCTTCCAGTTGTTCTTTACAACGCAAGTTGAGTTATCACAACAAGTCAGGAGTACTAGCAATACACGGCAACATCTGGAGTTGTTTCTTCTTGATTTCTGAATTCCTTTCTCATCGTTTTCCATTCGTATTCTCACACCACCATCGGCTAGTTGTGAATATTGTATTCTGGTGACTTTTATGATAATGTTAAAAACCTATTTAAAACGCTTCGATGAGCTAGTTGTTCTGAAAGAACAAAAGGGAGGAATTGTAAGAGAAAATGAGCTTGAAACTGCCTGCCTGTTTAATTAGGACATCCTGACATTTGTACCAGCACATTCCAATTAGGAAATGAGATCATATACAACATTTAACTTTACGATTTGTACATATAAGAAGTCTTATCTCTTTCAAATTATTATTATTATTATTATTATGGAAGGGTGGCACGGTGGCCAGGTCCTCCCTACGTGGAGTTCCTCCCACAGTCCAAAGACATGCAGGTTAGGTGCACTGGCGATCCTAAATTGTCCCTAGTGTGTGCTTGGTGTGTGGGTGTGCCCTGCGGTGGGCTGGCGCCCTGCTCGGGATTAGGTCCTTCCTTGCGCCCTGTGCTGGCTGGGATTGGCTCCAGCAGACCCCCGTGACCCTGTGCTAGGATATAGCGGGTTGGAAAATGGATGGATATTATTATGGAAATTATTTCTTTTAATTTTATGACTCTTAAAGATTAACGACTTTGTGACTTTACGTAATACTTAATGGAAGAGGTGTATGTTTGGATTTTATCATTTATCAGTGTGCTGATTGGTGTGTTTAAAATACTTTGTAGTCATTATATGTAAATGAAAGCAGCTGATTAAAGGATTTTCCGCAACACTAGTCATAATTGAAGGAAGAATGAGTGCAGTCAAATATTGAGAGGTCCTGTAAGAAAACCTGCTCTGGAGTGCATGCAACTTCAGACTGGGACTGCAGTCCACCTTTCAGCCCGACAATATCCTGAAGCATACCACCAAAGCAATGCTGGAGTGGCTTCATGACAAGTCTCTTGTCTCTTGTCCAGCCAAATCCCATAGAACAGCTGTGGAGAGACCTGAAGATGGCACTTTACTGTCACTTCCCATTCAATCTAATGGAGCTTGAGAGGCTCTGCCAGGAAGAATAGGATAAACTGCTCAAATCAAGGGTACAAAGCTTGAAGACACTTACGACAGGAAGACTCAAAGCCAAATTGCTGCCAAAGGGTCTTCTTCGAAGTACAGGGTGGTCCAGATCTAATTGTGCAGATCCAGGTTGTCTGGATGACTTTGATTTATGCGGGGACGATTCCAGTTCGGTGTGAAGACGATTCTTCATGTCGTCAGTTTGCACACTTCTCGATGGTCCGGAATTTTTCAGGTGATTTTCTGTGTAATAAACTTAATAAGTTATAGCGTAATAAAAATAGCATAATTAGATCTGGACCACCCTATACAGAATTAAGGGCTTTAGATAATTTTAAGAATGACAGATTTCAGTTTTTGAGAATGAAGGAGGAGAAGAAGTAGGTCTGTGTGTGATTTAAAGGAAGACTGGGAGGTAGGAAGGAGTTGTGTAATTTAATGCTTGTTGGCATGTGTTGTCTGCTAGCTAAACCAGAACAGTATAAAAAGGGTTCAATTGGGAAATATAGTCTTTGTTATTTCATCATTTATATTGTTTTATGTTCACTCCTTCAGTTAACCCTTTCTTGTTTATTTTTAAGTTATTCAGTAATATGCTTTCAAGAACTTTTTTGGGCTGTCTTGGCGTCTTTTCACTCATGTGTGTGTTTTTTTTTCTTCTTCTTTACTTTCAGATATTATTTGAAGACAGACAGATGCCAGTACATCTATTGATACAGTCAGAATGTACACAACACAGTTAAAATCTTTAATGCTAGGTTGAAGAGTGATATTGTACATTCGCAGAGGGTTAAAGATGTGTTGAATACTATTATGCTATAGAAAACACAAAATGTATGCAATTTCAAAAAGATGTGCAGCAAAATTTAGTGAAATTGGACGAAAAAAAAGCTTATTATAGACTCAAAAATTCTTAAGGCTCATACATAGTAGATAAATTTAATACTGAAGCTGACAATCATAATTTTAAGAATACAATACATTTTGTTTTTATATAGGCCAGAATCACACAAGAAGTGCCGCAATGGGCTTTAACAGGCCCTGCCTCTTGACAGCCCCCAGCCCTGACTCTCTAAGAAGACAAGAAAAAACTCCCAAAAAAAACCTTATAGGGAAAAAAAATGGAAGAAACCTGGAGAAAGGCAATCAAAGAGAGACTCCTTTCCAGGTAGGTTGGGTGTGCAGTGGCTGTCAAAATAAAGGGGTAAATACAGTACAATACACAGAACAGAACACAAGTAATCCTCAATACAATATAACAGCACAATTGAAATATTATCAGTACAGAGAAAAATGAAAAAGCAGATATAAAATCAAATAACAGGATACAGATTAGTTCAGCGTCCTGGAGACCAAGGCCATCAAACTGCCTCCCACTTACTGGCCATTCCACATCTGAGTCAATGGTGGGCCGGCCAGTATAATGAAAGGACCCTTCTAAAAAAGGATTCCATAAATGGTAATGCAAATATCCAGAAATATTATTCTCAACCATTTGTCTAATAACCTATGCTGAAAAACTTGATCTGCTACCTGCCAAAGGGGAAGCTTTGATTAATTTGTATGAGGTGGCCTAGAAAGAATCAAAGCAATATTAAGTATAGTGTGGACCACAAGAGGAAAAGCAGATCCCATTCTATTATTTTTTTTTCTAACACACAAATCTTAAATCCTTTAAGAAAGTAAATGAGCTTGAATGTTGTAAAGTAATTGCTCAGATTACACGTGCCCTTGATTCAGTTCCAGCAGGGTGTTTAAAGAAGTCTCTGATTGCTTAATTGACAGTGTAATTGTAAACTCCTCCATATAATTGGCCATTTTTCTAAAGCTTTGAAAATTGCCACTGTTAAACCTTTGCTTAAGAAAGATAATCCTGACTGATCAGTTGTAGAACTATTACCAAACTCTCCTGTTTTTCCTAAAATTCTAAGAAAAAAATATTCTTTAAACAGTTAAATGATTATTTGATCAAAACATTCTGTTCTACAAAATTACCAGTCAGGATTCAAAACTAATCGTAGCACTTAAAAGTAAAAACTGTGATAAATAGAAGGAAGACTGAAGTGTCAAAGAAAAGTTGGGGTGCCAACTGGGCCGCCCCGATTAGCGCAATTGTCCAAAAAACAGAGCACAAGTAAGCACTTGGTGGCACAATAGAAATCAGACTTTGTAAATGCCATCTTAGCTAACTAGGTTTGACAAAAAAAGGAGCTCATTCCGTTATGCGGTGCCTTCTCCATGAAGTGAGAAGCCCTTTTCTTGGAGCATCTCGGTGGAATTCCATCGCAGTCCTTGTGGGCATGGCCTCTGAAATGATGGAGGTGGAGTTAAGTTGCCCTCAAGGGGCAGTTTCTTGGCATTCTGGAGACAAAAAGAAATGAAAAGGTTAGAGACTGTGCCCTCTCTCATCCTGGGGTGGTATTACACACCTTAATACAAAACCTACAAGTAAAATAGTGTTCTTGTACACATTTTTCTAGATTGTTGCTTTTGACAACATAGATTACATTATTATAACTCATGTCCAAAAACAGGGGTTTGACCTCTCTGATCCTGCATTCTTACAGTGCCTATAACAAATATTCACACTCTTGAAAGTTTTCACATTTTATTGTTTTGCAACATTGAATCATACTGGACTTAATTTGACTTTTTAATACATCAACAGAAATGTAATACACAAAAGCAGATCTCTGGAAATTAGTCTAAATGAATAACAAACATAAATCATTAAATGACTAATCGCAAGAGTATTCACCCCTCTCCAAGTCAGTGTTTACAATACAAAATACTTACAGACAATAGCAGGGCAGACTTTATGACATCCTGTAATGAGAAAATTGACAATATAAGATCCCAGATTTCTGCCACACCTCTCAAACTAAACACTAGATTAGTAAACCCTGTCTCATCTTTTCAGCACCACTTTAGTAATTTTAATTTGGTAACAGAAAAGGAAGTCACAACTTTAATTTCTAAAAATAAAATGTACTACTAGTTCCTTACACCCAGTAACAACTAAACTAATAAAAACTCAATAGATGCAAAGGCAGCAACTATTCTTAGCATTATCAATAGATAATTTCTTAATGACGCAGGTCCTGATGAAGTAGAGGTGTCCGTTATCAAACCATTACTTAAAAAGCCAGAGCTAGAACCACATGCACTTAATAATTACAGGCCTTTTTCAAATTGATAATTTTTCTCTAAAATACTTGAATACTTTACACATCACAATTTATTTGAGAAATTCCGTCTGGCTTCCTAATGGTCACAGTACAGAAATGACAGAAACACGTGTTGTGATATTCTGATAGATAGATAGATAGATAGATAGATAGATAGATAGATAGATAGATAGATAGATAGATAGATAGATAGATAGAGTAAAAGGCACTGTATAATAGATAGATAGATAGATAGATAGATAGATAGATAGATAGATAGATAGATAGATAGATAGATAGATGTGAAAGGCACTATATAATAGATAGATAGATAGATAGATAGATAGATAGATAGATAGTATAATAGATAGATAGATAGATAGAAGGCATATAAAATAGATAGATAGATAGATAGATAGATAGATAGATAGATAGATAGATAGATAGATAGATAGATAGATAGATAGATAGATAGATATGACAGGCACTATATACTAGATAGATAGGTTTAGAGTGACTTTTGCTCCGATTAGGGTATTATGACTCTAGTGCAGATTTCCTTCTTTTTCTTCTGTTTATTTACAGTTTCTATGCACATGATTGGTGTACTGTCTAAAACATTACAACAATATTTTTGAATAATCTATGCCTAGACTAGACACTACATAGGCTACACAAAGCCTTTCTAGCAGCATTTAAAATAAAGTTTGGCTGTTATACAGTACATATGTTCCTCAGTTATACACATAATGTATTAATTCAGTTTTTTCAATGAGATTTCTCGTTTCGGCCTCATTTCATTCTATTATTAGCACATATTAATAATTACATGACTGTTTTTGGAACAAAAAAAAGGGACAGAATATCCGCATCACCAAGGTTATTCATTCTATTCAGCATTGTGTCAAGTGTGAAAGGATTTCTTGCCATTCTATGTAGTGCTCACCAGCACGTTTCATGATGAAGTATCATTAGATGGCATGTCTATATTTCGCCACACAGCCTGAAGTGGACAGGTCCATTCAGACTTTTCTTGTGTAACATAAAAGATGATTTCTGTATGAATGCAACAATTCACTTCATTCAACCTAAAGGAATGTAATTCCATTTTTGTATCTTGGCTCATGAATAGTCTAAATTCCAAGGTTCCCTTTACAATTGGTATTGTTGCACAGTATGCGAAAGGTGAGTTTTTCTTCAATAATTTTCCAACATTGTCATTTTTTTGCTGTAAAGTACTTTCGATTCATTTTTTTGTTCTTTTTTTCCTTTGCAGGATTATAGGAAGCAAGAGCTTATCCCAGCACTATCAAGAGATAATCTTTGATGGCATGGCATTCCATTTCTAAACAAAATTCAGAGTTAGGTACGTACATGTTTTGCGGCAGATGAAATTTAGTCTTAGTAAATGTAAAGCAAGTAAAAGGGTTGGATTTTAAATACAAATGGGGCGAGGGGGGGGTCTTTACCTTGAAAGTACACCTAGGTAAGCCCACACCATGCATAATGCATATTGACTCTAGTATCTAATAGCAAAGAAGGGAGAGGGTTTGGGTTAGGGCATGGACTTCCCTCTGCATGCTGCTCCAGAGGTGAAGGTACTGAACGTCCATTAATCTAAACCTTCACGGACTTTTACTTTCCAGAGTACTCATATTTTTCCCAATAAACCACATTCTGAGTAAAAACTTTGTTTGGCTTTTCTACGGATTTCCCTTGCAGCAGTGTCGTAATGAATGAAAATTGCATATCCTCTTATGTTAGACCACCACCAAAAACAATCCTGATATGTACAACTGCCTAACTACAGTTAATGAAACTGTGAAAACAATAATATGGACATAAAAAAAATGACTGGTGTACAAAGGAAGCAAACAAGTGCACCATACCATATGTGTCACATTTAATAAATGAAAGTAGAAATAAAATGGAAATTAGTCAGTCACAATGAAATGCTTATTTGAAACAGTGGAGGTTTCGTTTTGGAAAAACTATGGCTTCTTCACTTATTTATTATTGTGACATGATTACTACTGACTACTGATTGACTGTTGCAAATGAATTTTTCCACGCTGACTGACACTTCAGTGCATGCACCTGTGTAATGCATTTACTCATCGTTAACAAATTTGATGAGGCGTGACGAAAGTTACAGCGTGAATAATGCATACCAAGCAGTAGTAAGCTAGCACACAGATTGTACACAATATTGCCAAAAGTATTAGGACCCCACTCCAAATCATTAAATTCTGCTGTTCCAATCGCTTCCATGGCCACAGGTCTATAAACTGAAACACTCAGGGGCTCAGTGAATTCAAGCGTGGTACCGTGATAGGATGCCACCTGTGCAATAAGTCCATTTGTGAAATTTCCTCGATACTAAATATTCCACGATCATCTACTAGTGGTATTATAGCAAAGTGGAAGCAATTGGGAACAACAGCAACTCAACCACAAAGTGGTAGGCCACGTATAATCACAGAGCGGGGACAGAGCATGATGAGGTGTGCAGAAGTCATCAAATTTCTGCAGAGTCAATAACTACAGACCTCCAAAAGCTCAAGAAAAGTGCAGCGTAGAGAGCTTCATGGAATGGGTTTTCATGGCCGAGCAGCTCCATCCAAGCCTGACATCACCAAGTGCAATGCAAAGCATTGGATGCAGTGGGTTAAAGTCCACCGCCACTAGACTTTCTAGAGCAGTGCAGACATGTACTCTGGAGTGACGAATCACGCAATCTAATGAACGAGTCTGGCCAGGAGAACGGGACTCACCTGACTGCATTGTGCCAAGTATAAAGATTGGTGGAGGGGAGATTATGGTGTAGGGTTGTTTTCAGGGGTTGGGCTTGGCCCCTTAGTTCCAGTGAAAGGAACTCTTAATGCTTCAGCATACAAAGCCATTATGGACAATTTCATGCTCCCAACTTTGTGGGAAGAGTTTAGGGATGGCAACATGACTGCGCAGGCACCAGTGCACAAAGCAACGTCTGTAAAGAAATGGATGAGCAAGTTTGGTGTGGAGGAACTTGACTGGCCTGCACAGAGCTCTGACCTCAACCTGACAGAACACCTTTGGGATGAATTAAAGTGGAGACTGCGAGCGAGCCAGGCCTTCTCGTCCAACGTCTGTGCTTGACCTCACAAATGCTCTCCTGATCACAAATTTCAATAAACACATTCCTACACCTTGTGGAAAGCCTTCCCAGAAGAGCTGAAGCTGTTATAGATGCAAAGGGTGGGCCGACTCCATATTAAAGCCTGTGTATTAAGAATGCGCATGTGTGTGTAAAGGCAGTTGTCCCAATACTTTTGGGAATATAGTGTATGTAGTAGCCTGTGGTGGGCTGGCTCCCCACCTATGGTTTGTTTCCTACCTTGTGCCCTGTGTTGGCTGGGATTGGCTCCAGCAGACCCCTGTGACCCTGTAGTTGAGATATAACGGGTTGGATAATGGATGGATGGATCTATGTAGTATTGTGACAGTTTGGGTTGGCTACAGCTGCCATAATTTTCTTTAACCCCGGGCCGTCGATAGTCGTGTCTGAGAATGAGCTGGGCAATGAGGATACTAAGTATAACAAGACTAAGGTCACACATAACTTTGTGCTTTTATTTTACACTGCATTCCGCAGTTAAATGAACTGATACATAAAGTCTAGTAAAGGCAATTGTAAAGTTTCTTCATTATAAAAATTCCATAAATGACAGTGCCTTCATTGGAGCTAAAACCAGCAATAAATAATTTAAAAATCCAATCGTAAAACCATCCAGGCATTGGGTTCTAATCTACTTAGCCCAGCACACCTTTGTTTCCCCATCTCCCCAGCTCACCCTATGGATCTTGCAGAGATACCAGAAGCTGTGGACCCTCCCCCCGGCTTTTGTTGCAACTGCCCCCGTTGGCAGCAGCTGTGACCCTCGGCGCCAGACCTCTGTCTTCGTCTATGCACCAGTGATGTTTATCAGAACTCTAGGATGCCCCCAGACTGCTCAGTGGGGGATGATTCTTTTCATTCGCTCATAGACTGACTGACTGACCTTCTGCCACCTTCAAACCATACTAACTCAAATACTCCCCAATTCCAGCTTTTCCTTTTCTTTCCTTTTCACTGTTATTTTTTTTTACTTCATCTTTCTTTTCCCCTTTCATTTTTTTAGGCTTCCTCTTTTTATGCTCATGTGGGGGCAGCGCCTTAATTACCCTCTGCAGAGTGCTGATGTGAAACAGCTGACCAATTAAACAATTTCCACACCACCTCACCGATCACCCCACACCACCCCAGATCCTCAATCGTGCCTGCCCCACAAAGCAGGAGTTGCACAGGCTTCCCCACAGATGTCTCTAATCACAAGTATCTGATTGAAATAGAGGTACCGGTTATACATTCGTGCATACTTACCAATCAGGTGAAACTTTCATGGTGACTGATACTTACAGTGCCTACTCAATAAAATTATCACGTTGATTGATACTTACCTATCTAGTAAAACTTCCACAAGTACTTACTTACCAACCCAGTAAAATTCTCATGTTAATTAAAACTTTTACTAATGCCTAGTTAAATTCTCATATTGACTTAAACTTTTTACAGCACTTTCCCAGTAAAACTCTCATACTGATTGATTGATATTTAATAACCTACGTAGTAAAACTCACACGTTGATTGACACTTACTAACTTACCTAGTAAAGGTCTTGTGTTAAGTGATATGGGTGGACCAGACCTACTTACGTACCTACCCAGTTAAAAGTTTGTGTGGATGAGAATTGGATTAGAAGGACATTGGAGCTGAATTATACTTTTCACCTTGTAGATTTATAGGTTACATAACAAAATGGATACATATAGGCACTAGACTATATGATAGATAGATAGATAGATAGATAGATAGATAGATAGATAGATAGATAGATAGATAAGAAAGGTACTATATAATAGATAGATAGATAGATAGATAGATAGATAGATAGATAGATAGATAGATAGATAGATAGATATTGTGGCGGATAGCTGGGGACCCTTCCCAGCCAGGACGCCTGGAAGGTCCGGGAGAAAGTCGATACCTTCCCTGGGTAACATGGGGGCCACGGGATCATAGCTTAGAAGCTCAACCCTGTTGGGGCCTGTGACCACCGCCAGGGTCCACCCAGAGAGGTATACAGCCTTGGATTGCAGCACTTTCGCCACACTCAGAAGTGCTGCCAATAGAGATTCCAGACATACCCGTAGAGCTTACAGGTGCTCATGTGGCACTTCTGCCACAATAGATAGATATATAAATATGAAAGGAACTACATGATAGATAGATATATAGATACTTTATTGATCCTAAGTAAAATTCAAGTGCTGGATTATATACAAGGCAAGTGAGTTCATACATATTAGTACTAGAGAAAGTCGGGAATATAGTGATTAGTCTAATTCCATGAATGTTTGATATGAGCTTGGAGGAAACATTGAAGGAGTTTCTTTTTTATGTAAATAGAGGTTAACAGATCCATCCATTCATTATCCAACCCGCTATATCCTAACTACAGGGTCATGGGGGTCTGCTGGAGCCAATCCCAGCCAACACAGAGCGCAAGGCAGGAAACAAGCCCTGGGCAGGGTGTCAGCCCACTGCAGGGCGAGGTTAACAGATGACACTCAAAATTATCACAGTATGTTCCAGCTATTATTTTAAAATGATTCCTTCAACATGAATACAGGGATACTAATTTAACCTGGTTATAGGCAGATTTTACAAATGTTAGAAGGTTTTTGTTCACTCAGGGAATCATAAATATCTTGAAAGTTATTAACAGGCAGGGTAGTAGGTAGCAGTACTTTTGGGGGCCTTCAGAATTTGACTTAATGCTATATTGCAAGAGTTGACCAAAAAAGTTTGCCAAATTCCGTTGAATGGTCTGAATGATCTGTTCTCCTCAAAATTGTTCTTACAATATGTAATTATGTATTCACCTACTTCCTCACATCTACATTGATGTATTTTAGGGTTATCACTAAACCTTTGGGATGGTAGAGTAGACCATACTGGCACTATACAAAAATAAACTAAACTGAATAGAGGGAACTAAACTGAAACTGTGGCCATGTCAGTGGAGTTGTGAGGCTGCATTTCTGACCATTTCGTTGCAGTGACGCTACTCTGACTAAATAGTGCACTGTGCCCACTGAGCAGTTTGTTTTGATATTTTTTTAATTTAGCACGCTGCACTATTCACTGGCACAGTTAATGCATTAAACTGACATGCCCCATTGCATTACTTTAAACTCTTTACTAACTAGAAAGCTTCCTGTCAGATGTGACGTCACCTAAAGCAATGAAATCTAAGAATCACTAACATCCGTCCGCACCATTTACACTATATTAACGCACTCTCTCAAAATTTCACTGCAAAATTTTAATCAAGACTATTTTAGTTTTCTGGGCCCTACTTGGTGAAATATCCCCAGGGCTTTTCATGACACTTCATCAAGTGTAACATTTAAATCAAAACTGAAGGTACACTTCTGTCATCCTGTAAGATGTTTGTTTTTTGTTGTTTTTTTATTTTTTTCTAACTTTATTTTTATCACCATTGTTTCAGTTATTTCTTTGAGACATTATCACCTGGAGCCATTTTGGAATAGATGGCTATGATAGCATCTATGTGCGCCCTGCCTGGGGATTTGTTCCTGCTTTGCTCCCTGTGTTGGCTGGGATTGGCTCCAGAAGACCCCTTGTGACCCTGTAGTTAGGATATAGTGGGTTGGATAATGGATGACTATGATAGCATATGTCACAGAATGGTTGTATATACACCTTGTGCTCATACGGCATCTGTGTTTTGGATTGGTAATTTACTGTTTAACTTTATTTTGAAAGACATTATTTCAACTTGTACTATATATTTTCATTTTTGCTATATTTTGGCCAAAGTTCCTCCCTTGGGTGGGGTTAAAATCCATGTGCTGTGTCCTTTTTTGTTCATCAATGGGCTGTTTATTTATGTTAATGTTACTTTTGTTAACTCTCTGCTGTATTTTCTTAGCCTGTGTTATGTTTCATGTGTTTTGTGGTTGGTCTCCCAAGTGGTGTGGCTACCTTCCCTCCATTCTATATAATCAGAGAGTTTCCCACAGTTGCTGGTGGTTCCTTTTGAGTGTGCTAGGGAGCTGGTGAGTTTTCTACTGTGCTTTGTGATTTATTGGATTCTTTCTTTTGACTACTTTTTGGATACTACACTGGGACTTTGTTTGCTTTTAGATGTGCCTGTAACAGACATTGCATGCTGTTTGTGCTCTTCAGAGCTTCACAGTTCACATGTCTGTTCCCCTGGACCCGACTCTTCAAGTGCTTGACCTATGCTTAACCAGAAGTGTTGCTATCTTGCAGCAGTCAGTTTGAGAATTGGACCTATAAAGACGGCTTTTATCGTTTTTCTAACATTGCTGTCACGTGATGGAAGGGACAGAGGAAATAAAAAGTGAAGCTCGGATGGTGGGATTCACTATTTTGAGCTCCCTTAGTACTCTACTCTTATTCCTTTTAGTACTTTGGTCTGTTTTTGCTGGGGTTTTTGCACTGCAGATCTTGATTCTTTTGTTCAGTTTTCGTATTAAGTCTGCATCTTTCTAGACTCCATCTTTGTTTGTTGGGTAACGTCTTAACTCAATTCATTCAGGAAGGCCGCGGTGGTCCACTCAAGATGTGCTTTTAACTGCAACTCTGGTAAGCCTACTCTGATTTACAGCATCGGATCTTCATTACATCATTATAGAATAACACAATAATATTTGCCTTTTTATAGGAATTTTTAAAAATAGAATTACATTTTTAGCTTCTTGAGGTTTTACTGAGTTATTTATTTTAGAAAACGCCATTGTTATTTAAGCAGTTATCTACTAATGATTGCGCAGGGGGACATGTTACTGAAATAGATGCTTCCCTTTTGGATTTACTGCTTTTTTCTTCTCTTTTTCAATTGTCAGTGTTTGGGTATAACTGTCATACTCAAATTCTGTTAAAAAGGAAATAGAATAGACTCCTGTTTATTGAAATAGGAGGAAGAATACTAATTTCACATTGTTTTCCTAAATGTAAAGTGGGAGCAGGAAAAGGACAGTTAATTACATGAGGGGTTAATTAGAAGCTGTGTTCATTTCAAACAGCGTCGGTTAACAAAGAGCAGACACAGGTGCAAATGGCAGGAGTAGCTACTTCTGCTTCTGTGATGATTAGCAAGCAACTAATTAAAAAAATAAAGACTTCTTAAAAGAAATAAAACAGCCAAATCTTAAAAAGAGAGATCAGTATAGTTTAGTCGTATTTATTAAATTCCTTCAAGAAGTAAATCAACCCTTTTGTGTTTTTCTAGATTAACGCAATAAACTCTGAAACTGGTTAATAATGGCATGTTTAATTAAGATTGGACTACAATTAACATCAAGGATTGGTTGGCACAAAAGCCTGTACCCACTGTGGCCCACCATGGACTGACTTGAGTAGATACGTTCCAGTTTAACTGATTGTCTCAAAGTGAATGAACATTATTGTTTTGAATCATGTAGATTGATTATTAAATATCCTTACTTTTACATTATCAAGCATGCTTTTTTCAGCTAGCACATCCCTATTTCTGCTCATATAATGGCAGACACTGTCTTGATGGGGTGCTGCCTTGCTCATCATTCTCACAGTGTGGCTTTTTGCTTGAGAAGCTGCAAATCGGAAAGAGTGCTGAGAGGAAGACTGTGGCTCAGTGGTGCATCGCTGACAGGCGGCAGAGTGAGTTGAGGACAGCACACCACCCTATCCTTCACAACAGACCTCAAGTACTTCTGCAGCATTCTCGACACTCCTAAGCAAGGCATAAGATATGTGGCGATTAAAGACAGTAAAATTAAAGACCTCAGCCATACTACATGCCCATTTTCTCTCACTTCTTTCTTCTGGAAAATGGTAAAGGACCGTTGGCACGCACACCAGTAGATTCAAGGACAGTTTCTACCTACAAGTTGAAGGTACACAGTCACTCATAAGGAAAAACATATTTTGAAATAACAACTATATATATTTACATTGCCCTCCATAATGCCTGGGACAAGGACCCATTTTTTTCTTGATTTCCCCCTTCGCTCCCCAGTTTAAAATTACAAATCAAATAATTCAGACATGATTAAAGTACACACTGCAGACTTTCATTTAAGGGTATTTACATACATTTCAGTCACACTTTTTCTACATAGTCATTTTATGAAATTCTCCTAACACGTGTAAGATTAATGGTAGAGATAATGGTGGGTCAGAGGGAGAAGAGACGTTCTGTATTATACCAAATTAGGGAGAAAAAAATCTGGCTTAGAAGATATGTCCAAAACTGATTTTAAACATCCAAGGTTTTATTAATATTATTTTAAAATAAACATGCTGGGCATCTCATCGCACTAAGAGTCATAGTTCGCTTGCAGGAGCGATTTATTCACGCTAATCCAAGACAGAGGCTGTGGACCGAGGGGAAGGCAGGGCCCTCCTCACTCACATGCCAGCCTCCTTTCAAATCGGTCTACCTCTGGCCATGTTTTTGGAGCGGACCATGCCTCCACTTAGCTAGCGATACCTGTTTGTTTATTGGTTTTAAAAGTTTCTCCTGTTTTACTATTACCTGGGAGAGCCATGGGGGACAGCTAGCATTTAATAAAGTTTTTTTGGGGTCTTGTCTGTCTTCCTTTTCTCTCTCTCTTTACTTTGTTTATTTATTTTTTGTTGTTGTTAGTTTTGTTTTGCTTCTTTGTATTAATTTTAGAAATAATGGTTGGATCTATAAAGTTATTATTAGTTTGATTGAGTAGCATGTCATTGTTATGTTCTGGATTTTAGAAAAAAAAAGGAAATAATACTTGCACACATGTATTGTATATACAGATAATTGTATATAATTCTATATGGATATACACTCACCTAAAGGATTATTAGGAACACCTATTCAATTTCTCATTAATGCAATTATCTAATCAACCAATCACATGGCAGTTGCTTCAATGCATTTAGGGGTGTGGTCCTGGTCAAGACAATCTCCTGAACTCCAAACTGAATGTCAGAATGGGAAAGAAAGGTGATTTAAGCAATTTTGAGCGTGGCATGGTTGTTGGTGCCAGACGGGCCGGTCTGAGTATTTCACAATCTGCTCAGTTACTGGGATTTTCACGCACAACCATTTCTAGGGTTTACAAAGAATGGTGTGAAAAGGGAAAAACATCCAGTATGCGGCAGTCCTGTGGGCGAAAATGCCTTGTTGATGCTAGAGGTCAGAGGAGAATGGGCCGACTGATTCAAGCTGATAGAAGAGCAACTTTGACTGAAATAACCACTCGTTACAACCGAGGTATGCAGCAAAGCATTTGTGAAGCCACAACCGCACAACCTTGAGGCGGATGGGCTACAACAGCAGAAGACCCTACCGGTACCACTCATCTCAACTACAAATAGGAAAAGAGACTACAATTAGCACGAGCTCACTCAAATTGGACAGTTGAAGACTGGAAAAATGTTGCCTGGTCTGATGAGTCTCGATTTCTGTTGAGACATTCAAATGGTAGAGTCAGAATTTGGCGTAAACAGAATGAGAACATGGATCCATCATGCCTTGTTACCACTGTGCAGGCTGGTGGTGGTGGTGTAATGGCGTGGGGGATGTTTTCTTGGCACACTTTAGGCCCCTTAGTGCCAATTGGGCATCGTTTAAATGCCACGTGCTACCTGAGCATTGTTTCTGACCATGTCCATCCCTTCATGACCACCATGTACCCATCCTCTGATGGCTACTTCCAGCAGGATAATGCACCATGTCACAAAGCTCGAATCATTTCAAATTGGTTTCTTGAACATGACAATGAGTTCACTGTACTAAAATGGCCCCACAGTCACCAGATCTCAACCCAGTAGAGCATCTTTGGGATGTGGTGGAACGGGAGCTTTGTGCCCTGGATGTGCATCCCACAAATCTCCATCAAATGCAAGATGCTATCCTATCAATATGGGCCAACGTTTCTAAAGAATGCTTTCAGCACCTTGTTGAATCAATACTCACCTTTAGGTGAGTGTATGTGTGTATGATGCATATTAGGTATGCTATTAAATCATTCATTTATTTATTTATGTATTGTGTTATTGTCAGATGTTCTGAGGAGACATGCAAGTTAAGAATTTCTTTATACAATCTACAAATGCACTTCAGATCAGGTCATCCAACAGATGCTAGGCATGTTCAGGCCCGGCCAGGACTTGGATGGGAGACCATCTAGGAAAAGTTTGGGTTGCTTCTGGATGAGATGTTGGCGAGGCCAGCAGGTGCCATCTGCCCCGTGGTGTGAATGTGGATTCCAATGCCCCAGTGAAGTGACAGGAACACTGTGTTGTAAAAACAGTGCCGTCCTTCGGATGAGACGTAAAACTGAGGTCCTGACTCTATGTTGTCATACAAGATCCCTGGGCATCCTTTGTAAAGAGTAGTATGTACACCACTGTCCAGAAGATGACAAAATGTAGGCATAAACTATATAATGTATGAAGCCTGAAGTCCAAATAGCAAAGAAACATTTTCACAAGAATAACACAATTGCGCTTTTATTCAAAATATAACTGCAGAAACAAAAGCCGCCTTAACATGCGACATTGACACCAGTTTATTGTAACTGCCTCCGTGGTTCAATAGACTCAGCCCCGCTTGGAATCAAAGGTCACGAGTTCGATCCTGCGCCCCTCCGTTTTGAGAAGTAAACTGCTCTTAGTCTTACTGTTTTAGAATAAAAGCATACATTTGATTTCAGTCTGTAACAGCGGTGCAATTTATGATCCTTGTAAAGGTTAGCTTTTTTTTTTTTATTCACTTTTCATTCTCTCAGTCGCGTTCAGAATCAATCCATACAACCCCATCTGACACGGCTGTTTTCACTAAAGGCAGCTATAGCTCTGCAGTGTACCACGATGCATACTAACGAAACACCCTCAACCTAAAGTCCCGGTTCTGACACACAAGCGCTGGCGAAGCTGCCTTCTTAGTATCTCACCGTCACTTGCTTTTCTTTTTATTCAGTTTTATTGAGTGTTCCTGCCAGTCCCGCATGTTGCTGTATGCTGTTTCTTTTGTACTCCAGGACATGCAGAGGAAAGAATGGTAAAGACCAGTAACCGGCTATATGCAATCATCAGACACTCCCCATCTGCCCGTGTCGTTCAAACACAGGAACATATATTGGTGTAAAAGTATAACAAAAGTGCACTTTTATTCCATCGCCTTTTCCTGTAAAAGCAATGTACACACTTCTCTCTATGCTGTGGTTTCTATTACACACCTGAAAGAAAGAGACAATATATGTGAAAATATAATCGCACTAATGCAATATTATTTGAAAGCGAACAGCGTCAGATCGGTGTGTGAATTTATGCAGGAACTGGAAATTCTCTGATCGCGGGACCTTCCCCAGGGAAGAAAGTACAGTGTCAGGTGCTCATTCAGTGTAATAGAAACCATAGCACAGAGAGGTGTGTACACGCAACAAGTACGTGTGTAAATGTAGGAAGGACGGTCCTTGGGTGTGTGGGAACTGTTAATATTTGAATGTGATGATTTTATATAGCACGGAATGAAAATCTGCACTTCTTATTGCAAGCTGTCGTATCAATCGCCTACTGTAACTTGCTTTCTTTTTCTTCGGTTATACAGGTAGTTTTGAATAAAAGTGCACTTGTTTTGTTTGCGAAATGAAGTGTCTGCGTGCACTTTTCGTGGCATTACGTGTATTTTTGAGCATGCCCGTTTGAGCAGTATAAAAGTATTGAAAAGTATAACAAAACAACGGGCAGATGGGGAGTGTCTGATGATTGCATATAGCGCCGAACTTACTGCTCTTTACTATTCTCTCCTCTGTGCCCTGGGTACAAAAGAAACAGAATACAGGCGCTATAGCTCTGCGTTGTACCACGATGCATACTAACGCCCCCACCGGTTCTGACACACAGGCGCTGGCGAAGCTGCCTTCTTCTTATCTCACCGTCACTTGATTTTCTTTTTATTCAGTTTTATTGAGTGTTCCTGCCAGTCCCGCATGTTGCTGTATGCTGGATATTTTCACATGTATTGTCTCTTTCTTTCAGGTGTGTAATAGAAACCACAGCATAGAGAAGTGTGTACATTGCTTCTTACAGGAAAAGGCGATGGAAAAAGTGCACTTTTGTTATACTTTTACACCAATATATGTTCCTGTGTTTGAGCGACACGGGCAGATGGGGAGTGTCTGATGATTGCATATAGCGCGAAGTTACTGGTCTTTACCATTCTTTCCTCTGCATGTCCTGGGTACAAAGAAACAGCATACAGCAACATGCGGGGACTGGCAGGAACACTCAATAAAACTGAATAAAAGAAAAGCAAGTGCGGTGAGATCTAAGAAAGCAGCTTCGCCAGCGTTTGTGTGTCAGAACCGGACTAGGTTGAGGGTGTTTGCGTTAGTATGCATCGTGGTACACTGCAGAGCTATGCGTCTTTAGTGAAAACAGCCGTGTCAGATGGGGTTGTATGGATTGATTCTGAACGCGACTGAGAGAATGAAAAGTGAATAAAAAAAAAAAAGCTAACCTTTACAAGGATCATAAATTGCACCGGCTGTTACAGACTGAAATCAAATGTATGCTTTTATTCTAAAACAGTAAGACTAAGAGCAGTTTACTTCTCAAAACGGAGGATCCCAGGATCGAACTCGTGACCTTTTGATTCCCAAGCAGGGGGCTGAGTCTATTGAACCACGAGGCAGTTACAATAAACTGGTGTCAATGTCACATGTTAAAGGCGGCTTTTGTTTCTGCAGTTATATTTTGAATAAAAGCGCAATTGTGTTATTCTTGTGAAAATGTTTCTTTGCTATTTGGACTTCAGGCTTCATACATTATATAGTTTATGCCTACATTTTGTCATCTACTACTAGAATATAAAAACGTTTCTGTTTTAACAATGTGTTGACACAGATTACTGTAGAAACGGAACAGACATGAAATGCGTGTTTAAAGTGCCCACCAAGGCCTAGTCATTCTGGCCTCCTAATCATTCCCTGTTTCTAATTGGCTATCTCTCTCACCCATTCACCACCTAATAGCTGATGTGTGGTGAGCATATTGGTGCAAAAAATGGTTGCCATCACATCATCCAGGTGGATGCTGCACATTAGTGGTGGTGGAAGTTGCTCCTGATTCACTGAATCAATTTGAGCAGTGAGAAAAGTGTTATGTAATTGACTGTCTTTTGTAATAAAAAAAATCTTGGGACGAGACGTGACTTTTTGAAGAGTCTTTTTAGAAGGAAGTCTTTTATCATGAGATTCTTTCAAGTCATGCCATACTTACAACCTCTGGAAGCAAGTCCCACAAGACATAGACTTTTTCCCATGAGATTCTTTCAAGCCACTTCATTCTTACAACTATTTTCAAACAAGACCATGGTCATCAGGCGCATTCCAACATTTAACATGGACAGACACCAATCCATTAAAGGGCCTACATATGAACACACACACACACACTTACGAAGATCCAGTTTAGAATCACCCTTTCATCTAAATATGGCAGCAAGAAACGATGAAGTCAAATGAATTAATGCAAAAACTGTCAATCGGTTACACGGCAAATTGGTTAAATGCATCTATCATATCATGCAGAATATCTACAACTGTTAACACTGTCCAGTCTTCCACTTGCAAAATTACTGTTGAAAGAAGGATGTATCGTAATGTTGTTGTGTAATTTATGTCTGCGTGATGGGAGTGGTGGCGGCGAGGCTAGTGATCTACACTGGCAAGCGGAAGGTTGCCGGTTCGAATCCTGTAAATGCCAAAAGGGCCTCTGCTCTGCTGGGCCCTTGAGTAAGGCCCTTAACCTGCAATTGCTGAGCACTTTGAGTATTGAGTAAAGCGCTATATAAATGCAAGGAATTATTATTATGCAATGGGAACAGATTAGCTGTATGCAAAATTGGTTGAACAATTCTGACATGTAAAATTTTAACAGGTGATAAGACAGGTAATGTAGTACATCTTCAGGAGATAACATTAGACGTCAAAGGAAATCTTGATATGTTATTCGTATTAAAACATTTACAGTTTCCCATTAGAATAGCTTTTGCTGTGACAATTAACAAATCACATGGGACAAATATTCAAAAAAGTTGGTTTATTTATTAGAGAGAAAGAAATGATATTCACTCACAGGCAATTATAAGTTGCATTGTCACGATGTAAGTCCAACACGGAATCAAAATTCAGTGCGATCTTAAAGAAAGGTTAATTCCAAATATTGCTTTAACTGAAGTTTTAAAGTAAAAGTGAAAATAATGCATATGTAATACTTCCCATGAAAATAACAATCTCTTTAAATTGTATATGTGGTTAACCAAACCCAGGGGTTGGCTAGCAAAGCCCCGAAGTAATAATAATGATAATAGTAATAATAATTGTTTTATTATATTGAATTATTATTATTATTATTAAAGTATACATGACAATAAATTTGACTTGACTTCATATGTAGTGGTGTAATCCCTCCCTCCCTTGGTTCTTCTCTCGATTGATAATGTCTAAGAGATCCATTAATGAAGGCCCTTTAATGACATCCTCACTACGCCCCCCCAAACCATCCCAGCTATCTAGATTGCTCAAAAGGAAAAGGGGCAGCAAAAAAGGTTGTTAAACATTTGATGATTCGAATACAACAAAGAGTGTAGTGTACTTAAACAAGCACCTAATGACCTGAAAACCATGTAGCCAGTTGATCAAGGTCCAAAGAAACAATGTCAAATCACCATGTGAACTTACTACCAGTAAACTGGTGTGGTTAATATGCTGTGACAAAGGGGTCATGAGCATTTCTTTCACTTGTACCATGAAAAATATAATGGCAAACATAGAACTGCTATTCGTTTTGTGAATCAGAGACACAAGATGACATAAAGGGTGTCAAGGTTTAAAATTTTATAAAATGGAGTCAGGACCAAAATCAGAAATGCGGCAGAACATGCCAGAATCTTACAATCTCCCCCGAGTCCAGCCAGCTCCCAAAACACTACCTGAGGTCTACTAGGGTCATTAATAGGGAAACTGGTAGTAAAATTCAAAAATGCCTTTAACTTATCTGTAATACAGTATCTATGATATGATATTGCACTTAAGAACTTTATTGGCTTTTCATCAGTTTATATTGGCTACCTGTTGTCATATCTCAGATTACTGACTGATAGGTCAGGAATATCTCAAACCAGCTTTACTCCATCATGCCTACTGTGGAGGAAGCCTTTAACCAACCATTAAGACACTACATTCAGATTCCATATGGTGCAGGTGTACATACCTAAAATATAACATGATTTTGCCAACATTAAAATGAAGTTTGGAGCAGTGTCTGGTTCTCCTAACATAATCGAAATAAGCCATCTAATGGGAATGAAGCTGCTTTTGTTAACTGAGAGAAATTACATTCCATTAATGCACAAGTCAGAAGTGATGCCAAGTTGAGACTGACAAATGTTGTGGCTCAATGGCCTGAGTCAACCCTTAATTTTATTTTTTGAGACAAAGTAGCTTTAGCAGGCATGATGGTGCTGTACATGGTGGCTAACTTATTGGGAAAGCAACTGGCTTAACCCTCAGTTTTTAATGAGATCTGTACAATTCATTGTAACAGCAAACATGTCATTTCATGTGCCAGGTGATAGTGGCTAGTTATTCAGATGCTGGCACCCTAACACCTTCCGTGATCCACAGAATACTGAGGAGAGGTGCTATGATGCTGTGAATAATCTTGCACTCTGTTGTGGAGCACAGCCAGATACTCTTGAAGGGGGCGGGGTCTCAAATGCATCAGGTGGGAAGCTGCTCCATCAGCCAATGATGTTCTGTAACATTGTGATTGCATATGTATGAGTTTTATTAGCATGCTCCATATATGGATGTTTCGAGGCACATTCACATATGTATATTTACAAGGTGACTGCGATTTATAAAGGGTAAATGTGTGTATGCCAGCTTTTAAAAATCAGATTATTTTTTGGCATATACATTTTCTTTTCGTTTTTTTTTATGCACACAAACTTTTATAAATGAGACCTCAGCTCCACATTTCTAAATTTGTATTAACAGATTAAGTTGTGGCCTTGTTATTATTGTAAAACTGCTGTTTTTTAAGGGTAGCTTTTAGATTGGTTATTTATTCTATTGTCTCTTTTAGTTTGCTCCTGTTACTTATCAGATAATTGTTCTTAATAAGCTTAATTACTAATTAAGGAGATAAATAGTCATTCAATTAAAGTTAATGTCACTGTTAATAAGACACATTTGAGGTGCCTGTTGAGGTTTTGGCTTTAATTAGCCCAACCCGCTGGGTTTTCCAGGACCTTATCTGTATGACAAACCTGAATTATTTGAGGTATGAATTCAACAAAGGTCATGCATGCAATTCTTAATGTGTAACTTTCATGTTACGAGAAATACATTCTTTTAAAGTTGTGGTGAATTATACATGAGTTATCTGTGATATTATGTTTGGTGTGCCACACGGATCTACTTTGGGTCACTTGTTATTCTCAATCTACATTCTCCCATTAGGCCTGATCATTTTAAAGTATAAAGTGAATTATCACAATTGAGCAGACAATACACAGATTTATTTCTCAATAGCACCAGATGATACACAGGATCTAAATCATTTGATCAAAAGTCTTACCTGCTTTATTAATTTGAGGAATAATTAATTTACTTAAAGTAACAAGTAAAAATAACAAAATTTTGATACCTGACTGCAAACAAAAAACTGAGGGCTTTAGAAATAAATTAGGCCATCTGGCTTTACAAATAAGACCAGAGGTAAAGAATCTCTGCATTATTCTGGATTGAGAGTTAAACTTCAAAACGCACATTAAGCATATTACAAAAACTGCATTCTTTCACTGCGGTGGGTTGGCACCCTGCCCAGGATTGGTTCCTGCCTTGTGCCCTGTGTTGGCTGGGATTGGCTCCAGCTGACCCCCGTGACCCTGTATTCGGATTCAGCGGGTTAGAAAATGGATGGATGGATGCATTCTTTCACGTAAGAAACTTCACATGCATTAAATCTTTTGTAACACTGCAAGATGCTGAAAAAGTTAATCCATGCTTTTGCCTTTAGCCATTTAGATTATTGCAATGCACTCCTACAAGTATTACTAACAAAAGATACACAACAGATACAATTAATCCAAAACACAGCAGCAAAAATCTTAAGTAAAAGGAGAAATCTGAGCATATCTCATCAGCCCTAGCATCATTGCATTGGTTGCCTGTGTATTTTAAGGTTTATTTCTAAAATACCATTAATGGTAAATAAAGCTCTAAATAATGTAGTTGTTTCTTATATTTTGGATTGCTGTCTCTCTTCATTCCTAACTGTAATCTTAGATCATCTAACACTGGTTTGCTCAGTTTTCTGAGAGTGAAGCATGAAGACCTGGTGAGGCAGCTTTCCGTTTCTACATACCATAAATTAGGAATACTTTGCCATTAGAGTTCTGCCAGGCCAGTAGAGTTGAACACTTTGTACATATTGTTATAGTAGTTTTTAAAATAGTTTTTACAGTTCATTAGCAGTGTGTAAAGTGTGTGTAATTATGATGCTCTTTGCATGAAAAAAAATGTGTTCCATTAAAATTTCACTTTTTCTTTGTTAATTGTGACATTTACTTAAAGTGCAGCAAAAAAGTATTTGGTATCCACGGATGCATTAACACCTGAGTATGTGGCAGTTTAAGCATTAAAGCCCCAAGATGCTGCTGAAACGAGCTGCACCGTCTAAGGCTTCTGGCAATGAAAACGCGCTTGCATTAATTACAGTACATATAGCGGTAACATCGGTATTTTACATTCTAGCACTGCAGGAGACATAGCAGTACAGTATACAGGTTTACCTTTACATTCTTTATTTTTAGGTAATGTATTAAGCTGAGTTCGAAATTAAATTAAAATGTTTTGGGGGCATATTTAGGGTTTAAACTATGAAAACAGGCATTTTTTTAACCACATCCAAAATTCACGGTTTTTCACAATTCGCGGGTGCTCTAGGAACATAACCCTGTTTGTGAATACATACCTTCAACTTGAAAAATACCAAAACATATTTTTAAGTGTTCTTTAGCAGTAACTAAGCTGAAAGCTCTGTTTTGCAGCAAAGCACCAGCTGAACTGAACTGTGAGAACTGTTTGAAAACAACACATAAAAGACAACCACCTTTTCCCCTTTTACAGCAAGAAGTTTCTCAAAACACAGAAATGTTACTTAATGATTATCATACAAGCTCAAGGTTAATTCAAAACATTCAAAGGTCCTGCTTCACTTCCAGACTATTACATGAGAGTCGTTTGCCACTGGAGACACAATCTAGTGTTCAAGGTGACCACAGAAGCCGTTAGCATGGGGAGATTCACCAGTAGTAATGGCAGATTCTTTATCAACAGGGTTGTTTTTCTAAAAGAGATAGAGCAACCAAGGCAGATGATGAAATTTTGCTATGAGTTTGGTGTATACAGTAGGGGACTAGTTAGTGCCAGTTGATTTGGAAAGGCAACTGAAGATACTATCTCAAATCATTAAGATTACACTGAGATCAGTTATCATTTCTCATTTCAAAGGCAATAGAAGAGCTCATTTGTATTGAGATTGTGACGTGTGAGTCGGTGCCTTGCACCCCAAAGACGAGACTGAGTCTTGGTACTTTAGTAAAACCAGCTTTATTCAACTTGAAACAGGAACAGCAAGGTTATTTATTGTAGTGGGATCTACCATTCTACTATACACAGTCACAGCAAACAGGAAGGGTCAGGGCCAGTTCAGTGGCCATGTTATAATGTTCTCTGCTTTACCCATCGGGCAACTGGCACTTTGTGTTATCAGCTTGTAATTGATTCTGTGGCGCTGCAAATCTGTGGTTGTCTTGGAAACGGACAAACAACCCTCAGCAGACATGGTAGTCGCGCTTCTGCATGTCGTCCCATCAGGGAGGGTCTCAAAAGAGGCAGTTGCGTTTCTGCATATTTCTGCATGTTGCCTGTTGGGGAAGGACTCACAAGATCACTATTCCTTGGGAGGAGAGTAGAGAGGAGGGACAGGAAGAGAAAAAAACAACACATCAGAAGATAGTTGAAGCAGAGATGGAGAACAAGAAGTTTATGAGCAGAGATGGTTTGCTTTGGGTTTGTAGGATAATCCCAGAGTAGGGCCTATGGAACCCTTGGCATCACTGAGGCATGAAAGCTGCAGAAAGAGCCTCCAGATGGCTTTGGCCGAAGAGTGGAGAACATGGGGTTGTAACATGCCATTTACACACAGGCTGATGCTTGATCAACCTTGGTTGGGTCACCTGAATGTATGATAGTTTGAAAAGACCCAAAACAGCCAATTACTCTGGGACCTATCACTGAGGACGTGTCCCTATCAGTGCATCAGAAGGTGTGTCTTAGAAATGATATGCAACCAATGTTGTTGGAGAAATAGATAGATAGATAGATAGATAGATAGATAGATAGATAGATAGATAGATAGATAGATAGATAGATAGATAGATAGATAGATAGAAATAAAGTAAATGAGACATAAATTAAATTTTTCCTATATTAAAAAGGGGATTTAAACTACAGTAGTCCAACTCCTTAGCCACTAGGCATCATAATCATTTTTCCAAATTTTGATCATATTCTGACACATTCTTCTAGTGTCATGCAAAAGCATTTGTTCTCCTTAAAGGTCATGATAATTTCTGCATATCAAAAGATTTGTACACATATTTATCAATTCAGTACATTTAATGTGTACTCTTATGCTGTAACAGTACATTTCCAAAGTCCAAATTAAGCATTTTCTGTATATAACTGAAGAAGAAAAACTCCAAAGTTAGTGTGTGCAAAAGCATTCAAATCTCTGTGCTTTGGAAGCTCCAGGTTTACACAAATGGCATAAATGTGACAGATATTTGACAGTCATAATTAAACATAATTAGGTACTACTCACGAGTCCTTTCTATGTCTCCTGATTTTAAAAGCCCCCTTTCTAAGGGCCATAGTCTTAGACAAAGGAGCATTGTGCTGATATAAGAAACAAAGTCATTGAAATGCACATGGCAGGAAATGACTACAAAAATATCAAGGAGTTTGAATGTCCGGTTAAGCACTGCTGGATCCATCATCAGAAACTAGGTAGGTTCATCACAGCATCCAGACTCTTACTAGAACAGGCCGTCACTCAAAACTAAACATCAGAGTGAGATGTTGGCTGTTGAGAGTGGCCACTAAAAATCCAACCGTCACTCTTGGAAGTCTGCAATACTCTTTGGCTGAAACTGGAGTGAAGGTGCAGGGGTCCATAATTATAAGAGCTCTGCATAAATCAGGCCTCTATAGCAGAGTAGCAAGAAAGAAGCCATTGCTTAAGATGGTCCACAGAAAAACAGGTGTGACATTTGCTACAAAGCATGAGAAAGACCCAATTAAGATGTGGGAGAAGGTTTTATGATCATATGAGACCATAATATAACTTTTTGGCCAGACTGCAAAGAGGCATGTGTGGTGCAAAACTAATACTGTCCACACCTCCAGAAACACCAAACCTATGCAGAAATATGGTTGTGGCAGTATCATGCCGTGGGGATGCTTTTCATGTTCTGGGAGTGGGAAACTTGTCAGAGTTGATAGGACAGTGGATGGACACAAGGAACCTACGGCTCGGGAGAAGATTAATCTTTCTACATGACAATGACCCTAAGCGTAAGGCCAAAATTTCACTAGAATGGCTCAAAAACAGAAAGGTGGATGTTTTGGAATGGCCAAGGCAAAGCCCTGATCTTAACCCTACTGAGGATAGCACAATTTGAAAAGAACAAGGAAGAATTATTCCTGAACAAGGTGCAAAACTGGAACATACTTACCCCAAAAGAATGAAGGCAGTTATTACAGCAAAAGGGTTCTTGACAAAGTATTCATGTGTAAGGTTTGAATAATTAGGCAAACACTAACTTAGGAGTTTTTCTTCTTCAGTTAAATGCAGAAAAATTTAAATTTGGAGTTTGAAAATTTATTGTAACAGCATTAGAATGGATAGATATTTGTACAAATCTTTCATCATGTGGAAAATTCTGATGACTTTCAAGGAGATTGAATAGTTCTGCACACCACTGTATACAGTGGTGTGAAAAACTATTTGCCCCCTTCCTGATTTCTTATTCTTTTGCATGTTTGTCACACAAAATGTTTCTGATCCATCCATCCATCCATCCTCTTCCGCTTATCCGAGGTCGGGTCGCGGGGGCAGCAGCTAAGCAGAGAGGCCCAGACTTCCCTCTCCCCGGCCACTTCTTCCAGCTCTTCCGGGAGAATCCCAAGGCGTTCCCAGGCCAGCCGGGAGACATAGTCTCTCCAGCGTGTCCTGGGTCTTCCCCGGGGCCTCCTCCCGGTTGGACGTGCCCGGAACACCTCACCAGGGGAGGCGTCCAGGAGGCATCCTGATCAGATGCCCGAGCCACCTCATCTGACTCCTCTCGATGCAGAGGAGCAGCGGCTCTACTCTGAGCCCCTCCCGGATGACTGAGCTTCTCACCCTATCTTTAAGGGAAAGCCCAGACACCCTGCGGAGGAAATTCATTTCAGCCGCTTGTATTCGCGATCTCGTTCTTTCGTTCATTACCCATAGCTCATGACCATAGGTGAGGGTAGGAGCATAGATCGACTGCTAAATAGAGAGCTTTGCTTTACGGCTCAGCTCCTTTTTCACCACGACAGACCGATGCAGAGCCCGCATCACTGCGGACGCCGCACCGATCCGCCTGTCGATCTCACGCTCCATTCTTCCCTCACTCGTGAACAAGACCCTGAGATACTTGAACTCCTCCACTTGGGGCAGGATCTCTCCCCCAACCCTGAGAGGGCACTCCACCCTTTTCCGCCTGAGGACCATGCTCTCGGATTTGGAGGTGCTGATTCTCATCCCAGCCGCTTCACACTCAGCTGTGAACCGATCCAGAGAGAGCTGAAGATCACGGCCTGATGAAGCAAACAGGACAACATCATCTGCAAAAGCAGTGACGCAATCCTGAGTCCACCAAACCGAACCCCTTCAACACCCTGGTTGCGCCTAGAAATTCTGTCCATAAAAGTTATGAACAGAATCGGTGACGGGGCAGCCTGGCGGAGTCCAACTCTCACTGGAAACGGGTTCGACTTACTGCCGGCAATGCGGACCAAGCTCTAACACCGGTTGTACAGAGACCGAACAGCTCTTACTGTTCCTCCTGAATCCGAGGTTCGACTATCCGACGGACCCTCCTCTCCAGAACCCCCGAATAGACTTTTCCAGGGAGGCTGAGGAGTGTGATCCCTCTATAGTTGGAACACACCCTCCGGTCCCCCTTTTTAAAGAGGGGGACCACCACCCGGTCTGCCAATCCAGAGGCACTGTCCCGATGTCCATGCGATGTTGCAGAGGCGTGTCAACCAAGACAGTCCTACAACATCCAGAGCCTTAAGGAACTCCGGGCATATCTCATCCACCCCGGGCCCTGCCACCAAGGAGTTTTTTGACCACCTCGGTGACTTCAGTCCCAGAGATGGGAGAGCCCACCTCAGAGTCCCCAGGCTCTGCTTCCTCATTGGAAGGCATGTTAGTGGGATTGAGGAGGTCTTCGAAGTACTCCTCCCACCGACCCACAACGTCCTGAGTCAAGGTCAGCAGCGCACCATCCCCACCATATACGGTGTTGACACTGCACTGCTTCCCCCTCCTGAGACGCCGGACGGTGGACCAGAATCTCCTCGAAGCCGTCCGAAAGTCGTTCTCCATGGCCCTCCAAACTCCTCCCATGCCCGAGTTTTGCCTCAGCAACAACGAAGGCGTTCGCTTGCCCTGCCGGTACCTATCAGCTGCCTCCAGAGACCCACAGGACAAAAAAGTCCTATAGGACTCCTTCTTCAGCTTGACGGCATCCCTCACGCGGTGTCCACCAACGGGTTCGGGATTGCCGCCACGACAGGCACCGACCACCTTGCGGCCACAGCTCCGGTCAGCCGCCTCAACAATAGAGGCACGGAACATGGCCCATTCGGACTCAATGTCCCCCACCTCCCTCGGGACGTGGTTGAAGTTCTGCGGAGGTGGGGAGTTGAAGCTACTTCTGACAGGGGACTCTGCCAGCCGTTCCCAGCAGACCCTCACAACACGTTTGGGCCTACCAGGTCTGACCGGCATCTTCCCCCACCATCAAAGCCAACTCACCACCAGGTGGTGATCAGTTGACAGCTCCGCCTCTCTTCACCCGAGTGTCCAAGACATATGGCGCAAGTCCGACGACACAACCGCAAAGTCGATCATCGACCTGAGGCCTAGGGTGTCCTGGTGCCAAGTGCACATATGAACACCCTTATGCTTGAACATGGTGTTCGTTATGGACAATCCATGACAAGCACAGAAGTCCAATAACAAAACACCGCCAGGTTCAGATCAGGGGGGCCATTCCTCCCAATCACGCCCTTCCAGGTCTCACTGTCATTGCCACGTGAGCATTGAAGTCTCCCAGCAAAACGAGGGAATCCCAGAAGGTATGCCCTCTAGCAACCCCTCCAGAGACTCCAAAAAGGGTGGATACTCCAAACTGCTGTTCGGCGCATATGCACAAACAACAGTCAGGACCCTTCCCCTACCCGAAGGCGGAGGGAGGCCACCCTCTCGTCCACCGGGGTAAACCCCAATGCACAGACTCCAAGTCGGGGGGCAATAAGTATGCCCACACCTGCTCGGCGCTCTCACCGGGGGCAACTCCAGAGTGGTAGAGAGTCCAGCCCCTCTCAAGGAGATTGGTTCCAGAGTCCAAGCTGTGCGTCCAGGTGAGTCCGACTATATCTAGCCGGAACCTCTCGACCTCGCACACTAGCTCAGGCCCTTCCCTTCAGAGAGGTGACATTCCACGTCCCAAGAGCCAGTTTCTGTAGCCGAGGATCAGACCGCCAAGGTCCCCGCCTTCGGCCACCACCCAACTCACACTGCACCCAACCTCCTTGGCCCCTCCCATAGGTGGTGAGCCCATGGGGAGGAGAACCCACGTTACCTCTTCGGGCTGTGCCGGCCGAGCCCCATGGGTGCAGGCCCGGCCACCAGGCGCCGCCATCGAGCCCTACCCCAGGCCTGGCTCCAGAGGGGGCCCGGTGACCAGCGTCGGGCAAGGGAAAGCGTCATCCAAAGTTTTTGCTCTTCATCGGAGGTTTGTTGAACCGCTCTTTGTCTCATCCCTCACCTAGGACCAGTTTGCCTTGGTGGCCTACCAGGGCATAAAGCCCCGGACAACATAGCTCCTAGGATCATCGGGAGACGCAAACCCCTCCACCACGATAAGGTGACGGTTCAAGGAGGAGATGTTTCTGATCATTAAACACATTTAACCATTAGTCAAATATAACACAAGTAAACACAAAATGCAGTTTTTAAATGATGGTTTTATTATTTAGGAGAAAAAAAATCCAAACCTACATGGCCTGTGTAAAAAGTAATTGCCCCTGAACCTAATAACTGGTTGGGCCACCCTTAGCAGCAATAACTGCAATCAAGCATTTGCGATAACTTGCAATGAGTCTTTTACAGCTCTGGAGGAATTTTGGCCCACTCATCTTTGCAGAATTGTTGTAATTCAGCTTTATTTGAGGGTTTTCTAGCATGAACCGCCTTTTTAAGGTCATGCCATAGCATCTCAATTGGATTCAGGTCAGGACTTTGACTAGGCCACTCCAAAGTCTTCATTTTGTTTTTCTTCAGCCATTCAGAGGTGGATTTGCTGGTGTGTTTTGGGTCATTGTCCTGTTGCAGCACCCAAGATCGCTTCAGCTTGAGTTGACGAACAGATGGCGGACATTCTCTTTCAAGATGTTTTGGTAGACAGTAGAATTCATGGTTCCATCTATCACAGCAAGCCTTCCAGGTCCTGAAGCAGCAAAACAACCCCAGACCATCACACTACCACCACCATATTTTACTGTTGGTATGATGTTCTTTTTCTGAAATGCTGTGTTCCTTTTACGCCAGATGTAACAGGACATTTGCCTTCCAAAAGTCCAACTTTTGTCTCATCAGTCCACAAGGTATTTTCTCAAAAGTCTTGGCAGTCATTGAGATGTTTCTTAGCAAAATTGAGACGAGCCCTAATGTTCTTTTGCTTAACAGTGGTTTGCGTCTTGGAAATCTGCCATGCAGGCCGTTTTGCCCAGTCTCTTATGGTGAGTCTCTTAATTGAGGCAAGTGAGGCCTACAGTTCTTCAGACGTTGTCCTGGGGTCTTTTGTGACCTCTCGGATGAGTCGTCTCTGTGCTCTTGGGGTAATTTTGGTAGGCCGGCCGCTCCTGGGAAGGTTCACAACTGTTCCGTGTTTTTGCCATTTGTGGATAATGGCTCTCACTGTGGTTTGCTGGAGTCCCAAAGCTTTAGAAATGGCTTTATAACCTTTACCAGACTGATAGATCTCAATGACTTCTGTTCTCATTTGTTCCTGAATTTCTTTGGATCTTGGCATGATGTCTAGCTTTTGAGGTGCTTTTGGTCTACTTCTCTGTGTCAGGCAGCTCCTATTGAAGTGATTTCTTGATTGAAACAGGTGTGGCAGTCAGGCCTGGGGATGGCGAAATTGCTCAGGTGTGATACACCACAGTTAGGTTATTTTTGAACTCAGGTGTGATACACATCATTTAAAACAGTTATTACTAATGGTTAAATGTGTTTGATGATCAGAAACATTTTGTGTGACAAACATGCAAAAGAATAAGAAATCAGGAAGGGGGCAAATAGTTTTTCACACCACTGTATACCCAAAAAATAAAAGTGTAGAGAAACATGTTAAAAATCACATAAAATCAAAGCCTTTCATAAACGAAAAAAATTGTCCAGTATCATTGTATTTGCCTCATGTACAGTATAAAAATCAATCCAGTTTTGTAGATTATGCTATTTCAACAACATTGTAATGCCATAATTGCAGGATTTGTGAAATAAATGCTGCAAGAAAGATAAAAACCCATCATAATTTTTCACATATTGTTGGAAAAGAGTGACAGGTGAATACAAGAAATAATAAACAGGAGTCCTTTCTCAGTGGGTCATCCTGCTAGATGTGAAAAATTCAGCCAGCCTTATCAAGACAGGAGGCAGTCACAGCCTAATTCGGTTTTACAGTCTTATCCTGGCTCTTCCTAATTAAGTTATAAACTACAGCTATCGTTTCTACCGCAGGTGCAAACAAAAAACAGATAATAGTATCAGATGGCTAGCACTGGAGTGGAAGTCGCTGGAGGTTTTATGTGTTTAGGTAAATTACCACAAAACTGAACAAACAAGCTTGTGAATTACAGGACTTATCAGAAAATTAACTTAGAGAACATTACTTTCAAAGCTTTTTATCCAAACAGAAAATCTGAATAAGTATTTTGTATTCTCCGTGATGTCCAAAAATGTTTCTCAAAATAATAATACGGTGTTTTATTTATGTAGCACATTTCTCATCCTTAAAACACAAATACTGTATATACAAAGGAATAATAGAACAGAAAAAGATCTAATTAGTAACACTGGATAAACAGTGATATCAATCATTAAACACCAAGTAGATTAATGCATGAAACACAAGCTGTGAATTAGAATAGGAAACAACAAGCAGGAATAAACAAATCTGAAAACAAAAATGCTGGAAGAGAACCAAGAGAAAACACAGTCATTTGTGTGAGGTTGTATGTAGAAAATTCAACGTAGATGTTAAATACCCCATAAGAATGACTGTCAAGGAAAGACAATTTAGGCTACTTTCACACTTCTATGGCTTCATTTAAAAATGGCATCTTTAAACAAAAGCAACCTCCGTCCACACTAACGTTTTCACATCGTTCAGAAAAGTATCTCCGCCCTCACTAAAACGACCAAAAATGCATCTGACATAGACATTTGCCTTCACTGGGCTTATGCGCATCAGAGGAAAAGTCCTTGAAGGGACAGTGAGGGTACGGATTGGCTCCTCCCTTCTGCTTCCGCAAGCCTTTTGTACTCTGAGCTGTAAATAACGTACCCGAGGATGAACCAGGCAAATGAGGACACACACACACAGTCAGCAAGAGGTTGGTGCGAAGTGTTCACTGCTTTTATTAAAAAAAAACAACAAAATGTGTCATAACTATCATGCATCAACATCATCAAAGAATAACTAGTTCAATATGTGAATATCTGTGAGTTAAAATTTAAATAAATAATGCAATGCTAAAACCTTGATAAAAGCCACACAATCATCGGGTCCTTACTTTTTCTCTTCATTGTTCTAACTGAGATCAGTGCAACTTCCATACTCCATTCTCCTCAGTTCACCTAATGACTCGCTCAGCTGTGGTGTCTTTCCCTGTTCTCCATACGGGTGTCCCACCATAGCTGTTGTAATGTCCTACCACATCAAAGTTCTGACACGGAAAGGAGACATTGTTATCCCTTTGTATTGTCAAGGCCTTATGGCCAGGGAGTGGGGTCCACACTGTCTGGAGTGCCAAGTCATCCCACCCAACAGTTTTTCTTCTCCAAATTACACATAACACACAAAAACATCCTATTAAAAATTTGTGCATACACAACTTGATGGGAGTGACTAAGAAATACGAAAAGATGACATCAGTGGTTTGCTTCAAGTCTTTAGAAGGAAGTGCAATATGCAGAACAAGAAGTATACACAAATACAACACTGTATGTGTGTGAAGTTTATGAGGACATTCGATCAGTGGATGTCCATTCATTTTATGAGCCTACATTTTCTAATACAGGATGTTTATTTAAAAGATTCTGTGAATAAAGCATACTCTTCTCACTGTTATTAACGTTTTGATATGTAACTGCAACACTCTCTGTATATCCCCTAGGGTGACTTGTGGCCCTTAGCTGCAGATGCTCTTTGCAGACCATAGAATGGAAAAAAATATTATTTGACTGTATGTTTGTATATCTATACTAATAAAAGGCAAAGCCCTCACTCACTCACTCTCAATCACTAATTCTCCAAGTTCCCGTGTAGGTAGAAGGCTGAAATTTGGCAGGCTTATTCCTTACAGCTTATTTACAAAAGTTGAGCAGGTTTCATTTCAAAATTCTACGCGTAATGGTCATAACTGGAACCTATTTTTCTCCATATACTGTAACGGACTTTAGCTCGATGGCCATGGGGGGCGGAGCTGCATGTCACATCATCACGCCTCTCGCGTAATCACGTGAACTGACTGTGAACACAGTACATAGAAAAGAAGGAAGAGCTCCCAAAGAGAGCTGAAGAAAAAACGCATACAAGCTTATTTATAAGTGCAGCTACTGCGGAAACAAAGTAGGGTGTAAACCGTAAGTTTAAATTAAGTTTATGGACACGCTCCCGCTGCCGTTTGTCATGCCTTCGTCGAATACTTTATTCACGAGATACAAGTTTAATGAGAAGACACAAAGTATAAACGAGACTTTGGATCACTTTGTAACAGAGTTAAAATTGCTCTAGCGAGAAACTTTTAAGTGCCGGGTCTTAGCTAACATTAAATAAAGCCGTGGACATCGCAACATCACACAAGAGAGCAGCTCACGTGAACTGGCTGAACGCAGTACGAGTGATCACTTCCATGCATCAAACCTGTTCAAAAAACGCATTACACAATTGACAAGGTACGAAAAGAATATGCTCCGAGCTGAGCTCTACAGCTTGCGGAAGCAACTTCGTCACGCTGCCACCAAATACTTACAGAAAATTCCAAAAGTTAATACACACGCTGTCTCTAGCGTTTCTCCACACTCAATGTATTCCTCGAATCCCCTTTATACTCTCTGATCTCCCATTTCAATTCAGATGCCTCCAATTTCCAGTAAGGCTCTGCTGCGTGATGAGAAGTAAGAAGTCTCAGGGACACACCCTACAAAACGATGCCATTGATTTCAGGCAACATTGCTTTTCTCCTGGACAACTATACGTTGCATTCTCAAGAGTGAGCTCGCGCAGCTTCGTCATATTACAACCGGAGTGCTGAACTGACAACGTGCTACATAAAGAGAACTATAACAATCGTAATAAACAAACAATAAAACAGCGGAGAACCCATGGATTAAATAAAAAGGCAGCTTCCTTGGCAAAGCAAGGAAAAAGGATGGCCTTATATGTCATTCGTTTAAAAAACAGCAGAGAAGCTGTGTAAAGGCTGCTTCACAAAAAAACCAGCAGAGTACCTTATATGAGCAGGCAGTTGGCTAAAGAAGAGAATCAATAAATATCTATAATCGTAATAAACGAACAAAAAATAGCGTACAAGCAGCGGATTAAATAAAGGAAATGAGTACCTGAACAGTAAAGTAAGTCTCAAATAGCTACACAATAACTATAGCAATCATAATAAACAATAAAACAGTACAGAACCGCGAAGCAAGGAGAAATGACGGCCTTATATGGCATTCGTTTATAAAGCAGCGGAGAAGCTGTGTGAAGGCAGCTACACAAAAAAACGGAGAGCGCCACACTCTGAATGTATTCCTCGCATTACCGTTATACCCTCTGATCTCCCATTTCAATTCAAATGCCTCAAATTTTTAGTAAAGCTCTGCTGCGTGGTGACAATTAATAAATCTCAGGGACAGACCCTACAAAAGGTTGCCACTGATTTGAGGCAACATTGCTTTTCTCCTGGACAAAACTATACGTTGCATTCCCAAAAGTAATCTCAGTGCACAGCTTGGTCATATTAAAACTGGAGTGCTGACCTGACAACGTGCTATACAAAGAGATCCTTAACAAATAGTTATTGGTATATTTTCCCTCAGTTTAAAAAGGTTTTCTTTTCTTCTTAATAAAAATTTGAAAGCAGTACTTCGTCGCTATGAAGCGCGGGGATTTTGCTATACACAGTATATATATATATATGTGGATATGTATATATATATATGTGTGAATATATGTAGATATGTATATATACTCAGCAAAAAAAGAAACGTCCTCTGACTTTCAACTGTTTTTACTTTCAGTAAACTTAATGTGTAAATATTTGTATGAACACTAAAAGAGTCAACACCATAAGACATAAACTAAAAATGTTTCACAATGTGTCCCTGAATGAAGGGAGGCTCAAAGTCAAAAGTACCAGTCAGTATCTGGTGTGGCCACCAGCTGCTTGAAGTACTGCAGTGCATCTCCTCCTCATGGACTGGACCAGATTTGTCAGTTCTTGCTGTGAGATGTTACCCCACTCTTCCACCAAGGCACCTGCAAGTTTCTGGACATTTCTGGGGGGAATGGCCCTAGCCCTCACCCTGCGATCCAACAGGTCCCAGACGTGCTCAATTCCTTCGACGATAAACACGAATCCGTCCATCACCCCTGGTGAGACAAAACCATGACTCATCAGTGAAGAGCACTTTTTGCCACTCCTGTCTGGTCCAGCGAAGGTGGGTTTGTGCCCATAGGCGTTGTTGCTGGTGATGTCTGGTAAGGACCTGCCTTACAACAGGCCTAGAAGCCCTCAGTCCAGCCTCTCTCAGCCTATTGCGGACAGTCTGAGCACTGATGGAGGGATTGTGTGTTCCTGGTGTGACTCGGGCAGTTGTTGTGGCTATCCTGTACCTGTCACGCAGGTGTGATATTCGGATGTACCAATCCTGTGCAGGTGTTGTTACACGTGATCTTCCACTGCGAGGATGATCAGCTGTCCTTCCTGTCTCCCTGTAGCGCTGTCTTAGGCGTCTCACAGTGCGGACATGGCAATTTATTGCCCTAGCCACATCAGCAGTACTCATGCCTCCCTGCAGCATGCCTAATGCATGTTCACGCAGATGAGCAGGGACCCTGGGCATCTTTCTTTGGGTGTTTTTCACAGTCGGTAGACAAGTCTCTTTAGTGTCCTGCGTTTTTAGAACTGTGACCTTAAAGGCCTACTTTCTGTAAGCTGTTAAGGTCTTAACGACCATTCCACAGGTGCATGTTAATTAATTGATTATGGTTAATTGAACATGCATGGAAAACATTGTTTAAACCCTTTACAATGAAGATCTGGAAAGTTATTTGGATTTTGAAAACATTATTGTTGAAATACACAGTCCTGAAAAAGGGACGTTTCTTTTTTTGCTGAGTATATATATAGATCTGTATATATATGTATATATGTGTCTGTGTGTGTATATATATATATACATATATATGTGTGTGTGTATGTATGTATGTGTATATGTATATATGTATATGTGTAGATGTGTGTGTGTGTATATATATATATATATATATATATATATATGAAAGCAAGACTCATAACAGTGACAAAACAATTACATTGACAATCATGTTACGTTATTTTTAAAATGTTTCCTTTTCTTTTTCATAACTTCTTTAACACACTACTTCTCCGCAGCGAAGCACGGGTATTTTGCCAGTAAAATATAAATACCAGCAATAAAAAAATAATAAATCTAACGGTAAAGGTGACACTGCTGTCCTGCAACTGGTCATGCCACCCTATGCACTTTTGTGCATTTGGTGTACACTGGAAGTAGGAGGGCTACTTACTACTACTAAAGTGAAGTATCATTGGTGAGCTTGGATTTTTCAGAGCCTATAGGCCATAAGATGAATACATTCATGAAACCCATTTTTCCTCAGGCACCTACAAGTCATCAAGGATTTCTTATCAGTAACTCGGTGATTCAAATAGGGACACTTATTTTTATACATAAGACGTCTGTGGAGTTAGGTTTCCTCCCAGTGTAAAGCCTGATACTGTTACAGCAACAGTAAGTAAACATGGATGAATAGCTTATCTGTAAGGATCTCCCTGACAGAAGGTTGCTCTCTCAGCAGGCCTCTTCAGCTACAAGTTCCCAGACAAGTAAGTCATATTGTGAGGACAGTAAGCAAAGTGGCACCCTGGCGACATTAGCATGCTGCACTAGCCTTTAGTAGGAGGATAGATTTGAACAAGTCAAAAGAAAAAAAACAACTCTCAAACAAAAAGAACATTTTAGAAACATATAAAAGAAGATATAGATAGATCTAAATAAATACAGTATACTTTTTTTCACATTTTTCCATATTTCAGCCTTGTGCTAAAATCACAATTTTTTCAACCCGCATCAAGCAACTCTCAATATCCCAGAATTACACAGCAAAAACAAGATTTTACAAATGCTTGTAAATTTATTAAAAATAAAAACAGAACTATCCCACTGACGCAAGTTTTCCAACCCTTTACTCTGCACTTACTTGAAACCCCTTTGGTAGTGGATTCCAGCCTGGAGTCTTCTTAGGTCTGACATGATAAACTTTGCACACCCGGGTTTGTGAAATTTCCACCATTCTTCTCTGCAGATCCCCTCAAGCCCTGTCAGTCAGGTTGGATGGAGACTGTCAGCAGACGACTACTTTCCGGTCTCTCCAGAGATGTTCGATTGGGTTCAATTACAGGCTGTGGCTGGGCCATTCAAGAACATTCCTAGAGTTGTCCCTAAACCACTCCTGTGTTGTCTTTGCTATATGCTAACAGTCATTGTTCTACTGAAGGTGAACCTTCTGCCCAATCTGAGGCCCAGAGCACTTAGGATCAGGCTTTCACTATAAATATATTTGTGTTCATCTTTCTCTCAACCCTTCCTAGTCTCCCTGTCCCTGTCATTAAAAAATAACCCCACAGCATAAAGCTGCCACCATAAAGTTTCATTGTAGGAATGGTATTACACAGGTGAGTGGTGCCCGGATTCCTCCAGACATGACACTGATAGTGGTTTCATCAGAGTGGAGGATTTTGTTTATTATAGTCCGAGAGTCCTTTAGGTGCCTTTTTGCAAATTCCAATATGCCTTCCATATATGTTTTACTGAGCAGAGGCTTCGGTTTAAGCACTATTCCCAAAGCCCAAAATGGTGGATTGAGGCAGTAATGGTTGTCCTTTTGGAAGTTTCTTGCATCTCCACATACACTATATTGAGAAAAGCATTGGGATGCCTGTCCATTACACCAACAGGGACTTTAATGACATTGCATTCAAATACATAGACTTTAATATGGAGTTAGTCCCCATTTTGAAGCTATGACAGTTTCCACTCTTCTTGGAAGGATTTTCACAAGATTTTCAAATGTTTAGGCAGGAATTAGAGCCCATTCATTCTGCAGAGTATTTATGAGGGTCAGGCACTGATGATGGATGAGAAGGCCTGACACACAATCTCCGTTCCAGTTCATCCCAAAGGTATTCAGCGGGGTTGAGGTCAGGGCGCTGTGCGGGCTAGTAAAGTTCATCCATAACAAACTCATCCAACCATGTCTTTATGGGCCTTGCTTTGTACATCAGTCATGCTGGGATAGAAAACGGTCTTCCCCAAAGTTGGAAGCATAGCGTTGTCCAAAATGTCCTGATATGGTAAAGAATTAAGATTGCCCTTCACTGGATAGCACCATACTATTATCCCTCCACCAAACTTCACAGTTGGCACAATGTAGTCAGGCAAGTAACGTTCTTCTGGCATCTGCCAAACCCACACTTGCCCATCTGATTGCCAAATGGAGCAATGTGATTTGTCACTCCACAGAACACGTTTCGACTGCTCCACAGTGCTGTGGCGGTGTGCTTTACACCACTCCATTTGACGTTTGTGCTGTGCTGTGCCATTGGATTTGGTGATGTGAGGCTTGCATGCAGCTGCTCAGCCATGGAAACCCATTCCACGAAGTTCCCACCACACAGTTAATCCCAATGGAAGTTTGGAACTCTTCAGCTACGGACTTTTACACACTATGCTCCTTTGCAGTTGTTGAGCCCGTTCTGTGACTTTACGTGGTTTTAAGCTTCATGGCTGAGTTGCTGTTGTTCGTAAAAGCGTCCACTTTCCAATAATACTTTCAGCTGACTGAGGATATCCAGCAGGGATGAAATTTCATGAACCATCTTACTGCAAAGATGACATCCTATCACAGTACCATGCCTGACGTCACTGAGATCTTCAGAAAGACTCATTTTGAATTTCACAAATGTTTATAAATGGAAAATGCATGAGTTGGTGCTTGATTTTATACAACTCTGGCAATGAGTCTGATTGAAACACCTGAATTCAATAATTAAGAGTTGGGTCCCAGAGGTTTAGTCCATGAAGTGTAAGTATTCTGCAGCAAAGCCAGAGTGACCATTGGGTTCTTGGCCACCTCTCTCACCATAGCTCTTCTCCAATGTTTATTCAGTTTCATTGCATGGCCAGCTGTAGGAAGAGTCATGGTTGTCCCAAATATCTTCCATTTAAGAATTATGGAGGCCACTGTGCTCTTGGGAACATCCAATGCTGCAGAAATTTCCTTCAACTTCATGACTTGTTTTTTGCTCAACTGTGGGACCTTCTAGAAACAGCGAGCATTTCTCAATCACATCCAGCTAATTAAATTCACCCGAGGTGGACTCAAAATAGGTTTGACAAACAAATTAATGGAGCTCCATAGGATGGATGCATCTTGGCCATGTTTCAAGTGTCATAGCAAAACATCCAAATACTTGTGTCGATGTGAGCGTTTACTTTTTTTATTTGTAGTAAATTTGAAAACATATCTGAAATCCGGAATACTCCAGAAGTGAGCAGGTCTTTCTGATAGAAGTGATGGGACAGACGTTTTCTTTCACTCAGGTCATACCCCATCATTTCCTTGGCAGCAAGTCGAATGTCTCAACAAAGCGAACATAACAAAGCAAAGAACTGGATTCATTCACAATGAGCAGCGATAAAAAAACAGGAAAAACCATAATAACCATGAAATTAAACGAATCGGAATATTAACTAAAGAGGCCCTGCCTGTATCTAACATAATCATATTAAATCCCTAAAATAGAAAACCAATGCAGACAGAGAAAACTTATGACTATACAGACTGTAATTGGGCTGCAGTATGAAACATTCCCTGTTATTGAACGAAACAGGCAGGTTTCGCTAAAGATCCAGTTTTGCAAAATGTAAAACTCACTAAAGAATTTTTTAGGGTTTGCAAAGTTTTTGGGTGGGAATGGAACAAAGAAATGCTGCTACCTAATTTATCAGTCACACTTCCATGTTTCCTAGTGTTCTTTTCTACAGCTGCATAAAGCAACTATATGGAGGATTTTTTTAATAATTTTAAATGGCAGATTTCAGGTAAATATGTGAGGACTGAAAAACGTAAGCTGGGCAGAAGTGAAGTGTATTCTGGGAAAGATGAAAGACAAAGCAGGACATTAAAATGTTTTCCTTAGACAGTCTGTTTGCAGCTTTGTGCAGCTTTTGATTTCTGTGGGAACTGACCTTGACCTTGCCTGATAACTTTCCTATATTTTGAGAAACTGTAAAAGTGTTAACCACTTATACTTACACGTTTATACATGAGGCCCCTGGTCCTTGAACCTTATAAGCTGAGTCCTACTGGACAGACAGTTCATCAATCAGGACACCACAGGCTTATCCATCTGCAGATCCCTGAGTTTGCCCCTTAACAGGGATGGCGGGATGGCTGGATGTTACTGAAGATGCTTGAAACATCAAAATACACAGTCCTCACAGTGCTGCCAGCTTTGTCCATCCTTGTGGAGAAGATAGATAATAGCATTTTGCGCTCCAGTCTTTGTCCAAAAAGCAAAATGTAGTGGCTCCAGGTGGTCTTTTACGAGAGGACTCGTATAGCTCAAGACCAGCATCTTGAACATCTTCATGATATTGTATGTAAGGGCCAATGGTCTGTAGTCATTAGGTTAGTAGACGCCTTACAATGCAGGGTCTTTTCCACAGCAGCAGGACAATCCTAGCATTATGGAACCTTAGTGACAGACTGAACAGGCAAGACAGAATAACACAAAGCTGGCTGGAACAGTCCTTAAGTAAGAAGAGTGTTAAACAAAAATAAAATTAATGAATGTTTTGGACGTGCTATTTCTCTAGGTATGTCAGAGGACTGGGACGTTGTGTAGTGAGGTCCAGCCTCACGTGGGGAGTCAAAATGGGGGGACTAGGGGGGGCAGAAAGAGAGAAAGCTATCTATAATCTATCCTTTTAATCCTTATAATTATAATTACCAACGCAACAATAGGCTGCATGACAATAACTCCTGGGAAAATTGGAAATTAAGATCAAAGCTGTCTCACTTTCAGTTAAGACTACAAAATGACATCAAAAACTCGGAATCAATGTCTCCAAGACGGGACAGTTAACTTTGTGAGCTGGAATGTTAAAGGCCTGAATTAAAGAGAAATAAAGTATTCTCTCACCTAACAGGTTTAAACGCTAAAATATTATTTTTACAGGAGACCCACTTATTAAGCAAGGATCAGGTCCAGCTGCAAAAAGACTGGACTGGCCAAATGTTCCATTCCAGCTTTACAAAGAAAACTAGAGGGTGGGAATTCTTATACATAGAACAGTCCCGTTTGTAGCATTAGATGTAGTATCTGATCCTGAAGGGAAATACGTGATTGTCATGAGTAATTTATTTAACTGTACAGTGATTTTGATAAATGCTTATGCACCCAATGTGGATGATAGGAAATTTATGCAAAATGTATCTGCATCCATTACCAGTGTGAACACTTATAAAATTATAATGGCTGGGATCTTTAATTTTGTTTTAAATCCAGACCTAGATAAGTCTCCTGTCACAGGGGTGATGAAATCTAACACTGCAAAGACAATTACACAATTTGTAACTGATCACAACCTATCAGACCCCTGGAGATTTCTAAACCAAACTCAAGGGCATATTCCTTCTACTCACCAGTGCATCATTGCTACTTGTGAAGGACAGCCGGGTCCCATGCCTGGCAGGGACGCCCCTGCTGCTTATGTTCTGGGGGAGCCGCCATGGACAGTCCAGTACCTCCCCCGGGACGCTTGGTGGCAGCCTCCCTGGCCGATGGTGTCTTCCCATCCACCCGCAGGGCTCCATGGGAGATGGAGTCCACAGCTTGGTTGGGGCCCGGCGTGGCCGCTAGGGGGAGCTGCCTGCTTCCCACAGCCCGGCTGGACGAGCCTGCAGCCCCACCCGGAAGTGCAACAAGGACCAGGTGGTTAATCACCTCGAACGCTTCCGGGTGGGCTATAAAAGGGCCCAGCCCCCACCACTCGGTGAGCCAGAGTTGGGAGGAAGGAGACGAAGCTTGTCTGGGAGGAGTGGTGGAGCGAGGTGAAGAATTGTGGTTTGTTTTGTGCTTTGGGACTGTGTTTCGGCTGTGTGGCATGGGGAAGACGTGTCACACAGCTGAAGAAAAAATAAAGCCTGTGTGTTTTTGTACACGTGCCTCTGCGTGGTCTGTGCCGGGTCGGGCGCTATATAGCACCTTTTTACATACTCTAGAATGGATTATTTCTTTGTAGATAACAATTTCTTGCCTATGATTAAATCTTGCAAGTACGATGCTATTGTTATTTCCGGCCATGCCCTTCTGATCTTGGAGCTTGCAGATGGTGTCTTAACCAACTTTTATTAGCAGACGAGAACTGTACAGAATTTATATTAAAAAAATCTGTTTTTTTTTTCTGAGACAAATACATCCTCAGAGGTCTCTGCAGGAATACTCTGGGAAACTCTAAAGGCCTTCTTAAGAGGACAGATTATCTCATATCTTTTCCACCAAAATAAATTGGAAACCAACACGGTATCAGAGCTAACCAGAGAAATTACTAGAATTGATCAAGAACATGCCAGATGTCCAAGTGAAGCTCTTCATAGGAAAAGGCAGGCACTGCATTCAGAACTCAACCTCTTCATAACTAAAGAAACTGAACAACCCATATTTAAATCAAGACATCATTACTATGAACATGGAGAGAAAGCTAATAAGCTCTTAGCTCAACAAATCCACAAGCAAGAAGTTTGCAATGCAATCCCAGCAATCACCAACACAAACGGAGACAAAATCATTGACCATAAAAATATAATGCACACATTTAGAGACTACTTTAAATCCTTATATTCTACTGACAAAACACACAAGACACAATCTAATGCACTTTCTGGATGCATTACAGATACCACAAATAGACACTCTTAGTGCAGAGGAACTGGATAAAACATTGGCACTATCAGAATTAGTAGATTCTATAAAGTCACTTCAGAGTGGGAAAGCAGCAGGCCCCGATGGCTACCATGTTGAGTTTTATAAGAAATTCTCCATTCAGCTAGATCTCCTTTTATTAGCAACATTCACAGAAGCTAGAGGCAATAAAATTCTATCTCAAACTTTTCACCAAGCATTATTCACTGTCTTTCCTAAACAAAATAAGGACTTATTACCATGTGCATCATACAGATCAATTTCACTGAATAATGATGTTAAGATACTTTCCAAAGTCCTAGCTAGAAGGATGGAGAAAGTGCTGCCTTTGGTAATATCACAAGATCAAACTGGATTTATTAAAGGCAGATACTTAGCTTCCAATCTTCGATGTCTGTTTAATGTAATATATTCACTCGCAATGTCGAACACCCCAGAGATATTATTATACTTGAATGCAGAAAAAGCATTTCATATGATTGAATGGAACTACATTTTCACTACACTGGAGAAATTTGGGTTTGGCCCGAACATTTGTGCATGGATCAGACTACTGTATACCAATCCAGAAGCTTCAGTTTGTATTAACAACATAAATTCAAACTACTTTAAACTAGAACGTGGTACCAGACAAGGATGCCCTTTGTCACCACTACTTTTTGCAATCGCCATTGAGCCACTGGCAGTTCACTGTCGAAATGCTTATGAGATAAAGGGGATTATCAGCGAAGGACCTGAACAGAAAATTTCTCTATATAAAGAAGATATGGTACTGTATATATCCAACCCACAAAATACTGTGCCTGCAGTCCTAACAGTACTAACAGAATTTCAAAAGATTTCTGGTCTGAATTAATTTGACTTAAAGTGTGCTAACCTCCTTTTTCCACCCTCTCAAATATATGCAGTTTTTAATATCTGGAAAACATTTGGGATTAAATCACTTAGAGATCTGTACATATACAACATCTTTGCATCATACCAACAATTACATTCCAAATTTAACGTTCCAGCAACACAATTCTTTCACTACCTTCAAATTAGAAACTTTGTTAAAAAGAACCTGCCCAATTTTCCTCACCTGTACCTCCCTCTGTGCTGGAAAAAATATTGCTCAGTTTCGAGGGCTTAGACAGCATTTCTGCAATATAAACCATTTTACAGTCCCTCCCTTTCAAAGATCCAAGAGGACAGTAGGGAAAAGGATCTCTCACTCAACATATTAGAAAAGGAGTGGAAGGTAGCAATGCAGAGAATTCACTCGAGCTCCATATGTGCAAAGCATACAATTATTCAACTCAAAATTATATATCGAGCACATCTGTCTCGTTTAAAATTGTCCAAAATGCTTCCAGGACAAGATTCTACCTGCGAACGCTGCAATCAGGTTCTAGCCTCACTGGGCCACATGTTTTGGGCCTGCACTAAATTAACATCATTCTTGACCAAAATCTTTAAATGCCTATCAGACAGCCTTAGTGTCACAATCCCTCCTAAACCATTAACAGCTGTGTGTGGTGTAGTTCCAGATGGGCTTAAAGTGGAGAAGAACAAACAAACTGTGATTGCCTTCACTACACAATTGGCACAAGACTTATCTTGCTCAACTGGAAGAATCCTAACTCACCTATTCTACGTCAGTGGGTAACTGATGTCATATACTATTTGAAACTGGAAAAAATCAAATCACACTTAGAGTATCTGTGCAGAACTTTACAAAAACAAAGCAGGATCTAATTAATAACATTTTAGAATAAGCATTTAAAGCACTGAGGAAGCAGATTCTCTACCCATTTCTTTTTCTTCTCCATTTATCTTTATTTACTTATTTTTACTAGCTACTCCACTGGCCATGCTCTCTTTCTCAGGGGTGGGGTTGATTTCTTTTCATTCCTGTTTTTGTAAAAATTGATCTATTTGTATGGAATGTTGTGTGATTACAATAAAATCATCCATCCATTTTCTAACCCGCTGAATCCAAATACAGGGTCACTGGGATCTGCTGGAGCCAATCCCAGCCAACACAGGGCAGGAACCAACCCTGGGCAGGGTGCCAACCCACCACAGGACACACACAAGGGCCAATTTAGAATCGCCAATCCACCCAACCTGCATGTCTTTGGATTGTGGGAGGAAACCCACGCAGACACGGGGAGAACATACAATCTCAACGCAGGGAGGACCTGGGAAGCGAACCCAGGTCTCCTAACTGCGAGGCAGCAGCTCTACCACTGCGCCACTGTGCCGCCCTACAATAAAATCAATAAAATAAAATAAATAAATACAAAAATAAAACTAATGAAATTGCAAATGAGCTTTGGAGCAACCCGTCTACCAATGGACCTGTAAATCGGCACCCTGACCCTGAGGCAGCATACACAGACCTTTGTACAACTTCTGTCATATTTTTGAAGCACCCCCAGTCCGTTTTTTTTTTTTTTATTGTTTGTTTGTTTTTTCTTAAAAACAAACATGCCTCATACAATTAAGCAACTATAAATCTTGTTTATTCATTGTCTGGACAAGGCAACTACACTAAGCAATCACTGTAAAACAACTCGAGCACAACTCAGTTCTGGGAATGCTGCCTTTATTATTTCAAAATATACAGCAGAAATCTGAAACGTGTTTAAAAATGGATTATTCATTTGAGTATACAGTATATTGTACGTAATATGGCACAGCTGGATATTTTAAAACTGCAAAAAAATTCAGACTTAAAATGCTTACACTTTTGTGACAGAGGCAATTCTCTGTTGTGCCTCTTCTTGTCACAATGACTGCCAAATCATCCCATAACTTGTCTGTATCAGGCTTACGTCCTTCTGAGAGCTGCGGATAACACGGAAGATAATGCCAACAAGAAGACAAGGCTTGAAGGAAATGAATCATGGCAAGTGCATGGGGCACAGGAGTATGTAACTCTTGGGAAAACATTCTGTGGCTCAGCATAAAGAAAAAATAAAAGATCTTTTAAAAAAGTACTCTGTAACACAACTGTCAGTTATAATAACACCAGTATAAAAATAATTTTGTCTTTCAGTGTAACCTCGTAGAGGCAAAGGCATTAGACTATAAAATACAAGTTTGCTAAGTAAAGCCACTACATCAGTGTCGATCTGCTCAAACAACATTATGATAGAATGTCTGTTGATAAAATGCTTTTTGAAGATGCTTTTTGTGAGGGAGCTGCGAGCTTAGTTGAGCTCACACCACTTTAGCACTTATTGTGAAGATCAGAGCAGTAAATGAGCAGAAAGGGCCAAAGCAGGGAGCGACATTATTGAAAGAAAGAATTCATATATGTGAAGGTGCCAGACGGCAGACAAGAACATATGGCTGAGTCAGTCACACGATTACATAACAAGTGTGATTATAAAGAAAAATACAAACTTAAGAGCAATAAACAAATAAATAAGTGGGTAAATTTCCTGTGTAAATTTGTGGTAGTTAAATGGAAAAGCAACAGTTACAAAAAGAAACTATAGTATTAAAAGTAGCACACTCACAGAAAGAACATCGAGGAAATGCTGCAAAACTTCTAAAGGAGGGCCGCAAGTGAGATTAAATGAGCTTGGTGGAGTAGGCAGTGGTTCAGTCAAGAGTCGAGTGTTATATTGAAGGTGTGACAGTGGTAAAGAGAGTAACATGAAACATGCTGCTATTTTTAATACATAGAAATGATTTAGATAGGAATATAAGTAACATGCTGGTTACGTTTGCAGATGATACCAAGATAGGAGTATTAGCAGATAATTTGGAATGCATTATATCAATACAGAAGGACTTGGATAGCATACAGGCTTGGACAGATTTGTGGCAGATGAAATTTAATGTCAATAAATGTAAAGTATTACACATAGGAAGTAAAAATGTTAGGTTTGAATACACAATGGGTGGTCGAAAAATCAAGAGTACACCTTATGAGAAGGATTTAGGAGTCATAGTGGACTCCAAGCTATCAACTGCCTGACAGTGTTCAGAAGCCATTAAGAAGGCTAACAGAATGTCAGGTTATATAGCGCCTTAATGTGTGGAGTATAAGTCACAGGAGGTTCTGCTCAACCTTTATAACACACTGGTGAGGCCTCATCTGGAGTACTGGGTGCAGTTTTGGTCTCCAGGCTACAAAAAGGACATAACAGCACTAGAAAGGGTCCAGAGAAGAGCGACTAGGCTGATTCAGGGCTACAGGGGTTGAGTTATGAGGAAAGATCAAAAGAGCTGAGCCTTAATAGTTTAAGATAAAGAAGATTAAGAGGAGACATGAATGAAGTGATTAAAATTATGAAGGGAATTAATCCAGAGGATCGAGACTGTGACTTTAAAATGAGTTCATCAAGAACATGGGGACACAGTTGGAAACTTGTTAAGGGTAAATTTTGCACAAAAATTAGGAAGTTTATCTTTACACAAATAATGACAGACACTTGGAATAAGCCACCTAGTAGTTTGGTAGACAGTAAGACGTGAGGGACTTTCAAAACTCGACTAAATGTTTTTTTTGGAAGAAATAAGTGGATAGGACTGGTAAGCTTCGTTGGGCTGAATGGCCTGTTCTCGTCTAGATTGTTCTAATATAATGTTCTAAATGTTACCGAGAGTCAGTGACTAACCTATTCCACTACACTAATAAGACAAAGGCTAAAATGTATTGAAAAATGTGAATCTTTTGCCTGCCTAGAACTATTTTTGCTATGAGTGCAGCACCCAAAATGGTCAAAGTGGGGACTAGTATTATAGCAACATTCATGGAAGCATTTTTCAAAGTGAACATGCTGTGTTCACCAAACATTTTCATAGAAATTAACCATGCTGCTGGCTAAGACTAATATTTTTTTTTTTTTTTGCAGTGCCCCATGATGCTTTGCAAGGCCAGCATGACATCACAGGGCTGGATGGGATAGTCAACAAGTAAATAATGCTGATTCTAGCAGTTAGCTAAAAATGAGCAGAACACTTGTGAATACATTAAAACACAAAACACAGATGCAAAAGAAAACTGAAAAGGCCTTGATTTTGAACTGCAAAGCTCCTCAGAAGGGCTCTTGTCAACGTGGTTTAACACGGAGCTTCTGTTTACGATGAACCGTCAACAGTTGAATAGTTTACAAAAAAAAAAACCCTAATAGACATGTAAATGTGTGTCATTTGTGCAGAGAGCACATTGCACGTATTAAAAATAAAAATAAGCTGATGCAAGGGAAAAACCTTTCTTAAACATCAGATTACACCTTGGCATTCAAATACATCAATGGACGATTGGTTAACATGACTGAAATGTTGTTGCAAGTGATGTACCTGAATGTGCTCTCTTTTGTTCAGCATTACAATGATGTGAGTTTGAAACAATTGACAGCTATATTAGTAAAGATATTATCTGCAAAATATGCATTTGAAATAAACACTGTGTCACAATCCATCGAAAGGACTGCCGTAACGAGAGCTGATAATGAAGAGCCACAAGAGATGCAGATTTTGTTCAGATTCAGATTAAGGGTCAGTGTCCCTTATTATTGGTTTTAGAACTAGTGATTATTAAAAGCAGATGCTTGACATCTTTTTTAAGTGGCTTAGACAGGCACTGTTCTTTTACAGGCCACTGGTGTTGATTTTAATGAGGCCTACTTGTTCTTTACTTGCCTTGTTTTTTGAGGGAACTGAGTAAACAAGCTTTTGTTTTGGGACATGGCAGCTCTGCAGGGCCTTTTGACTCACCAAAGTGTAAAACAATTTCTGCAAACCTTCAAGGCCTTTAATCTTAAAGAAAACTAAACAAGCTCACATGCTAGTGCATAAATATTGTAAACATATACATATTTTAAAATTGCATTTAGATTTACAGTGGGTACAGAAAGTATTCAGACCCCCTTCAATTTTTCACTCTTTGTTATATTGCAGCCATTTGCTAAAATCATTTAAATTAATTTTTTCCCTCATTAATGTACACACAGCACCCCATATTGACAGACAAAAAAAAGAATTTTTGAAATTGTTGCAGATTTATTAAAAAAGGAAAACTGAAATATCACATGGTCCTAAGTATTCAGACCCTTTGCTCAGTATTTAGTAGAAGCACCCTTTTGAGCTAAAACAGCCATGAGTTTTCTTGGGAAAGATGCAACAAGTTTTTCACACCTGGATTTGGGGATCCTCTGCCATTCCTCCTTGCAGATCCTCTTCAGTTCTGTCAGGTTGGATGGTAAACGTTGGTGGACAGCCATTTTTAGGTCTCTCCAGAGATGCTCAATAGGGTTTAAGTCAGGGCTCTGGCTGGGCCATTCAAGAACAGTCACAGAGTTGTTGTGAAGCCACTCCTTCGTTATTTTAGCTGTGTGCTTAGGGTCATTGCCTTGTTGGAAGGTAAACCTTCGGCCTTTGCTGAGGTCCTTAGCTCTCTGGAGAAGGTTTTTGTCCAGGATATCCCTGTACTTGGCTGCATTCATCTTTCCCTCGATTGCAACCAGTCGTCCTGTCCATGCAGCTGAAAAACACCCCCACAGCATGATGCTGCCACTGCCATGCTTCACTGTGGGGACTGTATTGGACAAGTGATGAGCAGTGCCTGGTTGTCTCCACACATACCGCTTAGAATTAAGGCCAAAGTTCTATCTTGGTCTCATCAGACCAGAGAATCTTATTTCTCACCATCTCAGAGTCCTTCAGGTGTCTTTTAGCAAACTCCATGCGGGCTGTCATGTGTCTTACACTGAGGAGAGTCTTCCGACAGGCCACTCTGCCATAAAGCCCTGACTGGTGGAGGGCTACAGTGATGGTTGACGTTCTACAACTTTCTCCCATCTCCTGACTGCATCTCTGGAGCTCAGCCAAAGTGATCTTTGGGTTCTTCTTTACCTCTCTCACCAAGGCCCTTCTCCCCCGGTAGCTCAGCTCAACCAGACGGCCAGCTCTAGGAAGGGTTCTGGTCGTCCCATAAGTCTTCCATTTAAGGATTATGGAGGCCACTGTGCTCTTGGGAACCTTAAGTGCAGCAGAAATTTTTTGTAACCTTGGCACAATTCTGTCTCTGAGCTCTTCAGGCAGTTCCTTTGACCTCATGATTCTCATTTGCTCTGACATGCATTGTGAGCTGTAAGGTCTTATATAGACAGGTGTGTGGCTTTCCTAATCAAGTCCAATCAGTATAATCAAACACAGCTGGACTCAAATGAACGTGATCTCAAGGATGATCAGAAGAAATGGAAAGCACCTGAGTTAAATATATGAGCGTCACAGCAAAGGGTCTGAATACTTAGGACCATGTGATATTTCAGTTTTCCTTTTTTAATAAATCTGCAACAATTTCAAAAATTCTTTTTTTTGTCTGTCAATATGGGGTGCTGTGTGTACATTAATGAGGGAAAAAATAATTTAAATGATTTTAGCAAATGGCTGCAATATAACAAAGAGTGAAAAATTGAAGGGGGTCTGAATACTTTCCATACCCACTGTATATATTAAGCCTTATGAATGTCCTAGAGGATCAAGTTAAAAGCAAGCTGCATTGTGTTAGCTAGTTTGAGCTACACATGAGTTTAACAGTTGATTATTAAAAGGCTTGGATGTCTGTGAGCGCACTGCTGTCTGCTGTCTTGCCCCTGTGCTGGCAAGTTAGACAATATGTGGCTGCGTACCGCTGACTAAGGACACAGCTGCCTGTTGGCACATATACAAGATGTGTATAAAATATAACCGGACTGGTCTTATTGTTATTGCTCTAGAGAGGAGAGGGCCAATATGGGTCAATGCTTTCTTATCTTAGATCTTAACCAAACACCTCTTAATATCTCAAACAGTCTGACTCCAGCAGTCGTTTAAGTTAGCCTTCTTCTTCTGCTACCATCGGAATAATGCCGTGACCCAGACACACAATGCAATCTCCGTGTGCCAATTTTTGGCCGAAAAAATATATCCCAGTAATTTATCACGTGCCGTACTCACCCGACCTGGCACCACGTGACTTCTTTTTGTTTCCAAAAGTCAAAAGCACATTGAAAGGGACGTATTTTGAATCAATAGATGTCATGAAAAAAAGCAGTGACGGCTGCCATGAAAGCGCTCAAAGAAGAAGAAGACTTTAAACACTGCTTTGAGCAATGGAACTAGAGTATCCAGCGGTGTGTGAATGCAGGGGGAGAGTATATTGAAGGGGAAAAGTAAATTTTGTAAATTTGAAAATAATAAAATATTTTATGGCATCAATTTGTTTATTTTTGTACACACTTAGTACATATATTTTAGATAGCATTTGAGTCTAAATGTCAATGTTTCCTCATGAATCAATATCTTAATTAATCAAGTTAAATCTAAACATATCAGCTGGCATTGAGCAATATAAGAATTTAAGGGTTAATTAATAAAGGCTTGTATTGTTTCTTTTTAGGAAGCACTGTGCTTGTTGGCTCAAGGCTCAAGGCTTATCAGTGAAGCTGTACGTTGCACTTACCAGCACAGTTGCCAATGATTTTCACCTCACGGGATGCTGATGTGACAAGTAATTATTGATTGAGTGGTTCAGTTTCTCACAAGCGGGTCATCCTGGTTCAACTTAATGATGAGGATTGATTAATTAAAAGGCTACCACTTTTTACTAGCTCAAGATTAGGAATGTGAGAATGTGAGGAATGTAAATGATGATTAGGTGACGGCCATATCTCATTCTTGACATAGTAAATTTGTCATTAGATACGGGGGTCTTTCCAGACTGTCTTAAGACTGCTGTAGTTAAAGCCCTACTTAAGAAACATAATCTTGACCCCTCGGCTCTTGAAAATTTTAGACCCATCTCTAACCTGCCATTCTTAAAAAAAGTTCTAGAGAAGGCAGTCATTTTGCAATTAAATGACCACCTCAATAAACCTGCTATTCTTGATAAATTTCAGTCGGGTTTTAGAACAAATCACAGCACAAAAACTGCACTCGTTAAAGTAGTAAATGACTTGCGAGTGAATGCAGACAGAGGCCATTTATCTGTTCTCATCCTCTTAGATCTGAGTGCCGCATTTGACACCATTGATCACAACATTCTTAGAAATCGCCTTAGTCAATGGGTGGGCCTCTCTGGCAGTGTCTTAAATTGGTTTGAATCCTACCTGACAGGGAGAAAATTTTTTGTTAGTTGTGGTAATTACATCTCAAAGACACATGATATCCAATATGGTGTTCCACAAGGCTCTACCCTGGGTCTGCTGCTCTTCTCAATCTACATGCTTCCATTAGGTCAGATTATCTCAGGGCACAACGTGAGTTACCACAGCTATGCTGATGACACACAGCTGTACTTATCAATAGCACCTGATGACTCAGATTCTCTTTATTCACAAACACAATGTCTGACTTGTATCTCAGAATGGATGAATAGTAACTTTCTCAAGTTAAATAAAGAGAAAACTGAAATCTTAGTGATTAGCAATAATGAATACAATGAGGCTATTAGAAATAAACTGGATACATTAGGATTAAAAGTCAAGACGGAGGTAAAAAGCTTAGGGGTAATTGTTGACTGTAATCTGAATTTTAAAATCGCATATTAATCAGATCACTAGGACAGCATTTTTTCACCTAAGAAACATAAGTAAAGTTAGACCTCTTATATCACTGAAAGATGCTGAGAAACTAATTCACGCGTTTGTTTTCAGTCGACTAGATTACTGTAATGCACTCCTCTCAGGACTACCCAAGAAAGACATAAATCAACTGCAACGAGTGCAGAATGCAGCTTCTAGAATCCTAAATGGGAAAAGAAAATCCGAACACATTTCTCCAGTTTTACTGTCACTACACTGGTTACCTGTGTCATTCAGGATTGACTTTAAAATTCTGCTTATGGTTTATAAAGCCTTAAATAATCTCGCCCCATCTTATATATCGGAATGTCTGACACCTTATATTCCAAATTGTAACCTCAGATCCTCAAATGAGTGTCTCCTTAGAATTCCAAGAACAAAACTTAAAAGAAGTGGTGAGGCGGCCTTCTGCTGTTATGCACCTAAAATCTGGAATAGCCTGCCAATAGGAATTCGCCAGGCTTACAGTAGAGCACTTTAAAACACTGCTGAAAACACATTACTTTAACATGGCCTTTCTATAACTTCACTTTAATTTAATTTAACTTAATCCTGATACTCTGTATGTTCAATTCATCATAATAACTATTCATGGTGGCTCTAAAATCCGTACTGACCCCTACTCTCTCTTCTGTTTCTTTTTCCGGTTTCTTTGTGGTGGTGGCCTGCGCCACCTCCACCTACTCAAAGCTTCATGATGCTCCAACAATGATGGATGGATTAAAATGCAGAACTCTACGTGACCATCATCATCAAGTCCTTCTGTGAGAGCCCTAAATCCACAGAGGACTGTTTCATTTATGTTAGGTAGAATGCACAGAGGGGACTGGGCGGTCTCATGGTCTGGAATCCTTACAGATTTTATTTTTTCTCCAGCCGTCTGGAGTTTTTTTGTTTTTTCTGTCTCCCCTGACCATTGAACCTTACTCTTATTCGATGTTAATTAATGTTGATTTATTTTGTTTTCTTATTGTGTCTTTTATTTTTCTATTCTTTATTATGTAAAGCACTTTGAGCTACTGTTTGTATGAAAATGTGCTATATAAATAAATGTTGTTGTTGTTGTATCTCTGGCCAGGCAGCAAGTACGACCTTGTTTATTGTTTAATAATGATTATTAGACAATTGTGATGGAAAAAGGTATAGAGTAAGGTCATTATTATGAAAATAACATGTAAAGTGGATGACGACAAAAATGTACGTAGCGGGTATGTTTTATGATTAGAACTGGAATAGAAATGAGCCGCAACTAACCCACTGGGCTTATTTCAATTGAACTGAGATTCAAAAACAGCTTTATGTGCTCTGCAATAAAGTCTAATCTTACTGCCTATCTGAAGGCACTGCTTGTTCTTTCTGAAGAAGTTTTCTCCACTACAATTCATACTCAAAACATCCGAATCAACAAATTTGCCTAACAACACCAGTATAGCATAGACATGACTCCACAGTGTCCACCTTCTGAGTGCACATCTAAACGAATAACTAAGGAAATTTAACATTACTGTCTAGTTGGAAATGCAAACATCCCGTTACAAAAGAGCTGCAGCGTTTTTATCAAATAACACTGTTGTTATGCCATATAGTGATGCAATAGTTGAAATCATCAATAGATACTGAAGCAAACAGAAGTACTTCTCAAATGTGTGCAGCTGCTGTGGTCTACATATGTGTGTGTGTGTCTGTCTCCTATGTCTTTACAATGTACAAATTAATCATTCACCTTCAGTTGTATTCTGTTACTGAACTACTGGATGGATAGTGCAGTTATAGCTTATTTGCTGTCAGGGTAGAGTCTTTCATGCAGTATCCTTTTCTCTCCCTGAACCCTGACAGTTTGGTGTAGCACATGGACTGGAGGAATTGGTGGTGGATCTTTTAGGAACAAGCTCTGTGGGTATGACCTTTGCAGTGCCGGATTTCACTGCTATTCACCACAAATCTTTTAACGGCTTTTCCCCAGACATGTATTCTCATTTGATAATCGCTTCTGGCTACTTGACTCAGACAACCAGATAAGGAGTAAAACCACCAGAAAATATTAAGTGATAATTAATCATTTATTTATTTACCTTGTCTTAAAAAAACTTATTTTTTTAAAATAACATTTTTTTCAGATGAGCTGCACCTTTAACAATAAATTCTTCCGATTAAGTTTGCAAATTGTTCCATAAATTCCGGTTTTTACGAATTCTGTGACCTGAGAACAAAACATTGAGTTGCGTAACTAATTTTTTCCTAAAAATGTGTATGTAGCTCTTTCTTTACCCTTTGGCCATAGGATAGCGCCCTAAGTTCTTAAACTCTATTTCCCTAATCTGATTTATGAAAACCCCTTTAATTTTAAATACATTTTTTTAGAGGATAAATTAGAATCCCTTAACTAATATCTACTCCCCAGTAATAAGCTGCCAGCTGTTTCAGAATTAGTAACTTGTAACACAATTCAAAATACAAATATGTTCCCAAAATATAACAAAATGTATTGACTAAATTGGAAAAATATCTAAAAAAAAACAAAAACTATTTATAGTTAAGACCAATCAAAATCCCCAAAAATCACAAATTAGAAAACTCACACAAATTGCAGTATATTTACCCTTCACAACAAATACCTATAGGTTCAGGCAGTGTACTTAAAACCTTACAACTGTTTGCTTTTACCAGCACTTAAAACATCCCACTGTTAAAGAAAAACACAATAACCAAATCTATAATATGAGCAAACTTAATTACTAAAACCTCACTTTAACTTAACAACTTTAGGGGCCCAGACACACACATAACCCAGCGGCCACCAAAATAAAAATAATATTAACACAAACTCCCCTCGTTGCAGGCCTGGTCGACGCTAGTGAACATGGTGGCCAAAAATGTTAAGGCCCGTTCACTCTACCAAGCCAACATAAAAGGTCATAGTACTCACAAATAAGAGAAGTGAATATCAGTGTCCATTGTCCAAACACAGCAGTTCCACGCTGTGGAAAATTGATGGAGTTGCACTGCAGGCAGGCTCATGGCAAAACACTGCAAGCAAAAAGGAGCTAGTCCATCCAAAACTGGGTGAAGCTTGCTGTTTTTACTCGTTGCCCGAGGAGCTGCCAGGCTTTCCTTTGGTCACCTGGAGCACTATCCAAAGAATCCCGTGCCTCTTTGCAGGCTAACTCTGCTAGTTCGCCTCTCTCGCTAAACTCCACAACACTTTCTTCTTTTTTTTTTTTCACAACCTCTTCTTCCTGTCTTTGCATCCAACAGGTTCTCGCGTGTATATCACCCGGAGCACAAAAGCCTCCGAAAATCACGTAAAACCCAAACTCTTTCTTTTTTTTTTCAAAGACTCCGTGTAGTCATTCTCTTATCCAAGTACGAGCCCCGTCTGTCCTCTTGCCCACTCAAACACATTACAAAATCACTGACATAACTAAATAATAATTAATATATACATATATATAAACACTATTCAAGGGAATATTATATGAACCTAGGGCTACATGTATTTTATATGGGTAAGATGATAAGGCTTGATGAAAAATTGACAAAAAAGTGTAAAATGTCTAATTCTCTCAACTGAAATTGGGCGGATTGTTGAGGGCTCTGCTTTACCCTTTTGATATTTTCTGCTGTTCTTACAGTTGTCACTGGTTCAACACACATGTCCTTCACACGAGTGGTAGCTTAAAAGTGCAGCTCTGTTACAGATATAATGTAGATTCAATGTATGTTATAACAGCACGATAGGGTACCATCCAATTATACATGACCCCTGAAAACACTGGCACAGCACTACATATAACCCCACCATACTGACTTACCCCCTACATCACCCCGAAAATCATCACATTCTCGTGCCATATCCGTAACTTTCATTTTGACATTTCAAACTAGCGCCACTGTCATCCTCTCTCACTCTTTCTTATGCTTGTTTTTGTTGTCATTCATTTCAGTTTGAACGTCTTGGTGTCTTCATTATATTTTCCTACTATAGAAACAAGTTCTCTGTGATGCATCAACGGCATATTTTGTAGGACATTTCTCAGATCACATATTATCCATCCATCCATCCTCTTCCGCTTATCCGAGGTCTGGTCGCGAGGGCAGCAGCTTAAGCAGAGAGGCCCAGACTTCCCTCTCCCCGGCCACTTCTTCCAGCTCTTCCGGGAGAATCCCAAGGTGTTTCCCAGGCCAGCCGGAGACATAGTCCCTCCAGCGTGTCCTGGGTCTTCCCGGGCCTCCTCCCGGTTGGGCGTGCCCGAACACCTCACCAGGGAGGCGTCCAGGAGGCATCCTGATCAGATGCCCGAGCCACCTCATCTGACTCCTCTCGATGCGGAGGAGCAGCGGCTCTACTCTGAGCCCCTCCCGGATGACTGAGCTTCTCACCCTATCTTTAAGGGAAAGCCCAGACACCCTGCGGAGGAAACTCATTTCAGCCGCTTGTATTCGCGATCTCGTTCTTTCGGTCACTACCCATAGCTCATGACCATAGGTGAGGGTAGGAGCGTAGATCGACTGGTAAATTGAGAGCTTTGCCTTATGGCTCAGCTCCTTTTTCACCACGACAGACCGATGCAGAGCCGCATCACTGCGGACGCCGCACCGATCCGCCTGTTGATCTCACGCTCCATTCTTCCCTCACTCGTGAACAAGACCCGAGATACTTGAACTCCTCCACTTGGGGCAGGATCTCTCCCCCAACCCTGAGAGGGCACTCCACCCTTTTCCGGCTGAGGACCATGCTCGGATTTGGAGGTGCTGATTCTCATCCCAGCCACTTCACACTCAGCTGCGAACCGATCCAGAGAGAGCTGAAGATCACGGCCTGATGAAGCAAACAGGACAACATCATCTGCAAAAGCAGTGACCCAATCCTGAGTCCACCAAACCGGACCCCTTCAACACCCTGGCTGCGCCTAGAAATTCTGTCCATAAAAGTTATGAACAGAATCGGTGACAAAGGGCAGCCCTGGCGAGTCCAACTCTCACTGGAAGCGGGCTCGACTTACTGCGGCAATGCGGACCAAGCTCTGACACGGTTGTACAGGGACCGAACAGCTCTTATCAGGGGGTCCGGTACCCCATACTCCCGGAGCACCCCCCACAGGATTCCCCGAGGGACACGGTCGACGCCTTTTCCAAGTCCACAAAACACATGTAGACCGGTCGGGCAAACTCCCATGCACCCTTCAGGACTCTGCTAAGGGTGAAGAGCTGGTCCACTGTTCCGCGACCAGGACGAAAACCACACTGTTCCTCCTGAATCCGAGGTTCGACTATCCGGCGGACCCTCCTCTCCAGAACCCCCGAATAGACTTTTCCAGGGAGGCTGAGGAGTGTGATCCCTCTATAGTTGGAACACACCCTCCAGTCCCCCTTTTTAAAGAGGGGGACCACCACCCCGGTCTGCCAATCCAGAGGCACTGTCCCGATGACCATGCAATGCTGCAGAGGCGTGTCAACCAAGACAGTCCTACAACATCCAGAGCCTTAAGGAACTCGGCGTATCTCATCCACCCCGGGGCCCTGCCACCAAGGAGTTTTGACCACCTCGGTGACTTCAGTCCCAGAGATGGGAGAGCCCACCTCAGAGTCCCCAGGCTCTGCTTCCTCGTGGAAGGCATGTTAGTGGGATTGAGGAGGTCTTCGAAGTACTCCTCCCACCGACCCACAATGTCGAAGTGAGGTCAGCAGCGCACCATCCCCACCATATACGGTGTTGACACTGCACTGCTTCCCCCTCCTGACGACGGACGGTGGACCAGAATCTCCTCGAAGCCGTCCGAAAGTCGTTCTCCATGGCCTCTCCAAACTCCTCCCATGCCCGAGTTTTGCCTCAGCAACAACCGAAGCCACGTTCGCTTGGCCTGCCGGTACCTATCAGCTGCCTCCAGAGACCCACAGGACAAAAAAGTCCTATAGGACTCCTTCTTCAGCTTGACGGCATCCCTCACCGCCGGTGTCCACCAGCGGGTTGGGGATTGCCGCCACGACAGGCACCGACCACCTTGCGGCCACAGCTCTGGTCAGCCGCCTCAACAATAGAGGCACGGAACATGGCCCATTCGGACTCAATGTCTCCCACCTCCCTCAGGATGTGGTTGAAGTTCTGCGAGGTGGGAGTTGAAGCTACTTCTGACAGGGGACTCTGCCAGCCGTTCCCAGCAGACCCTCACAACACGTTTGGGCCTACCAGGTCTGACCGGCATCTTCCCCCACCATCGAAGCCAACTCACCACCAGGTGGTGATCAGTTGACAGCTCCGCCCCTCTCTTCACCCGAGTGTCCAAGACATATGGCCGCAAGTCCGACAACACGACCACAAAGTTCTCTGTGATGCATCAACGGCATATTTTGTAGGACATTTCTCAGATCACATATTATTATACAATAAATAGGAGGGTGCAAGATGACTGTCTGCAGAATTTGCACTTAGTGAGGCATGCATACATTGCAAAGAGTTAAACAGGATATTTTTACCCTTACTGTAGGCTATATGCTACACATTATTTCAAAAGTTGAATCATTATGTTTGCAGTAGAGGTCATGCTAGTAATTGGGAGCTCGCAGCAAGTCACTTTCAAAGCTGGAGTAAAAGGCGACATTCTCTGTAGTATCCAGCTGCCAAGAGCTTGTTTACTGTGTCACAATTACTCTAATAAGATTTACTTATTTCATTATTCACAAGCATGCATGCTGGTAACAGTTAGGAAAAAAAGTTAATAAAATTAGTAAAACATGACAAAGCAGCAGAAGAAAATAAAATGGCAAAGAAACAGACCATATTCCTTTCATTAGAAATGGTCAAAGTGCCTTCTAGAGGTAACATAAAGCTTAACAAAACTTTTAATTGGGATAAGGCCCTTTTGCTCCCGTTTAAAGCACTGTGGATTAAATGCAATGGTAAAAAGTTCAATAAGAAATATCAAACATCAAAGTAAATGAGAAAATCAATAGAGAGTTGCTTAGATTGTTAAGTAGAGGAGCACTGTGTTTTGCAAGTTGACAAATATCTCCGTCCAATATTCCATTAAAGAAATATTTCTTCCATCTGATTTTTTATTATAGGTTTTATATAATAAATGATTTACAACAAAATAACATCTGCAAAGCTTTTATACTAGTGCAATAAAAGATTTATAAATGTCAAGTCGGCCTCAAATGACAGGTCCAAGAGCTGCCTGATATTGAGCTATTTACTACAATAAATCATATTGTGTCAGGTGTTGACATTATAGGGTACACATTAAGGGCTCTGTTTACAAGGCTTCACAGTTTAATATTTTATTTTATTTATTCGAAGACACTTCCCTTCTTTGAAATAGCATTAATTTCCTCTTTTATGTTTTCATATTTAACTACTGTAGATAGTTTAAAGTGTTCCAAGGATACAAAGAAAGAAATTAAATTGTTTTCAATCATACATTGTAGTTTAAACAGCTGCTAACCTGCTCAGAAAGAAAGACTTAATGAACTTCTTTTCAATCATATATTATTGACTGAGTGTAATGCAAAAAAAGTAAAAATAATCATTGGAACACCTGTGAACTTTACCAATAAAAATAAATCTCAATTTCAGTCGAGATTTCTGTTTGCTTTTCACCCTGGATTTAATCAGTAAATGCTGGACTGAAATTCAAAACTGTTTCACTACACAAAATGCAATACAAATGAACAAAGGAGGGTAAGGACCACTTACATTAATTTAGAATGTCCAAGAAAAGGTTTGACTAACATAGTGAAATCATTTAGTACAGCAAACTGGTCTTTACTTATCTGCATTTTTCCAATATTTCCCAATATTTCGTCAAGATACTTTTTAATATCTCAGATTCTTATACAAAATAAGCAGGGCACAAATTTACAGACCCAAAAACTGAGTTTGAAAAACAATGCTAAAGTGAAAGCATCAAAGAATATAAAACTGTCTATTGTCAGTTTGGGATTGGTAATGTGATCAAAAGAGGAAACGTGAGTGAGTGAGACGCAGGAGTAGGAGTAGGAGGCACACTGAAGGTCACCACTATAGACATGGAAAGTACAAATAAGATGAGATGTAAAATAATTTTATATTTATATTACCTGTCTCAGGTAGAGCAGCCTACGAGAAAACTCCTTATTCAGGAAAAGATCCCAGTCGTCCCACGGGAGGGAGACTTTCCAAGACTAAGGTCATAAAGCTTATAGAGTCGTTTCTGGACAAAGGCGGAACCATCACAACAGTTGTGTAAATTGCGACAGGAGCTTCCACCTGCATCAAAAGTCATTCGTGTACTGAAGCTGTCAGCATGCCTGTGTCGATCAAACACAGGAAGCTCTGCAGTCTACTTGTGACTTTATGCTGTAGAAAGATAAGTAAATAAATCAAGGTAAATAACATTCGATCTGGCTTTTATATAAGTAACATATAAATGTTTTTATATAAAGACCATCAAAAAACATAATCACAAACAGGACTTGCATGATACCTCGATGAACTCTGCAAGCCCTGCTGTTATGTTGAAGGACTTGTGTGTGTCAGATTCACTGGCAGGATGACCTCTTGCTGCATCCAAATGGTGCCATCTTTCGCCTTTACTCCTGGTGCAGCTGCATTGTTCTTATGTGTGAGTGAACGTTTCTTGCGGAGAGGGCTTCTGTTCTTTTTCTCCGATGTAGAACCCTCATGTCTTTATTTGAAAACTAACAATGTCAGATTTGGGTGGAGTGTGACCGTGAACTTTTACAAGTACCATAAATTTGCACTGGCTGTTATGGACTCAAGTAAATTGAATGTATGTTTTTATTCTATAATAGTTGTAATAAATAGCCACTCACTACTCAAAGCAGTTAATGCATGAAAGCCCTGGGTCAGACCCGCCACCTCTCAACTAGGAGACAGCAGTTCCAACCTCTGCACCGGCCAAACAGACGTATATTTGGCCCTATCCTAATTTCTTTTATTTTGGTTAAATTCTTGAGAAAAAGCACACTTGTTTTGTTATAGCTGTGTCTTTTTTAAAGTGTTTATTTGATATTTGGACTTCTGTCTTCATACATTATACACTTCATGTCAGCATTTTGCCAATTATTAGTAGAACATGAAAAATGAGGGTTTCTGTTCTAGTTATGTGTTCAACATTTCTTGCCTCTCATTTCCTGTCATCCTACATTTTCACAGATCATTGTAGACACGGAACACATATGAACTGTATGTATTACAAATAAAGATATATTATTTACCCTATACCACTCCAGGCACCTCACACCCAGATTAACACACTTGAGCTGGGAGAACTTGGTGTACGATAAAGCTGCGTCGGTGGAGGGATGAAATAACAGGCTGCCTACTGCTTGTGCTGATCGACACATTTGCAAAACAAAAGATGCTAATGGAGAGGTGCAATGGAATTTAAGGTGGCCTAGGATTACGAGTTTTTTCATCGGCTCCAGGGATTCTAGGGTTGATGTAACGGCTGCTAAGTAATGGCTTAGGTGAGTTCCTACGTAGTGCATTTTCCTACTGAGTAAGGTGCACAATGATATGTTTTTTTGACTCTTAATGCAGACAATATGTTGTGAATTTTAGGAGGGGGCCCATCAGTATTAACTCCCCTCTCCATTATAATACTTTGTTAGTTGTGCATACCTTTACATTTCTGGATCTATAATCACCCAGGACTAGACATGGAAGACCAATATTCTGTAGCGTCCTCTGTCACCTGTTCAGTCTGTCCCTAAGGCTTAAGAAAGTGACGCTGCTGTGGAAAACATCTTGCATTGTTCCTGTTCCAAAGAAGGCAGGCGCCTCTTCATCTAATGACTACAGACCAGTGGTGCATTATAAAGACCTTTGTGAGAGTGGCCCTGGAATATTTGAGTCATCTTGCAATTGACTACCTGGACCCACTACAGTTTGCACCATCAAAGATTGGTGTGGACGATGCAATTACCTATCAGCTTTACATGGCTTATTCTCACCTTGACAAAGCTTGCAACACCTGCAAGATAAAAGAGCTGGTGGTGGACTTCTGATGTGCCAAGGACCCTCTGAGACCAGTCACCTTTCAGCAGGAGAATGTGTAAGTAGTGCAGAGTTACAATTACCTGGGGGTTTACATAAGCAACAAACTGGACTGGTCTAACAGCACAGAAGAAGGGCCAGAACAGATTGAACTTACTAAGGAGACTCAGGTATTTTGATGTATGCAGCAGGCTGCTGGAAATATTCTACCAGTCCATAGTAGCCAGTGTGGTGTTCTACACTGTGGTCTCCTTGGGGAAGCAATCTGAGCTCAAAAGAAGCAGAATGCCTAAACAAATTTATCAGGAAAGCCTGCTCCATTAAATGGTGAACCCTGGACACACTGGAAGCTGCTGCAGAAAAGAGGATGGTGGTAAAATTAGATGCCATCATAAAAAATCCACTCTATCCCCTGAAGGAGGCGCTCTCTTGGAGCACTTTTAGGCACAGGCCCATTCCACAACAGTATGCTAAGAGGTGCCTCAGTGTTTTCACTGCTATCAGACAATTCAATACTACCTTAAAATTCAATCGTTCAATTTATTTTGAAATAACTGCACAATATTTATTTATTTATTAATTGATTGATTTATTAATTGGTTGTATTATCTGTCCTGTGAGTCTGTATCCTTGTTTTTTATATTTCTACTGCTGTATATATGTGAATTTCCCCTTGGGATTAATAATACTAATCTAATCGAATCTAAATATAAAACACTCTTTTTCGTATGTATGGTTTTTTGAAACATTTCATACTTGGTTAGGGTTGCACACAAATAGTCCTTTCCTTATTACACCTTTTATCATTTTTCGGCATTATTCCATTCTAAAAGTATTTTATTTTGTGCTGTGCTATCCTAAACAGCATAAATCATTTCATGGAATTTGGGGTAACACTTTCCGAATTTGCTGATTATTGTGTTTCCCTTCCTGTCTTCAAAGCAAACACTTTCTTTGAGTTCTCGGGCTGATTGTACCATAAGACAGAGCCTGCTGCTCCACCGAACATGTCAGTGCATTATTCTTTTAACTTGACTGATGGGAGGAAAAGCTAATATGTGCAGATTTGACAATCATCTGAAATAAAAGGCTGCCTTTTGCTGATACATCTAGTTAGAATATTCTGTTCTGCAATTGTTAATAATGACATATTTGGGCTTCTCTTTAAACCCATAGCCAAAACTACACACAATGCTTAAATTAATGAATGTACCTGAATACACTTATTCCAAAAAGATAGATAGATATGAAAGACATTATATAATAGACTCAATATTAAAAGTAAAGTGCAGAACTGTGCACACATTATCTTGAGTGTATATTTAATGTATAGTGTCACTAAAAATACTGTCTCTACAAATTGTTTGAAAAAGAAGGGAGTGATGAAAGGAGGCATCTTACAGCCAGATGGGTGGAAGCAGAAAAAATTCCATTAGCACTCCATAGTACGTTAAGCCAGTAGCTAAAGGTGATTCAGGACAATGTGTCATGGATAGAATAAACAACATTAAAGGAACTGTCTACCATAAAAATTATATTTTTTGTATGTTACTTACCCCATAGTCTCGCTGAACCCATACAGATAATATATACGTCTGGAGATAACCATGAGTGAATTGTGCTTAAGACTAGGTGGGAACAGTTAGACGTCTCACGGAGTGTCACATAACTAAGCCAATCCAATGCCTCATGAAGGTGCCGCTCAAAGTAGGGTGGGGATTTTCAACTGCACAGATCAGAGGTGTTTAACTCTTTCTGGGCGGATGTTGACTTTTGTCAATAGGGAGGAGTTGACGCTGCTAATCAGCTATAAATGGTGGCAAACCCTGCTGGTTATGTTTTAGTTGGACTCTCTTTGCTAGAAGGAAAGTTAGCTTCATTAGTTTGACCAAGATTCCCTGTTGCTCCTATGAGTAGCAAGGAGGAAATGGCAAAAACGGCATCGATATCTGGTGAGAGATCAAAGTGAATGCATAAAGCAAAATATTCTGTGGATGATGTTTTGCATATTATCGCTAAATTGTGATCGAAAAACTAACGTGAGGTACCAGTGATTGATCCTCAGCTGATCATGGTGATGAGCAGGTTCATATATCTGATGCACCTCCGGCAATGTTTGCCTAGGAGGACCACCAATTACAGTGACTACAGGTACAAACCAAATTGCAATACTTTGAGACCGTGACCATCTCTGCCATGCGAAGACAGTCTGGCTGCTGGCCTGCTGTTCATTCCAGCGCAAACTGGCGGCCACGGTATTCAGAAACAGATATTTTACTGTATGTGTGAAACCATTGCTTGGTGTGGAAAAAATATTCAGCCTTCAGAGAGTTAAATTATCTTGTTCCGATAGACAGCAAGCTTCGGATTACAATGAGCCATCAAAAAGTCTACCAAGAAAATATTGTTAGACATGAAAATATGTGTCATGTGTGCAGAGACCACATTGTATGTTTTAAAAAACAACATAACCTGATGCAAGGGAAAAACCTTTCAGTAGCATCTCAGTATACATTGGCATTCAACAGTATTAATGGATGAATGATATACGTAAACGATATGTGGTCACAGGTTCTTTGTGTGCCCTCAATGATAGTGTAGGAGTTGGTGTAAGCTTGAAAGAACTGGCAGCCATATTCAGGGAAGTATGGAAGTAAAAGGTGTGTCCCACCCAGAGCTGATAACAAAGAGCCACAGGAGATGCAGATTTCAGTACTCAAAACACCCGAATCAACAAATCAGCCTAAGAACACCAGCAGATGCTCACCAGATGAGGCTGAACAACATCCACATTCTGACTGCACATCTATATTAATTAACTAAAGAAATGTAACATTATTGTCTAATTCAAAATGTAAAAATACCATGACAAAATACATACAGCATTTTAACACATTGTACACCATAGACCACAATGTCATACAGTGATGCAGTAACGACTGAACGATACTGCAGCAGACAGTGGCACTGTGTGGAGCCCAGTAGCTGCGGAGGTCTACATGTGTGTTTGTGTGTGTGTGTCATGCTCCATTGTTGCAGTGCTCATTACAACATGCAAATTAATTATTATGCTTCAGTTACCTTGTGCTGTGGAGATCGTGAATGGATAATGGCAATTTTAGTTTGTTATTTTCTCACAGCATCAAGTCTTTTGTTCAGCATCCAGTTGATTTTGCGACTTCTCTCATCGCGCTCAAATCCGAGAGAGAGGATGCAGGCTGAGGGGATGGGGAGGTGGGACCTCAGGAGTAGGGACAAGGGCGGAGCCACCCTCACTCGCTCGCTAGCCTCCATTCGACTCGCTCTACCTCTCGCCACGTTTTGGAGCGGACCTTACCTCCACTTAGCTAGAAACACTTGTTTGTTTATTGATTTTTAAAGTTTGTCCTGTTTCACTACTAAGCGGGTGTTGCCACAGGGGATGGCTGGTATTGGATAAAACAAATGCAACATGTACATTGTGGAAGCTGGCACGGACACAGACAGGCAGACATTGTTGGTTCAACCCACAGACGTTTATTTACAAACTAGTTACAATAAAGTGCTCACATACAACCCTAGTACTCACACAAAGTCCAGGCCTTCTATCCAATGCCTTCTTCAGGCCGCCTCCACTCACCCCTACTAAGGCACTCCCCAGTGTGGCGGAAGTACTGGCTGTGCACTTGGTACTCAAATGTGGCACTTGGTGTCCACGGCCCATCTGCCAAGTTGTTTTGCCTGCCTAAGGTAAAGTCATCCCTGATGGAGGATTGCAGGAATCATGGGAAAGAGGGGTCCTTTCGTCGGATTGGCTGGCCCAGCACTGTTTCAGCTATGAAATGGCCTAAAGGGAGAAGCAGCTTGATGGATGAGGTCTCTTGGAGTCTAAACAAATTCAAATCATATTATGTGATATCATCTACTGTTAAATTCTGCTACGTACTTCTAAAATTGTTATTTGTATACTGTATTGAGGATTTGTTCTGTTCTGTGTATTGTATTGACCCCCTTCTTTTTGACACCCACTGCACTCCCAACCTACCTGGAAAGGGGTCTCTCTTTGAACTGCCTTTCCCAAGGTTTCTTCCATTTTTTCCCTACAAGGTTTTTTTTGGGAGTTTTTCCTTGTCTTCTTAGAGAGTCAAGGCTGGGGGACCGTCAAGAGTCAGGGTCTGTTAAAGCCCATTGCGGCACTTCTTATGTGATTTTGGGCTATACAAAAATAAATTGTATTTTATTGTATGTATTAAACAAACATACATACATATACCAAAATAATTTTTCACCTGTCGATATAGTGGCCATATCACTGACGGATGTGCATCCCTGTTCTCAATTAACAGCATAACTGCTGAGAATATGAATAAACTCTTATATTTGGAAATTTTTATTGGACTTTGTAAGACGCAATGTAGTGGGTGTCTGGGATCATTGAGGATTTGATGGAGCTTTTTCAGAACCAGGTAGCTGTAGCACTGACATTTTCTTTCATCTCAATAACCCTACTCGCCTCTTTAATTAGACGCTGGAGTTTGACTTCCTTTTTGGCACACATGTTTCTAAAGAAGCAGATAAAGCCAAAGAAAAAACAGATCAATAAAACATATGGGGAATGTTGCTCAATTTTACACAAGAAAAAGAGTTTTTTCTGGAATTTTTTCCTGTATGCAAAGCACTTTTATTGAATTGTAACTGGTTACCAATAATTGTAAGATGTCAATCATTCTGCTAGTTCACCATTTATTTCAATAGGTGGGACTTTTGTCTTTTCCTAAAAATCAATGACAGGAAAATTCGACAAGGGATGATGACAACCAAAAATATAGTGTACTTTAAACATAACATTTAGGACATATCTTCTTAGAGACAGAAAATGCTATGTTAAAGAAAGGTTAAATGTAAATAAAGTGTTAAAGCTTAGGCACCAAAATGTGACCATAACATACAATCCAACAAAAGGCTGGAGTGATAATAGCTTGAATCTAAATGACAATGCATTTAGGGTTAAATTGTTATTTACTAACAATGAGGCTGGCATTTCGCTAAAGCCTGACCACACCAACAGAGAGACACGTCACGGTAATGTAGAAAAGGGCGTGGCTTTACAGTCGAGGGCACACGTTCTGTACATTTTTGTTTTAACATTTCGCTTTATGTCTCTAGTGATTTTGTGACTTCAGCATTATAGGGCCAAGTTGAATATGAATGATATCAATTGGAAAGGGCTTAAATCATGTAAACGTTATGTTTTACCGAGAGATCGTTTCTTAGGTAGCCACGTGTATTTTAAAGTTGATGTAAATGGGTATACATGCAAACCATATGAAACTAGATCAATTTTGATATTTACAAGATTAAAGCGGCTGAAATACAGTATCAGAAAGAGCTGTGTTTGTACTCGGCATATAAATAACTTTTTATCAAGTGCCATAGACAGCGAGAAACCGCTGTGTTCAACGCGGATGTTTTAATAACTTTTCTCATGAGCTTTTAAAGTTCATTGTGCATTTTGGTATATAAGAGAGAATCGTTAGTAGGAAGTAGTTCGTCTAATAATATTGTTCTTAGACCATAGGTATGTAAAAAGGCTTTGACATTTAACCGATTAACGAGTTAACAAAGAGCAGGGTCTTATGAATTTTAAAGGCAACTTATATTCTCAAACCCCTTTGAAAATTTTCCGATTTCATTAAATAAAAAGCATGAATTGTTACAATAAATATTTTAACACTAAAGTTTGTTCCCCAAGCGTTTAAAATTGGCGGTCAAATGTGTTCGCCTTGCATGATGACAAAATGATAACATGAAGGGGACCTAATTGCTGTAACGTCTGGCTAATGCCTAAAACAGCCGGTTATCAGAAAGGCCCTGGTAATTAAATTAAGAGACAGGCCGTGATCGATCATGTTTGGTGCATTCCGATGGGGAGTATGCGTAATTGAAAACCGAGTCTTTTAGCTTAAGTTTTTTGAACCGGTGAAGTTTACAAAGAGGCGTTCAGGCATTTGGAGTGGCCATGTATTTTCGTGCTTTTGATTCTAATGCAGCTTATACCGTTTTAGAAATTTGTATATTTATTTTCTTACTATTAGTTTACAACTTAAAGCGGTTGTGTGAATATTTTATAGCGTTTTTATGTAGTCATGCATATGCGTTCGTTTTAGTTAGTCTGGTTTGAGGGGTGAACATCATTTCAGTTATGGGGTGAATGAAAGATAAAGGCGCGTGTCGTGACAATCTGGCAATGTGTCCGATGCGTTTATATCTTAGCGGGCCTGTGAATATTTTCAGAAAGTTTACACATAGCTATGACGGCAAGACATGTTTGTATTTAATTAATTAATATTTAATTTTGAATCTAATGTTTATAAAATGAGGTCGTGAGTTTATATCAGGGTCTGTGAATATTTTCAGAAAGTTACACATAAGCATAGCTATGACTGCAAGATAAGTGTATATTTAATTTCACAGTATTAATTTTGAACCTAATGTTTATAAAATAAACCCACGTGTCCTAAGGGAAAATGACAAAATGGACAATTTGTCATTTGGCATTCTGGGCTTTATTACATCTCTATCTGCACAGGTCAGCAGTACTGGTATTATTTGAGATTCCACACTCTCCTTTGAACCCCATTTTAATAATATTACCAAGGTTTCCTTTTTCCATCTTAAGCAAAACTCAAGGTTGTGTCCTTTTCTTCCGGCTGCAGCAGAGACCTTTTACTACACTTTTGTCACCTTACGATATCTCTGTGGGGAGCATTAAAAAAGACTAGATGTTCTGCCCCACATGCTGTTAGCTGTTACTGTTATTTGTTGAACTGTGCTCCCCCTTTGTCTTGTCATTTATTACAGACCTGTCAGTCACATCCCACACTCACAGTGGTGTTGTAAATGTCAATAAAACTCACGTAAAGCATGTAGATCCCATAATAAACATTCAAGTACAATACACCCCATGTGTTTCACGTAGGCACCCCTTTATCTCTTGTTTCAGTCACGTCCGAAACGTATCTGTAAGGTATATAAAACCCTGGATCTGGTTAGTTGTGGTCGCGCTTCTCTTTGTCTCAATCCAACCATGGAAATCACTCGCCTTGTAAGTGTCTTTTAGGCAAGAAGTAAGGCAAAAAACTAGAGTTTATCCAAAATTCAGTGGCAAGGATTGTTACACATTTAAAACTTTGGGAGCATATTATATTGGGAGCCCATATACATCGGACTTCCAATACAACTTGGAGTCCTGCCACGTGCAAAAGTTCACTGACAACACTGCTATCGTGGGCTGCATCAGGAGTGGGCAGGAGGAGGAGTATAGGAACCTAATCAAGGACTTTGTTAAATGGTGCGACTCAAACCACCTACACCTGAACACCAGCAAAACCAAGGAGCTTGTGGTGGATTTTAGCAGGACCAGGCCCCTCATGGACCCCGTGATCATCAGAGGTGACTGTGTGCAGAGTGTGAAGACCTATAAATACCTGGGAGTGCAGCTGGATGATAAATTGGACTGGACTGCCAATACTGATGCTCTATGTAAGAGAGGACAGAGCTCAATATAATTCCTTAAAAGACAGGCATCCTTCAACATCTGCAATAAGATGCTGCAGATGTTCCTTTAGACGGTTGTGGTGTCTTCTACGCGGTGGTGTGCTGGGGAGGCAGCATAAAGAAGAGGGATGCCTCACGCCTGGACAAACTGGTGAGGAAGGCAGGCTCTATTGTAGGCACAGAGCTGGACAGTTTGACATCCATGGCAGAGCTACGGGCGCTGAGCAGGCTCCTGTCAATCATGGAGAATCCACTGCATCCACTGAACAGGATCATCTCCAGACAGAGGAGCAGCTTCAACGACAGACAGACTGCTGTCACCGTCCTGCTCCACTGACAGACTGAGGAGATCGTTCCTCCACCACACTATGCGACTCTTCAGTTCCGCCTGGGGTAAACGTTAACATTATACAAAGTTATTGTCTGTTATATCTCATTTTTATCACTCTTTAATTTAATATTGTTTTTTATCAGTATCCTGCTGTTGGAGTATGTGAATTTCCCCTTGGGATTAATAAAGTATCTATCTATCTATCTATCTATCTATCTATCTATCTATCTATCTATCTATCTATCTATCTATCTATCTATCTATCTATCTATCTATCTATCTATCTATCTACTCCAACACTTTAAAAATTACATTGGCTGCCCGTGTGACACCAGAGGCCTCACAGCACTTTACAGTCGTGAATGTCGACCGAACAGCTTTTGTTTGGTAAAAAGCAATGCAGCTTTTTCCGATGTGCATGTGATGGTCCCTGTTGAAAACAATGGCTTTGTTTGTTTTAATAGTAAGATTTAAGTTACAGTGACACAAAAGTGAAATGGGTGAGTGTTTACCTGTGAACATTCGGCAGGTTTCCCCATCTTCAGCTTACATAAAAGAGAGAGAACTGAAGAGTTTAAAGCTAGCGCCCTGGCCAGGCATCCTTTGGCTGATGGGTGGGTTTACACTGATTGTATGGGGGTAGTAACAGCGTGAGAAAAGTTTGATTTCATTTAAGGTTTGTTTAATGTTTATTAAGTTTGATTTATTTAGTTTATTAGGTTTGTGAATTTTTGATTATTAGTCAAGGGCCGCTGTACTATGTGTACAGGTGAAAAAAATTGAAGGAGTGTAGTCAGACTTCTCCTCCGCAAGTGGCTGAGCCCGGGTGTTGACTTCAGATAGGCAGACGGAATAATTGAAGCCTCTCTATAAATTTCATGGGTTCATAAGTCAGGGGCTGATCAATCTACTGAAGAGTGCTTAGTGAGAGCAGAGCCAGCTAGAGGATTAGCATTGTTGTGGCTAAGTGACTGACCGTAAATTAGGAGCTGTAAAGATACTCCCATGAACCAAGTTGGACTCCTGATTGTTATTAATTTAGATATCGGGCTGACGTAAGCCATTTGTCATTCCTTTTTATTGAAGGACTGCTGCTACGCTACTCTTTGGTGTCATAATAGGTAGGTACTCTAGTGCTGAGGAAAGTTTTTTTTGTGTTTTCTTTTCTTGTTTTTATTTCATTTTGAGGTTGATACATTGTGGGTTAATTGGACTCAAGTGTATTTTCTTTATTGTGCCATTGTTGGATTTCTTTTTCTGCCTCTCACTACATTCTTGGTGTCTGTTGGCTTCATGCTACCTGTAACCGTCCGTCCAAACCGTTGGTTTATGACAACCTGTCCTTTTCTTCATCCAATATGAACATCTCCTTTTAGTTTTTTAAGGCCCTTCATGGTCTGGCCTCATCATTTCTGCTTTCCTTATTGATCACATATGCTCCATCACGCTCACTTCACTCTTATGATTCTACAGTATATGGTTAACCGTCCTACAGTGCTGATTGCATACTATGGGTGATAGAGCTTTTTAGTGTACCGGGCTCACAGTTAAGTAATGCCCTGACTTTGGAGCTTGATACTTGTACTTCAATTTCTGGTTTTTAAATCTAAACATAAAACTTATCTTTTTAATATTGCTTTTTGTTGATCTTGTTAACTATGTATCCATATTGGACTGTTTAATGATATGTTTTAATATTGTGAAGTCTTTCAATTCATTTTTAGAATGTTTTCTATTTTCTGTGTTCAGGAGAGGCTCTGGGGTGTCTTTGACTACACAGAAAGACAGAAGGTGCGTGCGCAGGAGGGGAGGAGGCAGGAATGAAGGAGGAAGGTGTTTATGCACATGTGTGTATGGATGAGGAGATGGAAAAAGGAAGCCTTGAAAAAGGGTCAAGATAAAAATACTGAAATTTCGTTGTTTTAGAGGTGTGCCTAGTGACCCTAAACAGCGGGCTGGGGACATTTTTTTGCTGTTCTGTTCAGTTCTTGTTTCCAATGAATGGATGTTTCAAGTACCTGTTTTTGAGTTTCACCCTTCTTAGTAGCTACAATATTTTATATTAAAGTACAGTATTCTTGGGCATTTTCTATTATTATTATTATTAAAAGAACAAAATGATATTAAGAAATCATTTTTAATATTCATAATGACAAAACTACTTTAAGGTTCACCTAGTCTCACTGAAGGATGCCGGAAAAAGAAAAAAAAAATGAGACAAAGTAATTGTGAAGCAAAACCAATTGCTGCCATAGTTTTATTTATGTATCTTGTGATCTCGAAAGCACTAAGTGAAACCTCCAAGATGGTGCTGGTTGAAAGCTGGAGGAATGAGTGAAATCTCCCTATATATAAAATCCAGTGTCTATCTGTACGTCTGTCCACTTTTTACAAGAGAACTACTTAACGGATTTAGATCTGATTGTTTTCTATAATTTGCTAGAACATTCCGGTTCATTTTGTGACTTCTCTTATCGCTCTAAGTATCATAGTTTGGTTCCGGCAGCAATTTCTTCATGCAAATCCAAGAGACAGGCTGTGGGCCGAGGGGAGAGGGAAGTGTGACATCAGGAGTGGGGAGCCAGGCAGGGTCCTCCTCACTCAAAAGCCAGTCTCTGTTCAAGTCGCTGTACGTCTCATCACGTGTTCATGTGTGCCTTGACTCGACTTAGCTACAGATGCCTGTTTGTTTAGCGGACATTATCATCTAAAGATGGCTAAGGAGTAATGTTTCCCGTTTTTGAGGAAGAGATCAGAGTTACGTGTGTTTTAGAGGGTAGCTGGTGATTGCCAGAGATATCATGGCCACATGCTTTTCTCCTCACGTGGCGGACACTCTCCTGTCAGAGCCGAACACGATCAGATACAGTGCCTAACGTTTGATGTTGGAGCGCAACTGGTTTCCACTTGGTTAGACATACCTTCCCAACTTTTTACATTTTTGGCAATTCTCACTCGTACATTCTCGCCCCTGATAGGAAAACCAAAACTATTGTATTTGGCGAGGCCCTTGGATAAGAAAGGTATCAGTATAAATTCTTCTCAATACAAATGATTACATTTTTAAAGTTTGTCCTGTTTCACTACTATGTCGGTGGAGCCGCAGGGGACAGCTAGTGGTTGACATGATAAAGAGGGATTCATTTTGCAGTAATGTAGCATTTTGCTACTCAAATATACCTAACCTTGTAAAGAGCAAAGAGGTAATGGTCTTTCAGGGCTCTAACCATTCAGGTGACAATATATTCATATTAAAATATTCATTGTCATTCTCATATTATTAAACCATCAGTTAGTTCGTACAACACTGTTTCTTGGTTTTGATGAGGTTCTTACACTTTGAACGTGAGGTGCAAATTAAGTCGAATGTCATGAGCTTGCAAAGGTGTGACGTATGATATATTGCGTATCTCAGTAGACAGCCACTGTCGATGCAGCCAGCTGGCTGCCAAGCTTTACTGCTACATTTCAATACTATAGTGCTGCAATCTATTGGATAACCATACTGTTTATTTTTTTCTTTTAAATGCAGCAGCTTGTGAAAAATATTATTATAAATAGACAGTCTTTAGTTATGTTGTCGCAAAAAAAAGTATAAAGCTGATGATGTTTTGCAACAACTAGATTTATTACAAAATTAATATTTTGATGATACTGACAGTGATTGAGATAGTAAAAGTCAATTGGGTGACATGAAACTGTGGCACTGATGCAGAGAGCTGACCCAAAGTCATTTCCTCCTCTCAAGGCATCCACTTCACTATCAACAGATTACAATATGGTCAGAATTCTGCTGCTCGTTTACTTACACACACTAAAAAATCTGCTCACATCATTCCTGTCCTCTATGAGTTACATTGGTTACCGGTTTCTTCAAGAATCAAATATAAAATTATCCTTCTCACTTTTAAATGGTTTAGCACCTCATTATCTGCCTGAGCTGCTGCTTCCTTACACTCCTGCCCGTGCATTACGATCATCGGACTCTAAGTTACTCACTGTACCTGAATACAGGTTAATAACTATGGGTGGCAGAGCTTTCAGAGTGATAGCCCCTAAAACTTGGAATTCTCTCCCTCTCAGCCTTCACATGGAAAAGTCTATTATTAATTTCAAACATCTGTTAAAAACACAGAGTTTGCTTGTTCTCCCCGTGTCTGCGTGGGTTTCCTCCGGGCACTCCGGTTTCCTCCCACAATCCAAAAACATGCAGGTTAGGTGGGTTGGCGATTCTAAATTGGCCCTAATGTGTGCTTGGTGTGTTTGTGTGTGTCCTGCGGTGGGTTGGCACCCTGCCCAGGATTGGTTTCTGCCTTTTGCCCTGTGTTGGCTGGGATTGGCTCCGGCAGACCCCCGTGACCCTGTATTCGGATTCAGCGGGTTAGAAAATGGATGGATGGATGGATGGATGGATGTTAAAAACACATCTCTTCAATGAGTACTATTCTTCATGTATGTAATTTCTACTGTCTTCTATTGAATTATAAAATGTCCTTGAGTGTATGAAAGGCGCAACATAAAAAAGCTTATTATTATTATTGTTATTATTATTATTATTATTATTGATAATTGTGACAACTGTCAGGACTGCACTACATGGACATTCTGACACCCACTGAGCACAAACAGTCACCAACTACTAAAAGTGTTGCTTGCAACACGTATGGACAGCACAAGCAACAGGTTATACTTACGGCACATGTGCTTCTAAGCCTTCACTCTGCATAGTACTGTGCTTCTAGGACTCTTGTCCAATTGCAGACTTTTAAGTCACGTTGATGGTCAGAATAACGTATTAGCAGTTTCTTTACATATTTGACGGAGTTGCTTTTGATAATAAGACTGTTGCTTTGTAATACATTCTTTCACATTTTTTATAAGTTTGATAGAGTTCTTTATTTATCATATATGCAGAGACCTTTACTTCAGCGTCCTGGTAATAAACGGTCCAGCAGTCAATCTGTTAAATGAGGTTCTTGGCAGCTAGAAAAGATGAACTAGCCTTGTGATGTTCTGTTTGCTTTAGAGCTCTTCACTTGTAACCTCGTCTTCTAGCACTTGCTTCAAAACAGTCCCAAGAATCATGCTTACTCTGACTTCTTTTGTAAGTTGCTTTGATATATGAATAAATGTAAATATAATGTAATGTTGCCATCCAGGCCTGCTGTCAGACGTAAATGACATGCTGTGGTATTTTGTGAGTAGATGAAATTCAGAAAGCATTGTTATCTTTTCTGACATATGCATACACAAAGAATGGCACTTGAAAATATCTGTTTCTAAAAGCATCAGGCACTGTTTTGCTTATTTTGATGTATCTGATTACCTGTCAAACAGATTGTGGATCTCGGCAAACTGTCTTACTCACTCCATTTTTCTCTTTCACTTTTGAAAATTATTAAATAAATAAAGAAATAAATATCATGACTGACAGACAGCCTTCTAGTTTTAGTGGTGTGACATCAACTTATTTAAAGACTGGCATAGGAACGTTGCCATCAGCGTTTGAGTGCAGCAACACAAATGTTTGAATCGCTCAGCTAATGGGGGCCCTTTTACTGTATTTAATAGCCTGTGTGTTTTTATTGGCAGCGGTAGAGTAAAGCACTAAAATGTGAGCATTTGCTTTTCTAAAAAAGGCCAATGCCGAAAAACTGACTGGTTGGATTTGGTTGGTCAAACTGCATGAGGTGTTCATGACTATAGGAGGACCTTGAAAGATAATCTGGATCACAATGATTATTCAGCAGTGACATTAAGTTTACTGGATTAACAGAAAATATGCAATATGCATCATAACAAAATTAGATGGGTGCATAAATTTGGGCACCCCAATAGAGATATGACATCAATACTTAGTTGAGCCTCCTTTTGCAAATATAAAAGTCTCGACACCTCCTATAGCCTTTGATGTCTGGATTCTGGATGGAGGTATTTCTGACTATTCTTCCATACAAAATCTCTCCAGTTTAGTTAAATTTGATGGCTGCAGAGCATGGACAGCCTGCTTCAAATCATCACATAGATTTTCGATGATATTCAAGTCAGGGGACTGTGACGGCCATTCCAGAACATTGTACTTCTCCCTCTGTATGAATGCCTTTGTAGATTTCGAACTGTGTTTTGGGTCATTGTCTTGTTGGAATATCCAACCCCTGCGTAACTTCAACTTTGTGACTGATGTTTGAACATTATCCTGAAGAATTTGTTGATATTGGGTTAAATTCATCCGACCCTCGACTTTAGTCCCTGAACTAGTCACACAGCCCCACAGCATGATGGAACCTCCACCAAATTTGACAGGAGGTAGAAGGTGTTTTTCTTGGAATGCGCTGTTCTTCTTCCGCCATGCAAAGCGCTTTTTGTTATGACCAAATAACTCAATTTTTGTCTCATCACTCCAAAGCACTTTGTTCCAAAATGAATTTGGCTTCTCTAAATGAGCATTTGCATACAACAAGTGACTCTGTTTGTGGTGTGAGTGCAGAAAGGGCTTCTTTCTCATCACCCTACCATACAGATGTTTTTTATGCAACTTGTAGAACGATGTACAGATACACCATCTACAGCGAGATGTTCTTGCAGGTCTTTGGAGGTGATCTGTGGGTTGTCTGTAACCATTCTCACAATCCTGCTCATATGCCGCTCCTGTATTTGTCTTGGCCTGCCAGACCTGCTGGGTTTAACAGCAACTGTGACTGTGGCCTTCTTTTTCCTGAGTCCATTCCTTACAGTTGACAGTTTAAACCTCTCAGATAACTTTTTGTAGCCTTCCCCTAAACCATGAGACTGAATGATCTTTGTTTTCAAATCTTTTGAGAGTTGCTTTGAGGATCCCATGCTGTCTGTCACTCTTCAGACGAGAATCAAAGGGAAGCACAACTTGCAATTGACCACCTTAAATATCTTTTATCACTCATGATTTGACACACTGGTCTATGAAGTTCAAGGCTTAACGAGCTCATCCAACCAATTTGGTGTTGCAAGTAATCAGCATTGAGCAGTGACATGCATTCAAATCAGCAAAATGACAAGGAGACCCACATTTTTGCACAGCCAGTTTTTCACATTTGATTTAATTTCATACAACTAAATACGGCGTCACTAAAAATCTTTGTTCAGAAAACACCCCAGTACTCCTCGAAAATGAAAGACATACCACTGTTATCTTTCTTGTTGAAAGCAGAGTAAATTATTATTCAGGCTCAGAGGGGTTCTCAAACGTTTTCATATGACTTAATATATATATATAATATTTGAATTTATTAAAAGCAAGTCACATTCCACACAAGGAAGTCAAACTTGACAAAGCTAAGTTCAAATCAACCCACCCATGAGAAAGAGAGGAAGGCCAACAGTCATAATTTAAGTGCTTATTCTAAAATGTTATTGATTAGATCCTACCAGGTTTTGCAAAAAGTTTTGCACAGATCCTCAAAGTGAGAATTTAATTTTTTCCAATTTCAAATAGTATATAACATCAGTTACCCACTGACCTAAAACAGGTGGGTTAGAATTCTTCCACTTTAGCAAGATAAGTCTACGTGCCAATAGTGTAGTAAAGGCGATTACAATTTGTTTGTCCTTCTCCACTTTAAGCCCATCTGGGAGTCCACCAAACAATAGTAACAATAAGAGCAGCTCACTTTTCAAAACGGTAAATCTGAGAAGCATTCCGGAATCGAACATGCGACCTCTTGATTATGAGTCAGCAGTTCTTACCGCTGCACCAGCCCAACGGTCGTGTCAATGTTGTACACTAACCTGATTTATTTAACTTCAGTTATATTCTTGAATAAAAGCACACTTGTTTTGTTGTACATGCACCTTTTGTGAAAGTGTTTATTTCATATTTGGACTTCAGTCTTCACATATTATACACTTCATGTCAAAATTTTGTCGTTAGTACTAAAACATGAACAAAAAATTTCTTTTAGTTATGTGTTCAACATTTCTTGCATTTGTTGCATATCCCGTCATCCTACATTTACCCAGATCATTGTAGACACGGAGCACACATGAAATTCATGTGTTCCAAATAACGATATATTATTTACCCAATACACAACTCCAGGCACCTCACACACATATAAACAAGACTTGAGCTGGGAGAACTTTTACCCTTTCTGCAGTAGTTTGTTGGTGACATAGCAGGCTCCTTGTTGCTTGTAATGATCGACATATTTGCAAAACAAAAGACGCTGATGAACTTAAGATGGCCCGGGATTAGGAGTTTTTTTCACAGGCTTCAGGGATTCAAGTGTTAATAATGTAAAATAAATCATTGCTTGTTTCCTTATGCCCAGAATGTTTTGACAGGTGTCACTTTTCACATGTTGCAACAGTAATTCACTTCAAGGTATTCTATCCTTTTGTTTTAAAATAAGTTGTATTCACTTCATTTCACATCTAGAATCAGTTGAACTGAATTCAAAAATTAAACACAATCAATAAATAAATAAAATGAGATATCACATACTGCAAATCTCATAGGGAACTAGTAAAGAAAGTGTTCATCATTTCAACTTAACTGTGAGACAATAGCCAAAATGATGAATCCCATCTCTGTGAAACCGAGCATTTCTATCACATGTATAGAAGTTACTTCAATAGTAGCAAAAAGCAGAAAATGTATCTGTCAACTGCATTTTCTGCTACAATTCTAGCACCACAAATATAGCAAAACAGGTGTGACCTTCAAAAAGACCCACAAATACAGGCCAAAATCCAGACCCACATACCCAAAATAGAAATCACTCCAGGGCAAGCCTGGCCCTGGGCAAATGAGAGGCTTCAAAATGGGGTACAGGCTTTTAAAACTCAAAAATCACAATAGAGTCAGATTTCTCTAAATATGTCTCACAAGAGGGAGAACTGTCAAATCTACTGCTTGATTAGAAGCAAGTCTCACAAAACTGTTTATAAGAGAGGTGTCATGATCTCTGATTTTTGTAATAAATTTTTATTTTCTTTCTAAGTGGATTCCAGATAATCCTTGTCTAGAATAAGCCTACCGTATGTTTCTCATCCTTTTTGGTGTCTTGATCGATCTTGCCACAATACAAGGGCCCCTCTTGGCCCTTGTATCAGAGCATTGGGGGTCCCGGGTCATTCTAGATGAATCATTAGAGCAAGAGGGGGATCTTAGGAGCAGAAATGCATCACAACACACCACAACCCATCAATAGTATAAACAAAGCATCTTGTGACTTACCACTGCTACCCCATGACCCATTTTTGGTTGAGAAACACTGGAATAACGGGTTTTGACACTCAATTTATCACATAACTTGGTCAGAAATGGTGTATCCAGCATGTCGAAAAAGATCATATTTTATTTACATTTTACTGTGGCACAATTTTTTTTTTTCATAAAGAATACTGCTATTTTAGAGCTGTTTTATTTGCTGTCTCCCTGGCAACTGTTCCCAGAATGCTCCATAACATGCTCTTTGATGTTGTCGTTGGTTCATCAGTTTCATGATTATTCTTAGTGACTCTGGGGTATCCATGTTTTATAGATAAACTTTTTTTCTTTGTGCTAAATAATGTTATTTTTACCATTCCCCTTTTTTGAATTTCTGCTCTTGTTTTTTGACTTTGATTTTTAGTTCTGGTTTTGGCTTTGACCATCAATTGCATTTTGATCTTTGCCATTTTTCTGACTTTGATTCTCCTGGTCACTTTTCATTTCTTTCTTTTACTGATTCTTGTGAGTCACTACAAGTAGATATTTTTTTCACAAAAAAGGAAAAATACAAGAAAATGCTCGAAAGAGCAAAATGCTAAGTCAAACAAGTCCCAAAAACACAATCCAAGAAAACAGTCCAAAAGCAGAAACAAAAATAATCACAAAACTAGAAATCCAAAACAAAAAAACACTACTCATAAACCACAACCAAACTCACTCATTGAACCACAACGGAAGCACTTTCAAGCCTGTTTTTTACGGGTTGTGTACAGTGCCTAGCATTGATGCAAAGCATGGTCCAGCCTCTGTGGGGGATACAACCACAAAATTCATTGAACTTCTTCTTCTTTCGGCTGCTCCCGTTAGGGGTTACCACAGCGGATCATCTTCTTCCATCTCTTCCTGTCCACGTCATCTTGATCTGTCTCACCACATCCATAAACCTTCTCTTAGGCCTTCCTCTTGCCTGGCAGCTCTATCTTTAACATCCTTTTCCCAATATACCCAGTATCTCTCCTCTGCACATGTCCAAACCAACACCATCTCACCTCTCTGACTTTGTATCCCAACTGTCCAACCTGAGTTGACCCTCTAATGTCCTCATTTCTAATCCTGTTCATCCTCGTCACACCCAATGAAAATCTTAGCATCTTTAATTCTGCCACCTCCAGCTCTGTCTCCTACTTTCTGGTCAGTGCCACCATCTCCTGCCCATATAACATAGCTGGTCTCACTACCGTCCTGTAGACCTTCCCTTTCACTCTTGCTGATACCCATCTGTCACAAATCACTCCTGACACTCTTCTCCACCCATTCCTCCCCTGCCTGCACTCTCTTTTTCTCCTCTCTTCAACAATCCCCATTACTCTGTACTGTTGATCCCAAGTGTTTAAACTCATCCACCTTCGCCAACTCTACTCCCTGCATCCTCACCATTCCACTGACCTCCCTCTCATTCACACACATGTATTCTGTCTTGTTCCTACTGACCTTCATTACTCTCTTCTCTAGGGCAGATCTACAGTAAACCTTTCCAAGGTCTCCTCAATTTTCTCCCTACTCTCGCTACAGATCACAATGTCATCAGCAAACATCATAGTCCACGGGGACTCCTGTCTAATCTCATCTGTCAACCTGTCCTTTACCATTATGTAATCCCAAATCCACCTTGAATGCATCCGTCACTCCTACCGCCGTCCCCACCACTGTCACACTTCCCTCGTACATATCCTGTACAACTCTTATATACTTCTCTGCCACTCCCGACTTCTTCATACAATACTACAACTCCTTTCGAGGGACCCAGTCCTTTGCTTTTTCCAGGTCCACAAAGACACAACTTTTTGTGAAAAAAATATCTAGTTTTAGTGATTCACGGGGCATATGCATTAATAACATTCATCATCACACCTCCAATTTCCAGCTTCATAATCATTACTCTGTCTGACACTCTCTTTTCACTTCCAAAACACTCTTGACATGCTGTTCCTTCAGAATAACCCCTACTCCATGTCTCCTCCCATCCACACCATGATAGAACAATTTGAATCCCCCTCTGATCCACCTGGCCTTACTCCCCTTCCATTTAGTCTCTTGCACGCACAATATATCAACCTTCCTTCTCTCCATCATATCGGCTTACTCTCTCCCCTTACCAGTCAAACTGCCAACATTCAAAGTTCTTACCCTCAGTATCACTCTCTTTGCCTTCTTCCTCTCCTCTTTCCTCTGGACACGTCTCCCCACTTTTCTTCTCCTTCTTTGGCCAACAGTAGCCCAATTTCCGCCAGCACCCTGTTTGCTAACAGTAATGGTGGCAGTCGTTGTTAACCCGGGACTCACCCGATCCGGTATGGAAATCTGTATCATTGTCTTTATGTTGATCTGGCAAAATTTTATACCAGACGCACTTCCTGAAATAAGCCTCCCCATTTGTCCGGGATTGGGACCAGCACAAGGAAACACACTGGTTTGTGCATCCCCTGTGGCTGAGTTACAAAATTTATTGAGCACAATGGTATTTAAAGCAACAGTACATATATATCTTTAAACTTAAATACAGCTACTAGTTGTAAATAATAAATGAACACAAAAATATTAACAGAAATTATTGTAAAACATGTAAGACTCATGCTGTTAAATAAATGAAAAAGAAAAAGAACATAAACACATGCCAGAGAAGGTACTCTGCCTAAAACATAGCAGCAATCAGCCATCTCCTTCAGGATGTCCGGGGTGTTGTGGCAAATCCAAAGCAGACACCTGGGCCGTCAATCTCTCGCTCCCTCTCTCACTCTCCATTTTTATAATTAGCTCTCACTCTGGTGATGTGCAGCGACTTTAAGGATAACAAATCCCGGAACAGTAAAACACAAAACAATACAAAAGAAATAACACTGACAGTGGAAGATGTGAGACATTCAATGTCATCTTGGCAATGAACTCATCTCTCACAAGGAAAGCAGCTTTCTCCTTATTTCAAATAATTTCTTTGAAAATTTGCTTCTGCTCCCTATATTCCCCCTCAATGAAAGTCTGCTAAAATGCAGAACAGTTTCTGTCAAATGACACATTAACCTTTTAAACTATTCAATGTTTGTATTAAATAGCTCATCGCCAGATTGTCCGATGATAATGCTGAATATTTTTTTTTTAATTTCCAAGGTCAAAACTAATTCAATTAATGTGAAATTCATATTTCATTGATTTGGCAAATTAAACTGATGCATCATGATAGTGTATGTGAGCATAAGAACATTTTTAAAACACAAGCGTCTTCGATATTAACATCACAAATGTGTGTGTGGTTTATTTAATAAACTTTACAGCCTCAGGGCCGGGAGTGAAAGTATAGGATGCTTCAGGCTTGACATGTTGTGTTGCCTTTTGGTTAATTCCTAAAAAGCAGAGTACGCACCCATTCTTCTTTGCTTTTACTCAGAGATGTACCTTGCATTACTTATAATAATTAGGTTATAACAAATATTGATGAATTAGGGCTTGTTTTTCTTTGTATAGTATTAAAACTTACTCTTTGTAAGAGAGGGGATTGAAAAACTTGTGTCAGCTATTTCTGGGGTCAACAGACTGACAAATACAAGCTTGAGGTTTTGCACGATGAAATGTTTGTTCTGCTAAATTTGTAGCTAGGGGTCTGTTTGAGTGTGAAATAAAATAATTGCTTGGGACAGACAAATAAAGTGTCTTGAATTTATTTTCATTTAGGTAAATTCTTACTGAACCCCTTCACATGCAAATTATAACAGTAAAATATATAAAGTAAACAGCTTATATATTGTGACCACAAGGGGGCACCACTCATCCCAAAATCTAGTTTGGGTGAGTGTTTTGATCTTTGACCATTGTCTGACAGTGTTGCTTCTGGTCATTTTTAATTTTTTCTTCTGCTGCCTCTCGTGAGTCTCTACAAGCGGATATTTTTTCACAAAAAGGAAAAATCCATAGTGAATCCATTCACATGCAAATTAAACATACAGTACATAAAGTAAACAGCTTATATATTGTGACCACATGGGGCTCCACTTATCCCATAATCCCAGACACAATTGGGCTGGATACAGTTTCAAGTTCAAATTAAAGTTCTTTTATTAAACACAATACTTCTTACAATATTGTAACAAATCTGACCCGCAACGCCGAAACAGGTCAATCATTACCACTAACCTGTCCTACTTGAAGGCAGCTGATGAAAAGGATTAGCCAATATTTCACCCTGCAGCACACCACCGTACACACCTTTTTAAAATGTTCAGTTCAAACCGACGACTAAACATACGGTATGAGAGAAAAAAATAGCTACAGGACAATATCCATAAGCACTGAGTAATGTATTATGCAAAAGAAAAGACAGGAGGAGAAAAGAACAACAACAATCCCTTCCATCCCCAACCCAAAATAACCCTTATACGTTCAAATACAAAAAAAATATATACACAGTGGAAATCTTCCAGTTCCTTTTCCTAAGTTTACACGCAAGTCTAAAGTTCCAGCCCAAATGTTGACAGCAGGTGAAATGAAGTGTAGAGTTGTAGGCCAATCCCAAACTGTGAAAGTCTTAACTGCAAAATGTTCTACAGTCAGTCTACACCATGGTAAAGAAAAATAAGGTCTTCGTGAGCTCACCCGAGTCCACTGTAAATAACGGAACGCCAAATGCACAATTCAGGAGTGAATTGCTGACTTCCACCTAACAGACAGGTCTTTAAGAGCCACAGGACCTCTTCTCATGGCCCAGGCAGATGCTGATCAGTTTAGTCCGATTTTTCCATCTTTTCTTTGGCTGTTCTCCCCTCCTTTTAAAAACAACATGCTTTATCCAAATTTCCCCCAGAATCATTTTCTGTAGATAGATAGATAGATAGATAGATAGATAGATAGATAGATAGATAGATAGATAGATAGATAGATAGATAGATAGATAGATACTTTATTAATCCCAAGGGGAAATTCACATACTCCAGCAGCAGCATACTGATAAAAAACAAAATTAAATTAAAGAGTGATAAAAATGCAGTGCAAGTTAAAAAATGCAAGGCAGGTATAACAGACAATAACTTTGTATAATGTTAACATTTACATCCCTACCCCACATAGTGTGGGGTCTCCTCAGTCTGTCAGTGGAGCAGGATGGTGACAGCAGTCTGTCACTGAAGCTGCTCCTCTGTCTGGAGATGATCCTGTTCAGTGGATGCAGCGGATTCTCCATGATTGACAGGAGCCTGCTCAGTGCCCATCGCTCTGCCACAGATGTCAGACTGTCCAGCTTCACTCCTACAGTAGAGCCTGCCTTCCTAACAAGTTTTTCCAGGCGTGAGGTGTTCCACTTCTTTATGCTGCCTTCCCAGCACATAACCACATAGAAGAGGGCGCTCCGAGTTGTATTGGAAGTCTGATGTATATAGGCTGAACAGGACTGGAGAAAGTCCAGTCCCCTGTGGCGCTCCTGTGTTGCTGACCACAATGTCAGACCTGCAGTTCCAAAGACACACATACTGAGGTCTGTCTGTAAGATAGTCCATGATCCATGCTACCAGGTATGAATCTACGCCCATCTCTGTCAGCTTGTCCCTAAGGAGCAGAGGTTGGATGTTGTTGAAGGCGCTAGAGAAGTCCAGAAACATAATACTTACTGCACCACTGCCTCTGTCCAAGAGGGAGAGGGATCATTGTAGCATATAGATGATGGTATCCTCCACTCCCACCTTCTCCTGGTATGCAAACTGCAGAGGGTTGAGGGCATGGCAGACCTGTGACCTCAGGTGGTGAAGCAGCAGCTGCTCCATGGTCTTCATCACATGTGACGTCAGAGCGACAGGCCAGAAGTCATTCAGCTCACCAGGACGTGATACCTTTGGGACTGGGATGATGCAAGATGTTTTCCAAAGCCTCGGGACTCTCCCATGTTCCAGGCTCAAGTTGAAGATGCGCTGTAGTGGACTCCCCAGCTCCAGCGCACAGGCCTTCAGCAGTCGTGGCGATACTCCATCTGGACTCACTGCTTTGCTGGCATGAAGTCTCCTCAGCTCTCTGCTTACCTGGGCTGCTGTAAATGTGGGTGGGGGAAACTCTCTCCTATGCTGGTATCAGCAAAAGGATGGGTGGAGGGTGCAGTACTCTTAGGTGAGAGTGGGTTAGGGTGGTCAAACCTGTTAAAGAAGTTGTTCATCAGGTTTGCTCTCTCCATGTCTCTCTCGATGGTGGCACCCCGCTTCGAGCTGCAGCCAGTAATGATCTTCATTCCATCCCACACTTCATTCTGTTATTCTGCAACTTTTGCTCCAGTTTTCTCCTGTACTGCTCTATCGCCACCCTGAGCTGGACTCGAAGTTCCTTCTGCATGTGCTAGAGCTCATTCACATCACCACATTTAAAAGCCCTTTTCTTCTGGTTCAAAAGGCCCTTGATGTCACTTGTAATCCATGGCTTGTTGTTAGCATAGCAGCGCACTGTTCTTACTTGGACTACAATGTCCATACAGAAGCTGATGTAGTCAGTAGTGCAGTCAACAACCTCCTCAATGTTCTCACTATGTGACCCCTGTAGGATATCCCAGTCCGTAGTTCCAAAGCAGTCTCTCAGAGCCTGCTCTGCCTCAGAGGACCATTTCCTGAGTGAGCGTGTGGTTGTATGTAAGCTCTCTCACTCTTGGTTTGTAGTAAGGCTGAAGCAGAACCAAATTATGATCTGCTTTCCCAAGCACAGGCAGCGGGGTGGCACTGTATGCGTCTTTAACGTTTGCATATAGTAGGACAATAGTCCTATTTCCCTGGGTGTTACAATCCACATACTGGGGGAAGGCAGGTAATGTTTTGTCCAGCATCACACGGTTAAAGTCTCCAGAGATTAGCACAAGCGCCTTGGGGTGCTGCGTTTGTACTTTAGCAACAGCGGAATGGATGATGTCACTCATCTTCACGTCCGCCCGAGAAGGGATGTAAACAATAACAACAATGACGTGTCCAAACTCTCTGGGCATATAATATTAGATTAGACACCCTTCCTTTTATCATTGCAGAACAGTTTAAATACCTCGGGGTAAACATCACAAGTAAACATAAAGCTCTTTATCAAAAAATTTTCGTCTGTATGGAAAAAATTAAACAAGACTTGCATAGATGGTCAACCCTTCATCTCACACTAGCTGGAAGAATTAACACTGTTAAGATGAATATTCTTCCTAAGCTCCTTTTTTATTTCAAAACATACCAATATACATTAATAAATCGTTCTTTAAGCAATTAGATTCAACAATAACCTCATTTATTTGGAATTCTAAACATCCACGCATCAAAAGAGCGACCCTACAAAGACAAAAGGCAGAAGGCGGCATGGCTCTACCTAACTTCCAGTTTTATTACTGGGCGGCAAATATACAGTCGATAAGAACCTGGACACAAATAGAAGAACATACACAGGCATGGACCGCAATAGAAGTAAAATCCTGCAGTACTTCTTTGTATTCCCTGCTTTGTGCTCCAATAAACACACGTTATCGGCAATACACTAATAACCCAATTGTGCTCCACTCACTTAGAATCTGGAACCAATGTAGAAAGCATTTTAAGACGGAGAAGCTTCTTTCTGTGGCACCCCTGCAAAAGAACCACCTCTTTCAACCCTCACAAACATATGCAGTTTTAATATCTGGAAAAAATTTGGAATTAACTTGCTTAGAGACCTTTATATAGACAACGTCTTTGCATCCTATGAACAATTACATTCCAAATTTAACATTCCAGCTACAAATTTCTTTCACTATCTTCAAATCAGGAACTTTGTTAAACAGAACCTTCCAGATTTTCCTCATCTTGCACCCTCATCCACGCTGGAAAAATTATTGCTCAATTTCAAGGAGTTAGACTCCATCTCTACAATATATAAAATCCTTTTACAATCCCTTCCTTTCAAAGATCCAAGAGGACACTGGGAAAATGACCTCTCAATTAATATATCAGAAAAGGAGTGGAAAGTAGCAATGCAGAGAATTCACTCAAGCTCCATATGCAAAGCATACAATTATACAACTCAAAATTATATATCGAGCACATCTGTCTCGACTAAAACTCTCCAAAATGTTTCCAGGGCATGATCCAACCTGCGAACGTTGCAACCAAGCCCCAGCCTCACTAGGTCACATGTTCTGGGCCTGCTCCAAATTAACATTATTCTGGACAAAAATTTTTAATTACCTCTCAGACAGTCTTGGACTCACAATCCCTCCTAACCCATTAACAGCTGTGTTTGGGGTTCTTCCAGAGGGTCTTAAAGTGGAGAAAGACAAACAAACTGTGATTGCATTCACTACACTGTTGGCACGCAGACTTATTCTGATAAACTGGAAGAACCCAAACTCTCCTCTTTTAAGTCAGTGGGAAACTGATGTGTTATATTATTTAAAATTGGAAAAAATCAAATACTCAGTTAGAGGATCTGTGCAGACTTTTTTCAAAACATGGCAGGATCTAATCAGTAATATTTTAAAATAAGTTTATAAAGCACAGAGAATTTGTTGATTTAGGTATTTTTAAAAGCCTTAAATTTTACACCGTTTGGCTTGCTCTCTCTCTCAAGGGTGGGGATCGATCTGTTCTTAGCATAATTCTTTTTTTGTAAAAACTTGATTGCTATGTATTGATTGTAATAAAATTAATAAATAAATAAATAAACAAACTCTCTGGGCAAGTAGTAGGTACGCAGACTTATGGTCAACAGTTTGATGTCCCTGCAACAAGTGGAGATTTTGACATTTACATGTACAGGGTTGCCCCTCCTTGTGTTCACATGGAGAGCGAGTCCTCCTCCTTTCAGCTTCCCACAGGTATTTGCATCTCTGTCCACTCTAACTGTGTTAAACCCAGGTGGCTCCACATTAGCATCTGGGATGCTAGTTGTTAGCCATGTTTCACAAATACACAACAAACTATGCTGTAAGTACTATCCACATAAGGAAACCCGACAGACAGCAGAAAAACACATGACATCTATTTATGTGGCATCGCTACAATATACAAAGTCCAAACACCACAATCGCAAATTATAAACAGTCCTTTCTCTTCTCCTTCCACTCCTCCAGATGAGTATTGCCATCTCCTTCCCACCCCTGGTCAATTTCCACATCATGTTCATGTTTTATAAATCGCAACTTTTCAAAAGAAATGGCTTATACATGTTTCTCAACATAACCATGTTTTACACATGAAACCTCAGGACTTTAGGGACCGACAGATCTCCCCTTGATTTTATTTTGGACAATCTCAGTGAGTAGAATGGACAAGCTTATTGGAATGAATGGCCAGTTCACATCACATTATTCTACTGTAAACGGCTATTCAAAATGAAAAAGCAGAAAAAAAAAAATTATTTCAAACAAACTGTATAAGAAACAAACTGTAGTGGGTGCGGCAATACACTGTACCAGTGCATGCTCCCCAATTTGACTTGACATGAATTCACAACTTCCTCAATTCGATGTTGCAGATCTTGAAAATTAGTGGGCACAGATGGAACAAATGCTCGTTCTTTAATGTACCCCCATAGATAAAAATCGCAGGGGGTAAGGTTCAGAGACCTGGGAGGCCATAGATGATGAGCAAGATCTTGTTGTCCACCACTTCCAATCCATTGTCCTGGAATGGTGTGTGGCAGGAGGCTGGGGAGCAGACCCATTCAGACGCCTGGAAGGACCGGGATGCGGTGTATACGTTCCCCGGGCCACAACGGGATAACCACCCTGGATAAGGAGGGGACCATGGAGACGGAGCCAGGAGGCTCAAACCCATTGGGACTCATGGCCGCCACCAGGGGGCACCCCTGAGCGTTGTGGAGCCCGGGAAACCTGCATTTCCACCACACCTGAGCAGGTGGAGGAAGAACCTTCCAAGGACGCCCAGAGTGCTTTCAGGTGCTAGTGCGGCACTTCCGCCACACCAGGAATTGCCTCCCGAAGGGCATCAGCAAACACCTGGAGCACATCCAGGTGAATATAAAAGGGGCCGCCTTTCTATAGTCGAGGAGCTAGAGTTGGGAGCTGGAGCAGGACGAAGCTCCAGTGACGGGGGGAAGAAAGGTGGCCCACGGACATTGGGAGAGGCCCGTGTTGGGAGTGATTGGTGCGGGAGCACCGTGTGTTGTGTGGAACTGTGCTTAATAAACGAGTGTGTTTTCAAGAACTTACCGGTGTCTGTCTGGGTTGTGTCCGGGCTGTCTATCACAGGTGTCACTCAGGTAATGCCGGACATCCAAGTGGAAATGAGGTGGGGTACCATCTTGCATGAAAATGAAGTCATTCGATTCTTCTTGAAGTTGAATTTTTAAACTTTGAACTTTCCTCTATCTAGTGATGTGTGGAATGTTTATCTGTCTTGTACAGTTTGTTTGAAATACATTTTCGAAATCTGCTCTTTCATTTTGAACAGCCTTATATAATGTTCTGTTGTTGGACCTTACTAGGTGCGAGGTAGCAAACAGCAATGGACAGGGTGGGGTGCCAGTTCTTCACAGGAAACTGTCACCCACACACCAACACTTAGATTCACACAGGGCCTATTTGGAGTTATGAGCTAACCTAGCCTGTCCATCGCTGGGGCTGTGGGATGAAAATCTAGGCAGAGAGATCTGTGCAAACTCCACATGGACAATAAACAGGCATGGGGTATGAGCAGCTCTATCCACTGCTAAATTATTGTTAATAAAAACCAGATACTTCTTAATGAATAATAGTTGTCATTTGTATCTTAATATCCTGTGAGATTCAATTATTTTAAGATTATTTAAAAAATATATATGATGGATTAAAAGAAGTCTAGTTAATTAATTTTTCACTAGAGCTGAGATTCACAATGTGTGTTTATTGGGAAGCGTATGCAAGTAAAATTGCAGGCAACACCTAGAAGATAATAAGAAAATCTAGTGTGTTTGGCAAGATAAATATTACCTTCTAAAAAAATGACACATTAAATTTACTCTCGGAGTGATTCAAAATATTGTTGTGTATTGAATAGGTCCTGTCTTCTGTAATCTAAATTTATGAAGGACATGTTATTTTACTGATTGGAGCCTGTGGCTAATGTTGTTTTTTGTGATGGATGGCTCAGTTCTATTTATGTGCTGTTATATTGTCTGCCTGGCTTTTATATGGAGCACACAGCCTTTACTGATATTGTTGTCTGTGCTGGATGACCTGATTTCAGTTGTCTCCTTTCAAAGACACGAGATCAAACATAATTTGTAACAAACATGAGTTTTCCCAACCATTATTTCAACCTATCGATATCCTATCATTAACTCCTTGTTCTTCACAAGTGACACATTTGGGGGAAAATGGTTTAATATGTCAGATTAAATATCATTGTCCATCATAATCTATGAAGTGCTATGTAATTCAAAAATAAAACAGATGAATGCAAGAATGAAATGTTAGCGTCAAATGTGTTATTAGCAAATGAAAACAAGTGCATTATAAAACAGTATTGGCATACACGGTGGATGCTTCCTGGAAATTCTCACAAAGGCTGTGATAAGTGTTTATTGAGGTAGCAGATTTAAAAGAGCTGGTGAAAGGGTGAATATTTTAGATGGCAATCTGCAATTTCTTACTACTATGGACTGTACATTTACAATGGATTCAGAAAGTATTCAGACCCCTTCTCTTTTTTCACATTTTGCTCTATTGCAGAAGTGTGCTATACTAATTTAAATTCATTTTTTGACCACATCAACCAACACTCACTACCTCAAAATGACAAAGCAAACACAGGATTTTAGACATATGTGCAAATTTATTACAACTACAAAACTGAAATATGCCATTGACGCAAGTATTCCGACCCTTTGCTCTGACACTTGAAATCTGGCTGAGGTGCATCCCGCTGTATTGATCATCACTGAGATGTTTCTACACCTTGATTGGAGGCCATCTGTGGTCAATTCAGTTCATTTGATCTGATCAGGATAGGCAAAATACATGTTTAGAGAAGATCCCATGTTTAATAGTTTGCAGTACATCAGACCAAAAACTAAATCTTGAGGTTCAAGGAATTTTCTGCAGAGCTGAGAGAGGATTATGTTGATCCTTCTGGGGAAGGCTACAAAAAATTCCTGCAGCATTAAAAGTTCCCAAAATTATAGTAGTATACTATATATATATATCGAACCTTGGACATCAGCACCTGAGGTGAAGATTCTGACATTGTGCCACAGCGGCTGATTTGCTTATTTGACAGGGTGAAGATTGGAGTAGAGCATTACATTTTTAGTTCTGAATTGTAATCTTATTATTTAGGTGCGAACCAGCCACCGTGGTGCAAAGTCAGAGGCTTCACCGCAGGCATTGATGTCCAAGGTTTGATCCCTGTAAGGAGATGTAAGAGTGTGTACACCTGACGAGCCCCAGTAAGGGCAAAACATGTGTTGTGTATTCGTGGTATCATTTGGCAGATACTGTATCACATGTGTATGAGCTGTGTGAAAGCTGGCCCGGACACACACAGACAGACATCTTAAGTTCACCCAACACACCGTTTATTTACAATATTGACAAGTTTGTAGTGCATCAACCCCAGTGCCTCTTGCACCGATTCTCCAAAAGTCCAGGGCTGACAGTCTCTGTGCCTTCTCTTCCTGGCCGCCTCCAGTTCTCTCCCCAGCTCTGTCTCGCTACCTCCCGACATCCACCAATGACTGGAGGGAGGCGGCCCCTCTTATGGGAACCCGGATGGGTTCCAGCTGCTTCCCGGCAATTAGAGTTGGCCACACCCCTGTGTGGCAGAAGTGCCGGCTGCGCACCCGGAAGCCGTCCGGGTGTCCCCTGTCGTCTTCCCCCCGGCACTTCCTGGTGTGGCGGAAGTGCCGGGCTCCCGGGATAAATAGGCACTGGGGCGCCGCCTGCCGGTGGCCACGGGTCACTACAGGGCTGGGCTTCCAAGCCCCCTACCCGAGGCCTCCTGCATAACCAGGACGGACGCCCCCTCTCGGTCTGGAGGAGGCAGATGCCCTCCTCTCGTCCTCCTGGGCGTCCCGGCCGGGGACCACAGCTGCTTCTCGTAACTGAGAGGATGTGGCAGCCTTACTACTACTACTAAGAATGTAGTTTATATATATACTGTAGCTGAGCCGTAAGGCAAAGCTCTCAATTTACCAGTCGATCTACATTCCTACCCCCACCTATGATCATGAGCTATGGGTAGTGGCCGAAAGAACGAGATCGCGAATACAAGCGGCTGAAATGAGTTTCCTCCGCAGGGTGTCTGGGCTTTCCCTTAAAGATAGGGTGAGAAGCTCGGTCATCCGGGAGGGGCTCAGAGTAGAGCCGCTGCTCCTCCGCATCGAGAGTAGTCAGGTGAGGTGGCTTGGGCATCTGATCAGGATGCCTCCTGGACGCCTCCCTGCTGAGGTGTTCTGGGCACGTCCAACCGGGAGGAGGCCCCGGGGAAGACTATGTCTCCCGGCTGGCCTGGGAATGCCTTGGGATTCTTTCAAAGCACCTACCGTATATACTGTACTTCTGGATAAGTTCTCCCGCGGATAAGTCAGGACTTGACTATAATTTCTGGTATTTTATAATGTCGGTTGTATAAGTTGAATGCGGAAAACTCACGCTATTGGTCCAAGAAATTATGATATGCTAACACCCAGCTGAGAGAGTAACCACGGAGCACACTGCCTTTTTTATGTATTTGGCCTATGTGACCACACGGTAATACCCAAACTATTCCAAAGCAACATTTGCACTGTTTAATGTTATTTGTATCTCATATCCTCATACATCTTTATCGTAAGACCATCCCTTATCTATGATGGAGCGTTCGATCAGAAGAAAATATGAAGCTAGTTTTAAATTAAACGTCATTGAAGTAGCAAAAGAAATTGGTAACTGTACTGTGGCAACAAAATTCAATGTGTCTGAGAAACTGGTATGAGATTGGAGGAGGCAAGAAGATTTTTAAAAAATGTGTCGCATTTTTGAACAGGCGTATAAGTTGGAGTCTGATTTTACGATCAATTTTTTAGGTTTCAAGGCCCGACTTATACATGAGTATATACGGTACATGAAAATGATATACTAAATAACATCCGTCATGGGTTTAAGAGAGGAAGAGCCTGCCAAACCAAACTTTTAGATTTCTTCAAACCTGAATAGTTGGCAAAAACAAAGCATAAGACATAAGTTACTCAGACAGGTCTACACCAATGATTAAGTCTGAAACTAGGAACTGTAGGTATCAAAGGTTAACTACAAAACTGAGTTCAAAGTTGGTTAACTGACAGGACACGACAATTGCAGGTAGTCTGTCCTAATACTGGGTCTGTTACTTTTTCTGATTTATATTGTAGCGACCCGTGGTTGAGTCTTAAAGTTTTCAGAGCCGTGCTCAGCCAGCTGTGCACTTCCCCCAAGCTGGTCGGCCAGTGGAATGCCAGCGCCATGTACGCAGCTGTGCCTAGCTAATAAGCCAGCGAGCACTCGTGTCCCATACACCGCACGACTCCGAGTGTCTCGGTAATCAGTTCTTAGATGAAATCTTAGCAATAACACAGCTCTGTCCTGTTGTATCTCTTTATTAAACAGATAGTCAGAAAACAAAGCTCAATCACATTGCATAGCCATTGCCAGGGTCATTAACGAAGCCACCTTTCTCATTGATGGTAACTTATTTACAATCTAGTAACCCCGGACGGCAATAACCCAAACCCATCCCACTAGTTGAACACAAACACATACAACAATTTACAACAGGAACGATAATTCGATTGCCTTGCTAATTTAACACAACAGTAACTTTTACATAAATTACCCACAATGCATCACGCCGCCAGCGCTCGCTGCCGGGTCGCTACACAACCCCCAAAGAGGGTTAGTGTCCCCACAACCCTAATCTTCACAATAAAAAAAATACAACAATTGTCTTGGCCGACGATGGACGCGCTTCGACTCTCCTGACGTTATAGCACCCATTGCTATGGCTCAGTCCTGAGTCCCGTCCATCTCGGCACCAAGGGTTGATGATGAAGATCTACTGTGATGGTTCGTGGAGGACCTCGGCGACGTGGGTAGTGTCTGTAGCGGTTACTGTCGGCTGCATATTGGCTTCCCTGGACTGGGGTTTGATGTTGGTGGAACGCGACTGTCTCCCACTTCCTCAAGCTGGTCCCCTTCCATCCCTCGTTCCACTGCTCTCGTCAGCTGGTGCAGGCGTGGCGATCGACCTGTTGCTGATCCAGCCTGTAGCACCTCCTCAGGCTGCTCAGCCTCCCGCATTGCCTTGCTCAGATCTCGGGGTGACAACAGATGGACATGTTGGCGGAGACGCTCCGGTGTAAGGCTCCGCAGGAAAACATGGAGGCTGCGCTCCTCCCTCGCTGCTGCCGGGAAAGTAGGGTAGCCTGTCCATGCATCGACCCTGATGTCAGCCACGAATGTTCCCACGCTTTCACCTTCACGCCGGCGTCGGTTAGTCAGCTCCTCTCTGCTGTGCTCTTGGATGGCACGCTCTAATTCTTTAAGACGCTGTTCCATAACGGCGTCTTCTAAACAGCCTGGGATCCCACTTCTGACACCAATGTAGCGACCCATGGTTGAGTCTTAAAGTTTACAGAGCCGTGCTCAGCCGTGCACTTCCCCCAAGCTGGTCGGCCAGCGGAATGCCAGCGCCATGCACGCAGCTGTGCCTAGCTCAATAAGCCAGTGAGCACTCGTGTCCCATACACCACATGACTCTGAGTGTCTCGCCAATCATTGCTTAGATGATCTTAGCAATAACACAGCTCTGTACTGTTGTATCTCTTTATTAAGCAGATAGTCAGAAAACAAAGCTCAATCACATTGCATAGCCATTGCCAGGGTCATTAATGAAGCCACCTTTCTCATTGATGGTAACTTATTTACAATCTAGTAACCCCGGACGGCAATAACCCAAACCCATCCCACTAGTTGAACACAAACACATACAACAATTTACAACAGGAACAATAATTCGATTGCCTTGCTAATTTAACACAACAGTAACTTTTACATAAATTACCCACAATGCATCACGCCGCCAGCGCTCGCTGCCGGGTCGCTACAATATTAATGACATTGATTCTGGTTTAAATAGTAAACATGTGAAATTCCCAGATGACACTAAAATTGGAGGAAGAGCAGACACTGAAGATGCAGCAAAAGAATTCAAAATGATCTGGACAAGCTTTTAGAAAAAAGCAAGCACTTTGTAAAATGCAGTTTAATGTAGCAGAGTGCTACACCTTAGCAAAAGGAAAGTCAATTATAAATACAAGACGACAGACACTGTTCCACAGGAAGCAACCTCTGAAAAAGATTTAGGGGTTTATGTTGACACATAATTTTCATCATCAAAGCAATATACAGAAACTATTAAAAAGCCAAATAAAAATGTGAGGTTATATCTTAAAAACTGTGTAATGTAAACTGAGGGATGTAAAGTTTACACTGTATAATATACTAGTGAGACCAATTATTGAGCATTTTATATAGTTCTTGTCCCCACCCATCCATCCATCCATCCATTATTCAGCCTGCTACATCCTAACTACAGGGTCACGGGGGTTTGCTGGAGCCATGGTACAAAAAAGACATAGCAGCGCTTGAAGCTGAGTAATCACGTGCATCCCAGGACTTATGGATATGTCATAATCTGACAGACTCAGAGAATTAAACCTGTTTAGTCTCAAGCAGAGGAGACTATGTGGGGACCTAATCCAAGTATTTAAAATCCTCAGAGGCATTGAGTGAATTATGTAATCGAGGACACCACTGTTAGTGCATTTAAAACTGAAGCCAGGAAGCATTCTTTACACAGAGTTGTTCAGAGAATATGAAACAAACTACTGAGACATGTTGTTTGTAATAACAGGCAGGGACAACAAAAACATTTTGAGGAATTTGTACCCTATATACTTGAAAATATGAAAAGGAAAATGACATCTTTACTGACAATGAGTTCAAAAGAGAACTGACATAGATAGGCAAGATGGTGGATATAAATGTTGGAAACAGGAAGAGGTGGGACTGGAACTGGAAATGACGTCATCAGGAGGAGGGGTCTTGGTGGGTGGAAGTGTCGTCATTAGGAGGCGGGTTCTGTTGAGGGTCTGCAGTGGGAAAAGTGGAGAGAGTATTACTGGACAGTGCCACCCCCTGACTCGGCTGAGAAACATTTACTTTCAATTCCCATAAACTGTCTCCATAACATGTTCAAGTACAAACCTTGACAACCTTTAAGACGTATCTTGAAAAGATATTGGGACAGCATAGCTATTAGCTGATGGAATGAATGGTCTCCTTTTGTTTGTCATATTTCTTATGCAGGTCATTATTACATCACATAACCAAACCTGCCTTTCTGATTACCTTGTTGATTTGATGAGCCCCTCTTCAAGTGAATTTTCTGGCCCAACACACGACTGGCTATCAATAACAACAACAACATTTATTTATATAGCACATTTTTATACAAAAAGTAGCTCAAAGTGCTTTACATAATGAAGAATAGAAAAATAAGAGACACAGTAAAAAAATAAAATAAGTCAACATTAGTTAACATAGAATAAGAGTAAGGTCCAATGGCCAGGGTGGACAGAAAAAACAAAAAAAACTCCAGACGGCTGGAGAAAAAAATAAAATCTGTAGGGATTCCAGACCATGAAACCGCCCAGTCCTCTCTGGGCATTCTACCTAACATAAGTGAAACAGTCCTCTTTGGATTTAGGGTTCTCATGGAAGGACTTGATGATGATAGTCACGTAGACTTCTGGCTTTTAATCCATCCATCATTGTTGGAGCATCATGATGCTTTGAGTAGGTGGTGGTGGTGCAGGTCAATGAGTTTTAAAACATGTAAAGTATGTCTCTGCCCACAAAGAAATGCAGTTTTCCAAAATAAGAGCCTGTTTTGTCCTTTCTTATGTATTTTCTCTGTGTCCATTGATGTGGACCTGCTGGTATCTCTATCAGTACACCATCTCCACTCCCTGAATAGAGGCCATCCCATTTGCCAATATATCTCATTACAATCATCATAAAATTCCTACCAGTATCGCAATCTGATATATATTTGTAATCTGAGGTGTACAGGTTGAAGATACAAGGTGACAGGACTGTTCCTTGTGATGCTCCGGTGTTGAGCCTCACAAACTGCAGACTGCCTAACAGATAGCAGAATATCCAGAACACCATGGGCTCATCTGCCATAGAGTACAATTAAACCAGCCAGGCTTGTAATTCACAATAAATGTTACTATTCAACAAATCCTGAATTCTATGCACTTATTAGTCATAAATAGTTACTACTCTACATTGAAAGAGCTTTTGAAAAGGATCTACTGACAGGTCTATGTATGCAAGTATATAAAGCAATGAGCTTTACCTGATTTTACGATTTTACGAGTTACAGATAGGTCAAACGATGAAAGAATTTCTGGGTGCCAAACCAGTCCTCCCCATTTACTGTTAGCCTTTATAAACAAAACAGAAATACAATGGCATAAAAATAAAAACAAAACAGTCGCATCATAAACTGAGTGGCTACCGTTAATCAGGCTCTGTCATCAGGTTGATAAATGAGGAGCTTCTTCTCTAAGGTCGTCTCCCTATCAAGTGACGTCTTCTTCCGGGCAGTCGCCTTTTTAAAGCCCAGGGACCTGAAGGAGTGGAGTCAGTTGCACTCACTGGGTGGTTTCTTGGAACTGTGGAGGAAGAAAATAATAAGTTGGTTAGCAGCAGCGCCCCCTCTTGGGCCGGGGTGGTGTCATATAACTGGGAAGAGCATCGATGGAGATCCTCGTGATGGTGCTTAAAATGTGATCTGTTAGGATCAGTATTGATATCAATATGTACAGAAGTTGAAATATGCCTTACTTTATTGGAATTTTGTCTGCACTAAAATAAAATAATTGCTATCAAATTTGCAACACAAAGGTATTCTGTTGTTTAATTTTCAAAAAAGGATTAGCAATATTTTAAGATCAAGTCTTAGAAAGTTGATGGTAACGTTAAAATACCATACGTGTCTGTTAATTTCAATAGAATATCAGTTTCACATATTTACTTAGATTATGGTGTAATCTTTTACCCTCTTTAAGTTAGAATATAATAGAACTTCCATGTAGAAACAGAACCAGTTCGGAAAGAGTCTGTCTGCTAGAAGCATGGACTTTTAGATTAGTTTACAAACAGAACAATGGCATGTAGTTTTCAGAATGTCTCCTGATCATTTTAAAAGTGTGTTATGAAGATCTGAAACTATGACTGCATGACCTTAAATAGAAAGAAAGGAAACAAGATAAGTAAGCCTTAAACAGAAATACTACTTTCTTTGTAAGGTCAATTGTTTCTCTATGTTTATGTGAACTGTTTTTTTTATTTTTTTAATTTTACTAAAATGTTTAAGACAAAGATACTTGGCCCATGGAATTATTTGAACACCCGTCACACTGTTGCCTGAACTGTTCTGTGAAGTAAGTGAAGCTGCGGAAATTTTGGAAATCTTGGACCAACACAGCTATAATAAAATTGCTACATCACAGAGTACTTTGCATTAAATGAACATGTGCAGGTTCCTGAGGCACAAACCAGACCTATCTCTCAAGGGAACTCAGTGGACACACAGGTCATAGTCTGGTTGGGCAACAGAAGGTAGGAAGCCAGGAGGTAGCACCCTAAGGCAGCTCCAGGGCTTTGAAGCAACACCTGACCCAAGTAATGGGTCAGCCATGTAACTCATCATAACGCCATTAGTGCAATAAAAGAAGTTATAGTCGAGTACACTAGGGAGGTGAGTAAAGGTGAAGGCTCACTGGAGTGGAAAAAAACGTTGGAATAAGTTAACGTTCATCCCTGAAATATCTGCTTGAGTGTGCTTGTGGTGGACCTTGCTTTGTGTGTGTGTTCTTATGTTGTAAAACTTGCAGCATTTAAATATAAAATTCTTTACTTTGCATAACCTGTGAACTGCTATCACTTTGAATGAAGCCTTGTTGTATGCCCAGCACAGCGTCCACAGAACACATCTTGCTTTGGCACTCCCTGTGTAAAATACCAATGCATTTAAGAGTAATTAGGCACTTTAAACTGAGAACAAATGGAGTAAGTGATTAAAGGAACACAGTTCAATTCAGTTTATTTTTGTGTAGCGTTCTTCACTGAGTGCAGGCTCAGAGGGCTGTGAGAAATTCTCAGGTGAAATGCAAATACAAACTTTATGAATTACTAACTACATAATAAATACTCTCAAGTCTTAGTCCAGACTCTTTTTCTTTGTAATTCCGAGTTGGTGGAAAGAGCTGCCCACCTTCATCCATACTTCTGACTCTCTCTATGCATTTAAGAAGCAATTGAAGACCCATCTGTTTTGTGAATATCTATCAAATTGATGAAAGAAAAAAAAAACAACTTTGCTCTGTGATATTTTATATTCTTAGTTAGTTTGTTTAAGTTTAATTGCTTCTGTGATTGTAAATGTATGAGTTATTATATCATTTCCTATTACACTTGCTGACTAAACAGGCCTTAGCCTAATGTTACTCGATTATCCATCCATCCATCCATCCATCCATTATCCAACCCGCTATAACCTAACTACAGGGTCACAGGGGTCTGCAGAAGCCAATCCCAGTCAACAACAGACTGACTAACAGATAGCCCAATATCCAGAACATCATGGGCTCATCTGCCATACAGTACAATTAAACCAGCCAGGCTTATAATTCACAATAAATGTTACTATTCAACAAATCCTGAATTCTATGCACTTATTAGTCATAAATAGTTACTACTCTACATTGAAAGAGCTTTTGAAAAGGAACTACTGACAGGTCTATGTATGCAAGTATACTGCTTGATCTAATTTTATCTGGGCAATGAGCTTTACCTGATTTTACGAGTTACAGATAGGTCAAACGATGAAAGAATTTCTGGGTGCCAAATCAGTCCTCCCCATTTACTGTTAGCCTTTATTAACAAAACAGATATACAATGGCATAAAAATAAAAACAAAACAGTCGCAACATAAACTGAGTGGCTACCGTTAATCAGGCTCAGTCATCAGGTTGATAAATGAGGAGCTTCTTCTCTAAGGTCGTCTCCCTATCAAGTGACGTCTTCTTCTGGGCAGTCGCCCTTTTAAAGCCCAGAGATATGAAGGAGTGGAATCAGTTGCACTCACTGGGTGGTTTCTTGGAACTGTGGAGGAAGAAAATAATAAGTTGGTTAGCAGCAGCGCCCCCTCTTGGGCCGGGGTGGTGTCACATAAATGGGAAGAGCTTCGATGGAGATCCTCGTGATGGTGCTTAAAATGTGATCTGTTAGGATCAGTATTGATATCAATATGTACAGAAGTTGAAATATGCCTTACTTTATTGGAATTTGTCTGCACTAAAATATAAAATATTTTGTATGCTCAAAATGTGCACTAAAACACACATTGCTTACTAAAATATTGCTAAACATTCTGCATACTTCCAAAATAATCAGTATACAGGAAATGTATTCCGGACTGAATTGAAGATCTACCCGCAAAATTCATTGGTCAAGAATTCTGTCGTAAATAACGACAAATAATTCAACAGTCTTTTCTTTACACTAGGGATCACCATCAGGGCTCTGTTAAGGTGAGCGATGCCATGCCAGGAGGAGAGGACACACTGGTGCTAACATTCTCCTCTTCTTTCCCCACAGTGCCAATAAAGGAATGACCACATCCCCAACTCTTCCACGATACCCTGCCAATTCCGTGCCCTGAGCTACATATTCCAACACTACACTGAAAGTGAGTAATTGGGAGGAAACAGCCTCTGTTTATTGACATTTAGCCTTTAAGAAGAGGGTAAATGCAATACAATACACAGAACAAAACACAAATAATCCTCAATACAATACAATAGTACAATAGTAATAGTAAACGTCCAGAGAAAAATGAAAGAGTAGATGATATCACATAGTAGGATTCTGATTTTTTCAAAGTCCTGGAGACCTTGGCCAATCAGTGCTGGGCCAATCAATCTGATGAGAGGACCCTTCTACCCATTGATTTCAGTGCTCCTTGGCATTAGGGCAGTGGCACTGAGTGCCACATTTGAGTACTGAGAAGAGAAACAGAGTAGGCGAGGGTTAGTAACAAATTATAACTATCATATTACTTATGTTTTAGTGCTAATGCACAGTTAATCAGCAGCTCTAGTCAGGGTATGCTAAACTGAACTAGCTGACGTCAATTGCGATCGTCTCTAAGCTGTGGGTGCAAAAAGAGACAGTAGAGTCAGTGATCACACCCCCCTGGTGTCCTGGGGTGGTAAGGCTCATCTCTGACAAGGTGATATATGTCCAGGTTTGTAATTTTTATGTGCAATACAATTCATCCAGTAACTGTGCAGAGATCTTGAGAATGAGCCTTAACATTACAGGTAATTTGACTCTTTTATCTTATGATATCACAGTGTGAGGGTAAAAAATAAAAGCCATGTGTGCTCACAAAATAGCAGTTGCCTTTGTCTTTGATTCTATTTTTGTTGGTTGTAGCTAAGCCTCAGAAGACAGATACAAACACTAGGCTGCAACTGTGAGTTGCATTGGCATGACCTTCATCAGCTTGCTGAGGTTTGTTTTTATTTGTAAATAGATTGCTTCCCATAGGTTTCTATAATTGTGTTGGTGTATTACCTGTGGTGCATCAACAAAGCCTACAAGAGGGATAGACTATTTCCTGCTGAGACACTTCGTGTTCTCTGCCACAAGTGACATCCACCTTTTCACCTTACTGCAAACCAGAGGAAATAGAGTGTGCCTGCAATCACTTTATAAGGCAGTAAAGTGGAAGAGTGTGCGGCTCACAGGACAGGAGTCATTATGTATGTGTGCACTTAATATTCGCAACATAAAACGAGAAGAAAACAAGAAAATGGCCATTAGTATAGATTTCATTGTTAAACAAATTAGAAATATGAAATACTGGAGTTCTTCAAAAGAAGAAACACTGTCCAGCATTGTAAGCTTGTTTCCTTAAACATTGTATGTGTTTGCTTTTCAGGAAATTCCTACTGTTATCATTATGTAGGATACATCAGTCAAAAAGAGTAGAGCTTTGAGAGTAATCATTGTGAATGACGGCTGGCAGCTCAACCGGGCCGGGAAGCCCCGAGAATGAAAGGCTATGGGAAGGCAGCAACTTTTGGACATGGCCTCCCCCAAGACACTAGATGGCAGCTCCGCTGTAGTATAGTGGTGCCCCAGATACCCACAGGGCATCCTGGGACTTGGAGTGATCGGTTTCTCAGCCCTGTTGGGTGCTCGGGGATATGTCGAAGGACCTGGGGAGTCATATTTTCCCTATAGCCTGGAACTACTAATGGATCATGCTGACGGGAGCCCCGAAGTACTTCCAGGCTGAATAAAGAACTTCTAAGTTCTCCGTCCGACCTGGAAGTGATGGCAAGTCACGTGAGAGGAAGAACAGAAGTCTGGCAAATCACATGTGAGGAAAACAGAAGCACTTCCAGGTCGGGCAATATATAAAGGACTTCTGAAGACCCAGCATGGGAGCCAGAGTTGGATGGAGGTGGACAACGCTTGCTGGGAAGTATGGAGAAGAAAATCGAGAGTGTTGTATTATTGAGTTTATTGCCTGTAATATTGTGGCTGTAGTGCTGAAAGGGTGCTGTTTAAGAAGAAAATTATTAAAAGGCTTCTTATTGCTTTTACCTTGTGTCCTGAGCATCTGTCTGTTGGGGTTAAAGGGGCACAGTGACCCCTAGCATCTTACATCATATAAGAAAAATAACAAAAACAACAAAAACTTGCATTCAGGTACAGAAGATTATCCCTGCCACTCAAAAAATGTATTGCATTATTTTGCAATAATGAATGCATTATTTCACAAAGAAATTGTATTCATTTGCAATAATATTGCCTAGTGTGTAATTAATGTGATCGATACCATCTTGCATGTGTGTGCCTTTGTCATCTCAAAGGCAGCTAGTGAGGGACGGATTAGGAGCGTTAATTGGGTACAATACACTGATAAGAACCAAACAGAAAGTTATATGTACACATTTAATCCAACACATGGTGAGGGGTACATTATATCTGCCCAGTTTATGGCCACAGGGAGCCAGATCACTGGGTATAAGGAAGGAGCAAACATGAAGAATGTTACACCCTTCCTTAGTTGGCCTCAATCGTATAGCCAATCAGAAAAAAGTATGTGATGTATAATCCAGAAACAGAAACCAATAAATAAAGTATATGTTCAGTTTAAATCCATTATTTTCTATATTTTGATCTGACGGTACAGTGTTCTTACCACTTTTTTGGGCTCAGGTTGGAGATGGAAGATGAAAATGAATGCTATTTACTATACAGCACATGAAGGACTTATAAATTTATACACTAATACATTTTTATTTTTCAGTGTAAAACAGGTAATGATAAGCAGTTCATCCCACTCACCGATACCAATCAATGCTTAAATGCACAGGGACAACATGCAAACTCCAAGTAGGCACTGGCGCCATGAAGCAGGAATGGCAGTTCTGCATTAGCACTCTGCCAAAGACAAAACATCTGTATTAAATCTTACTACAGTTTAACCTGGTGCAAAATAAATGTATGCCTATAATGTCTATTCAGTTCTTGTCACTTGATTGCATGCTACATGCTTTCCTTCAAAGGCTGTCACTAGACGACTGAAGCATGTGTATGCCCGATCTTACTGGCAACAGCAGGAAAGATCTTTGCAAAATAACATAGTAGTTATTGTGAATTGCACAATTTCTGCAAAATACAATACCTATTGTGAAACAACATGATACAAATGTGGAATTACACTATGTGTTTGCAAAAGAATGAGATACATTTTCTTTTCAAATGGCAGGAATTAGCTTCTGCAGCTAAACAGTTTAGGATAACAAGAACATTATCTACTCGTATTTCCTTAGTTTTCTTTTTTATAATTACATTTTATATAGTTGGTGATCATGGCACTTTATTTGTCCCCTAGGGGAAATAAATATTTAAAATTGTAGCGTCTTTGGTCCTTATGTGACTATGCACTTTCAGTAGGAGAATTTGTTCTTGGCTGCTCAGATACTGCACTTTCAAGAAGCACTTTTTAACACTAGAATTACCAGAACCTACGAGAAAACTCAAAAAATCCGGCCCACCTTAAATCTGTTTGCACCTCTCCCTCAGCATCTTTTGTCCTGTAAATGTGCCAATTAAGACAAGCAGCAAGCAGTTGGCTATTCCATCCCCCCACCCACCACCGCAGTTCAATTTGCAAAGAAATTTCTCAGTGTTTATCTTCAAGTGAAGTGCTGGAGCTTTATTGGGTAAAAAAGTACATCGTCATTTAGCGCTGCTGCCTCGCAGTTAGGAGACCTGGGTTCGCTTTCTGGGTCCTCCCTGCGTGGAGTTTGCATGTTCTCCCCGTGTCTGCGTGGGTTTGCTCCGGGTGATCTGGTTTCCTCCCACAGTCCAAAGACATGCAGATTAGGTGCATTGGTGATTCTGCAGTAAATTGTCCCTAGTGTGTGCTTGGGGTGTGTGTGTGTGTGTGTGTGCGTGCCCTGTGATGGGCTGGCGCCCTGCCTGGGGTTTGTATCCTGCCTTGTGCCCTGTGTTGGCTGGGACTGGCACCAGCAGACCCCCGTGACCCTGTAGTTAGGATATAGCGGGTTGGATAATGGATGGATGAAAGGACATTTCATGTGTGTTCAGTGTCATCAACAATCTCTGTAAAAACGTTGTTAACACAGAAACGTTTGTCATGTATTACTAGTAGTTGACAAAATGTAGACATGAAATGTATAATGTGTGAAACCTGAAATACAAATATGAAATAAACACTCACAAAAGGTACAAGTATAACAAAACAAGCGCACTTTTATTCAAGAATTTAACCGAAGAAAAAAGTAAGCAGGTTATGGTAAGCGCTTGATATGACAACTTGCATGGTGCTATGGTAAGAACTGCTGCCTTTCAATCAAGAGGTCACAGTTTCGATATCAGCTGTTTCCCAAATTAAACATTTTTAGTAGTGAACTGCTCTTATTGTTTATATCATACAATAAAAACATATGTACATGTTCAAGCCTCCACACCTCCCACCCCCCATGTGATGCCTTTGTCAGATAAAGACATGGTAGGTACAAACTTATTTTGTTATACCCCGTCTTTATTTGAAAACCGTGTCAGATCTTGTGTGCAAACAAGACTTGGAAAACTGTGGACGTGGGTGTGAGTGTTGTGCATGACTGAGAATGACTGTGGATGTGAATTGTTTTTATTCAGTTTTATTCTTGACTGCTCCTGCTCACGCTGAATTAGTATGCGCCTTCTGATCTATGATGTCAAAGCTGCTCTGACAAAAAAAGAGAGACTTAGATATATATGACTTTTGGAATAATTCATTTTATGACTTGTATTGTACATTTTAGAAGACAAAGTTGCACTAATGCAACATTATATTCATTTGCATACCTTCATACAGTTATAGTCATGACGTGACTGCATTTTTTTTTTCTGATTTTGGCCAGTGTCCACATGTTGCTGCATGTTGGTATCTCTTTTCAACTCCAGGAGATGCAGAGGAGAGAATAGTACAGGCAGGTCAGTTCTGCGCTATATACAATCATCAGATTCAAATGTTAACAGTTCCCACGCACACCCAAGGACCGTCCTTCTTTCATTTACGACATGTGTATAAGGTGTGAAGCCTGAAGTCCAAATACCAAAGAAACACTTTCACAAAAAGTACAAATATAACAGAACAAGTGCATTTCAGTTTTATTCTCTCAGCTGCATTCACAATCCAACCCGCCGCCCCCTCGCATTTAATACTGCTGTTTTCACATAGACGCGCTATAACAGAGGTAAACTCAAATCATGACTGGCTCTTACATACAAAGAACGGTGTATGTAAGGACGGTGCATGTGCCCAAAACATTAACATTTATATGTCAATCTGGCTCTTACATACAAAGGACGGTTTACCTCAGTTATATCGCGTCTATGCGAAAACCGCAGTGTCATATGCGGCGGCTTTCAGATCGTGAATGCGACTGTGAGAATGAAACTAAATGAAATGAAACCCATCTGACACTGCTGTTTTCACATCAAAACGTGCTATAACTCTGCACTATGTAGGAAGTAAGTAAATAAATCCAAATAAATAACATCTGGACGGTGTATGTGCCCTAAAAAGAAGTCTGACTGCATTCTCGTACCAAAGCTTGCGAACTGAAATGTCTGCATACACTTTTCGTGGTATTACTCATGTATTTTTTTAGCATGCCCGTGTTTCTCAAACACAGGAAGCTCTGCAGTGTACTTGTGATTTTCTTTTTTCTTCGGTTATAGTCTTGAATAAAAGTGAACTTGTTTTGTTATACTTGTACATAAACATTTATATGTTACTTAAATAAAAGCCAGATTGAATGTTATTTACTTACTTCCTACAGAGTGCAGAGCTATAGCGCGTCTTTATGTGAAAACAGCAGTGTCAGATGGGGGTGGGGGCGGGTAGGGTAGGATCGTGAACGCGACTGAGAGAATGAAACTGAATAAAAAAAAGCAAACAAAGCTAACCTTTACAAGTATCATACATTTACACCGGCTGTTATAGACTGAAATCAAATATATGTTTTTATTCTAAAATAGTAAGAGTAAAAGCAGCTCACTTCTCAAAACAGACTCGCTGGGGATCAAACCTGTGAAGTTTTGATTACCAGTTGATTGTTGATACCACTGCGCCACCAAAGCTGTCATTGTAAATGCATGTCAATGTCACACCCTAATGCCTGTTGTTTTTCTGCAGTTATATTCTTGAATAGAAGTTCACTTGTTCTGTTGTATTTGTACCTTCTGTAAAAGTGTTTCTTTGATATTTGGACTTCTGGCTTCACACATTATAAACTTCATGTCTACATTTTGTCAATTATTACTAAAACATGAAAAAGGTTTCTTTTTTAACAATGTGTTTACATAGATCGCTGTAGACACGGAACACACATGAAATGCATGTGTTCAAATAATGATATAGTTGCTTGACTTCTCACTCTATAGAACTCCAAGCAACTGACATGCAGGTAAACAGACTTGAGCTGAGAAAACTGTGTAGCGGTGGGAAATGTGATAGCAGACTGCTTACTGCTTGCTGCCATTCAACACATTTAAAGGACAAAAGACGCTGACAGAGAGGTGAGAAGCGATTTAAGGTGGGACGGATCTACGAGTTTTTTCGTAGGCTATGGTAATTCTAGTGTTAATTCATCTCCTTGCTGCTAAAGTCTACATGACTGGGTGCATGGCCATCAGCGAGCCTTGGGTTTGGGAGCCTGGCCTTGAGTTGGCTCATGAATTTGGAGGAAAGTGTAACAGATGGGTGGTTTCTGACCCCGGGTGAGTGGTGGCATGTATGTATGGGACCAGAAGATGTGAGGGAGGCTCTGAGGAATGGCTAAGGAAGGAGTGTGGGGCTCCAATCACAGAAGAAACTAAAAGTCATTTTAAGGGTACTACCAGCAGAACCAAAATGCTAAATCCATTCCTCCATCACCCACAACAAAATATATTGTGGACCACCAGGGCACGTATAGCTGCTCTAACCCCGACACATACAGGAAGGACACAAATTGGCACACAGTACACCTTTATTTACAGGTGGGGAACTGCTTTCTTTGCTCCCCACAAAAGCACAATGTCCACAAGACCAAAGTACAGTCCTGTTCATTTCTTCTCTTTCTCTCTTTTCTCCCCCTCCACTCCTCTCCTGGCAAGCTTCTCCCCCTTTTCTCCCCCTCCACCTCCTCCCAACTCTGGCTCCTTGAATGGACTGAGGCGTCTCCTTTGATTCAGCTCCTGGGAGTGCAACAGGTGGCTCATCAATATTACCTGGAATTATTCCCAGTTGTGGTAGAAGTCCACTGTAGGGCTCTGCAGCATCTTCTGGCAGCCCCCATGGAACCCAAAAGGGCTGTACCAAACTCCAGGTCACAGCATGCCCTGCGGGAATCTGTGGTGCCACAGCCGTCCAGGAGGGCTGCCCTCTAGCATCTCAGGGGAGGTAGTGCCTTACAGATGCTCTCTCCCCTGGTCCTTTCATCCAACTGCAGTGCTGGCTGGGTAATGTCCGTCACAATATACCATATATAATCATTTTCTTTCAAAGAAAGAATCAGTCATTAAGTTAAATCACAGAAAGAGTTAAAATTCACAGCTAATTCTTAATGAAAAGCCCATTACACTGTACATCTTCACATTGATAAAATAGTAGAAGTTAGTGATAAGCAAAAAGATTTTAAAGAAATTACATTGTGCAGTAAAATGATTAAACAGAAAGAATCAGAAGTTTAACCATTTCCTAGTGGTAGACATTTATTCAAGTTCACTGTATGATGAGGTTGTTATACTTTTAGTCTTTGATTTATAGTGTTGTGATTTATAATCATTTTAGATCAACTTTCCACGGCCTTAAAATATTGAATACCACTGACGTCTCATGATATAAAGTGCGCTCTCCACCGCCAAGCAGATCCCCAATAACAAGCCCAATGGCAGCACCCCCTTTTGCAGATGCTTTCCACAGTGCATTCAGCACAAACTAAAAAAAAAAAAAAGATAAACAACATGACAATGTGATGATGCCAGCAGAAAACATGACAAATAAATTATGATGATGATGATGATGATGATGAAGAAACAATTAATTTGGTGCAGAAAATTAGGTAAAACATATTAAAAATAATTCTGATTCATTTCTAACAATTGTATGTTATTGGGATTGAACAAAAAAGTCCACAACAATAAGTTTGAACTTGAACTTTAATAACAAAACCCATTGTCATGCACGTGAGTCTGTGGGTCATCTTATCGGCTCAGATCAGGTATATGATACCACTCCAGTACAAGAGGGGGCGCTGTCATTAACATTCTTGTCTCTTCCCGGCACAGCCCTGAGAAGATGCCCCTTGAAGGTGAAAGCTTTTGCCCTTCTTCCACTGAGGTGCTCCGCCCCTTCTGCTATGAACCATATAAAGGCGTTCATTCGAGCCTCAACCACATAGTTGGTGCAGGATGAAGCTCCACGGATTAGCATAGAGCCATCGGTGTCTACATTTTCTTTTTATCTTTATTTTGTGTTTATACCTGTTCATTTTTCTTCCAAGAGTCTTTTTTTGTTGATATATTATTAAACGGATTGGCCGAGTTGGCATGCCGACTTTTCTTTGGACTTTATCTGTCTTTCGTACCATGTCACTATCAACCAAATAACGTGAGATAAGCAAGATGTTTTTAATTGTAGCATCTCTGCAAAAAAGGCTGGATGCCCACATGGTTGTGTCACTTATCAACAAAAGAAGACTACTTTTCCAAAATACCATGTATGTCATCACCAGACCTTTAAAAGGGATTATGAAACGAGACAGAACAAGTCCATAGTCCATATCAGAGGCAATTGGATGCCCATACTTCATACATGGGCCCATTTCTATATATATAAATTCCAAAATCTGTCTGTCTGTCTGTTAGCTTTTCACAAGAGAACTGCTTAACGGATTTAGATCAAGTTTTTTTTTCTATAATTTGCTTGAACATTTCGGTTGATTTTGCGACCTCTTTCATAGTTCGTTTGCATTACCGATTTATTTGCGCTAATCCAAGACAGAAGCTGCAGGTAGAGGAGAGGGGAAAGCGTGACGTCAGGAGTGGAGCCGGGCAGGGCCCTCCTTGCTGTGCCGTTTCACTTCTATGCGGGGGACAGCTAGTATATTAAATAAGGCACATTCTGTTAACTTTAAACATCACACCTTTCTTCATTGATATCTTCTTAGTTTGATATAAAAATCATTTATAGTTATTTTATTACATAACATACACAAATTACTATAGCATTGCAGCTGTAGGAAAAGGAGCCGGACTTCTTTTTTGAAGTGAAGATACACAGCAAGGTAGGTGTTCATTCTTATTTAGCTTTTCCATGAAAGAGCTGTCTCTTTTAACCTGCTGTCTAGGGTCAGATGACATATTAAATGGGGTCGCCTTCCTCCTCTGCACTTTCCTACTCTCGTTTCTCCTATCAGTTCTTCATTCCATTTTTATTTAATGTAACTTCTTTTATAAAGTGCTGTACAAATCAAATTACGTTCCATTGGTTTTCTTCACCCACTTTTTCATTTCAGTCTTGCACAGAGTCAAAGTCTGCTTAAGCGGTAAAGAGAGGAAAGCAGAAACCTGTTTTAGATGGACACCAGTGCTCATTTCTGTTTAGTAGCCTGACAAAACTTGGATGGTTAAAAAAGAGTGTCTGGAGTTAAAACTTGTTATCCTGGAAAGTATGTGCAAGCTCCATGGAGGAGTCGGTTCACCTTTAAAACCTCTGTCACAAGCCAGCTGACTCCTACAGTTACTTTCTCTACAATGCCTTCCACCCCTGGCATACTAAAAGCTCTCCACCTCTTTTATGGTTCCTTAAATTCTGCTACTTCTGTAAAGAAGCACATAGAATGAGGAGTTTCTTCATTGATAGATGATATCCTTCTCACATTGTGGACAGGATGCATAATCAAGCTAGGAGTAGACCTCATAACAGCCACCCCGATAATTAAACTTTGCATCCCACTAGACCTCCCATTCCACCCTAACATTCTATCTCTCTCACATGCTTTCAGAATTTTCCCATTTTGCACACTCTCCCTTCTTGTCTGCAGCCCACTTCACAAATGAGAGCCCCATTCCTTACCAGAACTTTCAGCTGTTTCAGGTGCTGCTGTGTCATTTGACAATATGTCACCCACAGACTCCTTGTATCTGGTCCCTTCAATAAATTTTATATTAAACAATGGGTCTCTTCCTAGTCTAAAAATCTTTACTTCATTTCTTGTAGTAAGTTTTCATCCATTTATACTGCTCAAACAAATTAAAGTAACACTTTTGAATGAGAGAATAGCATCAAGTCAATGAAACTTCTGGGCTATTGATCTGGTCAGTTAAGTAGCAGAGGGGGATATAAATCAGTTTCAGCTGCTTTGGTGTTCATGAAATGAACAACATGTGCAACAATGATATGACCCCTAAAACAGGAATGGTTTAACAGAAGGAGGCCACTGACATTTTTCCCTCCTCATCTGTTTTGTCACTATTTTTGCATTTGGTTATAGTCAGTGTCACTACTGGTAGCCTGAGACCATATCTGGACCCTACAGAGGTTGCACAGGTAGGATGGCACATCAATATGTGCCTGTCATTGCCAGAAGGTTTGCTGTTTCTCCCAGCACAGTCTCAATAGCATGGAGGAGATTCCAGGAGACAGGCAGTTACTCCAGGAGAGCTGGACAGGGCTGTAGAAGGTCCTTAATCCATCAGCAGGACTGACCGGTATCTGCCCCTTTGGGCCAGGAGGAACAGGGTGAGCACTGCCAGAGCAGGCATGCAGACCACTGGTGTGAATGTCTCTGACCAAACAATCAGAAACAGGCATCATGAGGGTGACCTGAGGGCCTGACATCCTCTAGTGGGCCCTATGCTCACTGCCTGGCACCGTGGAGCTAGATTGGCATTTGCCATAGAATACCAGAATTGGCAGGCCCACCACTGGCACCCTGTGCTCTTCACAAACAAGACCAGGTTCACCCTCTTCACATGTGACAGATGTGAAAGGGTCTGGAGAAGCCATGGAGAACGTTATGCTGCCTGTAACATTGTTCAGCATGACCAGTTTGGTGGTGGGTCAGTGATGGACTGGGGAGGCATATCCATGGAGAGACGCACAGACCACTACAGGCTAGACAACGGCACCTTGACTTCCATTAGGTATCAGGATGAAATCTTTGGACCCACTGTCAGACCCTATGCTAGTGCAGTGTGTCCTGGGTTCCTCCTGGTGCATAAAAATGACCGGCCTTATATGGCGAGAGTATGCAGGTAGTTCCTGGAGGATGAAGGAATTGCACCTCAGACTGTCCAGGAGCTCAGTGATGCCCTGGTCCAGATCTGGGAGGAGATCACCCTGGACACCCGACATCCGCCGTCTCATTAGGAGCATGGCCCAATATATTCAGGCAATGCATACAAGCACATGGGAGCCATACAAACTACTGAGTACGATTCTGAGTTGCTGCAATTAAATTTTGGCAAAATAAACTAGCCTACCACATTGTTTTTTCACTTTGATTTTCGGGGTGTCGTTGAATTCAGATCTCTGTAGGTTGATAATTTTCATTTCCATCAAACAATGTGGTATTCTTTCGTTCCTAACACTTCAACAAGTCCATATTAGTAGAAATATCCAGCAGGATTTTATTTTGCCATTGAGATATGATGTGTTTTCAAAGTGTTCCTTTAATTTTTTGAGCAGTTTATATAGGTGAAACAGCAAGATGGCTAGCAGACCATTTCAAGGAGCATGTTCAAACTGTTAGAATCAAAGAACTTACAAAGCCTATTATAGAACACTTCACATCCCTTGATCATTGCAACTTTGGTCTCTCTGTTTGTGTTCTTGCACAGGGCATCAAAGACACTTTTCAAAGGAAAAAAGAGAAGAAGCTAAGCTCATTCTCTGTTTAGGATTTCTCCAGCTGTTAATAACTGACTAACTCTTTAATCTTTCCCTTCTTCTTCACTAATGGCTACATTTTTACACCAACTCTTTCTTTCTCCTTTCATCTTCCCTGGCTTTGCCACCACTCCTATGAATGTTACATGCTCTTTCATTTTCAATTGCACACCTGATAAAGGTTATACTGAGAATATCTTTCCTTTCCAGAGTGGAAATAATTTTTAACTTTTATTTTCTTTCAAAGATACAGTAATTACAGCTACAACAGGTCTCCCATAGACATAGCAGTTAAATAAATGTGGTTGTCATAAAATAGAAAATGGGGATGTGGCCAAGTGCAAAGCAAAATAGGCAAAAATCAAAAAGAAAAATAGAAAAAAGAAGGCATAAATATATAAAGTGAATAAATTCTTAAATCCATCCATTCATTTTCTGAACTCAGTTACCTAATTTAGGGTGACTGGAAACTGAGCAGCATTTTTAATGCATGAACTTTTCCTGCTTGGAGATCGCGTCTGTTGCAGGGTATACTGTATGTGCGCACACAACCAAACTCACTAACGTCAAGCCGATTTAGAGTCATTGATTAAATTGAATGTCAAAATCTAGTAGAAATGCACAACAGATCTGAGCAAATTTACATCTTAAAGAACAAAAAAAAAAAAAAACAAACTATACATCCCACTTGAGCACTTGATTTTAAGTATACATAAAAAAAATCCTAAATAATCTATAATGTATTTTTTTTTCTGTGATTTAATTCCGGAGGCCAAATCTGTACTTAAAACAAATTCTGCCATCTGTGAGCTACTATGGGAATTATTTAGAATCTACATTTTCAAGTATCATCAGCATTAAAAAACCTGAGCTGAACATTATAAAATATTCAATTTTTAGTACTTACAAGTACCATCATACAATTAAAGCAGTGGGAGAAAAGTAAGTCGGAATATTATGAATACTGAGAGGCCCCACACATGGAGCTATTTCAAGAGAGAGAAAAAAGAGATAACTTGGACAACAAAACCTGATTTTAGAGATGGTGGTAGCTTTGGAATGGTGAGGAAGCCGGCGTTACACATAATTCCAGTAGCTGCACAGGGTTGTTGGCATTGGAGGAAGGACCCGAACTTTTCTTCCAATATTTAAACTTTGGCTTAAGGATTTTTGCATTGATACTTTCTATACTAGACACAGCTTATTATGTTATAAGCAAAAGGAATCTTGTTTTTAAATGCTTCTCTATTTAGGTAATATTGTAATGACGTGGGTGGGTGTTACAGATGAAGGAATGCAATTAGCCTCTTTATGCCAATTGCTGGAGAGTGGCCCTGAAGAGGACCTTGGATTTTTTCAGCATGCCTCCACTGCACAGTCCAGGTACCACACGCTTCCAGATGCTTTATCCCCTCATCTGCTCAAATATGCCACCCAACTCCACCATACTCCATTCATCCAGGTTCTGACGCAACCTGCATTGCACACACTGTTCCCCGGCTCTGTGAGTTTAAAAGTTTGCCAATGTCATCCAATGAACTTTAGTAGCCGGGAGATGTGTCCAAAGTGCTATGAATTTACTTTTTCTGCAACCACTTCTTACCTGCTGTTTACAGGGATGCTTTATAGCTGGCTTCTCCAAGTATTTCGATCCCCTTGGACAGTCCACCATCACCTTAGGAATGTATCCATCTCTAGTCATGACCCAGAGATGCTACACTGCCTTCTCTTCCAAAAACTTTAACCTCGAGGTTAACACAAACTCCATCCAACAGGACATTATGGGGGTGCAAGGCGATCTGGTCAGCCCTGCCTAAAGCAAGCCATCATGAGCATGATGGAGAGGTCCACCAGTGTTAGTGCAAAGCCAGTTCTGTTTCTCTAGGTCATTAGTCTGTACTATCTCACTTTCTAACACTAGTGTAATGATCTGGGGAGTGTGAGAGATGAAGGAGTTTAATTAGCCTCTTTATGCCAATTGCTGGAGAGCTGTACCATAGAAGTGTGTCCGGACCTAGAGATGCTACACTATTTTGATAATTAGCTTACGGGAAAAGTGTCAAAACTCTGCAGCATTGTAAGTTCAGAGTTTTAGCAATTTAGCACACTCCTGTGAGGTGTTGCCTTGACTGTGAATGTTTTTGCTGGTAAGAGTTAAGAACCGATTTAAATAAAATGCAGAACTGCGTCAATAGAGCATGGATGCAGCTTATGGTTTCACAAGTATACTTCACCGCAATGCACTGACTCTGAGTGCAAAAACACAACTCATTTCAAGTTTGGATGTCAGAAGCGTAATTTAGTTTAATGAGCTTCAAAAGGTGAAGAAGGCCACCATTATAAGACAGAAAAACTTTAATGGACAGTGAGCAAACTGAATAAACCATGGATAAAAAGTGAATGGTATTAGATCAGAAGCTAATAGGGATAACACTAGAATATCTGAAGTCTATGAAAAAATGTGTAATCCCAGCCACCTTCAATTCCTTTGCACCTCTCCATTAGCGTCTTTTGTTTTGCAAATGTGTCGATCAGCACGAGCGTTAAGCAGCCTGCTATCCCCCACCTTTGTCAGAGCTCAACTCGGGCAAAAAGTTCTCCAGGCTCAAGTCTGTTTATCTTGGTGTGAGGTGCATGGTAAATAATATATTATTATTTGCAAGACATGCATTTCATGTGTGTTCCATGTGTACAGCCATCTATGTAAATGAAGGATGACAGGAAAAAAATGTTGAACACATACCTAAAACAGAAATGTTTTTCATGTTATAGTACTAATGACAAGACTTTGACATGAAGTGTATAATGTGTGAAGACTGAAGTCCAAATATCACTTTCACAAAAGGTATATCAAAACAAATTTGCTTTTATTCAAGAATATAAATTAAGAAAAAGAAACTGGGTTAGTGTACGACACTGACATGACTGCTTGGGTGGTGCAGCGGTAAGAACTGCTGTCTCATAATCAAGAAATTTTGTTGGTTCCATTCCGGGCAATTTCTAGATTTACCGTTTTTAGTAGTGAGCTGCTCTTAATGTTACTATTATAGAATAAAAACATACATTTGATTTGAGTCTGTAACAGCCGGTGTAAATGTATGGTACTTGTAAAGGTTATAATTTTTTTTTTATTCAGTTTTATTTTCTCAGTTGCGTTCACGCTTCCCCCAATGTGACACTGCTGTTTTCAAATAAAGACATGCTATAACAGCGGCGAACTCAGATGAAGATGAAGGTTCTACATCGGAAAAAGAGAACAGAAGCCCTCCCCGCAAGGAACGTCCACTCACACATAATAATGTGTGATGGCAGGGAATGTGCACAGCTGAATGCTGTGGTGATCTGAATCCTCCGACAGGGCTGTATGATGTCCTGAAGTCCCCTTTAACCCTTCAAACAGAAAAAACAGATTCAGAAAATAGATTAAGACGTGCGTTAAAAGCTGTCTAATAAATTATTCACTCCCTCTGAATAGGCACAAGCTGTGAAGTAATAGACATTCCTATTCTTGAAATAACATTCTCTGAAAATACCATATCTCACAGTGTTCAGGTGTTATAAAAATGAATCTGTGACACTGTCAAGTGAAGCAATATGAAAAAAATGCATGTTAAGAGCTGTAATTCATTTCAGGGTATCTGAATATAATCTGAAAACAACTCAAAATGTAAATTTGGTTTACCACATGTGGCAGTGGTTTAACTGAGACTTAAATCATCTCCTGTTATAGCAAAGTGTAATAAAGAACTAAACAAGCATTTTTATAGGATATTGAAAATAATCCAAGATTCATCTCATTTGTATTCAGTATTGATGTTTAAATTACAAAAATGTCACACAACGTTTAAGAATGTGCTGATTCAGGTCGTACAATGGAAATTTTTTTCCACTCTCAGTCAGTTTAAAATTTAAAACTGATTAATGTGCAGATTATTATTTAATAATGATCTTTTTGTCATGAGATGTAACAGAAGACTCTGAGCATTTTGTAATTTTAATAGTCTAACGTGAAGCATTTATCCACTTATCATATCTTTCTTATTTGATAAAAGTATTTCACTATACTGAATTTTTTGCTTTCTTATGTAAAGTATTCTAATTTTATTCTTCCTGATAGGCATCTGGTCCCCTTGGGATACTACATTAGAAAAACTGAGTTAGGAAAAAGTGATGTGATAATACATTAAAAAAATTGTCATTTTAAATAAACTCTGATAATTAAAGAGGAGGAACACACTGTGGTGTGGGCTGTACATCTGCTGCTCACTGGTCCAGTGGCTTCCTGTGGCTTTGTCAATGTCCATGTGCAGCTTGGTTTTATTTCTGTTTCCAACTGTCATGGTGTGTATTATCATGGTATTTCCCTCTACTAACCCTTTACCTAGGGGTAAGTGTACTCATCAGGTTCATTACCAGGTTAGTCTACTGTCGCACCTTCAGATTAACACACACATACATAGATATACATATACACACAGAAACTCAGCAGTGCCCTATGAATGACACATACTCAGCTGGTTAATCTCTAGCACTTTAAATCATACAAGTGCCTTATAATAAAATACAGAAAAATAACACAGTCTGTCACTCTCTCAGCAATTGAAGAGACTTACTTATTATCGGCATGAACAACATACGTTTTAAATATATCTCAGACCTAAATACTGTATTACTTTTGGTCTCCAAAAATATATTCAAACATACAAAGGCTCAGCATCCTTGACTATATGACATGTCTCAGCCAAGAATGCCTTACTTTACGTACTGTTCCGTACTATTGGGTGGAGCTCAAACCCTCAGCCCTTAATAAACCTCGCAGCACAGAGCATATGGCTGCTCCAGGTGCATAAAGAAATCTACCTATTACGTCAAACACTCTAGACATGAAGACAAAGCACAGAAAGTTAAAAGCAGCATGGTATTTATTACAGGAATAATAATACCAGTAAAAAAGGCATAAAAGAAAATGTGAATAGCAAACTCTGGATATTTACAGTGTGACACTAGAAGGCGCTGTCGCTCCTCAAACCCCACAGACAAAACGTCTAGACACCAGGTAAAAGCACTAGAAATATTTTTAATTTCTTCTTTCTTTGAAATTGTGCCACGGTGCACCACAATCACCCCAATAAACAATAAATCAATAATCACAATACAATATAATAAATCCTCCTCTCCCCCCAGCAGCTCCATCACACTCCCTCCCAACTCCGGCTCAGCTTGCTAGGTCTCGGCCAGTCCTTTAAATAGTCTTCGGCCCAGAAGTGTTCCTCTCCTTCTGTCCATGTGATTTAATAGCACTTCCGAGTCAGATGAAGACTTATATTTTTCTTCAGCCCAAAAATAAAAATCCCCACGTCTCCCTGCAGCGTCACACGATGGCACCCATGGCACCCAGCAGGGCTGTGAAGCCGAACTCCATCTCCAATGGTGCCATGCAGGAATCCGGGGCACCTCCATGCTGCAGGGAAGACGCCATCTAACGTCTTGGATATGTCGGCTGAAAGATGACAAGGATGAATGTCGCAGGCGGCTTCTGATTTAACACTCATTGTTGTTCATGAGATGCTTTGCCGACAATCAGATGCAAACGGACGCACATTGCTGGCGCCCTCTTCTGACATCGTTCTGTTATCTTCTCCTCTTTTTCCCTTATGTTGCTCTTCAGACGAGGCATATTTATTATAAAATTCTACCGGGGGTGTTTCATAAGATGTGATTGTTAGATGTTACGACTGGCTGACTGTCAATATGATGAATGAATTCACTAATCCATTTTCCCAAACCAGAAAACTTTTTGATGTTGTTTAGTACCTACTAGCATGTGTTCCTTTCCCTGGCTGTAAACCCATTTAGCAACTTGTTGTCCCAGATGTCCATCCTTTCTCAGATTATAAAGTAATTGATAGCCTGAGGCATCACCATGTCTTCCTCTTTTGCTTGAACAGCAGTTTTAAAAGTGAGGTTCAATTGGGAAGAAGATATGCTTTGATGTGAACTGTATTTAAGTTCATGTGTTGTTTTGCCTTGAACAAAAAATAATGAAAATATAGACCAAAATGTACAGATTTTATACCCCACAACATGATGAAACAAAGGCTCCGTCCCTGGTCTTTACTCATTTATGTCATTATTTTCTATAATGAGGGAGGGTATGGCTTAAAGTGATTTGTACCTTATGTTAAGGTGTGCCAAATTATTAGGCAACTTCATACCTTAGGAATGGTCAAAAATGAGATTTCACTGCAGCCAAAAGGTCATAAAATGTAAAATGCCTTTCAGAGAGATGCAACAATATGGGAATTACTAAACTATTAAGGCATGACCACCAAATAATCAGTGGTTTTGTTGTGTGTAGTCAGGAGAATCACAAAAAAAGTCTGGAGAAGAAAAATGTAAATTAACTTCAAAAAGACTTGAGAAGAATTAAACATAAAGTTGCTGGTAATATATTAGCACCCACTTCCACCATAGTCCAGAACTGCACTTTACTTGGCATGTCTAGAACTACAAGGTGTCAAGTACTCAGAGACACAGCTAAGGTAAAGACAGTTGAAACACAACCACAACTGAAGAAGACTTATAAGTTGTCAAGATTTGGCCAAGAACCTGAGAACTGATTTTTGAAATGAGAGGGACCCTTGATGAACAAGATGGTTGGGGCTCATGACTGAATCACTAATGGACAGAGGACTCCAGTTCGAGTCAGGTGCCAGTAAGATGGTGGTGGGGAACTGGTGTGGCCTGCTGTCATTGAGAATGAGCTAGCTGGACGTTTCTGGGCTGAAGATTTACTCAAAGCCAACTCCCAAACCTATTGCCACTATCTGGAAGATACTTTCTTCAAGGTACAGGAGGAAACCATTAGCATTCAAGAAGGCCTTGATGTTTCTGTAGGTCAATGCTCCATAGCATGCATCCAAGTATTCAACTGCTTGGCTAGCAAGCAAAGGTCTCAAGGATTGACAGAATAATAACCTGGGTCCCCTTCTTCACTTGACTTATATCCTATTGAGAACTTATGGGAGCCTCTCAAGCATGCGATTTACAGTGAGGGAAGGCAATGCAGTTTGGTTGGCAGTTTCAGTGAATGTTCACGGTGAACAGATTAAGAAACCAAAAAACTCCATGGAGGAAAGGCTTATCGCAGATATTGAAAAGAACAGTGGTTATATTGGTCACTGAATATTTTTCAAGGCCAAAAATGTTTTTTATTATATGTTCTATGTCATTTTATTATACTAATGTGTTGCAGTTACTGTAAAACTTGAGAATAAACAGGTCAGTGAGGAAAAAATTGATGTGTGATTTAGTTGCCTAACAATTCCATTAACTAATAGCTGCCTAATAATTGCACTCACTTAAATTTTCCCCTGAGAAAAGCAAATTTCACTTATTGTTTGTTAATCATTCAGGTTTAATGCAAAATATTACATAATACATTGTTATGTTTGTTGTTTTTTAAATTATTATTTTTGTTTTGTAAGAGCCATATCTTTTAAGTTCATTTTAATAGAAATTCTACCTTACTTTTGCTTAATTTGAATAGAATATTGCCTTCACAAAGGCAATGGAAAATTCTGTTCACTCCCTATAAGCTAGCAAATTAATGGAGTGTTCTTAATAATTTTCTTTATTTCTGTATTTAGACAATAGATTGCCCTCTGACTGAAGTAAGACAGCAGAAAGCAACATGAACTGTTAGATAAAAAGACATTAACAGTATATAATTTTCTGACCTTGCATACATAAGTCAAATGTAGGTCCTAGTATATGTGGTCACAGATAGAAACGTTTAAGAAATGTAACCTGGACACTTAAGCCCTAAACTGAACATTAGACACCATTTTGTATGTGTGTATTATCAACTTTCACCTTTGTATTTTATGTGAACTGTTTGCCTTGACTTTCACTAAAACAAAGACAGCTGGATAGTAAAGTTTTTTGTACAACGAGTCTTACTAACTGTTGGAATGCTTTTCTAGTAGATGCATTATGAACTATTTGGATACCCCCGGCAAAAGCAGCCACATGTTTTTTGTTTTCATGCAATTTTTATTACAAAGTAATATTTTTATGTCAATTTATTATTCAGTAAGCTTGTATTGAGTATTTAAGTTGGCGTATATTTATTGTGTTTTGTGGGTGGAACCCTGGGAGGCAGGGCCACCATGACCATCTCCTTGGCCATTATATTGAGGTTGAAGAAATGGTCCTAGTAGTGTATCATTAGAGTTTGTGGTGTGGAAATCTTTCGAATGAGTATTGTTCATTTTGGATATGTTTGAGTTTTTTAAAATGTGGTTCTGGTTATTGGAGTTTTTGCTATTGGGTTATGGATCGTCATTGTTTGCCATGCTTGCCTTTTCAGGTAAACCCTTCTTGCTTATTTTTGCCCTTTTTTTTTTGTCTTTCTTTCACATTTTTTTAAAAAAATTATTCATTAAATAAAGATTCTTCATTGACTTGTTCTTTATAGCTCTGTTCGTGAGGGGATTGGTTTAACACCAGGAAATGGGGTAAAGTAATTATTATCAAAGGACCTCTGTAATTTTAGTGCTGTCCGAATCACTAATTAAAACATTAGAAACATTTTGGCATGAAATAGATCTTTCAACTAACTTCACCAATCCTATTGCTGCAAAATACTCTCAAGTTAAGTTTTGAATGTCCCTAAAGACCACCACAATACTTGGTAACTTCTTCTATGTGTCTATGGCCCTCTAACTTCTAACATTTGTGCAAAATTTACCACTAAAAAAACTTTCTAACTGTGCTCTTTGTTCTTGTTGAAACCATTTTAAAGTCACAGACTGGATCTACTGTACTAACTCCTTTAGCAATTTTAAACACTTCAGCCATGTCTCCTCTTATTCTCTTTTATCTTAAACTGAAAAGGCTCAGCTCTTTTAATCTTTCCTCATAACTCTTCCCCTGCAGTCCTGGAATCTGTCTAGTCACTTCTCTGGACTTTTTCTTGTTGTGTCCTTGTTGTAGCCCAGAGACCCCTACTGCATGGAGTAGTCCAGGTGAAGCCTCACTAGTGCTATAAAACTTAAGCATAACCTCCTTTGGCTTCTACTTTATACATCGATATACATAACCTAATATTCTGTTAGCCTTCTCAATGACTTCTGAAGACAGTCTGGATATAAAGAGTGACAAGTCCACTATGACTCCCAGGTTCATCTCATAAGCAAGGGTGCATTACTAACTTGCGGGCCCCTGGCTGAGGCCAGCTTCTGGTCCCATATGACCTTTCTGTTAATACAAATGTCCCAACTCGTGTATCTTAGGTTCAGGTTGTCAATATATCATGAGCCTTAGATGTGTGCACTATATAACACCAATGTGGCTTTTAGACCAACTGTGTGGTACCAGCAACGGTGACTGGAGGAGCACACAGTCAGAATCAGTTGCACACAACACAATATGAGCAACAAGGTCACCTCTGCCAGTCTACTCAGTGGCCTAATGCTGTCTGGCCAGTCAAACCACAAATCCTTAGGTGAATGCACAACACATAATTGCACAAAATTGGCAAATTACAGTATATGCCCCTACCTTCATATGTTTTTAATTCTGGTATCCTTAGTAGTAAACTCCTTTATGATTCCTGTGTAATCCATTTGTTGAAGGGTCTCACTTTCAAGATGCACCAGTATTGAACCTTTTGTGTCTTTCCTGTTGCACTAATGACCTCAGTCTCTTACTTGCCATTGCCCACTTTGCTCCTCTTTGGCATTAGCGGCAGGTAATAAGGGATGGACTGGCATCAGAAATTGGCTCTGGACTTTCTCCAGACTGGCATGCCACAACTGGTCTTGAACCTATGTTTATACCATTCAATGAACATACACATACTGTTGTAGCGGATTAAAACCCAGTTAAGATTCACACCGTCAATACGACTGTGATTTATTTATTTTTTAGGTGGGGATCCCAGGAATGCACCAAACCTTGGCCCAACTCAGACACACTATGTCACAGAGACAAAAAAAGCAACAGAACAATAAAAAACAATAAAACAGAAATTAAAGAATGTATTAAATAATAATAAGTGAAAAATATAAAACTACAATTATCCCAGCCCAGTTCCCCTTACGGTGATATACAATAAACACAACAAACTCAACAATAACAAACCACTAACAAAAACCACACACTATGAAGTCCATGAAAAAGGCAACTGAGGTAGATAGTTCAGAGATCAGCTCGCTGTATATGAATGTAAAGGCCAGTCCTACCAGTATTTGCTGATGATATGATGGTTTGTGAATGGGATGAGGAGTGCTCCTTTCTTCGCAGGATGACAACAAATCCTCAGACAGTCCTCTTACCGCAGGAAGACACCAGACAGTCCATACACCCAAAACAGGAGATGATCCAGGACAAAACAAGAAGGCAAACAGAGAGGCAACTCCAGACACAAAACACGAAAGACTTCTTTCATCTGTAGAACTGGTCTTTTAAATGTCGTAAATCTCCTTTTGCCCAGCAGCTCCTGCACCCTTAGCAGACGACCAATCAGAGCCTCCACAGGGACTGCTGGGAGTTGAAGTTTCTTTACCCAGTAGCACCGCTACACTGTATTATCCTCTATTGCTTTATAAGCAACATAGTGAAGTGCACTGTACCTCCTCCAGTTCAGACCTACACCTTGAAGCTGCATGTTTGTTTTTCAACCAGTTTCACAATCAATGAATCATTTTTACTTTTTAATTCATCTCATTGTTTGAATTGTTTGGCCTTTGCTTGTTCTCTTGTTTTGCATTAGTAAAAGGGCAACAAGGTAATAGTCACACATACTGCATGAACAATTAAGAAACAGTTTTATTTTTGCTATGTCTTCAAATGTTTAACTTTGTTTTGCTCTCTTAATTTTATCCATATAGCAGACTCCTGGGCCAACAACATTGAAATTGCAAAGGACAGCTATTACAGTGTTATCCACTTGTGCCCTTATTAGTAAATGCTGGCCTAAATTACCAGAACATTAAAAACACCAAGATATTATAAATCAAAAAACAAAGATTTTATTTTAATGCATCCAACACACAAATTAAAATTTCTGTGCTAATTCCAAAAAAGATAGAAATTTGGAAATAACGGTTTATTTAGGACTACAAGTCTAAAAAGAAGCTGGTTTGGAGGTAATATTACACCACAGATACCCCTGTACTACCAACACATAGCGGTCAGAAGGTTAGTAGCAGATGAGTTGAATTCCTCCAGCACCTGCACAACTTTTCAACCTAAGCTTCTGCCTCCACTTTAATATATTGATTGGAGGATACAAAGGTACATTCTGGAAAATCCTGGTTCTTTAATGGCATTTTATGCTACTTTACTGAGTTGTGTGCTTCTTGTTGAATCACTACTTGACAAAGCACCATTTCATTCTGGGAAGGGTTCTTTAGGCTTTGAAAAACTGAGAAAAAACTGAAATCTTTTATGTATGGTAGGCTACCTAGCCGGATACAGGATATATTAAGAAAACCTGGACTTAACCTGTTTTGTTGTGTGCAGTACGAGTCTTTTTAAAATTAAAAACCTATTGGTATTTCACAAATCTGTTATCATCTATTCACGTGACTCTAAAGAAATAAAAGTTCTTTCAACAACCTTCATGTGGATGAGTCTTTTGAGAACCAAAAATAGTTCCGTTATGGCATTGCTCTGAAGAACCACTCTGGCACCACAGAAGGCTGTCAGAGACTGGCACACAGATCTACTTAACAAATAGACAATGACATCTACTCCTGTCTAGCCAAAGCAATGCTCTCTCATTTCTATTTCTAGGTCTCTCAAGCCCGAACACCCGTCAGCAAATTGCACCACCATGCAGCTGTCCAGCCACCTTCGTTGGCACCCCCCTACCTCACATGTTTGAAGGTAAAACCTTACCTTCTCCTAATATTGAGGTAAGAACTTAAACTAATCATACACTCATGGCCAGAATGTTCTGAAGAGTGATCAGATGAATTGCAATTAATTGCAAGGTCCCTTTTTGCCATGAAAATGAACTTAATCCCAAAAACACCATTTCCAGTGCTATTCAGCCCTGCCGACTTAATTTCAGTTAACATGGGTGAGAGTGTCGACGAGGACAAGGCTGGAGATCACTTTGTCATGCTGATTGGGTTGGAATAGAGAAGCTCAATTGATGTGAAGAAGGTTTCAGTGTGCCTAAGAAAGTACAGCAAACACCAGGACCGTCTCCTAAAGTGCACCACCAGTGCAGCGCTTACACAGGAAAGGCAGCGGGCAGGTGTGAGTGAGGCGAAGACTTTTGGAGGATGGCCTGGTGGGTGTCAAGAAAGGCAGCAAAGAAAAACATCAGGGGTAGACTGATATTCTGCAAAAGGGACAGTGATTGGACTGCTGAGGACTGCTGGGGGAATGTCATTTTCTCTGAATCCCGTTTATGGAAAAAAAGAGAAGAAAAGGTGAGCGGTACCATCAGTCCTGTCTCATGCCAACAGTAAAGCATCCGGGTTGCTTCTCAGCCAAGGGAGTGCAAGGCTTACTCAAAATTTTGGCTTAAGAACACAGGCATGAATACTGTAAAGAATGGGACAAAAATATCCTCCAAGAGCAACTTCAACCATCTAAGAACAGTTTGATGACCAGCAATGCCTTTGGCAACATGATGGAGCACCGGGCCATAAGACAAAAGTGAGAACCATGTGGCTTGGGGAACAAAACATCGAAATTTTGGGTCCATGGTCAGGAAACTCCCCAGACTTTAATTCCATTGAGAACTTGTGGTCAATCCTCAAGAGACGGGTAGACAAACAAAAACCCACAAATTCAGACAAACAAGACTGGGCTGCCGTCAGTCAGAATTTGGGCCAGAAGCTGATTCACAGACCAGGGCATATTGCAGATGTCCTGAAAAAGAAAGAAGGGCCAGCAGTGCTAATATTGACTCTTTGTATAAACTTAATGTCATTGTCAATACAAGCCTTTGAAACTTATGAAATGCTTGTAATTATACTTTAGTATGCCATAGAAACATCTGACAAAAAGATCTAAAAACACTGAAGCAGCAAACTTTGTGAAATCCAATACTTGGGTAATTCTCAAAACTTTTGGTTCAACTGTTCAAACAAAAGGTAAATACTAATAGCAGTTACTCAGTCCTTGGCTCAAACTAAGACTGTGACACAACCTGCCACAAAGGAAAAACAAAAATAGCAAATTCAGGGAGAATATTCTGTAATAAAATAATAGTTAAGAGTCACCATTATGAATGAACATATGATAGACCTCCTTTATTACATCAGGCTTGTTGGATACACACTGCTCAGTTCACTGGGACTAGACTGACTAATGTAACAATGCAAAGGCCTTAAATAAGTTAGGTTCTTTAAAATAGCACACAGTCAAGAAAGTTTTTAGTTTTCATCAATCAAAATATAGATAAATGGTAAATTAATATAACACACCTCATGTCTTAAAATATCAAAAGAACCCAAAATATTTAAACAGATTAAACTTCTTTGCACATACCGATTTACCTCTAAAACTATAAATTCTTAAAACAAAAAATGCATTTAATTATGATTATCTTATTGTTCCCTTAGTACTGTAGAGGGGTTCATTTTTGAATGTATGTCCTGTTTGGTGATTGTTAAATGTTAGAAGCAACACTGGTAGCTCAGATACCTGGTTTTAAAGATGGGGTCTTTGTCTATAAACAGGTTTGCAAGGGTATGGAGGGGCTTGTGGCATTTGAAGTTTGTAATTGTAGACACTGTACATATAAAACTGGAATAGAAACATGTGGTGGGAGTTTATGACTTTTCCATTTTCCACTCTCTTCATCATCAGCAGCACCTGAAAACCCTTTATGAACTGAACGTTCATGGCGGAAGAGGATTTTTCATGGTCATCGGTTGCAGGGACAGCGGTGGTGATTTTTGCTTCCAATCCTGTCTGCAGTTGCTCTTTGTGAAGAGGAGTGCCTCAAAAGAGCATTCACCTTCTGAACTCTGGTGCTAGGACTGTGTTCATTATCCATTTTTCTGGGAAGCACTTTATTAAAGGGGATTATTCCCCCACATCTTTCTTTCTGTTAACAATTGTTTGTCATCTCTTACCATAAAGACTTTCCCTGAATGGTAAATATCATCAGGGGGTTTGTTCGTGGCTTCCGTTTGTATTTTTGTGGTTGCCATTCATTGCTGTGTTTGTAAGTAGTTATTATAGCAAATCATTAATATTTGTTGCTTAATATATTTAATCTGTTTGGACATTTTTCTGGTGTGTTGTTAACATACAGGTGTTGAGATGAAAAATACTGTAGGGTTTAGATGTTGGCCAGATTCCATCCATTCCTTGTTTTAAAAGCATAGTGCCCTCAACACTACACAAATCTGTTGGCAACCTTGGCACCCTCCCAGAAGTCAGGGTTTGTGCAGAACATGACTTGTGCAGAATACCTTAGTTACACAGGAAAGGCACACCCAGAATACTCAGAATTCACAAAAAATAATAAGACGCACAAGGTTGTACTTTTGCATTTTTCTGCCACACAAAGAGAACCGATTGTCATTGTCAAAGGATTTATCAGTGAGAAGGTCCTCAGACTAACTTGTTTTCTTTTCCCCTATCTAATACTAAAGTTCTCAGCTTGTTTTTCTTCAATGAAGTGAGCAGATATCAAGATACTGTGTGCTGCCATCTTATACGGGGGTGGGGGGCATTGCAATAAATCATTGCGACATGTGTTCTCTGTGTCATGTGACCAGCAACAAGCAAAGCGACTATGAAACAGGTGGCTGCTCCCAACATCTCCCAGAAAATGGTGACACCTACACACGGAAAACAAATTAACAAATTACCAGATATTGTGGTGGAAAGTAGGTCTTTAGGGGCCTTCAACATCTGACTTGATTTTATTTTGGAAAAATTAGGGGAATAGGATTGGCGAGCATTGTTGAGTTGATTGGCTTTGTCAAAGTTGTTGTTCTTACAAATTGATTCAAAGAATAAATAATGTGAAAAACATGTTGAAAAGTTTCAAAATTGGAAAAAACAATACGTGACTAGATGAAGATTCATAGCAGCCTGTAATATTTTTAGTGCTTGCTTAAAATCAAGATGGTGTCAGTGTAGTTCCACTGTTTATTTTCTGGGATGCAGTGAATTACATATGCTTGGGGTGCAATGGGTATCTTCATTTAAATTCCATTACCCAATTTTTTTTTCCCAAACATGCTAAATTTTGACAGGACTGAGCAAAAAGTGGGAACCAACCCTATAAAGGGGTTCAGTCCATGATGCACAATGATTGAGCTGATTCTGCATATTAGATAGATAGATAGATAGATAGATAGATAGATAGATAGATAGATAGATAGATAGATAGATAGATAGATAGATAGATAGAAAACAATTGGCGTTCAGAGAGAGATGGCCAATTCATTAGGTGGCCTAGGCGGTTATTTATATGGTGCCATCACCAGAGGGACATCATTGATGAAAGTTAAGGGGTGCACACCCCCAATCCCTGTGATATGAACACCAAGGGACTTTGTTTTGCTAACTCCTGGGCATGTGCTCTGGACACTGAGTGGGGCCTTCCCTGTCCATGTAGGCTTTGACACTAATGGCAGGAATTTACTTTACAGAAAATGTTGAAACTTGAACTTGAAAAAATGTGTTGCAATTGAGTGTGACATTCTGAACTCAGCTGTGTCAACAGTACATGTTTAAAGACCGTGTAATGTTCCAATTCCATTACAACAAAACCTGTTATAACAAATTGTATTTTTTTCCAATCCTAAGCATTATGTTCTAACAGAATTTGACCTGTTTATTAAAAAGAGTAGTGGCCCCAGCACTGACCCCTGAGGGACTCCACTCTTCACATCATCCATTTCTGGTAAGGTTTCTCACATCGTAAGACTTTGTTTCTTGAACCACTTCTAATCATATCTACTCACTATAAACTTTAATTTAATGCCCAACCTTCCATGAGGCACCTTATCAAATGCTTTCTCAAAAATCAAGACAAATAACATCATATACACTACTCTAATACTTTGCTGCGTCCTCATATTCCAACATTTTAGTGAAACACAACCTCCCCGTCTGAAGCCACTTCTGTTTTTTTCCTTAATAATTCCTAATAAATTTTTCCATTAATTTTCATGTGATGCACATTTAGCTTAATGTCCCATAGTTTAGTGGATCTACCCAATCACTTATTATAGGATAATATTTGCCAATTTCCAGTTTTTAAGAATTTCACCAGTACACAGTATGCATCGAAGGTTTATGTAGTGTATGCTCTCAGAGGGCCATTTTAGAATTACCAATTAACTTGACATGCTCTCAGATTTCTTTTAAAGGAAATGGGCAAATGTAATTTAACATCATTTATTGGCATGTGTAAAAACAAGTGTAAATAACAAGGCCTGTAAAAACATATTTCAATTTATATATAAATATATATAATTATATTTTATTCTATATATATATATATATATATATATATATATATATATATATATATATATATATATATATATATATATATATATAATTGTCAGAGTGCCTAAAGTCAATGAAGGAAAAGAAAACACATTTTAGGTTTACCTCATACTTAAAGAAGTGATTTACACCTGTGATTTTTTTGGAAACATTTTGCATTTTCCCAATATCAGCCAAACATTCTGTTCACATAATGTATCTTAATTATATCAGTATTGGCTTTGAAGTGGTATGTTACATTTTTAAGCATTTGCAGTGTACCTCCCAGAATTAAACACTTGAAGATGGTTGCAGTGAGTGTATTTTACCTGTGCCCGCAATTCAATCTGAAAGCCGTCTGATCTGATCTGTTATACAGCAGTTGGTGCCATTAATGTCAGAATGATTCATTTCTGAATAGGTTTTTCCAGATGATACACAAGTCATTGCCATTAACTACAGCATAGGCCAATTCTTCTCTTCAACTTGAAAGCCTTCATAGATTCATAGGCTGTTTCATTGCAAAGTTATACAAAGCCAATTATCAGGTTTGAGATTGAGAGCAATAAAATATGATGTTATTACTGGCCTTGCAAATGTGTGCCTTTTCAAACTAAAAAATATGACCCACAGCTGCTCACGTACATTAAAGCAGGTGGGTGCAATAACTTATGTGCAATGTGCTATGACAGCTACGCAATCATGTCCATTGATTCAGAAAACCATCAGGTCAGACAGACGGCCAATTTCAACTGTTGTAAAAGATGGCCAGAGTAAATGGCCCATGGGAATGGGGTCCTCACGCAGGAGGTTCCCGCTGATCCATGACTGTCATGATACCATGGAGATTTTATTTCTTGACACCAAAATCTTTTTTCAGGAATTGGTAGAAAAGGAGTTATTAAGCATTTCAGTCTGCATATTTGCCAAGTTTCAGGTATTGTGGTTAAAAGCTTCAGATCTACATGTTTGTTACTACACATATTTCAATCCATTTCAAAAATAAAAAAATAAAGGACCCCAATTCAATGTTTTTAAACTTTGATAAAACATTTATTTGTAGTGTATCCAAAGTAACCAATTCTATGGGCTCATGCTCAGACTTGCTTATGGTGAAACGGGGTGGCGAGTTAACAATGGAATTCCTGAAGCATACAAAAAAATTTGTAATCCTGGCTCACCTTAAATACCTTCGCACCTCTCTGTCAGCATCTTTTGTTTTGAAAATGCATCGATCAGCACAAGCGGCCTGCTGTCCCATCCCCTGCCTTGATGGAGCTCAACTCTACCAGCTCAAGCCAAGGGCTCCTTATCTGAGTGTGATGTTCCTGGAGTTGTATAGGGTAAATAATACAGTATATTGTTATTTGGAATACATGCATTTCATGTGTGTTCCGTGTCTGCAAAGTTCTGGGTAAGTACTGCTTGTGCTGATCAACGAATTTACAAAACAAAAGACACTGATGGAGAGGTGCAAAGGGATTTAAGATGGGCTGGGATTATGAGTTTTTTCGTAGGCTTCAGGAATTCTAGTGTTAAATAATGCCACCTGAGGCAAGGTGCTGTTTTGCCACTAAACTCTATGTATTTAGAGGAGACGATGGACTTGATCAACATACAATATATATTGAGATATTCAGTCGGGTTTTAGAACAAATCACAGCACAGAAATGGCACTCGTTAAAGTAGTAAATGATTTGCGAGTGAATGCAGACAGAGGCCATTTATCTGTTCTCATCCTCTTAGATCTGAGTGCTGCATTTGACACCATTGATCACAATATTCTTAGAAATCGTCTTAGTCAATGGGTGGGCCTCTCTGGCAGTGTCTTAAATCAGTTTGAATCCTACCTGACAGGGAGAAAATTTTTTGTTAGTTGTGGAAATTACAACTCGAAGACACATGATATCCAATATGGTGTTCCACAAGGCTCTATCCTGGGTCTGCTGCTCTTCTCAATCTACATGCTTCTGTTAGGTCAGATTATCTCAGGGCACAACGTAAGCTACCACAGCTATGCTGATGACACACAGCTGTACTTATCAATAGCACCTGATGACCCCGATTCTATTGATTCACTAACACAATGTCTGACTTGTATCCCAGAATGGATGAATAGTAACTTTCTCAAGTTAAATAAAGAGAAAACTGAAATCTTAGTGATTAGCAATAATGGATACAATGAGGCTATTAGAAATAAACTGGATACATTAGGATTAAAAGTCAAGACGGAGATAAAAAGCTTAGGGGTAATTGATGACTGTAATTTGAATTTTAAATTGCTTATTAATCAGATCATTAGGACAGCATTTTTTCACTTAAGAAACATAAGTAAAGTTAAACCTCTTATATCACTGAAAGATGCTGAGAAATTAGTTCACGCGTTTGTTTCAGTCGACTAGATTACTGTAACGCACTCCTCTCAGGACTACCCAAAAAAGAATTAAATCGTTTGCAACTAGTGCAGAATGCAGCTGCTAGAATCCTAACTAGGAAAAGAAAATCCAAACTCATTTCTCCAGTTTTAATGTCACTACACTGGTTACCTGTGTCATTCAGGATTGACTTTAAAATTCTGCTTATGGTTTATAAAGCCTTAAATAATCTCGCCCCATCTTATATATCGGAATGTCTGACACCTTATATTCCAAATCGTAACCTCAGATCCTCAAATGAGTGTCTCCTTAGAATTCCAAGAGCAAAGCTTAAAAGAAGTGGTGAGGCGGCCTTCTGCTGCTATACGCCTAAAATCTGGAATAGCCTGCCAATAGGAATTCGCCAGGCTGATACTGTAGAGCACTTTAAAACACTGCTGAAAACACATTACTTTAACATGGCCTTTTTATAACTTCAATTTAACTTAATTTAACTTAATCCTGATACTCTATATGTTCAATTCATCATAATAAGTATTCATTCATAAAATCCGTACTGACCCCTACTCTCTTTTCTGTTTCTTTTTCCGGCCTGCGCCACCACCACCTACTCAAAGCATCATGATGCTCCAACAATGATGGATGGATTAAAAGGCAGAACTCTACGTGACCATCTTCATCAAGCCCTTCCGTGAGAACCCTAAATCCAAAGAGGACTGTTTGATTTATGTGAGGTAGAATGCCCAGAGGGGACTGGGCGGTCTCATGGTCTGGAATCCCTAAAGATTTTATTTTTTTCTCCAGCCGTCTGGAGGTTTTTTTTTTGTTTTTTTGTGTCCCCCCTGGCCATTGAACCTTACTCTTATTCGATGTTAATTAATGTTGATTTATTTTGTTTTCTTATTGTGTCTTTTATTTTTCTATTCTTTATTATGTAAGCACTTTGAGCTACTGTTTGTATGAAAATGTGCTATATAAATAAATGTTGTTGTTGTTGTTGAGATACAGGTTTCATGATACAGTATATCCACAGAACACTGGACAACAAAACTATTACTGAAAAGATTAGCTTCAAAACAATAATACATACAATAGATATCAGAAACAATTAAAATAGTATGATACAAGATTAAATGTGAAATGAAATTGCTCCTCCTGCATGCTTCTCCAAATACCTTGGCCGATTCAGATTTCTTGCACGTTTTCTGCTTTTTCAGATACTTAAGCTTGGAAATTTTTTCTACGAGGAGGTCAAAATTTACCCATCTTGCTTTGTGCCTGATAATTCAGTGGTGGCCTTCAGAAAAATGAATAGCAATATCTTGCTTTAACACAAAGCTCCTAGTGTACATTCACTGTTTTGATCTTCGGATACCCAATATCAATATCATCAATGCTTTTACACAGTGTGAAGTGGTATTTCCAAATGCGTTATGGGAATTTTGAAACTTTTAAATTGAAAAAGGTTTTTGAATGTACAGTCAATTCTCAACATTAATGAGTCTAATGTTCACGACTTCAAGCGTTCACGTGATTTTATTAGTGACTTCATTTTTACCTTCACTTTAACAACTGCACACATTCATGAGCTTCATGCACGTGCAATAGAAAAAAGAAATTAAACACTTGATTCAAATAAGTTTGGTGAGAGGTTTGTTTACCCTGCCATTGAGGAGTAAATTTTGTTGCATATTTTCATTGTTTTTCTTAAATGTTTTGGTTTGCAATTATGCCACATTGTGCAAGTCCTTTGGTCTGCTAGCCCAAGCATGTGAAGGCAGTGATGCAGCTTAATGAGAAAATAAGTGTGTTACATAAACTTCATACTGGAATGTCAGCAGCCGCTGTCGACCTCTAGTTTGGCGTTAATGAATCCATGGTCCATTATTAAAAGAAGGTAAAGTTGAGACTGGCTAGAGATGACAAGACTGACAATCCCATCATCAATCACTGCCTCATGATTAAATGTCAGCTGGCCTCTGCTATGCTCCCATACGCTGAGACCCTTAAGAATCTCAATTGCTGCACAAAGCAACAAACTATTTCAAGCCAGTGTGTCCTACACAATTTCTATCAACATCTGCCATCTGTGAAGAACAGAGTGTCAGAGGTCATGTTGACACCTGACCAGTCTCAGCATCTTCTGATAGCAACAACGAAGGTTTTTTTATTAAGACGTTAGCAAAAAAACGTAACAGAATTCAAGGGGATGACTAGCAAGAAAAACCCTTTTACATGCTACCAATTTTATTTTGTGTACTTCATTTTAGAACTTATTTAATTATTTCAATGATTTAGTGTTATGAAAAGTGCATATTATCAGAAATAATGATTTGTTATAAAGAATTATATGCAGAAAAGTGTATTTTGAGCAATCTCTAGCAAATGATTACAGTTTTTGGTAGTCACCGCCATAGATTCAGTGTATTAGCATTCATGCTTTTGCACCATTTTCTAGCATTATTATCCCTGTGAAAGCTGAAGATTGACTCTAGTCAGACACATTTGAGCATCACATATTAATTCTCCATAAATTTAATGAAAGTGCTTTTGGTTTACAAAAGCAAATTCATTCTATGATGGTGCCTTAATGGTAAAAGGTGTGCAGACAATAGGACAATCTGCACTTGCTGCAAATTGTCTTTTGATTTCGTCTTGGTCTCCCTAAAGGTACGGATATTGTATGTGTCTGGGCAGCAAATTTAAGTATACCATCCTAAATGGCTCACATGTGATTACAAGATTCCTGACCAATAAATCATTTCATGCTGAATAGCACCCATCGGCAAATACCTTGATAAAAGCTGGAACGGAACAAGGACCATGTAATTCATGTGTGATGATTTCTGTAATGTAGGCTCTTAGTCAGCACACAAATACAAAAGGACAGATCTAAAAAGCCCAAATTGTTCACCCTATTTAATCTGAGCAGTACTTCTCCCTTAGCAATTTTCAAGTCACCCAGTAACTCCTTAGCAGTCCAAGGTACTTCCTTACATGTGAAAACTCCAGTAAAAGGAAAGTTTAGAGCATTTTCTGTTTCCCTGTCTTAGTATTCTAGCTTGCCTTTATCATTCCCAATGCCCTACACCTCCTCCTTGACTGTTTCTTTACTACTTAAATACTAAAAAACTTCATAGTGGGTTAATAAAGAATTGAAAAAGAAACCGCAAAGGAAAAAAATAGCAGTATAAGGCATATAAAACTAATACATTCAGTGAGAATCATAGGGCGTATGAGAACATGTGGGCAACCATTAAGAAAGTGTAATAAAATTCAGTCACGAGCATAAAGGATTGGGGAAATGCCAGTCGTTATATTTGAAAAATAAGGCAAAATAAGAAAAAAATCAATGCGAAACAGACATAGAACATGATGGTGGTGGATTTTTAAAGTGGGAATAGGAAGAGAGATCTTGAATGATCCTGAACTAGAGGGGATGTCAATCTCAGTCGGGATCTTGGGAGACAAAATGACGTCTTTAAGGGGCAGGTTGTGATGAGGGTCTGAAGGCGGAATAAAGGAGAGAGTGTTTACCGGATAGCGCTAACCCCTGGCTCAGCTAAAAAACACTTACTCTGAGCCCTTAAACCATCTCCCAATGTGCATGTGTGTGACAAAGAATCTTAGGGAGGCTAAAAGTCAGTTAGACAGAACTATAGCAGATAAGGTGAAAGGTGACCTAATTGATTCTTTTAGTATTTTAGTAGCAAAAGAACAGTCAAGGAGCAGGAGAAGTGTATCAAGAATAGTGAAGGAGAATTAAAATATACAGACAGTAAAATAGCAGATACTCTAAACTTGCATTTTTATGAGGTCTTCACATATGAGGAAGTAGATAACCTCCCAGCTGAGAATGGGACTACTAAGGAGGTACTGAGGGATTTGGAAATTGTAGAGGGAGAAGTGCTGCTCAGATTAAATAAAATGAAATCAAACAAATCACCAGGACCAGATAATATTTACCTCCGGGTTCTTAAGGAGGTTTAGTGAGTACAGAAATAAACCCTTGATGCACATTTGTAGGAAGTCAATGCGCACTGGGAAAATTTCGAAGGACTGGAAAACGGCAAATATCCCGTTATGTAAAAAAGGTGACTGGGGAGATCCAAGCAACTAAAGGCCAATAAGCTTATCGTGCATCACAGGAAATTTAATAGAAAGAATTATTAAGGATAAGATTGAGCAGCACATGACAAGAACAGGAGTTTGACTGAACAGTCAACATGGGGTCAGAAGAGGGAGGTCGTGTTTTACTAACATGCTGGAATTCAATGAGGAGGCAACAAAAGGGCATCATCAAAGTGGAGCTTATGATATTATTTATCTGCACTTTCAGAAAGCATTTGATACGGTGCCACATGAGAGACTGGGCGTCAAACTAAAAGAAGTGGGAGTTCATGGTGTTGTGTGTAGGTAGGTGCAGAATTGGCTCAGACACAGGAAGCAGAAGGTGATGGTGCGAGGAACCTCATCAGAACTGGCTGATGTTAAGAGTAGTGTCCAGCAGGGGTCAGTGCTAGGGCTGCTGCTATTTTTAATATATATAAATGATTTAGATATGAATATAAGTAACAAGCTGGTTAAATTTGCAGATGATACCAAGCTAGGTGGATTGGTAGATAATCTGGAATCCGTTGAATAATCACAAAGGTACTTGGACAGCAAACAGGCTTGGGCAGATTTGTGGCTGATGAAATTTAATGTCAGTAAATGTAAAGTATTAGATGTAGGAAGTAAAAATGTTAGGTCTTAGTACACAATGGGAGGTCTGAAAATCACAGTTTTGGTCTCCAGGCTATAAAATGGACATAACAGTGCTAGAAAAGGTTCAGAGAAGAGCGACTAGGCTGATTCCAGGGCTACAAGAGATAAAGTATGAAGAACAATTAAAAGAAGTGAGTCTTTTCAGTTTGAACACTAAAAATTAAGAGGAGACATGATTGAAGTGTTTAAAATTATAAAGGGAATTAGTCCAGTGGTTCAAGACTGTAACTTTAAAACGAGTTCATAAAGAACATGAGGACAAAGTTTGACACTTGTTAAGGGTAAATTTCGCTTAAACATTAGGAAGTTTTTCTTTATACAGAGAACCATAGAAACACAGAATAAGTCATCAAACAGTGTGATATACAGCAGGTATTTATGGACTTTTAAAACTCAACTTGATGTTATATTAAAAGAATTAAGTGGATAGGGAAAGCGAGCTTTGTGGGGCTGAAGAGCTGGTTCTCATCCAGATTTTTCTAATGTTCTAAAAAGATTCTTTTTGGGTCATCGTTTTTCTTTTCTGCAATATTTCTATGCTAACTGCCTTTTAGCTTTCTTAATATCCTTTTTATGGTTGCCCTCATGCTCTCATACATCCTACAAGTTATTAGCTTTATATGCCTTATACAGCTATTTATTTCCCTCTCAATCTTTTTTTAGCTCCTTATTTACCCAATACAGAGTTTTCTTCAAATTTTCACTGGTTCCAATTTTTGGCATCACATGTGAAATGTCTTTAAACCTGCTGCTCCTCAATTGTTTCCACATGCATTTTCTAATTTATTCCTTTTTAAACCTGACTATATCTGATCAAAATTTGCCCTAATAAAGTTAAACTTAACAGTTCATCTAGAAATAATTTGAAAAATTTCTGTTTTGAAATGTGATTAAAAAGCTGAATGATAGACAAAGAGACTGAGTGGTGTTGTTCTGTCTGCTTGCAGGACCAGCTATCATGAGAAGCAGAAAAAAATCCTATTTAGCCAAACCCAGCCAGACAGCAGGGCTTTTCCCTTTTTGTCTCTTTTTAAACTGGTTTAATCCAATTTAGGGTTTCAAAAACTGGAGTCTACCATGACAGAAATCATCACTAGACAAGGGAGCGGCTTTCACCCACACTGGTCAATTTAAAGTCACCATTAAAGTAAAATGGATGTATTTGGGAAGTAAATTACTAAAAACAATGCACCAGTGGGGAGAATAAGCAAAGTTTACATGGACAGTAAATAGACTGACACCAAGTTTCCTGGAATGATGAGAGAGCAGTAATTATGACTGCATTTTTGTTGTTTTGATAACCTGATTCCTCTTTGTGTTCACCCCAAGCTTTGTTTTTAATGTTATTAAAACACTTTTATCACTTTTAAGCATATGCTTACATTTATTCCAGGAAAGATGTTCATGCGGTGCAATCCAATCACATCGCACATACAGTAAATGAGCAATAGCACTTACTGTAATCACATAGCCAGGAAATATAAGCAACAGAAATGCCAAATTATTGCCAAGAATTCTTTTTTAGGAAAAAAAATGCAAATAATTTTGGAGCAATAAAAGAGTTAGCCCAAATGTACTTCACTATTGATCTATTAACACATAATGTTATAATGTTGAGGGAAGGACAAGACTCGAAATGAATCTGGCCACCCTGTTTACCTGCAAAGCAAAAAAGAACTGAAAATGACAGGCAAGTGTTACAACAAGGCCTAACAAAAGCAAAATTTAGCCGTTGGCTTCAAAATGATAATCTCTGAAGAGCGGTGCAGTTTCAGGGTCGGAGCTCTGAAATACAGTTAACTTTTGGGAGTGCCTCGCTTTTATTGCACCGGGACCCAAAGGGGAGTGGTCAGTTGCCTTCTGTGTGCATCTTCTCTAAGCTGTGGGTGATAAGGTAAAAACAAGGGTTAGCTATCACGCCCCCTAATGTCCTGGAGTGGTATTGTTTATCTCAGACAAGCCCGGAAAGAGACACACATGACAAGCATACATGACAATATATAACATATATTATATGTACTGTATATGTATAAACTGCTCAAAAAAATCAAAGGAACATTTTGAAACATATCAGATCTCAATGGGAAAAAAAATCCTGCTGGATATGTCTACTGATATAGACTGGGTAATGTGTTAGGAACAAAAGGATGCCACATCGTTTGAGGGAAATGAAAATGATCAACCTACAGAGGGCTCAGTTCAAAGACACCCCGAAAATCATAGTGAAAAAATGATGCGGCAGGCTAGTCCATTTTGATGAAATTTCTTTGCATCAACTCAGAATCGTACTCCGTAGTTTGTATGGCCCCCACGTGCTTGTAGGCATACCTGAATATATCAGGGCATGCTCCCAATGAGACAACAGATGGTGTCCTGGGGGATCTCCTCCCAGATCTGGACCAGGGCATCACTGAGCTCCTGGACAGTCTGAGGTGCAACCTGGTGGCGTTGGATGGAGCGAAACATAATGTCACACCCAGAGGTGTTCTATTGGATTGAGGTCAGGTGAACGTGGGGGCCAGTCAATGGTATCAATTCCTTCATCCTCCAGGAACTGCCTGCATACTCTCGCCACATGAGGCCGTACATTTTAATGAACCAGAAGGAACCTAGGAGCCACTGCACCAGCATAGGGTCTGACAATAGGTCTAAGGATGTCATCCTGATACCTAATGGCAGTCAAGGTGTTGTTGTCTAGCCTGTAGAGGTCTGTGCGTCTCTCCCTGGATATGCCCCCCAAGACCATCCCTGACCCATCACCAAACCGGTCATGCTAAATGATGTTACAGGCAGCATAACGTTCTCCATGGCTTCTCCAGACCCTTTCACGTCTGTCACATGTGCTCAGGGTGAACCTGCTCTCATCTGAGAAAAGCCCAGGGCGCCAATAGTGGACCTGCCAATTCTGGCATTCTATGGAAAATGCCAATCGAGCTCCACGGTGCCGGGCGGGCAGTGAGCATAGGGCCCACTAGAGGACGTTGGGCCCTCAGGCCACCCACATGTAGTCTGTTTCTGAATGTTTTGTCAGAAACATTCACACCAGTGGACTGCTGGAGGTCATTTTGTAGGGCTCTGGCAATGCTCATCCTGTTCTGTTCCTCCTTACCCAAAGAAGCAGATATTGGTAAGTCCTGCTGATGGGTTAAAGACCTTCTATGAGGGGACCAGTCTAGCTCTCCTAGAGTAACTGCCTGTATCCTGGAATCTCCTCCATGCACTTGAGACTGTGCTGGGAGGCACAGCAAATCTTCTGGCAATGGCACATATTGATGTGCCATCCTGGAGAAGCTGGACTACTTGTGCCATCAACCTCTGTAGGGTCCAGGTATCGCCTCATGCTACTAGTAGTGACACTGACTGTAGCCAAATGAAAAATGAGTGACAAAGCAGATGAGGAGGGAAAAAATATCAGTGCCCTCCCTTCACCTGTTAAACCATTCATTCCTGTTTTGGGGGTCATCTCATTGTTGCCCCTCTAGTGCACCAAAGCAGCTGAAACTGATTAACAAGCCCCTCTGCTACTTAACTGACCAAATCAATAGCCTAGACGTTTCATTGATTTGATGCTATACTCATAACCGTTTTTGGTTTTATTTCAGGTGACTACCTGTTGAAGCTCATCGAGAGAATGCCAAGAGTGTGCAAAGCAGTAATCAGAGCAAAGGGTGGCTATTTTGAAGAAACTAGAATATAAAACATGTTTTCAGTTATTTCAACTTTTTTTGTTAAGTACATAACTCCACGTGTTCATTCATAGTTTTGATGCCTTCAGTGAGAATCTACCAATGTAAATGGTCATGAAAATAAAGAAAACACATTGAATGAGGAGGTGTGTCCAAACTTTTGGCCTGTACTGTATGTACAAGGGGCAACTAGTGCCATTGATTAAATTCAATAAATCACCAAGGCAGCTACATTTGAACTGGCTGCACACAAACACACTGAGGTAAGCGCTGACGCTGGCAGGCTAGTCTAGCGCAGCGGTTGCTTCCCAGGGACAGTGATGCAGAAGTGCTGCCGGGGCCGGCAGTGGCCACGAGCTGGAATGCTTAACAAATATACGGCATAGACTGATCAGCTCCGGCGTGCTGGCAAATTGCTCTATAGCCGGTTGCAGAGTTCAATGAATGTACGTCGCCGAATGTATGTCACTGAGTATACTCGGCTCTGGCGTGCTTCCAAATTGCACTGGAAACTGACTTTAGCTAGTTTTCAGCCATTTAAGAGTTAAAAGGTCAGTCTCAGTTATGGAGTACACTCTGGATTCCCTGGAGGTTGTAGCAAAGGAGAGAATTAAAACTAAACTGAGTGCCATTATGAACAATGCTGCATACTCTCTCTGGCACACCAACACTGAAGACTTTCAGACAAAGAATCATTCAGAAGAAGTGTGTCAAGCAATAGTATAGCAAAAAGTCTGCATAATGCTACACTGACAAGTCAGAACTTTAATTTCTTTTGAATTTCCTTGCTTTGTAGTCATTCTAGTGTGTGTTCAGTTCAAAGTATGAGATACTTACTTTAAGAGAGAGAGAGACGAAAGAAAGGGGTTGGGAGCATGCACAGATAGCGCTCTGCCACACCCACTATTTATTTATTTATTTATTTATTTAAAGAGCTTATAGGAGAAATAAAGTTCTATCTATCGATCTATCTATCACAACAGATTTAGGATTAGGGTTAGTACTAAGAAGCCTTTATTGTCATTGTACCAGTACAATGAAATAGTAAAAGGTACATCTGTAAATAGTGCAACAAACAATGACAAACAAATAATATAAAAAACACACTTCCTATAATAAATATTGTAAATACCATACATAAATACATGAGCGATAGAAAATATTATCCACTAAAGTAATTGTCGTACATACTGGAAAACAAAATCATAACAGTTCTGTGTTTTTAAAATGTAAAATTCTGATGGCACAAGGGTAAAAACTATCTGCAAATCTTTTTGTTCTTTTATTGCTCTTGTGCCATCTGTAATAGGGCAGCAGTGTGAACATTGACTGGCCAGGATGGGAAAGGTCTTTAATGATTTCCCTGGCTTTGTGGAGGCAATGGGCACAGGAAGTATCTTCCAGGGGGGCAGAGAACAGCCAATGATTTTGTTTACCACGGATATTAGCCTCCACAGAATTTTCCTGTCTGCTGCTGTATAGCCAGCATACCATGTTGAGATACAGTATGCTTAAACATTCTGATTGAGTGGTAGAAGGTCAAAATTTAGCTTGCCCTTTATTTCCACTTTCCAGAAAAGTCTCACAAAATGAAACTTCTGCTAGTATTTTTTAACCACCGCCAGAGTGTTTGATGTCCAGGACAGGTCTTCAGAAATGTATGTTCCCAGGAATGTAACTGATGTGACCCTCTCCACCAGGGGCGTCATGCATAATGCTGTGCGTAGAATTCGCACTATAACATGATGTAAGCACAAAAGCCGAAATGTGCTTACACACAGAATAATCCAGATGCAGGAATCTGTGCGTTCGCCAACTTCCACGTTCTTCTGCAACGTAAATCCCGGTCAGTGTGAAAAGTAACGCTCGTGCACGCGCCATCTGTCTCGCCCCAACTCCTCCCAGAATTACAACCTCTATGAATATGCAAATCAATATAAATAGCCCTTAAGCTCAGCCTTCTGTGAAAAGACAATGGGAAAAGCACGGGGGAAAATATACGAATTTCAGCGAATACCAAGTGGAGGCAAAGGAAAAACTTACTATTTGTTGGTTTAAACAGTGGTATAATCAACAAAAGGAAGTTGATCGAGTGACAGAGTGAGAGAGAGAGAAACTCGAAAGCTCAAGTCCACAAAGTCACATAGTACCCGAAATAAAAAAGAAGTTGTCACATATCCAAGTCACCGTGAAAAGGCGAGTCGTAGCCCAACGTCTGAAATTTCCACTTTAATCACGTAGTTTAGTTTTGTCAATAAAGTAGAACATCATAAACTTCATCTTAAAATCAATTAATTTACTATTTTCTCAAATCCCATTGTAACTAAAGTAACATGTTAAATGCTTTGTTTTGTATTTGATCTTCTTTGTGCTCAGTGTGTGAATCGCTACGTGGTTCTTAAACCGGCTTTCTCTACCTCCGACAGGACACAGAATCCATGACATTCGTGATATTACAGCTGTCTGAATAATTACAATACTGAGATGTATGTGTGATATCTTTTCCATGATGATAGGAATGAAAGCATGTTATTAAACATGGGAACACGGTGGCGGTACTGTTTCTTTCAAACGTACTAACCCCCAATTCCTGTCCTTACTTTTCTTTCTCCAAATACCCAATTGCCACAACATCAACTCTGTATTAGACGTTAAGCCATCTGTAAGATACAACGACGATTCTTCAAAACTTTTAAGGAACATTGAAATATCTTCATAGTACATGTTTAATTATTCTATCCATCTATCCTTCCAGCATACAGCAATCAATCAGGATCAATCCGTGACCTAGCTAGCGCTGCAGCACCGTGTCCTCACATGTTTAATTATTAACAATACAGATTATTTAAATGAAGTTAAAGTTTTATCTGTATAATATAATCAACATATTTTGCTGCATTTCATCTTAAAAATTATATCATCATCATATGTAAATATGCGCTTTATAAAGTGACGCAGTTGTGCAGTATTATAACTGTAGTGCAAGTTTACAGTGAGGTGATCCTACTTATAAGTACAGACAGTTCTACAAGGAGCACTTGATGGACTGATTGAGTGTGTTTAAAGTTCTTGGGATGAAGCTGTTTCTGAACCGCGAGGTCCGTACAGGAAAGACTCTGAAGCATTTTGCCATGGCTGAGGCAGCGTGTGCTTGATGCTGTATACCGATAATTCTCTTTCCGATCAGCTGCTGCTGTGATTTCACCACTCAGATACAGTGATATAAATACTCCGAGTGGTGCAGTGAGAATAATATGGAAAAAGATGATCCGCTGTGGCAACCCTTAACAGGAGCAGCTGAAAGCAGAAAAAGAAGGTGCAGAGAAAGTAACAATGCTAAAGCAGTTATGGTATTTGGAATACTATGGCTGTTCCCTGGACCATTGTATTGTTACAGGTTAATAACAATCAGATGCATTACACTAATAAACAATATGCAGTTAGCTTCAGTGTATTTATAAAACCGCGTCAGGAATGTGCATCTAGGAAAGAAAGGGTAACCGCACAGGAACAGTAGCACTGCTTTGACGCTGGGTGTCGCCAGTCTGCAAATCCGAGTGGAGAACTTGCGTACGACAGGGTATGAGGTACTGTGGAAATATGTGTGCCTTTATGCCAAGTTTAGGTTTTACACATCACGATTTGAACGTGGAAACGTTCTTACGGAACATTTCTGTGCATATGCACCGTTTATACATGAGGCCCCAGGTCTCTGTTAATGCAGAGTGGAGCTGGCTCTGCTCTGTGCCTCCTGAAGTCAATGATGATCTCTTTAGTTTTGCAGGTGTTGAGTGAGAGATTGTTCCTGGATCATCACACATACAGGTTCTGCACCTTGTCCCTGTAAGCTGACTCATAGTCACCAGTTATAAGACCTACCACTGTAGAGTCATCAGTGAACTTGATGATAGTGCTGCTGGAGTAATTAGATGTAAAGTCATAAGTGTACAGGGCATAGAGAAGTGGGCTCACTACACAGCCCAGAAAGGAGCCGGTGCTAAGTATGAGGGTGGAGGAGCTGTGGAGACCAATTGTAATAATTTGTGGGCGGCCAGTGAGGAAATCCTTTATCCAAGCTCAGAAGAAGGGGGAAAAGTTCAGGGGCCTCATGTATAAACGGTGCGTACGCACAGAAATGTTGCGTAAGAACTTTTCCACATTCAAATCGCGATGTATAAAACCTACACTTGGCGTAAAACCATGCACTTTTCCACGGTACCTCATGCCTTGTCGTATGCAAGTTCTCCGCTCGGATTTGCAGACTGGCGGCACCCAGCGTCAAAGCAACGCTACTGTTCCTGTGTGGTTACACCTTATTTTCCTGACGCGGCTTCATAAATACACCGAAACTAACCGCATATTGTTTATTAGTGTAATGCATCTGATTGTAATTAACTTGTAACAATATAATGGTCCAAAGAATGGTCAAACTATTCTAAACACCATAACTGCTTTAGCATTGTTACTCTCTTCTTCTTCTTCTTCTTCTAGCTCCTCCCATTAGGAGTTGCCACAGCGGATCATCTTTTTCCATATTTCTCTCACTGCACCACTCGGAGTATTTATATCACTGTATCTGAGTGAGAATCACAACAGCAGCTGATCGGAAAGGGAATTATCGTTATACAGCTTTAAGGACACGCTGTCTCAGCCACTGCAAAACGTTTTAAAGCCTTTCCTGTACGGACCTCGCGGTTCAGAAACAGTTTCATCCCAAGAACTGTAAATACATTCAATCAATTGCACCTTGTAGAACTGTTTGTACTTATAAGTACAATCACCCCACTGTAAACTTGCATTACAGTTATAATATCGCACAACCTGAGCCACTTTATAAAGCGTGTATTTACATATGATGACAATATCATTTTTAAGGTGAAATGCAGCAAAATATGTTTAATAAATTATACAGATAAAACTTTAACTTCATTTAAATAATCTATATTCTTCACTGGGAGTGTCGTTAAGGATAGAATAATTAAACATGTACTACGAAGATATTTCAATGTTCTTTAAACGTTTTAAAGAATCGGCGCTAAGCTTACAGATGGCTTAACTTCTATAACAGAGCTGATTGTATGGCGATCGGTTACTTGGGGAAAGAAAAGCACTGACTGCAGTGGTGGCTACGCCAATATATATTGAATATAAAACAGAAAGAGAAAATAACAACACAGCTAAAAGCAGCGACAAATTTCGGCAAAAGTTAAATGCTTGTGTCATGAGCACGAGGCGGCTATGCAGTGTCTGCAATGGACGTAGCCTTCCACCGTGCATAAGCTACCTTACTGACGGGCGGGCAAAGGAGCCACCGATTCTTCCTCTGCCCAGTGCCACCACAAGCCTAGAGCTGCCCCCGAGTACTGCTGCAATAAATTATTTCATCGAAGTGAAACACATGTTTAATAACGTGCTTTAACTCCTATCATCATGAAAATGACATCACGTATACATCTCAGTATTTTAGTTATTCAGAGAGCTGTAATATCATGAATGTAATGGATTCTGTGTCCAGTTGGAGGAAGAGAGCCGGTTTAAGAAGCAAGTAGTGATTCACACACATAGAGCACATAGAAGATCAAATACAAAACAAAGCATTTAACGTGCTACTTTAATTACGATGTGATTTTTGAAACTGGTTAATTAAACGATTTTAAGATGAAGTTTATAATGTTCTACTAAATGACAAAATAATCTACATGATTAAAGTGGAAATGTCGAGATTGAAGTTGACATTTCGTGCTTTTTCCCCCACTGTGTGCCTTTTTTCTCTGTACCCTAATAAGCTTTCATATGACACTCAGACAGTGGGCTACAACTCGCCTTTTCACGGCGACTTTGATATGTGACTTCTTTTTTATTTCCGGCACTGTGCGATTTGTGAATGTGAGCTTTCAAGTTTCTCCAACACTCTATGTCACTCGATCAACTTTCTTTTGTTGATTATACCACGGTTTATTTGAACAAATACAGTAGTATGTTTTTCCTTTGCCTCCACTTGGTATTCGCTGAAATTCTTATATTTTCCCCCGTGCTTTTCCCATTGTCTTTTCACAGAAGGCTGCGCTTAAGGGCGATTTATATTGATTTGCATATTCAAAGAGGCGTAATTCTGGGAGGAGTTGGGGCGTAACATAAAGCGCGTGCACGAGCGTTAGTTTTCACGCTGATCGGGATTTATGTAGCAGATGAACATGGAAGTTGGAGTACGCACAGATTCCTGCATCTGGATTTTTCTGTGCGCAAGCACATTTCGGCTTTTTTGCTTACGCCATGTTATAGTGCGAGTTTTACGCACGGCGTTATACATGAGGCCCCAGGTCATCAATAAGTATGCTAGGGATGATTGCATTAAACGCTGAACTATAGTCAATGGATAGCATTCTTACATAGGTCACAGAGTGTTCCAGATGGCTCATCACTGCATGAATGCCTGTATTGATGGTGTCTTCTATGTATCTATTTGATCTATGAGCAAACTAGTGAGGGTCAAAGGTGGGAGGGAGGCTGGCCTTAATATGCTGAGCAATACATATTTCAAAACATTTCATGACAGTTAATGTCAATGCAATTGGTCAAAAAATCATCAAGGTTATTGATGACTGACTTTTTAGGGACAGGAATGATAGTAGTCGACTTAAGACGGGGGAACGGTGGCCTGCGTCAGTGACAGATTAAATAAAATAGTAAAGACTCCTGCCAACTGGTCAGCTCAAGCTTTAAGTACTATGCCATGTAGGCCGTTTGGTCCAGCAGCTTTTCTCAGGCTCACTGTCTTGAGCACCCGTCTCACTTGAAGTTCCTGAAAAATGAGCATGTTGCAGCTGGGAGTCGGCAAGGGCAGAGTGTCTGTGTGAGACCATTTTACTGCAAAGAGAGCAAAGAAAAGACTTGCCAATGAGGTATCAGCACAGATCGGCACATCTATACTGCTTTTGTATTTGGTGATTTGTTGTAATCCCTGCCACACCTGCTGTGGGTTATTGTCTGTCAGCTGGACCTCTGCCTTGCTCTTGTAGGCCATCTTGGCAGTTTTGATGCCCCTCTTCTCTCGCTGCATTGTACTGGGCCCTATAACCTGACCTGAAGGCAATGTCACAGGTTTTCAACAGAGACTGAACCTCACTGGTCATCCATGGTTTTTGGTTGGGGTAGGCCCATATGTGTTTATCCACTGTAGCCATTTCATTTCAGAACTAGCCTAGTACAGCTTCTGTGTGCTCCTCTAAGTCTAATTATTCAAATATGGAGAAGTCTTTGTATGCAAAACACACCATCAGCTGGGAGAGGGCTACCTCAGGCCAGGTTTTGTTAGCTTTTACGGTTGGCTCGATTTTCTTCTGGAGTGGAGTGTATGTTGAGATGTGGAGCAGTCAGAAATGGTCAGATAAGCCCAGGTGTGGGAGAGGAACTGCTGCACAAGAATGCTTTAGTTTGGAATAAACAAGGTCCAGTGTGTTCTTCCCCCTGGTGGAACACTGTACATATTGCACAAATTTGGGGAGCACAGTCTTTTGTCATGCTTGATTAAAATCGCCAGCCACAATGTGTACACCATCAGCATAGAGCCTGTTGATATTTGTTCATATTGCGCAGGCAGACGAGAGCCGAGTTAGCGTTAGGAGGGATATAAACAGCAGTAATGATCACTGCAGTCAGCTCCCTTGGTACACAGAAAGGTCTGCATAAAACTTTTATTGTTTCCAAAGCAGGAGAGCAGTGTGTGTATTAAATCTTACTTTTTATACACTAGTCATTGTTTATAGACATGCAAATACCCCCACCTTTCTTCTTGGCGGAGTCTCCATTCCTGTCAATGCAGTAGCATGGCTGTCTTAACACATGGGCACGCTGAGCAGTTGCCCGGGGGGTCCCACGTTAATCTAAGTATGTTGTGACTTGCCGAGTGGTTGTGTAGGTAGGGGCCCCAGTGCACTGCTTTGCCAATGGGCCTATAATGCTGTTAAGACTGCCTTGAGCAGTAGATGGTATGCCCCACCAGCTGACCTACGGTGTCCAGGATAAGTGGGTGCAGCCAGGTTTACATAATGATCACCATACAACATTCACAAAGATAGAAGTTTGCATCCATCAGTAATTCCAGATCGTCTAATTTGTGGACTATGGATTTGGTGTTTGTGAGGAAGACACTCGGTATCGGGAGTTTATGCAGCTGCTTCCTTACTCTAAACAGTAGGCCTGCCCAGCATCTTTGTTTCTGTTTGCCCTCCATGCCACATCTTGGACGGTTCTATTCAATAAGGACGCGCACAAAAAGGCGAACTTCAAAAGGGCGACCTCAATTGAGCACGGCGAATAAAGGCACACGTAAATAAAGGCGACCTTCAAAAGGGCAACCTCAATTGGGCGCCGAATAAAGGCGCACGTAAATAAAGGAGTGCTTCAAAAGGGGTACCTCAATTGAGGGCCGAAAAAATGCATGCGTAAATAAAGGAGCGTTTCAAAAGGGTGACCTCGATTGAGAGATAATTCGTAGATAAGTTAGTTCAAATGGCTCTGGAATTTGAGAAAGAGCAACAAAGGTGTAGATCTACTCATAGTCAATGGCTATACATTCAGAAAGGAGAAAACTATCAATGGGAAACATCTGGAAATGCACTGAATATAGGATTGGAAAATGTTTGTCTCGCAGTCATACCAAAAATGGATTATTTGTCAAGAGACCATCTACACACAACCATCGAAAGATTGAAACAAGGAAAGCAATAGTGGACATCAAACAACAAGCAACTTGTTCTACTGATGGACCACAGGAACTCATGGCTACAGCAACCCAAGGTCTGTCATCAGCGACTGTTGGACAACTTCCTGTTTTTCGTCAACTTAAACAAACTGTCCGTCATGTTCGGCGTGTCAACGAGGCAGCAATGTCAAACCCAACTAGTCTGGACGACTTGACTATACCTGTTAGATATTCTATGACTACTGGAGGTGAGCAATTTCTTCAATATGACAGTGGACCAGGAAACCACAGGGGAATCTGCAGGTCCTTGCCGAATGTGAAGCCTGGTTATGCGATGGAACTTTCAAATCTGCACCTCATTGGTTCTAGCAAATCTACACGATTCATGGGATAAAGTACGAAACAACGTTTCCTCTTGTTTACGTGCTCATGAGTGACAAGAGTTTAAGTAGTTACATTCGAGTACTTACTGACCTGAAAAGCATCTGTCAACAGTTGGATCCTAAAACAATTGTTACAGATTTCGAGCAGGCCAGTATTCTGGCATTCAGCACAATGTTCCACGTGCAACTCATCAAGGATGCTTCTTCCACATCAGTCAGTGTCTGTGGCGTCAGATGTAGCAGACACCGGACATCGTTCAGCGATATACGACTGATGCTGAGTTCGCTCTAAGTCTTTGTCATTTGGCTGCACTGGCTTTCGTTGCCCCGGATGATGTTGTTGACGTCTTTGAAGAGCTGATGGACACGCCTTTCTTTGTCAACAATTATAGACATCAGCGACCTGCTTGGTTACTTCGAAAACACATGGATCGGACGCCCATCACGACGCAATCTACGTCACAAACCAATCTTCCCCATCAGTCTTTGGAATGTATATGACCGAGCGATCAATGATCTCCCAAAGACCAACAATTCCGTTGAAGGATGGCACCGGGCATTTTCATCCTTGCTGGGAGCGTGTCATCCAAGTATTTGGAGATTGATCGAAGGCCTTAAGAAAGAGCAGAGCCTTACTGAGCTTGTTAGATGTAGTTTGTTAGAACATTAGAACACTCTAGATGAGAACAGGCCCTTTAGCCCAACAAAGCTCGCCAGTCCTATCCACTTGTTTCCTCCAAGAAAACATCAAGTCGAGTTTTGAAAGTCCCTAACGTCTTACTGTCTACCACACTACTTGGTAACTTATTCCAAGTGTCTATCGTTCTTTGTGTAAAGAAAAACTTCCTAATGTTTGTGCGAAATTTACCCTTAACAAGTTTCCAACTGTGTCCCGTGTTCTTGATGAACTCATTTTAAAATACAAGTCTCGATCCACTGTAGTAATTCCCTTCATAATTTTAAACACTTCAATCATGTCACCTCTTAATCTTCTTTTGCTTAAACTGTAAAGGCTCAGCTCTTTTAATCTTTCCTCATAATTCAAGCCCTGTAGACCTGGAATCAGCCTAGTCGCTCTTCTCTGGACCTTTTCTAGAGCTGCTATGTCGATTTTGTAGCCTGGAGACCAAAACTGCACACAGTACTCAAGATGAGGCCTCACCAGTGCATTATAAAGGTTGAGCATAACCTCCTTGGACTTGTACTCCACAGATCGTGCTATATAACCTAACATTCTGTTAGCCTTCTTAATGGCTTCTGAACACTGTTTGGAAGTTGATAGCTTAGAGTCCACTATGACTCCTAAATCCTTCTCATAAGGTGTACTCTCGATTTTCTGACCACTCATTGTGTATTCAAAACTAATATTTTTACTTCCTATGTGTAATACTTTACATTTACTGACATTAAATTTCATCTGCCACAAATCTGCCCAAGCCTGTATGCTATCCAAGTCCTTCTGTAATGATATAACGGATTCCAAATTATCTGCTAATCCACCTATCTTGGTATCATCTGCAAACTTAACCAGCTTGTTACTTATATTCCTATCTAAATCATTTATATATATTAAAAATAGCAGCGCCCTAGCACTGACCCCTGTGGAACACCACTCTTAACATCGCCAGTTCTGATGAGGTTCCTCGCACCATCACCCTCTGCTTCCTGTGTCTGAGCCAATTCTGCACCCATCTAAAAACATCACCCTGAATTCCCACTTCTTTTAACTTGATGCCCAACCTCTCATGTGGCACCTTATCAAATGCTTTCTGAAAGTCCAGATAAATAATATCATAAGCTCCACTTTGATCGTATCCTTTTGTTGCCTCCTCATAGAATTCCAACATGTTAGTAAAACACGACCTCCCCTTCTGAACCCATGCTGACTGTTCAGAATAACTCCTGTCCTTGTCATGTGTTGCTCAATCTTATCCTTAATAATTCCTTCCATTAATTTTCCTGTGATGCTTGTTAAGCTTACTGGCCTATAGTTGCTTGGATCTGCCCTGTCACCCTTTTTATATAATGGGATGATATTTGCCATTTTCCAGTCCTTTGGAATCTCTCCAGTGCACAGTGACTTCCTAAAAATGTGTCAAGGGTTTATATATGTACTCACTAGCCTCCTTAAGAACACGAGGATAAATATTATCTGGGCCTGGTGATTTGTTTGATTTCATCTTATTTAATCTGAGCAGCACTTCTCCCTCTACAATTTCCAAATCCCTCAGTACCTCCTTAGTAGTTGTGTTTACCTCTGGCAGGTTATCCACTTGCTCACTTGTAAACACCTCAGAAAAATGTAAGTTTAGGGCATCTGCTATTTCATTGTCTGTATCTTTTAATTCCCTTTACTATTCCTGATGAACTTGACCTCCTCCTTAACTGTTCTTTTACTACTAAAATACTGAAAGAATCTCTTGGGGTCTTCTTTACCTTATCTGCTATATTCCTCTCCAACTGTCTTTTAGCCTCTCTGATATCCTTCTTAATGGTTGCCCTCATGTTCTCATACGCTCTACGTTCTCTTTGCAGTCATTAGTCTTATATGCCTTATACAGCAGTTTTTCCTTTGCAACTTCTTTTTAAATCTTTATTAATCCATCGTGGAGTTTTTTAGTTTCCTATTACTTCCAAATTTAGGTATGTATCTGTCCTGCATTACATGTAAAACATTTTAAACCTGTTCCACTGCTCCTCGACTGTCTCCACATTTAAAAGCTTATCCCAGTCTATCCTACTTAGACTTTGTCGCATCTGCTCAAAATTAGCCCTACTAAAGTTCAACTTAACAATTTTAGTCTTTGCATCTGTACTCTTACAAAATACTGAGAATTGTATTACATTATGGTCACTTGACCCTAGTGGTTCAATCACCTCTACACCCTCAATTCTATCCTGATTATTACAGAATACTAAATCCAGATAGGCTTCACCCCTTGTTGGTGCTTTAACATGCTGTGTTAAAAAACAGTCGCTGATTACTTCTAAAAACTCCTGCTCTTGTGCTCCTCCATCTGTAAGGTTATCCCAGTTAATATTTGGATAATTAAAGTCCCCCATGACTATAATATCCCCTGTAAACTTGCCTTTTGATATTACTAAAAGATGTGTGTTGAAATTACTGTCTGAATTGGGTGGTCTATAACACACTCCTAAAATGAGACCTTTTCCCTAATATTTTCCAGGCGAAGCCACATGTCCTCACTAAGATGGGGCTCATCATCCAACTGAAGATGACTTACATTTAATTCCTGTTTGGCATAAACAGCAACCCCACCTCCTTTTCTGTTCTGTCTATCCTTCCTAAAAATGTGTATCCCTCTATGTTACACTCATCCCCATCTTTGTTATTTAGCCAGGTTTCCGTTATTGCTATAATATCATAATTGTGCTCTGCTACATACAACTCCAACTCACTTACCTTATTTTTGATACTTCTAGCATTAAGGCAAGCTATTTTTAATGTGTTAATCCTTCTATCTTTACGTGTTTGCTTAAAATTTACATTACTATGCATTTTTATTTCTACACCATTGTTTGTTCTTCCATGTATAGATCTAAATCTGGCCTGTCCTAAACTCCCTGCCCCCATTCCCTAGTTTAAACAATCCTCGACTAGCCTACACATACGCCTCCCCAATACATTGGTGCCCCTCCGGTTCAGATGTAACCCGTCACGGCGGAACAGGTCCCATCTGTTCCAAAAGGAGTCCCAATGCCCCATAAACCTATACCCTTCTACCCTGCACCAAGATTTGAGCCACGTGTTAAGCCTTCTAATCTCCTCAATCTTACCTGGACTGGCGCATGGCACAGGCAGAACTTGGAGAAGACTACCTTGTCAGTTCTGCTCCTCAGCTTGGTACCTAACTCTTTGAATTTGGATCGCAGAACTGACAGACTACCCTTATGTATGTCATTTGTTCCAACGTGGACAATGACAACTGGATCCACCCGCTCTGGCCAAGAGCCTATCCACCCTTCCAGGAGGTCTCCCACCTGTGCTCCCGGAAGGCAACACACGTCTGAGACTCTCTCTCTGGAGCACACCTGCGCTTCAATCCCCCTAATGATTGAGTCCCCAACTATCACTACCTCTCTCTTTTTGGGAACTGGTTTTGAGGTGGCCCGTTGGGGCTCCTCAACCCTGCCTATCACCTCAGAATTATCAGACTCACTGTCCAGCACCGCAAGGACAGAACAGTTAGACACTTCTAATTCTGGGGTTGATGCCGGACAGTGTGCACCCTTTACCTTACGCCTTGTGACCGTGACCCACCTATTCCTACCTGTCTGGTCTGGAATCTCCTCCCGCGCCACCTTAGGGGTGCACACTATCTCTCTAAAGGACACCTGGGCCAAGTCCGCCAATTCTCTATTACAACGCAGGTCAGCCAACTCCTCCTCCAGTTCAGCGACCCTGAGCTCGAGGTGCTGGATCAGCTGGCATCTCTTGCAGATGTAGCCCTCATAGACAACTGGCTCTTCCAAACCATCATCTAAAAGTCCAACATCCAACAGGACTTGCATTGCACTGGCCTCATTATTAAAATTTGATTTGGGATTACTAAGCTGCCTTAACTATATATTTTTTTTTCTTAAAATTAAATTTCTTCTTCTTTCAGCTGCTCCTTAACTTAAATGGTAACACTAAGATCTGCTACAGATATTTTACACCTTTTCCCCTTAAGCTCCTGTACTGTTCTCCCTCTCAGCTGCCTGCTGTTTGCCTTTCTATGAGGTTAACTTTACTTTTCTCTGTCTCTTCTAGCTTTTGCTCTTCTTACTTATAAGCTCTTCACTCGCACGGTTTGTATTCTCCCGTATTAATGAACCAATACGCTGTCGCCCACTTAACTGTTCTACCTCTGGACCACTAAGGACTGTTTAATCTAAAATAAACAAATAAATAAAACTTTACTACCTTATTTGCTCCTACTGCTCCTTGTGCCTGATCGGTGTCTTAACGCAGGCCGCTTACCTGCGCACTACTGAGTTTCCACCTTTTACTGCTTTGAAGTCAGCCGCGGCCTTTTTTTCTTTTCCTTTAAACTAAGGAATCGCTGTTACGACGACGCGGTTATTTATTTACAAATGCCGATATCAGTTACTACTGCTTTCTACCCTGCCGCCTCGATGCTAATTCAAATACAGATAACAAGAAAAAGAACAAGTACAAATAACTTTTCCAAGCGCACTTCCAAACACCCAGCTACTTTTGCTCTTGTGCGGGCGAAAAAAAAAACCCTTCTAAAGGGAAAAAAGCTTTAAAAATTCCCACACGGTTCCTTAGCGGCAACCAAAACCCAAGTTTTAAGAGCAAAATGTATTTTTTTTTTAATTTAAATCTCACACCACAGAACAAACCAACAACTCCGAACAGACTCTAGCGTTTACAAAGCACACGTGACTCTCCAGTCAAGCGCACGTGAAGTTCATGCATTAATTAATTGGATGTTTTAATATTCTTGCATTGGCCTTTTTATACGTTCAATCATTGCCTTTATCTAATACATTTTCTTTAATAATTTTGTTGCGTTTGCCTTTATTCGCTGCGCCCAATTGACGTCACCGTTTTCAATCACTCCTTTATTTATGCATGCAGTTATTCGGCGCCCAATTGAGGTCGCGCTTTTGAAGCTCATCTTTATTTACACGCGCCTTTATTCGGCGCCCAATTGAGGTGGCGCTTTTGAAGGTCGCCTTTTTGTGCGCGCCCTTATTGAAGGATACCCCTCTTGGACCCAATAACAATACAAATAGCCCCTGGAGGCCTTGGTTCATCCTGTGGTATGTTGTGAATCTGCTGGTAACTTCTTGTAATGTAGAATTGTAATCCAATATTAAGCAAGTCCATACAACTATACCGATTCATTTTAGCACACCTTGCATATATTACACACACACATTAACACAACCAAGTACCAAACTAGTCGAGAGTCACTGCGTCTACGCACACCGCCATGTCCATGTGTCCAAGTACCACTAGTTATTTATCCTTTAGAATCTTTTCTATAAGTTAGGGGTCAGTAAGGAAGGATACATTTTTTTTATTTTATTGTTTTTATTAAAATCAAATAACATTCCATACATATAAATTAGATTTAAACAAAAATAGGTTTGAAACGAATCAACCCCCACCCCTGAGAAAGAGAACTAGGCCAGCAGAGTAAAACATTAAGCTAGTATAATTAAGTAAATAGATAAATTAATAAATGAATAAAGATACATGGAGTAAAAAGAGGGGAGAGAACCTGCTTCCTCAATTTAAATGCTTATTCTAAAACATTATTGATTAGATCCTGCCAGATTTTGAAAATGTTTTGTACAGATCCTCTAAGTGAGAATTAGATTTTTTTCCAATTTCAAATAGTATATAACATCAGTTACCCACTGACTAAACAGAGGAGAGTTAGGATTATTCCAGTTGAGCAAGATAAGTCTATGTGCCAATAGTGAAGTAAAGGCGATTACAGTTTGCTTGTCCACCACTTTAAGCCCATCAGTGAGCCCACCAAACACAGCTGTTAATTGGGTTAGGAGGGATTGTGACACCAAAGCTGTTTGAGTCCTCAAGGCTGATCAATATTTTTTCCGGCATAGAGGTAGGTTAGGAAGAATACATTTAATTATTTAAGACACAGATTCTTTTAGAATATAAACAATTATAAGTAAATAACATAATATTCTCAAACCCACTTAATCCAAATTCACAGGCACAAGGCAGAAACAGCCCTGGACAGGCCCTACTTGTGAGCACACCCAGCACTCACAAAAAAAGGGGCAATTAATCTAACCAACAAGCCATTGTGTATACATTTACATTAATTCACTTAGCTGACACTTTTATCCAAAGCAACTTATAAAAGAGATCAACATAATCCAGTAAACATTTTTGAAGCAAGTGCTACAAAATAAGGTAACAAAATTGATCATCACAAGTGAAAAGCTCTAAACCAAACACAGCAACATAAGACTAGTTTGTTTTTCCTTAGCTACAAGAACGTATCAAAGCCATGATAAATTAGGCAAGTATTTATGGAATAATGGAGTATTCAAGCACTTCTTAAAAACAGGTCAGCGGTTTGGATGGAGGTGGTCAGCTTGTTCCTCCAGATAGAAGCTACCATGTGCCTTTGGAGAAAAGACTTTTCCTTAAGGACTTGGTATTGTAAAACTATTTATCCATGTCAAGATGAATTAGAACTCTAAATAGCCAGCCGGCCTCTTTTGCATTATATGTTTGTCTGTCTCATATGATAGATAGAAACCTAATTATTTATTTAATTGCCAAAATCACTGAAGACAAAACTGATTGTTAACTAAGTAAAATTTCTTCTTTGTCCTACACCATCCAGGTTGCACCAGGCATAAATCCACCCTGAATGTGGCCTTTGTGAGTCATATACATGCTCAGAGTAACACTGCTACTAACTAAACTAACCCACTTGTTTCTGGGTTGTGATGTGAACCTGCAGAAAATCTATTGAAATGTTAACTTTATCAGGAACAGGATCGTTACGGCTGTGACAACTGGGCTACAATATACTGGGAACTGAATAAATGCCTCTTTTAAAACACTTCAAGGAACTTACTGTGTTTCCATATTATACAGCTGCTATACAAAGGCATGAAACTTAAAAGAAGAGCATCATTCCTTTGCTGATTCATTATATATTGAGAAAATTGTCCACTTCATTCATATTTCTGGTAATGGGGAAATTAATTTTAAACATAGTTAGTTCCTGTCGGCACAAATGTCAAGTTCTGAAAAGGGCATGCTTAAGTGTGGGCTACCATGAACAGCTATAATTTAAGCTGTCTATTCATTGTGCCTGGAAATGTAAACTCATATGGTACAGTGAATAACCAAATATCGACTGCTCATTAGTTTAGCTGAGGTGAATCTTGTCATAACAGTTTGGCAGTGCATTAGCTGATGTCTCAAATTTAGATATAGTCACCTTTTAATTATTAACAAATTGACTTTCTTCAGGTGCAGCCTATAGATCGGTGAAGTAAGATGACACACTTAATTTTATCCACCGCTCAACAGCAGGAGGTTATTGTAGATTGATTTTGTGGCCTTGTCGGAGTGTTCAGCGAACGTGCTGGACTGTTCGTGCACTTAAAATTGTGAATGCAACCTTATGCTCTTTACAGTGTGCTTAGTGGCATGTTTAATAAATGTGTTTTATTATTATTTTTCTGTTTGTTTGTAGTTTCCTATCCATGATTGTGTGGAGTGCTTACATGGTGGTTGTATTCAAATAATTAATAAAAGGAGTGAGTGTTTACAAATCATTACTTTGAAATATTGCAACAGCAGGGACAAATATAATTGTTTCGTTGGATCCATTGGTTATTAAAATTTATTAGGATGTGTTTAATATGGATCCCACCAGTGAAATTTCATCCTATGTCATAGGTAACGTGCCAGTTCAATGGTGGGATGGCTATATTTGTAATTCTTCAGAGCAAAGCTAAATCCCTTCTACCATTTATCTGCAGCCAAAGGAATGTCTCTGATAAAGGTGGTAGTGAGTTACTTGGTGTGCTCAACTTTGCGTTCAAGTTTGTTACCAAGTATGTATGAATTCTTGTTCATGTTAGTTATTCATTTTTATTCATATTTATTATGTCAATTGGAGGAAAGTAAATTGAGCAATAAACATGTAAGTTGCAGTACCAATTAACTGGAAAACACATTTATTTTCAAAAATTATGCTTCATGAAAACATGTTCGATGATTATGATAGGCTGCTTTAAGCCAAATACAGTATAATTTCACTTTTACTGTATCATGTAGAGATTTGGGCAAACATGAAACAAATATTTATTGAATTTAGTGTGTTTAACCGCTTAATGATGCTGACACACTGTTTTAGTTTAATTAAGCTAAAAATGTTTGGCGGCTGATTTTCGTTTGTACTCAGCATGTGATGCTTCTTGCTTCAGTGTCCAACAATAGTCAGGCAGCATTGATGGACTCTACTGCTCTGATACCACTTTTCTGTTTTTGCAATGTCTTGGTGAAACCTTTTACCATAGTCATCACTGGACTGCAACAAGATTAGCAGTGAAGAAATCCAACCATAAATGTAGATCTTGTTTCTTTAGCCACATGTTACTCATCATGGTTTTGTATGCATGTTGTCTACCAGGTGGCCATAATTTGGTGCCTTGTAGTTGCCAAAAACATCCTTGAGTGCCTTCCATGTGATTTCCTCTTGGAACCACTAGCAGATCTCCGAAATGCTTGTCATTGATGAGATGTATAATTAGTGGACCAATGAAAATGTCTTCTTTAATCTTGGGATCAGTTGTTGATGGACGTTTCTGTCTCAAATATCGAAATTCTTCCTTGTTGTTTCACTTTAACAAAATGTTTCCTGAGTCCACATTTTACATAAAGAGGAGGGAACAAATCTTTGTTTGGTTGACAAGTGGTTTAAGTTCTGCTTATGGAGTAGCCAGTTCTGTTTAATGTAATGAGACTCTTTAGCATGACTGTCCCGTGCATAGTACTTGATATATCATTTCTAGTTTTTAGTCACCAAAGCTCCAGTTGTAGTTAATGTACTGTATATGTATACTTATAAGGTAACTGTAATAAAACGGTACATGATAAGAAAAGTTGAAAGTGATATTTGTTATCCATAAGCTACACCAAGAGTGTTCAGAAAGCAAAAATCTTTGTTGTCCATGGAGCTATTAAAAACAAAAGGAACAATTTAATAGATACACCAACTGAGTTAATAGCCTTTTCAGCATGTAGAGAAATTTAATTTAAAATGTCCAGACAGCCACAGCAATTGTGTGTGTGTGTTCTTGGAATTCATGGGGAGAATGAGCAAAACTAAATATTACTAGCTACTGTTGAAACGTTTACAAATACTTGATGTTCTATCCCAACAGTTGACTGGATTTGGGTGGAAACACACACTTGCTGCACGCTTAGATCTAGAACAGAATTTTAATTTTGAGCAAACTCAGCTCTCTTAGAGCTTGGGAAAAGCTTCTGGGGATATTATTACCTGCCCGTATGCGCTAGTGTATTTGGAATTGTCTTTTATGATCCCTGCGGTGGACTGGCGCCCTGCCCGGGGTTTGTTTCCTGCCTTGTGCCCTGTGTTGGCTGGGACTGGCTCCAGCAGACACCCGTGACCCTGTAGTTAGGATATAGCGGGTTGGAAAATGGAAGGTTGGATGTTTTATGATGGGCTATTTGACAGAAAAAAGAAAAAACTCTGAAATTTCTTGTTCACGTTGGTTTTAGTTGAACATCAACTTACTGAAATAGGCTTATTTGATCAGAATACATGACTCAACAAACCTAGGGTGACCACCAGGGGGCAACCCAGAGCCCCAAACAGCAGACATAACTCAACCAAAGCACAATTTCAGGTACAATAAAAGGTAGTTTAATATATAATGATTTGTTTACAAGGTTCAGTCAGTCTAGCACAGTAAATAATACATAATCAGTCACCTTCTGTCTCCTTCTACCACTCCTCCACAAATGTTGCCTGCTGCCTCCCGACTCTGGCTGTCCTAAGAGAGGCAAGCTGCCTTTCTTTCATGTTGTACTTTGGATGTGACAACAAAGCATGGTGGAAGCACTTCCTGGTCATAGGAAAACTTCCCCAAGTAGGAAGAACTTTTCCTGGCAGCCCCCTCTGGCGGCACCCAGGGACCCCAACAGGGTTGCTTTTCCAAACTATATGTACCATGGAAACATGCAGGAGTCCAAACTGGGAATATATCAGAGAAGCACTTCCATCTTTCTGCCTGGGGGATAAACTGTCCCCAAGAACCAGTTTCCCTCAGTCCATCTGTTATCTGACTGCAACGACTAGGGTTATGAACCTAGCATGATCCCAGTGAGGTTGCATCTCCACTTATGAAATCTATTCACTATGGCCTCCAGGCCAGGTAAGGCATTGTTAACCACCCCGGATGAGATTCCTATCCATCAATTATGGCACCTAGACTAGTCATAAATGGACTATGGTAGCCAATGATCTAAGCAAGTTCTCCTCTGTCACCAGAAAACAATCAGGCGAATTTTGAGCTCAGGAATACAAGCTGTATAGACTGGAGAACCATCATCTGATGTGAAGAAACCCAGATCCTTAAGATTCTTGGTGATGAGAATATCCCTGTATGGTAAAAACACTAAATACCACCTGTAGGTTGTATTTTTGTGGTACACAATGGGTGCCTTTATTAGAGTAAAACAATTTTAGAACTTTGCAAAATATCTGCTCATTGTTGTTGACCAAGTACACTTTCAAATATGTTTAAAAAGACATGAATGCATTTCAAGATATGTAAATATCACTTTCATATATACCTAGGGTACAATTCAAGATATATCAAATGCATTTTAACATATCTCAAAATAGACAAGTGGTCCAATAGAGAGATGAAAGATTAAATTAATTTTAGATATCTGAAAATGTCATGCAAGGCCAATCTGAAAATGTATTTGAGATACCTTGAAAAGCACAAGCAGTTATTTTGAGACATCTGAAAATGTATTTGAAATATTTTGAAATGCTTTTGAGATATCTTTAAATGTATTGAAGATGTCTTAAAATAAAATGGAAAAACAATGGCTACAAAAAGTATTAGGACCCCTTCACTCCCTGTAGACTTTCTTGTATTGTAGATTTTATTTGCCATTTTAGCTCTTCAATCGACATGCAATAACCCAAAATGACAAAGTGGCTGCATGTTTTCAGAAAGATTTTTTTTATTATATAAGTATTTCAGACCCTGAATTCACTACAATTCCAGCTTTGAGTCTATGTTTCCATAAGCTTTGCACACCTCAGTTAAAGCAGTTTATCCAATTCTTCCTGGCAGAGCCTCTCAAGCGTCATTAGATTGGATGGGAAGTGCCTGTAAACCGCCATCTTTAGGCCACCCCACAGATATTCTATGGGGTTTGAGTCTGGACTTTGGCAGGGCCACTCAGTAACAGTCAGAGACATGTCATGAAGGCACTCCAGTGCTTTTTCAGCTGTAGGCTGTGCGCTATCGTCATCCTGAAAGATAAACTGTATGGACAGTGTAGCAGGTTTTCTTCAAGGACCTTCCTGTATTTGGCTTCATTCATCATTCCCTTAATTCAGACCAGTCTCCTGGTCCATGCTGACGAGAAGCCCCTTCATATGTCATGATACTGCTACCACCATGCTGATATTAGGCAGGTGATGAGCAGTGCTTGGAGTTCAATGTCTGTCACATCAAACCACAGAATCTTTTTCCTCATGCTCTCAGAGTCCAAGTGGGCTGTCATACGCCTTTTCCTTTGTATAGCCACTCTAACGTAAACGCCTGATTTATGGAGTTCTGTTTAAATGGTTTTCCTTCTGACAGGTTCTTCCATTTTGGCAGGGGACTTCTGAAGCTCAGTTTTTGGTCACCCCTCTGACCTGGGCCATTCTTACCCAGCTACTTACTTTGGTCACACGTCCAACTCTAGGAAGAATCCTGCTGGTTCCAATATTCTTCCAGTTCACAATTATTGAGGCCACTGTGCACCTAGGAACACTCAAAGCTTTAGAAATGTTTTTTTACCCTTGCCCTGATCTATAATCTGTACCTCGCTACAATTTGATTACAGAGGTCTACAATGAGTTCCTTATGTTTCTTGGCTTGGTTTTGTCCTGACATACATTTGTGAATTGTGGGATTTTACATACACAGGTACACTCATGTCTTTCTACACAACGTCTAATCAATTCTGTTTGCCACAAGTGGACTCCAATCAAGTTCTCAAGGAGATAAATAAGTAAACAGGATGCACCCGACCACAATCTGGAGTGCCAGAGCAAAGGGTCTGAATATTTCTATGAATCAAAGATTTCACTTTTTGATTTTTAACGCATTTGTAAACCTTTCTGAAAGCATGTTTTTACTTTGTTATTATTGGTCTTGAGTGTACATTGATAAGCAAAAGTGGCACATTGATACATTTTACATTAAAATTACATGTCATTTCATGTCACTTTCTAACCCACTTAATCCAGACCAGGGTCGCAGGAGCCAAAACCAGCTAGCACAGGGTGCAAGGCAGGCACAAACCCTGGACAAGGCACCAGTCCATTACAAGGCAAAAACACAAACACATGTGCACCAAACACACACTAGGGTAAATTTAACATCACCAAATCAGCTTATCCAGCATTTCTTAACCTTTACGTATTTACGACCCGAGTTTTCATAACAGTTTTAATCGCGCCCCCCCCCCCAACATTTTTTTGAAATGTAGATGCATATTTTATTATACCTACTTAACTTTTATCGACATTTATCTAACTCTATATTTATTGTTCTAGTATCAGAATGTAGTTTAAGTTAATTTGTTTTGGTTTCAACAGATGTTTTTTTCATATTTTTGATTCTTGTTTTTTTTTAACATCTTCGCGCCCCGCTTTTTGTTACTTCGCACCCCCTAGGGAGGTCCACCCTACAGGTTGAGAACAACTAACCTAATCTGTACCGTCGTGGCCAAAGGTTTTGAGAATGACCCAAATGTTGGTTTTCCCAAAGTTTGCTGCTTCAGTGTTTTTAGATCTTTTTTTCAGATGTTTCTATGGTATCCTGAAGTAGAATTACAAGCGTTTCATAATTTCAAAGGCTTTTATTGACAATTACATTAAGTTTATGCACAGAGTCAATATTTGCAGTGTTGGCCCTTCTTTCTTTCTCAAGACCTCTACAATTCACCCAGGCATGCTGTCAATCAACTTCTGGGCCAAGTCCTGACTGAGAGCAGCCCATTCTTGCATAATAAATGCTTGGAGTTTGTCAGAATTTATGGGGTTTTTGTTTGTCCACCCACCTCTTAAGGATTGACCACAAGTTCTCAATGAGATTAAGGTCTGGGAGTTTCCTGGCCATGGACCCCAAATTTTGATGTTTTTTTCCCCGAGCCACTTTCACCTTATGGCCCGATGCTCCATCATGCTGGATTGTTCATTGTTGGTCACCAAACTGTTCTTGGATAGTTGGGAGAAGTTGCTCTCAGAGGATGTTTTAGTCCTATTCTTTATTCATGGCTGTGTTCTTAGGCCAAATTGTGAGTGAGCCCTGCACTCCCTTGGCTGAGAAGCAACCCCACACATGAATGGTCTCAGGATGCTTTACTGTTGGCATGACACAGGACTGATGTTAGTGCTGCTCACCTTTTCTTTTTTCCGGATGCCCCAAACAATCAGAAAGGGCATTCATCAGAGGAAATTACTTTCCCCATGCAGTCCTCAACAGTCCAGTCCCTGTACCTTTTGCAAAATATCAGTCTGTCCCTGATGTTTTTCTTGGCTTCTTTGCTGCCCTTCTTGACACCCACCAGGCCATCCTACAAAAGTCTTCACCTCACGCACACCTGCCTGCTGCCATTCCTGAGCCAACTCTGCGTTGGTGGTGCCCACAGCTGAATCAACTTTATGAGACGGTCCTCACACTTGCTGAACTTTCTTGGGCACCCTGAATCCTTCTTCACAACAACAGTGGAAATGGGTTTTTTGGGATTAAGTTTATTTTCATGACAAAGAGGGACTTTGTAATTAATTACGATTGATCTGATCACTCTTCAAAACATTCTGGAGTCGATGCAAATTGCCATTGTAAAAACTGAGACAGCAAACTTTGTGAAAATGAATATTTGTCACTTTCTCAAAACCTTTGGCCATGAATTTATGTCTTTGGATGGTGGGTGGAAACCGAAGCACCCAGAGGATTCCCTAACAGACAGGGAAAGAACATGCAAACTCCACTTAGGGCCTCCTTAACTGTGATGCAGCAGAGCTACCACTGTGCCACCATGCCACCCCATGCAAAAAGTAGAGTCTCAGCACTTTCTGAATTAACTTCAAGCTTCCTGTCACAATAGACAGTTAATGAAAGGCACAATATGACATATAATGGAAAGGGCTATGCATATATAAATAGGAGATGTTTCCCCTCACACTATCAATAATAATGTTATTATAATTATAACTTTAGCTTGGCAGAGTAGCACAGTGAGTAGCGCTGCTAGCCCATGGATCCAGCTTCATGGGTTTACATAAAGCACCCAGTTGTTTTTCCAAGTGTAGTCTACAATGTTCTCTCTTTCATATGGGTGCTCCAGTTTTCCTCCCATAACTCCAAACACATGTTATTTTGGTTCATCAGTAATCCTAAATGGCATCTGTGTGGGTGTGTGCATGAATTGGCCTCTCTGGGGCTCCTTCCTGCAACACAGGGAGTACTTCAAACCATTGTATTTGTGTGTGGTACAGTATATCAGCTGCAAAGCTGCTGGTCAGGAAAGCTCTGCAGCAGATTGTGTTAAAAGCGCGGAAGATTATCAGGATACAGCTTCCAGCCCTGGAGGACAATGATACCACGTGCTGCAGCCTCAAGGAAGGCCAGCAGCATCTCCATGAATTCCATTCACCCATCCCACAGTCTATTTGAACCTCTCCTTACTGGCAATCATTACTGAGCCTTTCCTTCATGGACCTTGGGGCTCAGAAATAGTTTCATCCCAAGAGCTATAAACACACTCAGTCAGTCAATTAAGTGCTCCCGGTGGAGCACTTTGCACTATATATGTATATATATATATATATATATATATATATATATATATATATATATATTGTCACAAAACGAGTCAAAGACAGAAAAGGTTTGGGGCAGCCACCCATGTAATTTGGTATCCTGGCTGCAACTTGTTTTCTTTCAAATACCAGCACTGAAGTGCTTACAACAGAGTCCAAAACAAGACTGACACAGAAGGGAAAAGGGAAGGCTTTTAAAGGGGGAGACAGGAAGTGAGGTCATAAGGGTCGGGCACGTGTTCATTGTTCATTGGTTTAGTCCCGGATGTGACATCAGGGGGGCCGGAGCTGGCAAGGTCTGTCTCCATTGGCTCGGTCCCAGAAGTGACGTCCAGAGAGACAGGTGGAACCTCCCGGGTTAGGTCTACAGGGAAGTGAGAAAGAGAGTTAGTGCGCTCTGCCACATCCCGGCATGGCTCAGAACTGCCTTCACTCGAGCCCTTTAGCTGCCTCCCATGCTGGCGTGTGTGACAAGGCCCCCTCAGCCCAGACCCGTCGGGTCGGGCGACCTTAACCGAGAGGTCGTAAACCCGAGAGAGCATCGGCGTTGGCATGGAGAGCACCCGGCGATGAGCGGCGAAAACTTGTACGGCTGCAGGTCAAGAAACCACCGGGTGACCCGCGGATTCGACTCCTTGTGCAGGGCCATCCACTGTAGAGGTGCATGGTCCGTGACAAGGGTGAACTCACGCCCAACAGGTAGTACCTCAGCTGAGTGATCGCCCATTTAATCGCCAGAGCCTCCCTCTCCACCGCCGCATACCTGGTCTCCCGGTCCAACAGTTTCCGGCTCAGGAACATGACGGGTGTTCGACACCATCGACACTTTGGCTCAGCACGGCTCCCAGGCCTGTGTCCGAAGCGTCCGTCTGGAGGATGAAAGGCAAAGAAAAGTTAGGTGCCATCAAAATAGGTGCGGACGTAAGGGCCTTCTTCAAGTCACCAAATGCAGCGTCTGTTTTTCAGTCCATACCACAATGTTGGGGCCCTCTTCTTTGTTAAATCAGTCAAAGGCGCTTTCTCCAAAACCGGGTACAAACCGGCGGTAGTACCCGCTAACCGAAAGGCTTGGACCTGCCGCTTGGTTCATGGACGGGCCATTTCAGAATGGCATCAATTTTGGAGCACTGTGGCCTTACGGTACCCGACCCACCAGGTAGCCTAAATATTTGGCCTCGCTTAATCCAAAGAAACATTTCTTGGGATTAATCCGAGCCCGCCTCACCAAGTGTCCGTAATACCGCTTGGACATGCTGTAGGTGTTCCTTCCATGTGCTGGAATAGATGACCACGTCATCTAGGTAGGCAGCACTGTATGAGTTATGAGGCCGAAGCACTTTGTCCACCAGGCGCTGAAAGGTTGCTGGAGCCCGTGTAACCCAAATGGAAGGACACGATACTGCCAGTGTCCGCTAGGGGTACTAAGCGCGTTTTTCCTTGGAGTCCGTTAAAGGAACCTGCCAGTACCCTTTGTCATGTCAAGTGTGGTCAGGTATTGAGCCTGTCCAAGCCTCTCGAGGAGGTCGCCCACGCGTGGCATTGGATAGGCATCAAATTGGGAGACTTGGTTAAGCCGGCGGAAGTCATTGCAGAACCTCCAACTCCGTCAGGCTTACCGGCGAGCACAATGGGGCTGGACCAGGGACTATAACTCTCCTCAATTACACCTAGTTCCAGCATGCGCTTGATCTCAGTTCCACTTCAGCCTTTTTGCCTCGGGAAGGCGATGCGGCGTTCTCGGACAACAACCCGGGCTCTGTCACAATGTTGTGCTCAATCAGAGAGGTCCTTCCGGGTGTTCACTGACTACCTCTCGAGCGGTCCGGATAACTGTTTCCAGCTCCTGCCGTTGCCTGGGTCTCAAGTCTGCGCCAAAGTTAAGGTCGTGTGTGTGGCGAAGAGTGGCGGGGCTGGCGGAGGAGGGATCAGGGTCCCTGTCCTTCCACGGTTTCAGCAGGTTCACATGATATACCGCTCCTTTGGCGGCGATTGGGTTGACTCACCAAATAGTCGACCAGTCCCTTCCTCTCCTTAACTTCGTAGGGGCCCTGCCAGTGGGCAAGCAACTTAGAGTGGGAGGTAGGCACTAGGACCATGACCCGATCTCCGGGTGGAACTCCCGAAGAGGCGTGCAGCGGTTGTAGTAGCGAACCTGTGCTGCTTGAGCCTCCTCCATGTGACTTTTAAGGACAGGCGAATCTTTCCAAATCTATCGCGTAACTGCGCCGATATACTCCAGTATGTTAGTGGTGGGAAGAGCCTCTTCTTCCCAGCCTTCTTTCAAAATATCCAATATGCCCGAGGTTGTCGCCCATACAGTAGTTCAAAGGGGAGAACCCGTGGAGGCTTGTGGGACTTCCGATAGGCAAAAAGGACGAGGGGGAGGAGCTGATCCCAGTTCCTTCCATCCTCGCTGACCACCTTACGTAGCATTTGCTTGAGAGTTTGATTAAACCTCTCTACTAATCCGTCGGTTTGAGGATGATACACGAGGTTTTAAATGCTTTATTTTCAGTAATCTGGCAGTCTCCTTGAACGTCTCCGAGGTGAAGGGGTCCCCTGGTCTGTCAAGACTTCTTTGGGGATCCCCACGCCAATACCCTAGTAATTCCCGCGATGGCTTTAGAGGTAGCTGGCGCAACGGAACAGCTTCGGGTATCGTGTAGCATAATCCACGAGGACTAAAATGTACTTGTGTCCTCGGGCTGAGGGCTCTAGAGGTCCCACCAGGTCGACCCCGATTCTGTGGAAGGGAACGTCAATCAAGGGAATAGGAACAAGAGGAGCACGGTCCCTCCTAGGAATCTGTCGCAGTTGACACTCCGGGCAGGAAGCGCAAAAGCGACGAACCTCCTCATTAATTCCTGGCCAGTAAAACCGGAGCTTGATCCGCTCCAGAGTTTTTTCGGTGCCCAGGTGGCCACCTAGGAGGTGGGCGTGTGCTAGCTCGCAGACCTGCCGCCGGAAGGTGCGCGGCACTAGCAGCAGCCTCGTCTCCTGCCCGTCATGCATTGCTACACGGTAAAGGAGGTCATTATCTAACACAAAGTAGGGGCCCTGTGGCATCGACTGACTAGTCGCTGGCCATTGACAAGGACCACTGCATTTTTACAAACTTCAGGGAGTCGTCATTCCATTGCTCCCTTTGAAAGAAGCCGGCGTCTTTTAAATTGAAACCGCAACACGGAGAGAGGGTCAGCGCCGACCTCAATGGGCGTGGTTTCCTCCCGCTCCGCCGCGGCGTTGGTGGATGGCGTGTCAGCCTGCGGCGCCGGGAGTTGCCACGTCAGCCAGGGCGGCTGCTTCACCTCTCTGCCGGCTGATTACACGGCGTGGAGGCAGCTTGAGACGGTTCATCTCCGCCCATAACGAGGCCCAACTTAACCCGGGAGTGGTATGTGTCTCACGCGCTTTTAATGTCAGACCAGTCCCGCCCTAGTATCACCGGGTGCGGAGGATCAGGAAGGATTGCCACGGTTACTTTCTGGACTGATCCTCCGTAGCTAATGACACAGCGGCGGTGCTGTACCAGCGGGTTTCCCCGTGGACACAGGTTATACTGGTCTTGAATTTTAGCCATTGTCGCGGTAGCACAAAACGGCGGGCAACAATGGAAATGTTGCTGCGGAATCGAGCAGAGCGGAAGTTTTAAACCGTTAACGATCACCACGCCTGTATGCGGGACCGTCAGCGGGTTTGTCAGAGCACACCAAGCCCTCCTCCCCTCCACCTGCATTCCTCCTCGCCTCCAAGCGGTTTTGCGTGCCAGCGCCGCGGACGCCGATGCAAGCTCCGGGTTATACAGGGAGGGGCTAGGTCTTGGGACATACCCGGCTGAGTTTGGCAGAAGGGCGGTTCTGCTCTCCCAGAGTGTGAGGCCGCCCTCTGTGTTTCCAGAAGCTCTATGAGCTCAGACATGTTCTTAAACTGCACGCCCCAGACCGGCTGGGTGAAGCCCTGGGGAAGTGCTTTCAGGAGCAGATAGCACGCTACCTGCTCAATGACCTGGTGGGGCTTGTTTTCCAAGGGCCGTAGCCACTGCCATACTTTTGCCCATAAGGACCAGGCTTGTTTACTGGTCGGCCTCTCAGGGTCCAACCTCCACTTCGTTATTTTACTCACCTGCCAGTCTGGGGCACCCCAAGGTGGTAAAAGGGGCTGTGGTTTCACTGGGGGGCAGGCACTCTCCCCAAGAGAGCATACTGAGTCCCTCTTGTCTCCCCCCTCCAGGGCAGCCCAATTCGGTGAGCCCCACCCGCACACTCCCTGGCCTCTCTAGACGGCCTAGTTCTGCGTGCTGGGAGCGGAGCCCGCACCGGGTCTCGCCGAACCACGGGCACCCTCCCGCCTGAATACTCGGCCCGATGCGCTCCCACCTGGGTGTTTTGCAGGTCCTGTCCCCTTCTCTTCTGGGACTTCTCCATCCTGCCGACTACGCCACTGTCACAAAACGAGTCAAAGACAGAAAAAGGTTTGGGGCAGCCACCCATGTAATTTGGTATCCTGGCTGCAACTTGTTTTCTTTCAAATACCAGCACTGAAGTGCTTACAACAGAGTCCAAAACAAGACTGACACAGAAGGGAAAAGGGAAGGCTTTTAAAGGGGGAGACAGGAAGTGAGGTCATAAGGGTGGGCACGTGTTCATTGTTCATTGGTTTAGTCCCGGATGTGACATCAGGGGCGGAGCTGGCAAGGTCTGTCTCCATTGGCTCGGTCCCAGAAGTGACGTCCAGAGAGACAGGTGGAACCTCCCGGGTTAGGTCTACAGGGAAGTGAGAAAGAGAGTTAGTGCGCTCTGCCACATCCCGGCATGGCTCAGAACTGCCTTCACTCGAGCCCTTTAGCTGCCTCCCATGCGCGTGTGTGACAATATATATATATATATATATATATATATATATATATATATATAGTATCTATGTTTTCATATTATATATTTTTATTGTTATACTGTGCTATTTTTGTCATTTTATGGGAAGATTATTGTTTTCTGGAACAGTTGCACACTGAATCTCATTCTACTATGTACAATGACAATGAAGGAATTCAATTCAATTGTGTTCAGTGCTACCAGGAAAGGCTCTAGCTGTCCATGATTATGACATGGATTAAGTTCTTTTGAAAATATTATGTTATTAGAATTCTGGTGTTACTTAAGCCTCAGTTAAAAAAAATGTGGATTTGCTCTAAAGAACACTAACAGCATTGTATTTGTTTTAATCATTTAAAGTCAATAGCTACAATTCACCCAGGTAGGTAAATCTTTTTAAATTGTAATGGCTTTCTTGGATTGCATCAATCATTCTAAAATTAGTAGAACATTCAAATCTATTTTCATTATGTCACTGCCTTCTATAGAAACTCCGTACTCAACAGTGAGATGGCCACTTTTCCAGCATAGTCTGGCACTTCTTCAGTTTTCTGTGTAAAGAAAGTGCTTCCTGGATTCTAGCAGAAGAGAGCCTAAAGGGTGCTTACAATAAGTGTGCAAAATTCCCTCTAAAATCTTAGGAGCACTGTACTGATAAAGCAGATTGCCTCCTTTTACTCTCCAAATACTCTCAAAAGGGTTGCCAACTGTAATGTGGAGAAATAAGGGACAATACATATAATTCATACGTCTTTATTGAAATGAATTGGATTGGAGTTTTTGTGCAAGTTGGTTTAACTGTGATTTGTACGAAAATACAGTACAAATTGCATTCCATATCAGTTGAATATAAAACATGTCTTTTACTTTCCAATACTGGGACAATTCTATATCTTACGGGACAGTTGGCAACCCAAAATGCCTTGAGCATGGGAAAGGTGCTATATAAATAAAATGTATCATTATTATTATTAAAGGGCTGGTTTATACCTCACGCTCAAAACACATATGCAACATGGCTGCCACACATTCCCAGAGTTCATGTGACCTGTCCTCTAAGCACGTCCTTAGAAATTAATGTGACGCATGAGCGAGTTGAAGTGCCAACAATAAGTCAGGGGGCTCAGTGTAATAAAGTCGGAATGTGACATCAGAGTCTCTGTTTACTATTTACATGTGACAGAAAGCCATTTTATGGATCCTACAGGATCAATGTACGTACTGTACTTCGATGTTTGATAAATGGTTCGATGTGGTGAAGCAAAATAAAGACATACAAATGTATTTGTGGTGCTTTTATATTCAAGAGTCGCATATTCCCCATCGTAATAACACAATTTCACAACAGCTTCAGAAATAAAAGTTAGGGGCACAGTGAAAAAGTGTATTTTGTGATCAAAGTGGAAATTTTGGCTTAAATCAAAAAATGTCCATTTTAATCTTGTAGTTTATTTTATCATTAAAGTAGACCATTGTAAACAAAACCTAAAACTGACCCAGTTGTTAATCACTATGTGCTTCAGCGGCTTCCTCCTGAACTGACAGCAGCAATCGCCACACAGAACACATTATATTTATGATATTCCAGCTCTCTGCACATTTAGAATTCTTAGATTTATACTTGATATCACATTTATGATGAAATGCATTAAAGTATGTATATTACATTTTACAGAATTCATTTAAATAATGAATACTGTTAATAATTACACATGTGGTGATGGCACAATGGCATATCGGTAGCGCTGCTGCCTCGGAGGGAGTCACATCTTTATTGTTCCCTGCCGGGAGTTTGCATGTTGTCCAAAGACATTGAAAGTTTGAGGATTTGGTGACACTAAAATGACCCTAGTGTATGTGTGTGCTAGTTTGTGATGAGCTGATGCCCTGTCCAGGGATTTTGTTTCTTTCTCGTGCCCGATGCTTGATCCAGTGGGCGCATCCCTGGATTGATGGATGTAATCATTAAACATCCTTTTCAGAGATATTGTGGCAAGGAGTCCTTGGAATTTAATGAATGTTTCAGGCAATTCACAAAACAGTGAAGATGAATGTTTTCTCACCGTGATGATATCTCGCACTGCCACCTGGTGGAATCTTCCAGACTTATGTAAAGTACGCGCATAAGTTTGAACAGTAAATCGCTTGCATAGCAGTAGCGTCTGCAGGTGCATGTGTCGTGTTAAGTATAAACCCGGCCTAAGCCTCAATTCTTCATGCCATGGATTACACGAGATGTTAGTAATATTCCTTTGAGATTTTAGTTCATGCTGACAGGGCTCCACCACCTAATTTCTACAGATATGTCAGCAGCACATCCATGCTCTGAATCTCCTGATCTACCACATCCCAAAGGTATTCTTTTGGATTTGGCTCTGGTGAATTGGAAGGCTGGTGAACTCATTGTCATGTTCACGAAACCAGCTTCAGTTGACTTTTGCTTTGTCATGAGAACCCTGAATACAATGAGGACTGATCATTTATGTTAGGTAGAATGCCCAGAGGGGGCTGGGCAATCCCGTGGCCTGAAACCCCTGCAGATTTTATTATTTCTCCAGCCATCTGGAGTTTTTTTGTGTCCTCCGTGGCCATTGGACCTTACTTTTATTCTGTGTTAATTAGTGTTCTCTTATTTTAATTCTTACTTTGTTTTTTTTCTCTTTCTTCATCATGTAAAGGACTTTGAGCTACATTATTTGTATGAAAATGTGCTATAGAAATAAATGTTGTTGTTGTTTGTGACGTGATGCATTATCATGCTGGTAGCAGATGTCCTAAAAGGTGTAAATTGTGGCCGTGAAGAGATGCACATGGTCAGCAACAACACTCAAAAAGGACGTGACTTTCAGGCGATGATTAATTGGTAATGACGGGCACAAATTGTGCCAAGAATACATTACCCACATCATTATACTACCATTACCAGTTTTATGCTTTGTGACGGGGTGCCTTATCATGACAGAAATAGACATTAGAGGATGGATATACAGGGGCTATGAAGGGAGGCACATGGTCAGCAACAATACTCAAAGAGGCTGTGGCATTAAAGGGATGATTGATTGGTATTAACAGACCCAAAGTGTGCCAAGAATACATTCCCCTCACCATTATACTATTATTGATTATATTAATCAAGATTCGTCAGGCCAGGCTACATTTTTCCAGTCTTCAACTGTCCAGTTTTGGTGACTCTGTGCCCACTGCATTCTCAGCTTTCTGTTGTTGGCTGGTGTTTTGCTGCTGTTGCCCATCTGCCTCAAGGTTTTAAAATGTTGTTTGTCTTCCCACCACAGTTGAACAGAGTGGTTATCTGATTTATCATAGCCTTTCTGCCAACTTAAACCAGTCTGGCCATTCTCCTCTAGAATCTCTCATCAACAAGCAATTTCTGACTGAAGAACCGCTGCTTTTTTTTTTTTTTGCTTTTCACACCATTCGGAATCAATTTTAGAGACTGTTGTGTGTGGAAATCCAAGGAAATCAGAAGTTACAGAAATACTCAGCACAATCATGCCACAGTCGACATCACATTTTTTATCCCATTCTGGTGTTTGATGTGAACATTAATTGAAGGTCCTGACCTTCATCTACCAGATTTTATAAACTCTGCTGCTGTCACATGATTGGAGATAATTGCATGGATAAGCAGGTGTACAGGTGGTCCAAATCAATTGGTCAGTGAGTGTATATTTGTTTAAATATATTTACAAATAATTTATTCTCCCCCAGATCTGCAAAACACGAATCACATCATGGTGTTTACAGATTAGTTAGAAGGTCAGGCTTATTTGGCTTATATAGCCTTTGTACATTACTCATGCAGTCACAACAGTGTTTCCCAAGTGTCGCACAGCTATTACAAGAATTACGGGGAGATTAAAAGCCTTAAAAAGCACATCAGCAGGGAGTCGCTAACTAAAGGATCACACGTACTCTGGACGGAGCAGGAGATAAATGTAAACCGACTCAATTATTTTACTCAAGGCAGACACCAGGCAATTCATTTCATATCATTTACTCCACGTGGGGTCCTGATGGCCTCACACTATAAGCTAGTTGTTTGATCTTATTTATGCCTTTAAGGAATTTAAACACCTCTTTCAGCTTTTTCTTATTTATCCACAGTATAATCCCAGCCCTATGTTTATAATTAACATTCTTTCATCCGGGTTAGCAGGATTCTTTTTACTATAGTTCTCTGTCCAGACAAACAAAACCGACATGATTTCCACTTATTTATGATGTGTATTGATTAAAAAGGATATTGACTCTTAGAGACATCCACCCTCACTGTGGTACTCGATGGCTGTGCACTGCCTGCAGCAGAAGATTATCCTCCAACAGTGCCATTTTTGTAATTTTCCATGTATAAGGTAATTTGCTGATTTTTTCCACGTTCAATACTACCAACTGCCTCCTAAGATACCAGATTTATAACTTGTTATTAATAATAGCTCTCAAATTTTGCAAGTAGTTCACATTAAAGCAAATGGTGGGTCATTTTCTGGGTTAATGCAACCTTCTGCATACAGGATATTGTGTCAGGGGAGCAGAGCCAGGCTTTTGAAGATATGTAACAACTCCCCTATCCCCTAACCCAGGGGTCCTCAATCCCAGTCCTGGAGAGCCGCAGTGGCTGCAGGTTTTTTTTCTGACCTGGTTGCTTAATTAGAAAGCAATTCTTGCCAATAAAGCACTAACAAGCTATGAAATTAAATTAACTCTGCTATGTCAGGTCATTCTCATATCCTAGATTTTCTTTCCCTTTCTATCATGCAAATGATTTGAAGGCTAAAATGGACGAGTAATTCTCAGTCCTTCACTTTTTTCTCTTCATTTTTCTTCCAAGTATTTAATTAAACCCAATAGTGCAGATAAATACACACAGGTGTAAATGTAAATAAGCTAAATGGAGAAATGCTGCTCTCTCTTGTCATTTGCATGTTATTGATAATAAGGAGCAATTAAAATAGCTGTTTAAGACAAAATTAAGCAATAAGGGCTCAAAATCACTAAGGTGAAGCAGAAGTGTTACTTTAGCAATAAGTGCTTTTTATTAAGCAACTGGGTTGGAGCAAAAACCTGCAGCCACTGCGGCTCTCCAGGACCGGGATTGAGGACCCCTGCCCTAACCTAACAAAAAATAAACTTAAAATAGTTTTACAGTGTCAACAGCATATTTTATCTGTCCGTAAGATTATTCTATTTTAATTTGACTATTTTTTTTTTTTTTGTTACCCCTTTCTCTGTGATCTGTGAGATGTTTAATATTGTATATCCTCAGGGTAATTTTCAGCTTATTTGCATATTTGTATTCTCTTTGCTAGCTATAAAAAATTATTAAATATCTATACCAAGTATGACATGTAGCACTTTCACTTCATGCAGTGACCTCCTTAATGTTTTGGATAAAGACCCTTTTGTCTTTGATTTCCCCCTCTGCTCCATAGTTTAAAATTACAAATTAAACAATTCAGATGTGACTAAAGTCCACATTGCATATATTATTTTAAGGGGATTTCATACATTTTGGTCACACAACACTTTATTTATTTACATGGTCCTCCCATTTCAGGGCACCATAATGTTTGGGACACAGCAATGGCAGGCCTACTAAACCCTTTGTAATGTTGCATATCACTTGCATGCAATGACTGCTTGAAGTCTGTGATTCATAGACATCAGCAGATGCTGATGGTCTTCTCTGGTGATACTCTGCCAAGCCACTCATGCAGCCATCTTCAGGTCCTACTTGATTCAGGGGCTAGTCACTTTACATTTTCACTTCAGAATATGGAAAGCCTGCTCAGTTAGATTTAAATCAGGTGACTGGCTTGGCCATTCAAAATTTTCAAAATGTTTGGCTTTGACCAACTCCTGTGTTTCCTGAGTAGTCTGTTTTAATCATTTTGTTTTGTAGGATGAAGTACCGTCCAATAAGTTTGGAGGCATTTACTAGAACTTGAGCAGATCAGATATTTTTACACACCTCAGAATTCATTGTATAGCTGCTGCCAGCTGTCACATCATCAATTGAGTGTCCCAGGACCTGTGGCAGCCATACATACCCAAGCCATAACACCTCCCAGCACCATGTTTAACTGATGAGGTGGTCTGTTTTGGATCTTTTGCAGCTCATTTTCATCTCCACATTTTGTTCTCACCATCACTCCGATGAAGGTTCAGCTTTGTCTCGTCTGTCCACAAGACCTTTTCCTAGTATTCTGCTGGCTGTTTGAAGTCCTTTTTCACAAACTGTAATCTGGCCATCCTGTCTTTGTGGTTAACTATTGGTGTTCAGCTTGCAGTGTGTTGTCTGTGTTTCTGTTCATGAATTCTTCTACTGATAGTTGTCTCTGACACGCACACACTAACAGGATTAATAAAGTATCTATCTATCTATCTATCTATCTATCTATCTATCTATCTATCTATCTATCTATCTATCTATCTATCTATCTATCTATCTATCTATCTATCTATGGCTTTTTCTTGACCACAGTGAGGATTCTTCTGTCATTAGCAGTGGAGGTCTTACTTGGACTACTAGTCCCTTTGTGATTACTGAGCACACCAGTGCAGTCATTGGCACAGTTCTTCTCTTCATGTTGAATAATGGCAACTACAGACCCTACTGTAAAGGGTAGAATAGATCAAGCCAGGATATTTTATGAAGAAATGAAATCCACCTCAAGAATCTCAAACATCTGTGACACTAACTATCCCAAACATTATGGTGTCCTGAAATGGGAGAACCATATAGAAAAAATGTCATTTCTCCATGGGTTTACCAAAATGTGTGCCAACACTATTAAATAAATGTCTCTAATGTGCACTTTAATCATCTTTGAATTGCTTGATTTGTAATTGTAAATTGAGAATCGGGGGATAAATAAATAAAAAATGTGCCCTTGTTCCAAACATTATCGGGGGCACTGTCTTTAAGAGATCTTGAAGTTGAGTGTTCACTCTTGAACCTGCGACTTAGGAAGGCACACACCCATAATCAGAAGCACCTTCTATTTATGATCTTCTCAAACAGATATTTTACTATTGTAACTGGCTTATTTACTGTGTGGACATTAAAAGGGGTACTAAAGAAGACCCCAATGGTTCATCTGGTTCCTCTTCTATCATCAAAGTATACAATCACTGATCAAATTATTAGGAACACCTAATCAACCAATCATGAAAGCAGTGCAAAGTATAACAAAACCTGAACGTTCAGGCCAGGAGATTCAGCTAATGTTCACATCAAACACCACAATGGGAATAAATGTGACTTCGACCGTGGCCTGTTTGGTGGTTCCAGATGGGCTGATTTGAGTTTTTCTATAACTGCTGATCTCCTGGGTTTTATGGTACAAAAGTCTCTAGAGTTGACTAAGAATATGTGGAAGTGTTGAAAAGTATAATCTTAAAATTGTTCAATATTGTTAAACATTTCTATATTATTTCTGTATAAAATGATTACAGGCAGAAGGCATTGACCTTTGAGATGGAAGTTAGTCACAGTTAAGGAACTGCACAATACCTGTAAAGAGTAATTGTTACTAATGCCAGGAAGGATGACTCTGAAAGAATTGAATTTGCTTCTTTGACCCTTATAACCATCTACGTGTAACAGGCCTTTATCAAATGATATGAATTGGTGATTATGAGTGGCCCGGTTGGAGAAACCAAAAAAATTCTTATAGTCTGGATTAAAATTCAGACATGTTAGGCATACCTTAAATTCTACTTCTTTGTCAGAATTTGTTTCATTAGCCGGGAGTCCAAGGAGTCCCTTCTGGAGTCATTTTCCATCCAAGAAGCCATGCTGACGTTATTTCTTTGTAAATAAATGACTCGGCTGGGTCACCTTAAAAACAGAGGTATTTAAAGGCTTCGGTGTAATTTTTCTCAAAGAATGAGTAACAAAAAATGCCTCTGAGGTTTGTCACCCAGAGATTGACTCTTTAGAGGTAGAAATGAGTTGGTAGTATTGCCTGGAAATCAATGCCAGGCATGTGGCAATATGTTAGTCTGGGAATGTCATAACGCTCACCTTGGACATGCTCTGGGGATTTCCCACTAGTGGGTGACCCTGTGGTATACTCAGAAAACGCTGAAAGGATTACCGCATATTCGCATATAAGTTCGATCATAAAATCATATCCTAACTTCCGTTCAAAAATGTGACACTTTTTTTTTTTTATCTTCTTGCCTCCTCCAGTCTCGCACCAGTTTCCCAGACGCAATGAATTTTGTTGCAGCACCGCAGTTACCAATTTCTTTTGCTACTTCAATGACTTTTAATTTAAAACTAGCTTCATATTTTCTTCTAATCGAATGCTCCATCGTAGATGAGAGATGCTCTTACAATAAAGGTGGATGAGGGTGTGAGATACAAAAAACACAAAACAGTGCCTCCTATTTATGATCTTCTCAAATAGATATTTTACTATTGTAACTGGCTTATTTACTGTGTGGACATTAAAAGGGGTACTAAAGAAGACCCCAATGGTTCACCTGGTTCCTCTTCTATCATCAAAGTATACAATCACTGATCAAATTATTAGGAACACCTAATCAACCAATCATGAAAGCAGTGCAAAGTATAACAAAACCTGAACGTTCAAAAAAATGTGACACTTTTTTTTTTATATATCTTCTTGCCTCCTCCAGTCTCGCACCAGTTTCCCAGACACAATGAATTTTGTTGCAGCACCGCAGTTACCAATTTCTTTTGCTACTTCAATGACTTTTAATTTAAAACTAGCTTCATATTTTCATCTAATCAAACGCTCCATCAGATGCTCTTACAATAAAGGTGGATGAGGGTGTGAGATACAAAAAACACAAAACAGTGCAAATGTCGTTTCCGAATAGTTCAGGTATTACACATAGGCACAATACATAGAAAAAAAGGCAGTGTGCTCCATGGTTACTCTCTCAGGTGGGCGTTAGCATATCATAATCTCTTCGACCAATAGCGGGAGTTTTCTGCATTCAAATTATACAACTGACATTATAAAATACCAGAAATTATACTGTAAAATCAAGCCCCGACTTATACTTGGGAGAACTAAAACACGAGTGTATATACAGTGTATCTCTCAGCTGGCTTGAGAACGATGTGAAATTCCACAGAAAGAGCTGGAATCTGTAGCTTGGGACAGGGAAGTCTGGTCTGACTTGCTTGGCCTGCTGCCACCATAAACTTCACCAGGATAAAGCAGTCTGAGAAAATGACATAAGATAAAAAAAAAAGACAGCGAAAGCAGGGCAGCACAATGCAGTTCTTGCAGGCTGTAATCAATAAAATAAATAGGGCATGGTGAAAGATTTAAACCCATGCAACATCATGTGGCTGCTTGTCGTGAGGCATGGCAAATTTGCAGACCATTTTCGTGGATCTCATCGCTGCACCATGTCAAATTACACAAGCTAACGTCACGTTAACTAACTGAATGTTAATCTTCCAGCACAGTTGTGTGATGGGGCAGGGGTTTGGCTCCATGTTCCCACTTCAGTTTAGGACCCTCTTGAACTTGGAACCATCAATAACGTAACGTAGGGACACAAACACAGTCAACAAGGGATGTGTATATAAAAGTGACAAGAGCTTTAATTAAAAACAAAGACTAGAGCAAAAGTGTCCAAACTAGTGCAGTACCATTCAGAGATTCAATACGTAATCCACAAAACGTGAGTTGAAGAGATTATCCCTTAAACCACCGGAACTGGCTATAGTTGGTTCCCAATGCAATTTGCCAGCACACCAGAGCTGATCAGTCAGTGCCATACATTCGTTGAGCAGCCAGCTCATGATCACTGCCACCCCCTAGTGACTTAGCATCACTGTCGCTGGGATTCAGCCACTCCACCAGACTAGCTGGCAAGTATCAGCGTTGGCCTTTGTGTGTTCTTGCGTGCAGCCAGTTCAAGCACAGTTGGCACAGTCTGTGATTTACTGAATTTCATCAATGGCGTCAGTTGCACCTTGTACATATAATAATAGATTGTTGCAGTATTGTTTTTGTAGTTTTTACAGTTCATTGTCAGTGTGTTAAATGATCTGTGTTGCAGTAATTGTGATGCTCTTTGCATGTAAAAATATGTGTTCCATTAAAATTTCATTTTTTATTGGTGAATTGTGACATTTCCTTAAAAAGTGCAGCAAAAAAGTATTTGGCGTCCAGGGGTGCATTAACCCCCCAAGTATGTGGCAGTTTAAGGGTTGCAATAGTCCAGCATAAATAAATATCTATAAAAGGAGGTTAAAAAAAAACAAAACATGGGTGTTCTCCTTTTAAAACCTTGAGTTTGGGTTTACAACCCTTGTGTTCCTTATCCCTCATCGCTAATTTCAAACTATTGTACTTTCAGATGAGCATTCATTAATTAATTTGGTTGGCAGCTCTCCTGCATATACAGCCCACCCCTCCAACGGACGAGAAAATCAAAGCTGTTTGATTTAATCCTAGCCAGACAGTGGATAGGAGCACACGCTGATACAGCGCATTGCCACACTGACCACATGAAAAACCAACTCAGGATCCCAGTTCAGGAACCGAGTGCAGCCATGTGGCAGGTGACACCTCAGCGCCATGCTAGTTCAGATGGAATGGAACCAGTGTGAGGTTTTTTATGGTGGCTGGAGTGGCAATTTTGCCACCAACCCCCAGGTTTTTCCCTGCAGGTTGGAGGGCCGACATGCAGGGCTGAATGCAGGGCATACCCAGGACGGAGCGATTGTAGGTTAAGGGCCAGAGTAGAGTGACTTTTGCCATTTAAAGGATTCAACGGGCAACCTTCCGATTCCCTAGCCTCAGATCCGCCACTCCGCACCACTTTACCTCAGGCATGATTTTAATTTCCTTTTTGGAACAATAAAGTGTAATCATCTATAATTATCTATCAATCTTTGTCACTTTAGACAATCGGCTTCATGGAAGTGTGCTTGCTAAGTTAGCTACAACTGAAAATTGCTGGAAAAGTCACCTAATGTGACACAGTCTTCGGGCAATATGGTGCTTTGTGATAAACGGAACAGATGTGATGGTCTGTGTTGGCTCCACACTCCCTGGTTGCTTCCCGGGAATGCCAGTAATGTACCCGAGGATGAGCTGGACAAATGAGGACACACACAGTCAGCAAGGAGTTGGTGCTGAGTGCCTAGTGCTTTTACTTATAACTATAAAGTAGTGTCCAAAAGAGCAGTGCCGAAATCTCTCTATTATAAAAAAAAATCTTGGAAGGCTTGGAAGGAGACGATATGTGATTTTCTCAGAGACACTTTGACATCCCATGAGACAAGACAGTGAGACAAAAGGACAGCTGCTGTACAGGCTTTTAACTGATCGACGTGCCTCCATCGGTGTCTGCCAGAGCCGGGTGTCCTATCATCTTCCTCCACATACTCTTAGTGTCTTCAGGATCCCTAGGAAGGACTCCATCACCATTAAACCTGCTCCTCCATTAATTCAGCAGGGAATGATCCACCCCCGATGGAGCACCAGGGCTACTGACCACTCTGTCTCATTCTCTCTCAAACTGGCTCAGCTCTGGCACTCAATGCTGTGCTCACTCACAGTTCAATGTTTTTCTCTGCCATGCTTCAGCTTTATTTTAAAATCCTGGGGGATGCAAATGCTACAATTGTGGCTCCAGTGCTGATGAGGGAACAGGTCCATCCTGCATGGGGGAATCACCTCCACCATACTACCTATACATCCACCCAAAAATGAAAGTGTATTATCTATTTATTTAAAATGCAAATGCCACACACCCACTATATCACAACAGTCTGACCTGAAGTGAAAAGTTTTCTAAAACCAACCTGTTTTTATGATGATTGAAAAAAACAAATGATTGCATGCTTATTTTTCTTTTTGACTTAGGGATGCTTGAGCTATTTAATAGCGTTATTACCTTCCGGCACCATTTCTCTGTCTTTGAGGTTTGTTTTGTATTTTGTTATCAGGCTTTATTAATTCCACAGTAACAAAAGACCTTGCCTCTTCTTTCCTTGTCATGATAAACAAGGAATTATCTGTATATGCAGCCAGTTAGTTCCAGTCTTGGCAGAACAAGATGCCTTCCTGGATGGGCCTCACATCTAAAATCAATATGTATATCAAGATTTTAAAAAATGGGTTGTCTTTAAAATCTCAAGACCATTTTAAAAACTGAACCATTTTATTTATTCAGTGAGGAAATATGGCTGGAACTGCAGGATAAAGACTCGTCGAGCTGGAAAGCCTTAACTGAGTGTTAAATAAGCATACTGTTTGTTTTGCCCGATTTATTTTGCATATTGTGTTCATAAAATGAAGAAACAGAGCAGCTGATAACTGATTTGTATCTTCCTAACACCTTAATAAATTTGAACCAGTTGACTGAAAATGTATGCACGTGTCATTGGGGCACACTGCTTAGTATTATTGACTGGGCTGAGGTTTGATCAATAGGCACAGCTAATTAAACAAGACAAGCAACAGGAGCAAATGTGTTGTAGAGAAGTGTACAGATGAGATCCCCTTTCCTTACTGATTTTTTTTTTTCCTTACTGGGCAGATTAACGGAAAGTCTATTTTACACCATGTGATCATTTAATAAATAAACATCCAGCTTAACAAAATACATACAAATTGTTGGTTAAAGTAGGCTGAGTGTTATGATAATTGTATTCTATCTAAGCAGAGTCATTACTATTTTATCTGTGTGTGTGTGTGTGTGTGTGTGTGCATCTTTGCAGTATAGAGTGAGGTACATAAAATCAACAGTTTTCTCATGTTTGATGCTTTGTGTATTAGTGGTGACTGACAGGCAGTGCATGAACATAAGATCTGAACCCATAATGAGGCCAAAAATATCAAACCTTTATCGAATCCAAAAGAGATAAACAAACACATTTATAGAAACCAATTGACGCATCTCCAGTCTTACTATCTCTTCTCCCCTAATTACTCAGGCTTCTTTTTTCCTGCTATTGGGGTGCTTGCCCCAAACTCTATTTCAGAAAGCATTTAATAAGGTGCCACATGAGAGGTTGGGCATCAAACTAAAAGAAGTGGCAGTGCAGGGTGTTTTGGGTAGATGGGTGCAGAATTGGCTCAGACACAGGAAATAGAGGGTAATGGGGCGAGGAACCCAATCGGAATTGTCTGACGTTAAGAGTGGTGTCCAGCAGGGGTCAGTGCTGGGTCCGCTGCTATTTTTAATATATAGAAATGATTTGGATAGGAATATAAGTAACAAGCTGGTTAAGTCTGCAGATGATACCAAGCTAGGAGGATTGACAGATAACTTGGAAACCATTAAATCATTACAGAACAAAAAATTGCATATAAAAGCACATTTGTTTCATTATACCATGTCTTTATTTGAAAACTAACAGTATGAGATTGGGGAGAGCATGAACATGATTAAGAGAATAAAAAATACTAACTTTTACAAGTTACACAGGTTGTTAAGACTAACATATTGTGTATGCTCACGTATAAGTCGGGTCTTGAAACCCAAAACATCAATCATAAAATCAGACCCCGACTTGTACGCCCATTCAAAAATGCGACACTTAATTATTTACTATATTATTGGCAAATCTGTTTCTCGGATGCATCGAATTTTGTTGCAGCAGCGCAGTTTCCAATTTCTTTTGCTACTTCAAAGATGTTTACTTTAAAATCAGCTTCATATTTTCTTCTTATTGAACGCTCCATCGCAGATAAGGGATGCTCTTATGATAAAGGTGTATGAGGGTGTGAGATGTAAAAAACACACATCAGTGCAAACGTTGTTTCAGAATAGTTTGGGTATTACCATGTGGTCACGTAGGCACAATAGAGTTAGAGATAGAGAGAGGTTGGGAGCACACGCCTATACAGCGCATTGCCACACCCACATTGAGGAAAAAGGCAGTGTGCTCCATGGTTACTCTTTCAGGTGGGTGTTAGCATATCATAATCTCTAGGACCAATAGCATAAGTTTTCCGCATTCGACTTATATGACTAACATTATAAAATACCAAAAATTATACTGTAAATCAAGTCCCGACTTATCCACCAGTATATACGATATGTGAGATTTTTTTTATTCGGTTTTTATTTAATTTTATTCTTGAATAAAAAACACACTTGTTTCATTGAGTTGTTAGAAACTCAAATCAAATGCATATTTTTATTATATAATCGTAATAATTACAGCACCCCACCAATGAAAGCGCTAAGTTCAGGGAGGACCCAGGATTGAACCAGCAACATCTTAACTATGAAGCAACAGTCCTTACCCCTGCACCAACAAAGCAGATGCCTGTGAGATCGCTGCATTTCCACTGTGAAAGAGGCAAACACACACATGCAAGCAAACGTCTTTACTTTGTATCGATTGATATTTGGGTTTGACAGCAACATGTGAATTGAATGATCTCTTTTTCTTCAGTTTTATTCTTGAATAAAAGCACACTTGTTTTGTGTCACACACTTGCAATTGGGAGACAACTAGAGGGCCACAATAATAGTAGTGCCACACCAGACCTGAGGGTGGCAAGCTACACTAACTCTCTCTCTCTCAATCCTCTGCAGACCATCCACAGGAAATCCTTCTAGGTTCCGATGCCATTGATGATGTCACTTCCGGTCCCAATGACATCACTTCTAGTTCCGGTCTCGATGACTTCACTTCCTGTACTGGCCTTTAAAGCCGCCATTTTGCCGCCATACCATCAGTTCTGTTTTGGACTTCAACCTGAACATAACTCACAAAAATTATCCTTTTGCAGCCAGGGCACAATATATGGGTGGCTGCCCCAAACATTTTTAATGTACTTGTATCTTTCTTGTTACATTTGTTATACCTTTTGTGAAAGTGTTTATTTGAGATTTGGAATTCAGTATTCACACATTACACATTTCACGTCAACATTATGTCATCTATACTAATAAAAGGCAAAGCCCTCACTGACTGACTGACTGACTGACTGATTGACTCACTCACTCACTCACTCACTCACTCACTCACTCACTCACTCAAAACAAAGCACGTTGGTAACCTAAAGTTTAAATTTAGTTCATAGAGAGGCTGCCGCTGGCGTTTGTCATGCCCACGTCGAATACAATATTCACGAGATATAAGTTTAATGAGAAGACGTAGGGTTTAAACGAGACTTTTGATCACTTTGTAACAGAGTTAAAATTGCTGTAACGGAGTTTAAATTGCTGATATGGCAGGTCTGACCTAACATTAAATAAAGCCATGGACATCGTAAGATCGCACGAGATAGCACAAGCACAGCTGAGAAGCTTCGATGCATGTACTCCGAGCGGCTCACGTGAATTGACTTTGCAGGACTGGGAAAGGTTAAATTAAGTTCATAGACACACTACCGCTAAATATTTGCAGGCAAATCCACAACTTAATACCGGGAATGCCTGTTAAATATCTTAGATTCACGAGTACTGATTTGGGTAGTGAACACGTCGATGAATGAAACCTGTTATCTTTACAACGATTGACAAACAAGAAATATCACTTGAACACAACACATACTCCAAATATGAACCTGATTCAAAAAAATAATGATAATCAAATACTTGATGACAGCAACACTCATAACAGTGACAAAACTATTACATTGGTATATATATATATATATATATATATATATATATATATATATATATATATATATATATATATATATATATATATATATATATATATATATATATATATATATATATATATATGTATATATATATTGTGGAGGATGACTGTCCGTTTATCCCGGCCAATACCCCCAAGCCGCCACAATACCCCCTATCTACCACAGTGGCGTAGTCGGCAGGATACTCCAGCGTCTATTGCGGAGGACCTGAATCAAAATTTTCTATGGGTAGTGAACCCCGAGAAGACTACGGAGTCAGGAATCACCACAGCATCGCCAAAACCTGAAAATTCCGAGTCCAAAATGGGGAAGAGGAAGGGCAAGCAGAGCGACAACGCCAGCGGGAGCGCCTTAGGTGCAATGGCCAACGCCCGGGAGGAGTCAAGGAGTGGCCTTATAAGTCCGGAGAAACCTCCAGGATTCAACGAGCGCTCTGAGGTACGTGCTGGGAACGTTAATAACAATCCATTTATTATTACTCACTTTGTCCCATGCATGTACCTTGGAGATGATCACCTGGAGGCACCGAGGGAAAAAGGAGACTGCCCCGAAGATGATGGCCTGCTCCTGTCTAAGCCAGAGCACCTAGGAACTGACTTCCGCATGACGTTTGCCCACGAGGGACACGGCAGCAAACCCGGTGCTTCCTGGGAAGGAGGAGGTCCACGTCCCGCTTTTTGCGCCTTCGAGCCCGAAGGTACGGACTTGGTCTTTCTGAAGGGGAAGGGAGAGGCGAGCGGAGCACGGCTCACCAATCAAAAAGGTAAGGAGGGTCGGGAAATGGCTGATCAGGAGGTCACAAAAATAATAAAAAAGACAGACCGCAGCCTGCTAAAAGAAGCGGCCCGAACCTCAACCTGTGAAGAAAAGAACTCTAAGTCCCAGAAGCCTCCGCGAGACCCGTCAGATCACGTGCCAGAAGCGGGCGTGCGCATTGGCTCCCGGCCAGTAGGTAAGAAAGACGAGGAAGTAAGTCTTCTGCTGGCTGAAGGAAACAATATTGACTTGTGGGAACTCGAGCGCTTGATCGAGCTCGTAAATAGTTTTCTACAGGTCCTGACGAGTATTGAAAAGATCGTCGGGCAGTTGGGAGCTGCAGCCAAAGCGCCGTTGGAGAAGCTGAGGGATTACGTGCGTCGATTTGGTGAGGAGCCTCCCGTATATCATGATGTGGCGGTACAGGTATGTGAAACCCGTACCGTATATAAAACAAGAGGGATGCAATGTAATCTGGGCCCGCTTTTAATAAATAGCGGGTGCCAGTACACTACGTGCCCTACAAGAGAGGCCAGTACGTTAACCGAGTGGTCGGCGGAAGGGCTAATCGATCCGGGGAAGCTAGACAGTGCTGATTCCCGGAGCGAGACGGACCTAAAGACGCCGCCTCCGGTAATGTGTAAATCAAAAGGGGTGCAGACAGTAAAGGGTCTCTCTTTACTTAATAGAGAGACTCAGACTGTGGACAAGCCCCAGATCAAGCAGGAGATCCTGAAAATAAAACGGGGGTCTCCTGTCAAGAAAGGGATAGAAGCAAATAGAGAGAAAGCACCATTAGAGGAGGCAGGGGTTTCTCTCCCAACAAGAGTAGGGGTGGCCCTAACGTTTCCCCCTTGTTTTCAGTCCCGCAGGGGGAGAATACCAGGAGGAAAGAGGCAGTGTTACGGATGCCGAAGGTTGGGCCACATTTGGAGGTACTGTCCTTGGTGAGAGGGGCACAAGCTGTCGGTTTGGACTAATATTCCCCCTAGGTTCTCCAGGGACCAAGATGTCCAAATTGATCAAGGCTCAACCAGAATGTCCTCTTGGAGGAAGACTTCCCTCTCGGGACAGGCCGCTCCGAATCATTATAATTTGTCGCTGGGAGGGGAATACTGTGGAGGATGGCTGGCCGTTTATCCCGGCCAGTACCCCCAAGCCGCCAGGTGGAGACCTGCTTGCAGCATGGAGGTCCCCAGAAGACCAGCAGGGCATCATGGACAATGTGGTTTTTATGTACAGCCCTGCTGGATGCCATGGGGGCCACAAGAGGGAGTTGCAGGGAGGACCGAGGACTTCTTCGTGCCCCATGACCCGGAAGTTCGTCATAGGAAGAGCGACGGGCTTCCGGGTTGAAGAGAAGAGCTTTTACCTGACCCGGAAGTGATTGAGAATCACATGGACTGGTGATTGGGAACACTTCCGGGTCAGGAGATATAAAATGACTGTGGGAGCTCCCAGACGGCGAGCTGAGCTGGGTGGAAGGGTGGCAACACGTCTGGGAGCTGGAGGATTGGTTTATAGTGATTATTGTGTGTATTTATGAGTATTGTGGAGGAGAGGGTGTTTTCTGCACTGTGGCAATTTAATAAAGTCAATCTGATGACTTTCACCTGGTGTCTGGAGTCGTGGACAGGGGTTCAAGGGAGCGAGAGCGCCCCCTATCTACCACTATATATATATATATATATGTATGTATATATATGTATGTATATATGTATGTATATATATATATATATGTATGTATATATATATATATATTAATATGTATATATATATGTAGATATGTATATATATATATTGTAGATATGTATATATATATACTATATGTAGATATGTATATATATATATATATATGTAGATATGTATATATATATATATATATATATATATATATAGATATGTATATATATATATATATATGTAGATATGTGTGTGTGTATATGTATGTGTGTGTATGTACGTGTTGTCACAAGAATGAGACATACTCAGATAAAGGTTTGGGGCAGTCACCCATATAATCTGGTATCCTGGCTGCAAAATCGTTTTATAGCAATACAGAGCACTGAAGTGCATACAACTGAGTCCAAAACAAGACTAAGGGAAAAGGGAAAAAAGGCAGGCTTTTAAAGGGGAAGACAGGAAGTGAGGTCATAAGGATCGGGCACGTGTTCATCACTCTTTGGATCAAGCCCTGACGTGACATCAGAGGGGCCGGAGCTGGTAAGGTCTGTTTCCACTGATTCGGTCCCGGAAGTGATGACAAGAGAGCCAGGTGGAATCTCCCAGGAATGGTCTACAGGGAAGGGAGAAAAAGAGTCAGGGCACTCTGCCACATTCCGGCATGCCTCAGAACAGCCTTCACTCAAGCCCTTTAGCTGCCTCCCATGCGCACGTATGTGACAGTGTGTATATGTATGTGTGTATATATGTATATATATGTGGATGTATGTGTATATATATATGTATATGTATATATGTAGATATGTATGTATATGTAGATATGTATGTATATGTGTATATGTATATATGTTTATATGTGTGTGTATATATATATATATATATATATATATATATATATATATGACAGCAACACTCATAACAGTAACGAAACAATTACATTGTCAATCATGTTACGTTACTTTTAAAATGTTTCCTTTTCTTTTTCATTACTTCTTTAACACACTACTTCTCTGCTGTGAAACGTGGGTATTTTGCTAGTTATTATTATAACATGAAAAAAGTTTCTGTTTTAGTTATGTGTTCAGCATTTCTTGCCTTGCAAAAAATGTTCATCCTACACTTACAAAGATCGTTGTAGACACGGAACACACATGAAATTTATGTATTTCAAATAATATTTTATTTTCCTATACAATTCCAGACACCTCACTCCCAGATAAACAGAATTCAGTTGCCTCGGTAGAGGATGGGATATCAGGGTGGTGGTCTGCGGCTGATTGACACATCTGCAAAACAAAGGCGCTAGTTATGAGGAGGTGCAAATAACATTAAGGTGGCCCGGAATTATAAATATTTTCGCAGGCTTCAGGGACTCTGGTGATGGTAATTACCCGCCGAACCAGGGGTTGTTATGGAATGGAAGATAAGCAGCCATTCCATCCTCCAGGATCTGCCCACTTCCTGCCTGGAACCCATATGACTTGAAGTTCTACCATTTTGAATTTTTTCTATTTTGATCTCTTGTCTGAAAAGACGCATCTGCAACTTGTTGCATGTATTTTGTGCTACAACTTTTGTAATTAAACGGGGTCACCAGTGTGCTGCTGTGTATAATTTATTTTTTCAGTCATTCAGCCTAACAAAAGCTACTTGTTTGTGTACCTATGTGTATTGACAGAGAAATGCACGCAAGAGCGCCGTTTGGGGGTGACAAGGGGGGTGACAAGTGGGGTGACTGCCCCAGGCCCCACACCTAAGGGGACCCCGCTTTTGAGGTCTGCATGTCCCATTCAAGTGGATTTGTCAAGGTATATTCTCCAGTTATATTTTGGTAAAGTCTGTGTATTATCTAGCAAACATTTAGCTGAATACTGTAATGTGTATGTTAACATTATTTGTATTAAATTTATACACAAGTTTATACATTCCACACATACCAGTAATAGTGTTTGATGTAACCAGCCCCACGTGGGATTGGTCAGCCCTATGCCCTGCACACCCCTAAGGCCACCTCTGAATGCACATGCTGTTCACCTCTGCACTTCTTCTTCAACATTCCTACACATAGATGACTGATTATATCACCACTCTCTTGCCATATATCTGTCTCTGGCAGAAGAAACATGAGTAAAGTTCTTTTGCAGTTGCCATTTCCATTTAACAGTGGTCGCCTGAGACAATAAAAAAAACAACAACATGTCAGGCTGAGAGTACTGAAATGTTTCATGAAGCACTCAGTGCCCACTTGTGCAGCAACATCTGGCAGCTCATTAAAATCCCCAAGCAGTCCCTTTCATGTGGATGACTGGTTCATTGAAACTAGAAAGTTACATGTCAGGCTGTGTTTGTGTTGCCAAATTTCAGATTTTCTCATTCTTGTATTTTTTCCTTTCATTCAAATCAGATGCAGACTAAAGTATTATATGTCTGTGTGCATACATGTGAATTCTTTAGTATGGATTTCGCTCATGTGTTTTTTGCATGTTTAGTTTCACAATTTGCATAAATACTGTATATACAGTATATATTGTCACAGTTTGCTTATCTGAGCTATGAGTCCAGGGAACACCCTAATGAAACATATGAAGCACTGTAGATAACCCAAAGTTTATTCCTTTGCTTTTCTTTCCAGGGGAAGATCAGCAGTCATTCAAAAAGGACAACTAGAAAGTCTAATTGAGTGAAGCCCTCCCAGGAAAGTAAAAGCTAAACCGTGTAGCCCTTGTCTTTTGGCAATAGGATGCATTATGAAGTTAATAGCCAGAGGGTGGGAGGGGGTGGGGCGGGTGGTTTGGTCAGGCTACTCAATTTTGGATATGCATGTAGAAAGAAATCTGCCATATATTAGATGTGACTACCTTAAGTTGGACACTAGTCCAGATTACAGGACAACCATCTGACAATTCAAGAGTGGAGGTAAATAAGACTGGACATGCTTCTGAGGTCCTGCTGTGCTCAAAAGCATAAAGGATTACTCTTAAGGACTGTGAAGAGTCAGGGACTGTGTAAAGTTTGGCTGAATTCTTATTCTAAGAATGGATCATTGAGGAGATTATTGCTGAGAGCTGTGCTGGTGATGGACCTGATGCTCTTTTTTATCACTAGACCATTACGTCTCAGTAATAAATGGAGATTTTCTGGTGTGAAACCCTTAACCTTTCATTCTTTTGTTTTTTTACAACAGTTAAAGACCACCTTTTGCCATGATGTGAGGGTAATATGTATGAAATAAGCTGTATGTATACATTTTAATGAGTGCAATGCGAGGATGTGATGTTGTATTGGGGGTGAGTGACTGTTGTGAAGTGGTGCAACAGCATTGTATACTAAATGCAGTCTCAGTGGACATGCACAATTCATTGGTACATCATTGGTTGTGATAAGCAATGCAGTTCCTTTGGAATTGACTTTGTAGCAAAACTTAAGAGTTTGCATTGCAAAAAAAACAAGTCAAGTCAAGTCAAGTTGGGGAGCAGGCACGGGTACAGTATGTTGCCACACCCACTACATGACGAAACAACTCGGGATCCCGGTTTGCAACCCTCCAGGCAGACACGCGGTCCAGTCCTACCCTCCGGAAATGACCCTCTATCTGCCACAGCCAGGTGTTACGTGGGTGACCCCTTGGCCTTATCCAGCCACTCGGGTCCCCAACAATGGGGATCTTATGAGCTGGATCACCCTCTGGGAAACGCACCATATGGCCATAGTGCCGTAACTGACGCTTCCTCACAATGCAGGTAATGTGCCTCATTCGGGACTCCATGAGCAACCGCTCATTCGACACAAAGTCAAACTAACGTCACCCAAGGATTTTCCATACCAAAGGAGTCCAGTCTTTGTCTCAGGTCACTGGATAGTGTCCATGTCTCACAACCATATAGCAAGACAGGAAGCACCAGGAATCTAAAGACTTAGACCTTCGTCCTTTAACATAGATATCGGGAGCGCCACACACCCCTTTCCAGCAACCTCCTGACTCCCCATGCTCTCCCAATCCGTCTACTGACTTCACAGGAAGAGTCACCGAAGACATGAAAGTCACTGCCAAGGTAAGTAAACCTCTCAACGAGGTTGACACTCTCTCCACAAACAGACAAACTGCTGATGGCCGTGCCCAAGAGGTCATTAAAGGCCTGATCTTGGTTATTATCCAGGACACTCGCAAGCCCAGACACTCAGACTACTCGCTCAGTCTCTCGAGCACCCCGATCAGAGCCTCCATTGACTCCACGAGATCACAGCATCGTCAGCAAAGTCAAGATCCATGAATCTTTCTTCACCAACAGATGCCCTTAAGCCGCTGGACCCCACAACCTTGCCCAACACACAGTCCATGCAAGCATTGAACAGATTAGGAGCAAAAACACACCCCTGATGAACCCCAGAATCAACTGGGAAAACTGCCTCCACTCTGCACAGCACTCACAATACCAGTGTACTGGTAAAAAGAAACACATAAAATAAATTTTATTAGTCATACAAGAAGAAAGATATTGAGTTTCTGTCTGAAACCATTTTCATAATGGAATTAGAACAATCTAGACAAGAACAGGCCATTCAGCCCAACAAAGCTTGCCAGTCCTATTAACTTCATTCTCCCAAAATAATATCAAGTCGGGTTTTGAAGGTCTACCAGATGACTTGCTAAACACATGCATTAATTTGGCATTTTTCTGCCTGTTGTTTAGCATTTAAATAAAGATCTCTAGTGAAAAAGAAAATCTTTGGAAGTGTTCATATCCTCATGTAGGATAAGGCAGAAGGTGGGGTTTACAGCACCGACTTTCCATGTAGTGTGATTTTCCTTTGTAGAAAATATTTTTAGTGTGTCTTCAAGTAGAAAATGTGGAGCATGTACCATTAAAAAAAAAACCTCCTGAATGAGAAGCACTTATGGCATGTATTGATAAGGGGGACTGAGACAGAGGAGAGGAAGCAGGTGGAGAACTTTGCTTCTTGGTGTAAAAATAACTGTTTGCATCTTAACATCATCAAAACCAAGGAACTGCTTATTGACTTTTGCTTCCCCAAAGAAGTTCTATGTCAGGTCACTATTCAAGGAGTGGATGTAGATGGGATCCACTCCTACAAGTACTTGGGGGTCCACATCAATGACAGGCTGGACTGGTCTCAAAACACAGAGGAGCTAAAGAAACAGCAGAGGAGGTTCTTTTTCCTTAGGAGACTGCGTTCCTTTAATATCGGAAGTGACGTCTTTCACATCTTCTAACACTCTGTGCTGGCCAGTGCGATTTTCTATAATGTGGTGTGCTGGGCTATTAACATCACTTGAAGATAAGCCCACCAAATTAATAAGTTAATTAAAAGGGCATGCTTGGTTATAGGACACACTCAGGACCTCCTGGAGCTTATAGAAGAGTAGAAAAATAAAACAAAACTGAGTATCATTATAATAATAATAATAATTCTTTGCATTTATATAGCACTTTTCTCACTACTACTCATTATGAACAATACTGTACATCCTCTCTCTGACACACCAGCACTGAGGACTTTCAGACAATGAATCATTCAGCAGAAGTGTATCAAGAAACATGACTGGGGGTCCTTTATACCAACAGCAATACACCTGCTTAATACCTCACTATGACTGACAACCAAATCAGAAGTTTTCTTTCTTTTTGTCTGTGTCTCTGTTTATTTATTTATCTGTCTATATATGTATGCATTTATTTATAAAAGCTTATCTAAAAAGCTAAATTTCCCACTGAGGACAAATATTAAGTTCTATTAAGAACACAGAGGTTCACAACTTTTTTTAAGCCGTTTACCCCATGGCGAGTTTTCAAACGTAAATTTACCCGCACCCTGTTTTGTTCAGTAATTTGAGTTCATACGTCTACCATAATAAAGTGATTGACAAAGGGGACATTTTAAAATACTGTTTTTAACATTTTTATTTTAGGTTCAAATCATGATAAACATAGCATATAGTAATGCTGTTTCCCTTATTTTAAATCAAATAATGATGAGCATATACCGGTATACCAGAATGAAACACACTGAGTCGATGAGAACACATCAATCAGTGAGATGTTTGTTTTTGCTTTTCATTTATGGTTTTAGATGTTCTTGCCACCGTTGTAGAAAGAGCAAGTCTCACGTCATCTTTACTTCAAATTTTTTTTTTCCATTTCAAATTTTTTGAGGACATTTATACCCTGAGAAGGTGAAATGAACTCCCTGAGGGTGAAACTTAATTCCTTTTGAGAACCTCTGATCTAATAGTAGATGTAACCCTGCTCTGTTTTTTTTCCAGCTGATAAAGATCACCAATTTCAAGTTACTAAAACTGGCTTATGTCTGCTGATCACTACAAATTAATCAAATATGATATTAATAAAATGCTACAAACTATTTTAATTACACCAACACCAGTATAGAGCATCCACAAGCAAGACAAATCATGTACATACAGTGCAAGCAGTACAAACACCACTATGATGCGGGACACCCAAACATGGTGCAAATGAAAGAGACAGGAAAATGACAACTCACCACATTCAACACTCCCAAGGTATGTGTTCAGTATAACTTGTTTAGGAATGTCTGTGCTCACATCATGTCATGCATAGTAAACACACTTGGCACTCGTGATTTAGTCTGTCTCTGCTTGGTACCTCCTTCATGGCTAAGGCTAGCCCAAGCCCCGTTCCTACAACATGTAAACTGCATTCTGTCTTCTATCATAATAACAGATAATAATGAGGTGTGAGAGAATTTCTCTTTAAATAATGTTTGGGATCACAGTTAATTTTTCCAAGATGGATGTCCTTTATCAAATCAAATCAGATTTTATTTTTCACATACAAATTATACATTCAGTACAATATGGTGCTCAACTCTAACGTTGGTAATGCCTCTGATGTTTTCTCCCAAAGTCTACAATCAGCTTATATGCCTTGCTATTGTCCAGAAACCAGTGTGACAGATTCTTCACGTCAATCAGGCATGCCTGCCCATTGTTGTTAGATATCAGGCCTACCAGAACGGTGTCATCAGCTAACTTGACAATCATATTAGGGTCATGTACAGCCTAATAGCAGCTTAATATGTGTAAAGGGAGCACAGCAGAGGGTTCAGAACACATTCCTGCGAAGCTCCTGTGTAAAGAGTGAGAGATGATGAGGAAAAAACATTATTCCAACAAGATCAAATAACATTAGAAAACAACAAACTTAAATAAACTGGGACCATATTTATATAGCTAAGAAACACATCCATTTGTACCAATCAGCATACAAATAAATGGTATAATCTATACTGTAGAATATCTTTGCATATCTAAGGGTCCCAAACTGAAAGTCTTGGGAACATATCTGACCATTAAATAGGACTTCTTATATATAATGCCACTGTTAAAAAGTTAAAATCTCATATGATCTCATCGCAGAAAGAAGCATGTTACAAATTCCCTAACAATGATTCCTTCCAAACATGTCTGTCATAAAAGTGATAGGGGGGAATTGCTGTTTAATTGTGGGAAAATGATGCTATCTGCTGTGTAATTATCAATAATCATTAACTGCCAGTGTCAAATAACCAACCCAGGAATCAAATGTAATCATGGTGGCTGGAGCGGTGTTTATCAATAAAAAAAAAATATATATATATATATATATATATATATATATATATACAGTAAACTTATTTTTTATTATGATTTTAAAAAAAATAATGGACAGGCCCATCAGTCTGATAGGGTGGACACAGACCCTCAGCCCCACTCAGAAGGATACGTCTAATGATATATAGAGGAAGTTTAGGCCTGTATTTAAGCTTAGCAACGGTACCTTTCTTCTTTAATTAAAAAAGTAAAGGAAAAATAGACAGTGATAACCAGAAAATCAAGCAAACTTTGATAAATTATACTGTATGTCCATGATTTTACTTTCTTGTTATCCTTGTCAAAGTTTCAATAAGGTGGAAAAGGCTCAAGGTAAAGGTTGTAGTTAACTTACATGAATTTCAGTCGGAGGACATGTCTCACTTTAACAGCCACAGTTGCTGGATCTCATCACCTTGTGGAATGTCAGATTATAGAACTAGGAATCACAGGGGATGATAAATGACATGACTTCTCAGCACAGTTTCATATTTCTTATTGGGCCACATATTTTCACAGCCATTCAATGTGGTGCACACCAACATCAAAACAACATATAAAATGGCCATTTGTGAGGATTTCAAAGTTTCATGAGCCTGTCCTGTGTTCTCATGGCCTAAAACAGCCCAGTTTCTTTATTCTGAGACCAATTCATTTCAATTCAATTCAATTCAAAGCCTTTGTCATTTTACACTCATACCAAGAAATTATGAGTGCCATGCCAGATTAGTGCAAGTTCAACACACAACCACAGCAACAGCCATCTACCACATAATAAAACACTAAGGTCTGCGTTTGTGTCCAGTCTTTTTAAGAGCAATCGGATTGATTAGTTTCAGTTTGATTTTGGTGACATGACTGAAAAAGGAAGTACGAATCTGAGGAGGAGTAAAGGCATAGAAGGCACCCTGAGAATCACCATCAAAGATGGCAAGTTTAAGCAAGGAGCCTGGAAATGACAGAAGCTGAGAAGCAGGCTTTATGGGAATGCACTTCATAGACAGAGTGTTGTTCAAGAGAGGTTCAGAAACAGAGGAAAGGTGCTGAAGGTATATGTAGAACCAGAGATTTCAAATATATTTTTTTAATTTATTCTAATATTGTGCTTATTTAATATATAATGTTACAATCTAAAATCTGAAAATGAACTTAAAAAATTGAAAATTACTGTGAAAAAATGTTTGGTTATCTGATAAAATTAAAATATAGAAATATTGCGCTTTAAATAAAAAAAACCTTTGAATTTTCTGACAAGTTAAAATGTTGAAGGACACTAGATATTAGAATTCAACCTGTGTATACTCCAAGAAAAAAAATATGTTTTGAGTCTTAATTGACTTGTAATGCCTGCCGGAAGGCCGCAGGTCAATCAAATAGTATGCAGGATGTGAAGAACTTTTCAAGATGTTAGTAGCTCTGTTGAGACGAGAACTAAAAATACCATCTATTGAGTGCAGTGGGCAGCCGATAATTTTCTTTACTGCATTAGTAACTCTCTGAAGAGCCTACTGAGCAGCTGAGCTATTTTCTTTCTTGGTATATGGTACACTGTATTAATTCCTGGGGAAAAAATGTCTATTTGTGAGACCTTTAGGGGTTGGGGCACAGGGTCAGCTATTATAGAGTAATTTTCAGGTTAAGATCCTAACAGAGTAGAATCCTTTCTGGCAATAACAGGCCTTTCAGATGCCAGCACAGTTCGTTAACCTCAACTTCTCTTTAAATACCACATACCAAAGCAAGATACAATATGCCAGGGCACTCTTAATAGAACTGTAGAAAGACACCAGTAGCTTCTCAACCAAGCTGTTTTTCTTAAATCTCCTCAAGAAATGTAGCCACTGCTGAGTTTTTTAAATACGTAGTATGGTTGTGGTGTTTTGTCCAGGAGAGGTTCTCAGAGTCCTGGGTTCCCAGGAATCTAAAAGTGTGCAGCCTTTCCACAAGTCCCTATTGATGAAAAGTGGGGCCATGTTTGTACTGTTTGTTCTAAAGTCAATGATTAATTCTTTTGTTTTTGAGGGGTTCAGTGCCAGATTATTATCATTAAGCTGCCAGTCTCTACACCTCATCCGTGTAGGCTGTCTCACGTTCTTCTGAAATAAGTCCAACTATAGTGGTGTCATCAACAAGTTTAATTGTAGCGTTTGTGGAATAGGTAGGGACATAGTTGTGGGTATAAAGAGTATATTGTATAATAATGTATAAGAGAACACATCCCTGAGGATAGAAGAGATATGAAAGGCAATTTTAACAGTCTGAGTTTGATTGGTAAGAAATTCCTTCATCCAGTAATATGGATGGAGAGAGGCCTATGTCAGATAGCTTTATCATCAGCCTGTCTGGTAAAATTTCATCCAAAGCAGAGCCATTGCTCTTCTTTAATCTTCCCCTATTTTTAGATGTGATTGGTATGGTAGAAATGTAACATCTTATTAAGAAAAAAGAAACATCCTCTAACAAGACAATTCAGTAATCAGGCAGAAGAAAAGCTGTTCATTATATCTTGGCAAAATGCCTTAGAGGGCACATTTTTCAAAAGCAGTCTGTTACAGCCTGATCAGAATGACCAGAGAAACAAAGACTAGAGATTCATTGTATAAACTGTTGAATTTACTTACAGTGTCAATCAATGCATACATTTCCCTCTGGTTGGTTCACTGGTTTACGCCCAAATGATTTATATAAAATAAAAGTCTGTTATATTATATTCTGGGTCTTCTTATACCTTTGAGTGCATGTAACAACTGTCCATTTCAATTTATAGGACATCTGCTGATTATTCTTAGTCATTTCTTAGTTATCCTTCACTAAATTCTGTATATTACATCAGCCTTTCTTCTGGTACATTCTTTACTTGACCATATTTTTCCTAAACTAATTCTTATATTTCAGTGTAAATTTTGCTGTTCACTTGACCTTTATCTGGTTTCCTGGTGTGCCTGAACAGGTTTTCTAACATTTATTAAGCCATTATGCTATTTCTTTAAGATGAATGCTATGTTACCCTACAATTATTCTTCCATATTGGACTCTTCCCCATGAGCATTAAATGCTTTGAACGTCCGGCTGAGAGCTCACTGGTTTTCTATTCTCACATTCACAGGTACCTTCTCCCACAACGTCTGACCCAATCTGACCAGCTTCATTTTGTCGTGTCGCAGAGTGCTATGACTGAGTTGCTGGGGATGTCACACAAATTGACAGGGTGGTCATTGATGGGTGTAATTATGTAAACGATGCCTTCTACTAAAATTGCTGGAAAAGGTGTGCAATGTGACAAGGTCTTATAAGAACATCCATCCATTTCCACAACCTTATGTATCTTCTATTGGGTGTACAAGAGTAGATCAAAGCCTATCCTGGCAAATCTGGGTGCAAGACAGGGAAAATCCTTGGGTACACCTCTCACGAAGCACAGCCCTACACTCATTCACAATCGGCCGTTTCAAAGCCAACTTTTAACCAGACAGGATGTCTTTGGGAAACCAGAGATCCTGTGAATTACCTGTACGGTCAGGATGCAAATAGATAGATAGATAGATAGATAGATAGATAGATAGATAGATAGATAGATAGATAGATAGATAGATAGATAGATACTTTATTAATCCCAAAGGGAAATTCAAATAATCCAGCAGCAGTATACTGTTACACAAAAAAATAATAATTAAATTAAATAGTAATAAAAATGCATGTAAAAGCAGACAATAACTTTAAGTAATGTTAGCATTTACTCCCCCGTGTGGAACTGAAGAGTCGCATAGTGTGGGGGAGGAACGATCTCTTCAGTCTGTCAGTGGAGCAGGACAGTGACAAAAGTCTGTCACTGAAGCTACTCCTCTGCCTGGAGATGACACTATTAAGTGGATGCAGTGGATTCTCCATGATTGACAGGAGCCTGCTCAGCGCCCGTCGCTCTGCTACAGATATTAAACTGACCAGCTTTATTCCTACAATATACAATACAATACAATACAGTTTATTTTTGTATAGCCCAAAATCACACAGGAAGTGCCGCAATGGGCTTTAACAGGTCCTGCCTTTTGACAGCCCCCCAGCCTTGACTCTCTGAGAAGACAAGGAAAAACTCCCAATAAAAACCTTGTAGGGAAAAATGGAAGAAACCTCGGAAAGGCAGTTCAAAGAGAGACCCCTTTCCAGGTAGGTTGGGCGTGCAGTGGGTGTCAAAAGTAGGGGGTCAATACAATACAATACACAGAACAGAACAATTCCTTAATACAGCATAATAATAAAAATTTTAGAAGTACGGTTTAACAGTAGATGGTATGGCATAATTAGGTTTGGATATTTTTAGAGTCCTGGAGACCTCATCCATCCATCTAGCTGCCACCCCATTTGGCCATGCCACAGCTGAAACATTGCTCCGATGAAAGGACCCCTCTTTCCCATGATTCATGTGATCCTCCATCAGGGATGACTTTACCATAGGCAGGCAAACAACTTGGCAGGTACAATAGAGCCTGCCTTCTTAACAAGTTTGTCCAGGCGTGAGACGTCCTTCTTCTTTATGCTGCCTCCCCAACCCACCACCGCGTAGAAGAGGGCACTCGCCACAACCGTCTGGTAGAACATCTGCAGCATCTTATTACAGATGTTGAAGGACGCCAGCCTTCTAAGAAAGTATAGTCAGCTCTAACCTGTCTTGCACAGAGCATCATTATTGGCAGTCTAGTCCAATTTGTCATCCAGCTGCACTCCCAGATATTTATAGGTCTGCACCCTCTGCACACAGTCACCTCTGATGATCACGGGGTTTATGAGGGGCCTGGTCCTCCTAAAATCCACCACCAGTTCCTTGGTCTTGCTGGTGTTCAGATGTAAGTGGTTTGAGTCGCACCATTTAACAAAGTCTTTGATTAGCTTCCTGTACTCCTCCTCCTGCCCACTCCTGATGCAGCGAACTTTTGCACGTGGCAGGAATCCGAATCGTATTGGAAGTCTGATGTATATATGCTGAACAGGACCAGAGAAAATACAGTCCCCTGCGGTGCTCCTGTGTTGCTGACCACAATGTCAGACCTGCAGTTCCCAAGACGCACATACCATGCCACCAGGTGTGAGTCTACTTCCATCTCAGTCAGCTTGTCCCTAAGGAGCAAAGGTTGGATGGTGTTGAAGGCCACACAGCATGGGTTTGCAACGAGAACCCTGCAGTTGCAAGACAACAGAACTAACTACTGCACCACCAAGATGCTTGTGTTTACTTTGCTGATAATCACAGACTTCACAAATTAAGAATAAGGACCAGATATGCATATTAAACTGTAAAACAGGAATTAGGGCACTCTTTCATATTTGGACCAGACATTGTCATTGAGGGGAAATTAATTAGACCTCAATGGAGAGGGGAACATCTTGTGGTGAAGCGGGTGCTGAGTTGAGTTACACTTGAGGTGAACTGAGAAATTATTTATGGGTCTGTCATTGCAGCTCTGCTTGGCTTTTCACTTTCAGGTTGTTTTTTGTCATATGTAACAATACAGCGCAATGCTTTATTTAGCATTTCAGGCATATGGCTAGCCTGCTTGGTTTCTGTTCCCGAGGCCATATGCCTTTGATGGCTGTCACAGCGTTATGATGGAAAATGAGAACAATGATGTGTAACCTTCTTCTTGTGGCCCAGGGTCACACAGTGGAAGCTGTGTAGTCTTAGGTGTAGGTAAAGGAAAATATTTATATGACTGAGGATTTGGAAGGGGATAAGGTCACTGCAGTAGCCTCGTTGTTATTGATTGATACTTTGCACACATATTACACCACCATTCTGTTCCACCGTTCCCCCGAAACTTGAGAGCATCTCATCTGTTAGGGGATAGAGTTAAAGCAGTTCTTGTAGAGGCGGTCCTCCTTAGAGACTACTATACCTTTCACTTTTTATTTGTCATTCAACTATTGTGGAAATCTAAGAGAAACTGAGGTGACAGGTAAGGATGCTAAGTCCCAGGAGGGGATCTTTCAGGTGCTGGCTGATGTATGAATCACCTTCCCTGTTAAGTAGTGCTCTTCCCATTCTCTGTGAATAAAATTTACCTTTTTAAAAAAGTTGTGCCTGTCTTCACTTGATCCCCAAACAAACAGTGTAGGGTTTTTAGGGCAGCTATTCCTTTGGCAATCTCACAACCCAGCGCTGTGGCAATACGCTGATGCCATGTGAAAATCACAGGACCCCAAGCCAGAAAAATAATTAGTTTTCAGCAGGGTGAGAGGTGGAGAGTTGCCCCCAGGTGCTGGCAGCATGCTGGCAAACATACCACCAGGTTGTAATCTTGAATGTACTTCATGGAGTCAAAAAGGTGATTAATCTCTTCTAAAATCTGCATTTTCAGGTTCTGCTTTACTCATTCAGGCATGATAATCTGTTAATTAATGATGTGAATATAATGCCTTGGTGGAAACATTTCAAATGAAATGTTGGCTTTAGACTTTTACAGGATCATTATTGTCACGTGTACAAGACCAAGAGATAAAAACTAAACTGAAAAAACACTCACAAAGAATGGTAAGGAGACAGAGATTTTTTTATATAGACTTTCTGAGGGGAAATTGCCTTCTCACATGACCTTTGGGAGTCAGAACACAGGGTCAGCCATTGCACAGTTCCCCTGGAGCAATTTTCAGGTTAAGAACCTTGTCCAAGGGCCAAATGGAGGGAGATGTTTTCAGAGCCACAAAGGATTGTAGACAAATTTTAATAAAATAACAGTGGGAGGTCGAGCTTTTACTTGCAGGTTCCCAAAGCTGTGAAACATTTGTTTGCTTATATAAGAGATGCCCCTTCAGTTTCAACTTTTAATTGCAAGCTGAAGACTCACAATGCTACTCTAGCATACCCTGACTAGAGCTGCTGATTAATTGTACATCTATGTTTGTACAGTCATTTGTATAAAATATAAGTACTACATTAATTACAAACTGTTACTAACCCTACTCTATTCTGCTTCTCTTTTTGTGGCACTTGGTGCCAGTGCTCTACTGTCATGCTGTTTTCCTGCCCCCAAGAAAATGTCACTTCAGATACTGGGAGCCTTGGACTCATCAGATGTAAAGATTCTGTCATCAGATTGGACGGTCCAGCACAGATTCTGCCATAGAATGACCAGTAGGCAGTGTCTGTGTCTGACTTTGTTTGTTATTGACTGACCGTTGACTCGGCAGAGGTTTATTTTCTCCAGAAATGCTGCTGACTATAGAGTTTTTGCTTTTCCTCTCCTCCATTGTCCATGCGACCATTGCGTAACTGGGCTCCGCTTATGCTAATAAGGTTTAAAGTACTTCCTTTTTCAGGTCTGTTTACAAACAAAACTGTGTCCTTTTAGGATCTCATTATATAATTACTAATTTGTAAAGTTTGTGTTTGTATTTCCTTGTGGACTTGTCACAGCGCTCTGCAGCTCTACTCTGTGAAGAGCGCTATACAAACATAAACTGAATTGACTTCAATCAGAATAACAATGCTAAAAGGGTCCAAACCAAAACTAAAAGTGACTTTTCTCAACTTCTTTTAATTTCCTAAATAGTTGTCATGTGTCAATGTCATGAGAAATGTCAGCATCAAGTCTAGTGTTAACGACAGGTATAGAAACTGTCAGCAATCTGGCCACGGCCAGGAAATGCCATCAACAAAATGGTGACCACCATAAAAACTGCAAACTAAATGGTGATGTGGTAAATAATGTTAAACTTAAGTAAACCACAAATCATAATAATAACCATCCATCCATTCTCCAACCCGCTGAATCCGAACACAGGGTCACGGGGGTCTGCCGGAGCCAATCCCAGCTAACACAGGGCACAAGGCAGGAACCAATCCTGGGCAGGGTGCCAACCCACCGCAGTCATAATAATATAAGATATACAAAAACAAACATAAGATTGGACAGAAAAAGGTTTTTTTTGTTTTAAAATGGCTTTAAGGAACGAATTGCAAGACATTTCACATTGTGCCTTTTGTTATGGTTACAATTATTATAATTATTTAGTAATTACCGTAAATAATGCTTGAGGTAATTAAAAAAAGATAATAATGTAAGATATGCAAAAATAAAAATATTCTCAGAAAAAAGTTGGACAGTGGTTAGATTAGATTACATTTTCTTACATTTTTGATTTTTTTTTTAATTAAATTACAATGAACAAATTACAGGGTAAAACTTTACATTGTGCCTTGTGTTATGGTTACAATTATTATAATTATTCAGTAATCACCATAAACAATGTTAAAGGTAAGTAAAACAAAAATTATAATGTAAGATATGCAAAAATAAACATAACATTCTCAGAAAAAAGTTGGCCAGTGGTTAGATTACATTTTCTTCATTTTTTTTTTTTAATTGCATTACAACGAACAAATTACTAGGTAACACTTTACATTGTGCCTTTTGTTTTGGTTACAATTGTTATAATTGCAGTGTAAGCAAGAACAAATACTGCTTACATACTGGTATCTTTATATAAGAGGCTACCTTGGCTGTTTGTTTGTCCAGGATTTTAAATCACCTGTAGCTCACAAACCATTTGACTTATTGACCTGAAATTTGGTACACATATACTACATGACATCTACTATCCGCTTTCGGGGGATGATTGACCTCCAAGGTTATTCCTCTTTTAATTTTTATTTTATTTTATTGTAGAATCAACTCTCGGCAGCGGCCAGCAGGGCAGTCATGCGGCACATGCATACAGGCGCCATTCTCATCCCTACCACCTTCGCTGTCACTTCCCCTACCTCGTCATATCTTAAATCATTCTTGAGGCAGATTGAAGACTTAACTGCCAGCTTAAGTGAAAAATTAAAGTAATTGCAACACAAACACTGACTTAATCAGTTTTAATGCAAAAAGATGTCGACTAAAGAAAAGAATAAGCGGGTCGCTATGGTGGAGAAAAGAAGAGCTGCTCAGGAAGCAGCAAACACATCAATCTCTGAGCAAACGAATGCTAAATGTCCAGAGAAAGATGATAAAAACTATGAATGCTCAAGTTAAGTGTATTCACTGCATGTTATCGTGCAGTGCGCTGTTACTGGTAGGTAAATAAAGAATCAAGAGGTATGGAATAATAATGAGAAATGCATAGTTTACTGCAACACGAGTTACTAAGTATTATTGCACTGGTAATTAATTACTAAGTAATTATGGTGTACAGACCGAAGCTGAAAATAGAAGAAGTGGGAAGTGGACGAGATAGTATGCCTGGATTGAAGAGAAAGAAATACTTCCTACTCTGACGCATTAAAAATATCTCCTGGGACAAACATGCCGGAGTGACACCAAGGGGAGGAGGAAACTAGACACGTGGATTTCATCCTCTTCTGCCTTCTTCCAATTTATCCCCTGCAGTCATTTGCTTCATCCTTTTTTCATAAGTCCAAACCAGTAGCTGGTCTCAATTCCCTTCTCTACAAAGCTTTCCTCAAAACTCTACTGATAATGTCTAATTGGCTTATAAACCTTTCCCCATCCTCTGCATCGTTTTGGCAAATCATCTTTCTACATATCAAAAATTGCTCTAAAAATCCTAATTATCGGAACATACAATTAAAATTTGTTTATAGACTGTATACTACCCCCAGAAGATGTTCTTAGATGAGGTTAGAATTACATCTCCTATATCACCTTTGTCCTCTTAAAAGTACTTGACTCTTTTCTTCACGTTCAGTGAATGTTCTCCAGCTGTGGCTCTCTGCCACTAGATAGATAGATAGATAGATAGATAGATAGATAGATAGATAGATAGATAGATAGATAGATAGATAGATAGATAGATAGATAGATAGATAGATACATTATTAATCCCAAGGGAAAATTCACATACTCCAGCAGCAGCATACTGATAAAAAAAAATATTAAATTGAAGAGTGATAAAAATGCAGGTAAAAATAGACAATAACTTTGTATCATGTAAACGTTTACCCCCCCAGGTGGAACTGAAGTTTCGCATAGTGTGGGGGAGGAATGATCTCCTCAGTCTGTCAGTGATTATGTGGCCCTCTCTACGATTCTTTCTTTTCCCATTTCTTTGTCTCCTTAAGTTCTTCTCCTCTAGATCCTTTGTCTCTTTCCTCATTTTTGATTTCTCTCTCCTAGCAGAGGTTTTTAATGACTGCAACCATTGCAGCTAAGTTGCCTTTAGCCTCTCACTAGAAATCTCTTTCCCTTGTCTCTCCTGCAATTGGCAAGTGTTCATTTTACAATCTTATCCTTTTTCAACGTCCTGCATCCTTGATCAACAGCTCTACTGGTTCTACTATTTATATTTGTAATGTTCCTTGCATCATCCATCAACGACAGCCTCTTACTGTATAGCGTGACCACGATCGGCTGAGATTTGCTTTGGTGGTGAGCCACTGCAGCGCTGTCAGCCTGCGGTTGCCCCAGCAATGGATAAACAGTCTTCCACAGATAGGGTGTTCGCACTTTGGGATGCTCTTTGGTGTGTCGTCCCATTGGGGGGAGTCCCAGAAGAGTTTAGAAACCTCACAGTATGGTGATATGACTACACATAAGTAATTCCAGAGATTGCCCAGGAGGCTACAGTGACCTTGCTATCAGGGGATGTTGGAGCCTGGAGTTTGGTAGTTTAGAGAATGTCAAAAACTCTTTGGCAAGGAGTTTGTGTGGCTGGGCTGCTCACTAAAGAAATGAAAGTGATTAAACATGTAAATAAGGAGAGTTTTGGCTAGTTGTGTGACGTACTGATGTATTTATTTGCTGTACAATATTTGTAATTATTGCATAGAACATTGGGTTTATAAGTGGAAATGTGTTTGAATAAATTAAATTATCTGCATCAAATCACAGAAAACTCCTGAGTTCCTTGGCTGCATCCTCACATACTGCTTTACAAATATAAGCATTGTAGACTTTACAAAACTGATAGACAAAGACTCCAAAAATGGTCTTTCTGCAAAAGAGCTGCATCTGCTAATATTCCTTAAGGGCAAAACTCGGATACACTTGTTTGGTGGGGGTGATAATTATGTGCAAATAGTATAATGATAACCTTGTCTAATTTAATATGTGAGGCTAATGATGTGGAAGCTTACTTCGGATACAGTAGATGTGTGCTTGATTCAAAAGCCGCATCCATTCATTTAGATTGCTTAACAATTATCTGTTTATCCTTAGACGTCTGTTTCCTTAATGCGTTTCTTGATGTTTTACGCTTAGTTCATAAAATAAATCCAAAGTCTGTGTCATTTACTGGAACCTTTCATGAACTGCAGATAGGATGCTTCTGCTGTGTTTTTTGTGTGTGCGTGTGTGTGTGTATTTCTATATACATAAATGTATGATATACAGTATGTTTCCAATTCAAGTGTAAAATTGTAATTTCAGGATGAGACAAAGCTTTTTATTTATTCACATTTATTATTATCGTATAAGAATGTGGATCGACTGGTAAACTGCAAGTTTTCTTTTCCCACTTCACTACCATAGATTTGTACAGTGCCCACTGAACAGCTGCCACTATACCAATCCACTTGTTGATCTCACATTGCTGTGTAATTGGGGATTGTGCACCATAGGGATGCTCAGAGTGTGGCTGTCAAGAATTTTGTGTTCCTGGTGTGGTGTATCTTGGTGAACAGGTTTGAGTTGAAAGGTCAGGCAAGAATTGTTCAGAATGACCCTCATTACAGTCCAAACGTTAAAAAACAGTGTACCGTGCTCTGAATAGAGTTACCAGGATCCATTCTTGAAGCAATGCCAGCTAGCACCTTGTGGTCGGGCATCCCACATTACCTAGCAGGGCTCAACCCGAAATTGCAATGTGAAGCCGTCTTGTGGGCTCACCACCTGTAAGACCAAGGGTGAGGGTTGGGTGCCAGGTTAGTCTTGGGCATAGGTGCAAAAGACCTAGACAAACTAGGCAATGAAGATCAGCTTTGGGAACTTAGAACGTTACCTTTACCTACTGGAAATGCCATCTTGAGTTGTACATATTGTCAACATGAGCTATAAAACCGAATAATTGAATAACTCAGGAGTGTGAATTTATTACTTTAATGTACTTACAAGGCACATTTACACAAGAACACCTACAGGATAAAAATTCATGACCAAAAGTGACATATTACAGAATTATCCTTAAACGTATTTGTATTTTCAATAATGTTTTTTCACTTGCGAAAATGATGACAAAACTGTAAAAGTGATTATATTGTATAATCCTTTTAAGTCTTTACTGAGTTTATATTATTTAATGTTGCAGGTGTTTGTGTATGTAATTTATAGGTTAGGTCAGTTCAGTTTGGGGAGCATGCATTAGTGTTGCACATTGCCGCACCACACAACGAAACGGCTTGGGATCCTGTTTAGCAACCCCTCAGGCAGACAAACAGTTCAGTTCCACACTCCGGAAATGACCAACTGCCTGCTGCGGCCAGGTGCTGCGTGAGCGTCCTTGGCCTGGTCCAGCTGCTCAGGTCCTCAACAATGAGGATCCTGTGATTATGGAATAGTACCACAAGGCCAAAGTGCTGTAACTGACAATCCCTCACAATGCAGGTGTTGTGCTTTATGTGGAACTGCAAAAACAATAGCTTGTTCGACCAAAAATTAAATCAGCATTACCCAACGATTCTCTGTAGAGACACAGTACCGAAGTAGTCCAGTCTTCATCTCAGGTCAATGGATGGTGTCCATGTCTCGCAACCATATAGCAAGACATGAAGAAGCAGGACTCTAAAGATTTGGCCCTTCATCCTTTTGCAAAGATATCGGGAGTGCCACACACCCTTTTCCAGCGGCCTCATGACCCTCGATGCTCTCCCAATCAGTCTACTGACTTCATAGGAGAAGTCACTGTTGCTGAGACTAAGAAAACAATCAAAACTCTCAAAAAGGTCGACATTCGCTCCATAGACAGGAAATAGGTTTATTACTTTACTATGCTATATAGAAAGGTACCATTTAGTCTGAACTATTTCAGGGTCCTTCTGTCAATAAGTGTACTTATTCAAGTAGGAAACAATCAAAAAAAACTGTCAGCAATTTGGAGTTGTTAGGCAGTAATCCTTTTTATTAACAATGAAAACTGGACCACACGGGCACTTAAGTAAATAAAGGATAGGACAAACGATCCATTAAACTTTTTCCAGTTCTACTTGTCAATGAATGTTGTGTCCTCACTAAGAACAGGCTATACAATGACAGTTGACTTCAAGTCACTTTTTTTCTTACATAGTGTGAAAGGGGCAAAACATGAGTTGCATGGCCAGAAACTGCATCACTGTTCATCTCGAAAGTTGTCCTCCATTTTGATGGGAAACAGGAAGTGGTTAGTTAAGGTTAGTGTAACACTCTTCATTTCAGGGCCAGGCAACATAGGGTATATGCTGTGGTGAGATGCACCAAGAAATGAGGATTAGAAACCTGTCATAGTTAAAGCTGTGTATAGCCTGATTAATGTTTTAAATAGCTTTTGGGAAAGCGATGCACTTACATTGGCAGAATAGGAGGTGCGTTGTATCTCCAGAGTGGAGACGACTTCACAGCGGCATGAAAGCACTTGCCTGTGATGTGAATTTACGATTCTCTGAGTGCTTTTTCTGCCACTATTGGGAAAAGGAGAGATGGCAATGGAGTGCGGTGAGTTGCCAAGTCAGATAAGTGGCTGAAGGGTTTAGCAAAGTCCTATGACAAGAGTGTTAAAAACTTGAAGTCGCTTTAGGTAACACTTGCTGGCAGATGCTGCACTTGGTAAGCCTGTTCTGCAAGGCTGTTTGCTGTATGTCCCCTGAGAGGAGTAACAATGAGACATCAATGAGGATGAAGTGCCACAACCCCCACTGATATACAAAACTGGAGGATGGACACCAGAGGTCATTTTTCTTGACTTGGTTGAGTTTCTGGCACTCTTCAGAACAAACGCATTGTGAAGGGGATAGGTGAGGAAAAAGTCCTAGAATAAAGAAGAGGGGACTTTGACAGTGTTTCTGTTTTTTATTGTAAATAGTCTTTTCACACTACATTGAACAAATTTGAGATTGGCCCAAACATATGTTCATGGATCTACTATATACCAGTCCAGAAGCTTCAGTCTGTATTAACAACACTATTTCAGACTACTTCAAACTAGAATGCGGTACGAGACAATGATGCCCCCTTTCACCAATACTATTTGCAATCGTCATTGAGCCATTGGCAGTTCAATTTCGAAATGCTTCTGAGATGAAGGGGATTATCAGAGAGGGACTTGTACAGAAAATATCATGATATGCAGATAATATGATACTATACAGTATATATCAGATCCACAAAATACTATGCCTAACACCACTAGCAGAATTTCCAAAGATGCCTGGACTCAGAATTAATTTGAATAAAAATGTGCTCTTTCCGTGAAGTCTCTAGAACACAATATTAGATTGGACACCTTCCCTTTTATCATCGCAGATCAGTTTAAATACCTAGGGGTAAACATCACAAGTAAACAAAAAGCTCTTTATCTACAAAACTTTGCTGTCTGCATGGAAGAACTTAAGAAAGTCTTGCATAGTTGGTCTACACCCCATCTCACTTTAGCAGGGAGAATTAACACTGTCAAGATGAATATCCATCCTAAGCTTCTTCTTCTATTTCAAAGCATCCCCATATACTATATAAATAAATGTTGATTGATTGATTGTTGATGTTAACAAATCATTTTTTAAGAAATTAGATTCAACCATAACCTCATTTATTTGGAATTTGAAACATCCATGTATCCAAAGGACGACTCTACAACGACATAAGGCAGAAGGTGGCATGACTCTACCTAACTTTCAGTTTTAATACTGAGCAGCAAATATACAAGCTATAAAGACCTGGGGCCTCATGCATAACGCCGTGCATAGAATTTGCACTATAACATGACGTAAGCACAAAAGCCGAAATGTGCTTATGCACAGAAAAATCCAGATGCAGGAATATGTGCGTACTCGATTTCCACGTTCTTCCGCTTCATAAATCCGAGTCAGCGTGAAAAGTAACGCACGTGCACGCACCTTCTGTCCCACCCCGTCTCCTCCCAGAATTGCGCCTCTTTGAATATGCAAATCAATATAAAAAGCCCTTAAGTTCAGCGTTCTGTGAAAAGGCAATGGCAAAAGCAAGAGGGAAAATATAAGAATTTCAGCGAATACCAAGTGGAGGCAAAGAAAAACGTACTAAACGTTGGTTTAAACAGAGGTATCAACAACAAAAGGAAGTCGATCGAGTGACATGGCGTGTCAGAGAAACTTGAAAGCTCAAATTCAGAAAGTCACACAGTGCGCGAAATAAAAAAGAAGTTGTCACATATCCAAGTCGCCATGAAAATGTGAGTCGTAGCCCACCGGCTGTGTGTCATATGAAAGCTTATTAGGGTACAGAGAAAAAAAAAAGCACACAGTGGGAAAAAAGCATGAACTCTCAGTTTTAATCTCGAAATTTCCACTTTAATCACGTAGTTTATTTTGTCATTAAAGTAGAACATCATAAACTTCATCTTAAAAATGTTTACTTTGTTAGTTTCTCAAATCCCATTGTAACTAAAGTAGCACATTAAATGCTTGTTTTGTATTTGACCTTCTATGTGTGATATTACAGCTCTCTGAATAATTAAAATACTGAGATGTATACGTGATATCATTTTCTTGATGATAGGAGTTAAATCCTGTTATTAAACATGTGAACACGGTGGTACAGTGATTGTTCATATCTCAGATGCTTGCTGCGCCATGCGTGACCTTCGATGAAATACTTTGTACTTTATTACAGAAGTACTGTCTCTTTCGAACATTCTAACCTCCAATGCCTGTCCTTACTTTTCTTTCTCCAAATACCCAATCGCCACAAAATCAGCTCTGTAATAGACTTTAAGCCATCTGTAAGCTTAGAATGCAGATTCTTCAACACTTTTAAGGAACATTGAAATATCTTCGTAGTACGTGTTTAATTCTTTTAGGGCGGATGTCGACTTTTGTCGACAGGAGGGGTTGAGGGCGAATGTCGACTAAAGTCGACATCCAGGGATAGAGGGCGATAATCAGCTGTTAATGGCGACAAATCTCACTGTCACGTCACAGGCATTCCCTCTGTGCTTGGAAGAATGATAGACTCGTTGACTCGGCAACTAATCCTAGCGTGTGCGTGAGTTGCGAAATGTAAACAATGGCAAGATGGTATCGACATGTGACAATGGAGCGAGGCGAGTGCAGAAAAGAAAACACTCGGCAGACAATGACAATGTTTTGCGCATTATCGCGGAGTCGGACTCTGATTTTTCAGAATCGGATTTTATTGACAGTGATCAGGAGATTGAGCAAGAGAGTGAGAAGCCGGCATCAGCTGATCAAACACCAGCCGATGCGCGCCAGCAGATCTGCTGCCAGCTGAGCGCGCGCAGCCGATGCATCTACAGCAAGGTTCGCGTGGGATAAATACACAGACATTGATCCGTTGAGAGCTGAGCTGGCTACTGGACTTCACAAGACGGCATGGCTTGCTGTTGGACACGACAGATCACCAGCTGCTGTACTTCAGGCTGCTCTCTCCTGATGCTGCTTTTCAGCTATCGTCAGACGAGATAAACAGGTAGGCAGAGAAATTTTTCAATCGCGGGCTGCGTTTGCATCGCATTATTTTTCAAAGTGTAAACACACAACAAAAGACGAGATGAAGCGTGCTGTGGTATTACAAATAGAGATGGGACAGAACTGGTGATATAACTTCAGGGAGCATTGGTCCAAACGTGCTTTGTCCCCTGGTGGCTTTGGACAGGTTATGTAGCATGGTGATAGGTGCGTGCTGCTGCAAAGTTTTATTCACTTCTGTAATAAACAGAAGCAAATCCCATGGGGTGAGCCAGGCTATAATGCCATGCATAAAGTTCATAAAGTTTCAGAAGATGAAAAGAGGTGACAATACGGTTTTCATGCGGGCAGAAAACTTGGTGGCAGTGGAATGGCACAATGGCAAAAGGGTGACTTGTCTCTCTACAGCACACACTAACAATATATGTGAGAAAGTGCAGCAGCAGACAATTGAAAAGTAGGCACCAAAGCAACACGTATTGTAAGCAGTGCAATGTGGCAATGACTGAAATTGGCTGCTTGGACCGAGATCAGACTTTGCAGGACTTTGCTGTGTAAAATGTATGTGATATGTATGTGAAATCATAGAGTATGCAGGCTCATACAACATGCAAGACAGTAATATTTGTCAAAAGTAAATATTTTTGTTGATTTGATATGTTAAACAATTGCTTTGTGTTCTTTTTTAAAAAATGTTAGTTTTTGGAAAAATATTCAGCCCTGGGAGATAAGAAAAAAAAAAAAATTAGCCCTAAAAGAGTTAATTATTCAATCCATCCAATGTCGCGCCAGTCCCAGCAAGAGGCAGGAACAATACGTGAACAGAACGCCAGCTCCTTGCTAGCATTGCAGCACTGTGTCTTCACATATTTATTAACAATATAGATTATTTAAATGAAGTTAAAGTTTTATCTGTATAATATAATACACATATTTTGCTGCATTTCACCTTAAAAATATATTGTCATCATATGTAAATACGCGCTTTATAAAGTGGCTCAGGTTGTGTAATATTATAACTGTAGTGCAAGTTTACAGTGAGGTAATTCTACTTATAAGTACAAACAGTTCTACAAGGAGCACTTGATTGAGTGCATTTATAGTTCTTGGGATGAAACTGTTTCTGAACCGCGAGGTCCGTACAGGAAAGGCTTTGAAACTTTTGCCATGTGAGAGCAGTTCAATAGACAGCATGGCTGAGCCAGTGTGTGCTTGATGAATATATAATTCTCTTTCTAGTCAGCTGCTGTAGAACTTTGATTCCCCACTGAGATACAGTGATATTAATACTCCGAGTGGTGCAGTGAGAGTAACATGGAAAAAGATGATCCGATGTGGCAACACCTAACGGGAGCAGCTGAAAGAGGAAGAAGAAGGTGTATTTAGAATAGTTTGACCATTCTGAGGACCATTATATTGTTACTGGTTAATTACAATCAGATGTATTAAACTAATAAACAATATGCATTTAATTTCAATGTATTTATAAATAAGGAAAAGAAAGGATAACCACACAGGAACAGTAGCACTGCTTTGACTCTGGGTGCCGCCAGTCTGCAAAACCGAGCGGAGAACTTGCATACGACAGGATATGAGGTACCGTGAAAATGTGAGTGGATTTACGCCAAGTTTAGGTTTTATACATCGCGATTTGAGCATGGAAACGTTCTTACGCAACATTTCTGTGCGTACGCACCATTTATACATGAGGCCCGTGGACATTGACACAAATAGATGAACATACACAGGCTTGGTCTGCAATAGAAATAAAATCCTGCAGTACTTTTTTATTTTCCTTGCTTTGTGCCCCACTAAATGCAAGATATTGTCATTATACTAAAAACCCAATTGTACTTCATTCACTCAGAATATGGAACCAATGTTGGAAGTACTTCAAGTTAGGGAATATTTTATCTGTGGCACCTCTACCTGATAACCACCTTTTCCTTCCTATCAAACTTGAACAGTTTTTAACGTTTGGAAAACGTACAGGATTAAATCACTTAGAGATTTCTACATAGACAACGACTTTGCATCCTACTAACAGTTACACTCCAAATTTAGCTTCCCATTAACACAATTTTTCCACTATTTTCAAATTAGAAACTTTGCTAAATAAAATCTGCCCTATTTTCCTTACCTCCCACCTACGTCTTGAGGACACAGTCAGCATTTCTATAATATATAGAACCATTTTAAAGCCCCTTCCTTTCAAAAATCCCAAAGTACAGAGCGAAAAGGATCTCTTACTGAACATTTTAGAAAAACAGTGGAAGGCAGCCATGCACAGAATTCACTTGAGCTTCCTATGTGCAAAACATTCAATTATTCAACTTAAAATCTTTTTATCGAGCACATTTATTTTGTTTAAAATTTTCCAATATGTTTCCAGGGCAAAATTCAACTTTTGCTAAACTGTATTCCAAATTAAACATGGCTATTTTGTTAAAGTGACTACTTTGTTACTTTACCTTAATAAGCATGTTGATTAAAGATTTTTCTGTTCTTTTTAAGCTATCTTATATGCTGCCCCTGAAGTCCTAATAGTGAAGATTTAATGGTTTAAAGTGATATCTTGAGACCATAAGTTATATATTGTCTGCACAATATCCAAATGATGTATGCACAATGTATTGCTGCAATGTCTTAGAAGCCATATTACTGAAATGCTACAGTTAGCCTAGCCATTTGTGAAAAGTGTATATTTGATATTTGGACTTTAGGATTCACACATTATACGCTTCATGTCTATATTTTTTCATGCATGTATTCCAAATAATGCTATAGTATTTACACTAGTCTATACAACTGTAAGCAACTGACATGCAGGTAAATAGACTTGAGCTGAAAAAACTTTGCGTGGTGGTGGGGGGATGTGATAGCAGGCTCCTTGCTGCTTATCGACAAAAAAGACATTGACGGAGAAGTGTGAAGGGATTTAAGGTGGGACGGATTTACACTTTTTTTGTAGGTTTTGGTAATTCTAGTGTTAAAGTTGCTGGTTAACTGGAGAAGAAAGACTCAGGGCTCAAGTGAGATCTCAGGGCCTGTGAGGAGTGACAGGAGTGACGTCAAAGTCTTGCTGTGCCTAGTTATGTGAGAGCTTATAAAAGGGGTGTCAGTTTTTCTTCAAGCAAAGATAAGTATTTTTTATTACCACTTAATGAAATTTGAGCTCAGGGAAAGCTAACAGGACACTCATCTGCTCTACTGACCAGAATCGACTACAGAAACCCATGACTAAGGAAAATATAAGTGGCTTATTAAGTGAATATTCTAGTTTTGTGTGCAAGGGTGAACTTTGAGTAGCAATATATTTTGTCATGGTAAATGTTTGGATAATTACTGTACATCTGTTATTTTTTCTTCCATTGAAATGCAAAGTGACTAATATTTTTTCTGAGCTGTCCTTTTTATTAGCCCTTTACATGATTCATTAGGGAGCATTTAAATTTAACAGAGTTGTCTCAAAGCATTTTTCAGAATATTCCATCCATCCATTATCCAACCCGCTATACCCTAACTACAGGGTCACGGGGGTTTGCTGGAGCCAATCCCAGCCAACACAGGGCACGAGGCAGGAAATAAACCCCGGGCAGGCGCCAGCCCACCACAGGTCAGTAGAATATTGACTCTGATTTGTAACTGCCATTTAATTACGTTGAGTTGAAGTTGAATTATTGTAAAGTATTGTTAATGCATATTGTTTTAATGCTTATAAAGTATGTGTGGGAAAATGCTATTCTGTAGAATTTAAATGGTCTTTTGGTGTGCATTAAAATATGAACATATATTATGAAACATCCAACTGGTATACTGCTGGTTACGCTGAAGAGTTAATTGTGTTTAATTGTGATTAATTCTAGTTTACACAGATGCTCGAGTGGGTAATTTAAAGATGAAATTAGGCACCAAACTGAGCAAAGGAAACCATAGATTTCTTCAGAGAATTCTTGTTAAACAAACGATTCTGAAATTGTATTACTATATAATCTAATAAGTTTCCTTCTAAAATCCATCTTATGTTTTTTTTTTTTTGTATTATCTACCAATTCAAGTGATATGGCTGTGAGCTATTCAATGAATCTTTTATTCTTGTTTTTGCATTTTATTTTATTATTCTTCTCTCTGGAGTAGAAGTTCCTCATGTACTGCAGACGAGGATTCCAGTAGGGGAGGCACAGAGTAAGCCGTATTCACACTCACCAGTATGTGGTGATCAAAGACAAAACTGCATTTGCATTTCTGTAGTGAAAATATCATGTGATTGGTGTTTAAAATGAACATAAATGTGTTAGGTTCTCTAAACAAAGCCTTTTCATTATTATAAAATAGCTTTGCTATTTTGCAGTGCTTTTGGTATTTGAGCACTGTTGAAAGTAGCTGCTTTTTTTTCTTTTTTACATTTCTTAAAGTATTTTTTTAACTGAAATACTTCTTACTTTATTCAGTAAAAGGAAAAATCTGACGAAGTACTTTTACTTTTGATCAAGTATTGTTTCTGAGTACCTTTTGCTACTCTGTCAGTAGTACACTTGTACTTTAAGTATGTAACTGATTTACATCTTTAGAAATTGTTTCTATTCATTTATCTGTTAACCCTTAAACCCCCACAACCGGCTATAGTTGGTTCCCAGTGCAATTTGCCAGCATGCCAGAGCCGAGTATTTTTGGCGCCGTACATTTGTTGAACACCACAACTGGCTATAATCACCTTCCAGTGCAATTTGCTCAGCATCTTTCCTCTGAACAGGTCCAAACCAACACAATCTTGCCTCTCAGATTTTGTCTCCCAATTGTCCAACCTGAGCTGACCCTCTAATGTACTTGTTTCTAATCCTTTCCATCCTTATCACACCCAATTCAAATCTTAACATCTTTAACTCTGCCACCTTCAGTTCTGTCTCCTCTTTTTTGGTCAACGCCACCATCTCCACCCATACAACATAGCTGGTCTCCCTGTTACTAATAAACTATGAAATTATAAAACTGGCGAACACTTCACTCAATGAGAATGCAATAGTCACAAGCAGTGGCACACTGAACCAAAAGCAGCCCATGCACTGCTTTATAAGGCTTTCTTTTTCTTCCACTGTTACAGAGCTCACTGGGTTCACAAAGCGCCAGATGAGTCTAACACAAAGGCAAATTATGTGCAGGCCTGGTAGGTGCAAATGGTTGAAGTGTTGACTCTGGGAGTATATGGTGCCTAGACCCTTTCACAGATGTGGCTGGAAATATTGGTACCCTTTTGACTTAAAATAACTTTTTCAGTTTTCTCTGAACTAAGCTGACAAAATTATTTGGTATCCACAATTAATTTATATTTACATTTAACAGTATGGAATATTTGATTTTGATTTATGCCCATACGGTGTGCTGGTGCCCTGCCTGGGGTTTGTTTCCTGCCTTGCTCCCTATGTTGGCTGGAATTGGCTCCAGCAGACCCCGGTAACCCTGTAGTTAGGATATAGCAGGTTGGATAATGGATGGATAGATTTATGCCCAAATGTATTATTCTAAATAAGTAAACAAATGAAAATGGAATGGACAAAAATATTGGCACCCTTAAACTAATTGTGCATAGCCCAGCCTTTGGTGACAATAGCTGCCACTAAGTGCTTGTTGTTTGGCCCGCTTTTCTTGACTATTTATCAGGTCTGATTGGTGCCTTCTTCCAACTGCAACCTTAATTTCTTTCCACAGTCATTCAATGGGATTCAGATCACTCCATTTCAGAATGGTCCAGGTATGTTTTAGGTCATTACCAGCTGGAGGACACATGAAATATGACTGAGGCAGAGCCATCTGACACCAGAAAGCATGTTTCACCCCAAAATGCCCTGATAGTGTCTTCACTGGGCCCTGCACAGATGCAAATATGCAAGAAAACAAACTCAAAATATAACTGAGCCTCCTCCATATTTCTTGTTGTTTCTCTCAGAACAAATGTGGCTTGTAAACATTTTTGTTTGTGTTTCTCTCTCAGAAGTAGGAGTCTCCTACTTCCTTGATGAGCCCCAGGAAGGTGGTGTCATCAGCTTATTTAATGATAATGGTATTGTCCTGGGTGGAGATACAGTCATAAGTGTACAGGGTGTCCTCTCCCCCAACCAGGTTTCACAGAAGCACAATATGGCGTAATACTGAATGTCCTTCTGTGTGGAAATCTGAGCGTGGAGCTCGTCCATTTTATTTTCCAGAGACTGAACGTTTGCATATGCAATACGACCGGGAGGGTTAGCCTTCCATTTCTAACCAAGCACCGGAGCCTTCAGTCAACTCCTCCCTGTCTGCTGCGCCTCCGCTTCGGCTTGTTCTCAGAAGAGCTTCCTATCGGGGACCAGCCTGGCGTCGAGTCAGCAAACCGTGCTAGCTCAGGGTGGAATTCCAGCGAGATCTGGTCGAAAAGTCCAATATGGCTGCACTCTCTCAATTGTAATAACGTCACCTGATCATAAAGAACGCTTGCAGAGGGTGTCTTAACTTGACACAAAAAAGTAAGAAGGAGAAAGGAAAAAAAGAAATAACTTGACTTGGAGAGCTCCGCAATGTCACCCTCTGGGGAGCGCCATTGGATGCATGAGACTATATTCCATGTTACGTGTATGGATGTAACTCCATGAGAAATTCCTAGCGACTGTGTTGCCTGCCAATAAACTTCAAGCTCAAGACAATTACTTCTTACAACTTCTAAGGATTCCATTGAGGTCCTGTATACATTATGGATCAGGAAACAAGCCAAAAATATAAGCAAAGACAATGTTCACCTGGTCAACCATCTCGTTTAATTTTTACCATTGAGAAAAATGTCACGGTCACTATAGACAAGAACTGTTAGACATAGAAAGAGTTTATTTCCCACTCTATATAAACACAAATTCTGATTCATCATTCATCATTCCTGATTTCCAGACTCCCCCATTTAACACAAGTTAATTTTTGTTTATTTTATAGAGGACCTACCTAAAATATTACTGGGCAGGAGTGCAATTGTACTTTAAAACATTATTTCATATATCTGTTTTTACTGTACATAATGTTGTGATGGGGTCATGCATTGTATACTGTGTTGTTTAATTCTATATTCCTTGTTACGCATATGGATGTAACACCATGAGCAATTCCTAGCAACTGTGTTGCCTGCCAATAAACTTCAAGCTCAAGACAATTACTTCTTACAACTTCTAAGGATTCCAATAACTTTGGAATGTCTCTGTAGAATAAGTAAGAATTGAGTTCTTTCCATGGCCTTCTTGTTTTGTTCCACTGCACAGCACCGAAAGGTGTGTATGCATGGCGAAAGATATTTTTATTGCAATACTTTCCAGGAAAAATTGTGCATTATTTGAATATAATGGAAAAGTACCAGTTTTTTTGGTCATGTACATGTTGTCACACACGTGCAATTGGTACCACACCAGACCAGGGGACTGTCTCTCTCTCAATCTTCTGCAGACCACCTACGGGAAATCCCACTAGGTACTGGCGCTATTGATGACGTCATTTCCGGTATTGGGCCGATTGATGACATCACTTCCTGTACCACGACATTAAAGATGCCACTTCCAGGCCTGAACACATCACTTCTGGGTACAGCGCTATTGAAGATGTCACTTGCGGTCCAGATGACATTATTTCTGGTCCCGAAGACATCACTTCTTTACTGACCTTTAAAGCCTCCATGTTCTCACCATGTGCCCGGGGTTTGTTTCCTGCCTTGCGCCCTGTGTTGGCTGGGATTGGCTCCAGCAGACCCCTGTTACCCTGTAGTTGGGATATAGCGAGTTGGATAAAGGATGGATGGATGGATGTTCTCACCATCAAATCAGTTCTGTTTTGGACATTGAACCAATCACTACTCAACAAAATTACCCAATTTTGGCATAATAGGCATAATATATGGCTCGCTGCCACAAACCTTTGATGTTTCCTGAGTCTTTTTTTGACAGTGTATAGCAAGTTTAAGGATTAGAGATGTAATTTTTCATGTGACTAAAGTTGTTGTAGATTGATCTAAAGGCTCTAAACAGTGTGCGCATAATTAGCATCTACCGGGCTCAGGTAAGGTAACACCTCTGTCAGAAGTACTTGGAGACACCCGTGGCCAATGCCTCCTTCTTTTTCTTCTTTTTAATCTTCATACCACAGGGTTCCAGTGTTGAAGTGAGCTTTGATGTCACTCCTGGTTTTTACCAGGAGGTCCTACCATTTCCACTATGGCATCAAGAGCAACGGCATCAGGATCTGGCATTCACTGACAAACCTGTTTCTAACAACAAAGGAGCTCCCAGAGGAGATATTCAAAACCAAAAGGAGCACAGGCATTGGAAGAGGCAGCAAAGCCTAGCCATCATAGGATGACATATGTCTGATTGCTTTCTTTGGACTTTATGTTCACTATTTTTATTTTTGTTTGATTTAAATTAATAGACCGAACCCTTTTACGTTCTCCTTTTCGCTTCAAAGTTTTACATTGATCAGTTATGACTCTCCTTTATTCAAAACCTATGAATATTTTATCATCATAGTAATGATGTTATATTGTTTTTTTAACCTAATGGGAAGTAACATTTTTGAAAATAACGTGTCTTGTTTCCAGTTCATGGTGCTTTGTACTCATGAGCAGTTGTAATTTCACATGTGCATATGATGAGTTAATATATCCTACAGTAGACAAGAATTTTTCATCTATGAAACAGACTATTGCGAGAAAATTAAATTTTATGTTTTAGCTTTATTCTTGTATTTGTTTATATTTGTGTTTGTTTAATTAATTTAACATTAAGTATTACAACAGATATAAACTCAAAGGTAATTTATATTTCACTAATCGGCAAAGATAAGGTTAGACTTTACTAAACAGTAAATGTTAGAAATTGTAAAGTCCATTTTAGATTACAGGATGTTCTATAGCATCCATTTAGAAAATTATTCTTGAAGTAGTTAACAAGCTTTGGTCAAAGTGCATTTTTGGACTTCATGTTAAAACATAAGAATTGTTTAGAGGGGGAACATAAAATCACAAACCGGAATCTTGAACACGTTACCTTTGGAGATTTAGTGCTTAATATAGAACTGTCTTATAAAATGAAAACAGGGCCGTCTATAACAATTCCATTTATAAATTAAAAAAATCAATGTTTGTGTTTTATTCCTTTACACAATTACACATTGCATTAAGAAGGGTTTCCTGAAATTGAATTGGAGTTTCATATAATTATCTAAAACAATTCCCAGAAAAGCATCCTGCACAATATCCAATTTAAAATAAATAAATGAAGAGATTACCGTAAAGCACACAACTGCTAATAAATAATGTGGTTAGACTCTTAACCATTTTCAGAGCGCAACTTTTCCTTTACAGCAAATCTTTTAGAATGTATGATTAAAACACAAAGAAATGGGGAGAAGGTACAACCTCCATGAAGATGGTGTGCAGGCCAGGGTTTGAACCTAAAACTCTGGAGACAATAGCACTAAGCATTGTACCACTATACAATCTCATGTCCAAGAACATAACTGACAAAATAAAACTTAATTTTGTGTTATGTGTATTAGTATTTTCATGCAGTACAGTGCAAATGGTATTTATATATTTTTGCAATATTCATTTAGTCATGATTTCACACCTCTTTTACCTATTTTAATAGCAACAGATCTTGAGACACAAGCAGTGTTGAGGAGCCAGCGGTCCCCCGTTAAACTCAGAAAGGAAATGGGAAAATGTGGCCAAAATTAACAGCACACAAGGGTGCTAAGATAGTAAAGGAAGCAGTGCTTCTGAGCAGTCAGTCACAGTCCCTGGTGGCCATCAAAATGATTGCCTCCTACAGCTCTCTGGTTGTTTTATATCATTGATTCCTGGTAGTGGTGGATCCTAATGATGTGGGCCCAGGAGTGACGTCACTCATCTTTCAGCCAATGTTCCTCCAAACTGCTGATGGTGTTAACAAGGATGCTCCCTCTTGACCCTGGGTGGTTTTACTTACCTGTGCAGAGACCTCCTATTGATGCGTGCCTGGCACTATATAAAGTTGTACTAGGCCAATGTCTATCCAAGAAGAAAGTAGCACTCTGTTACTTCCATTGGATATCTCCAGCACTATTCAGGAAGTTAGCAGATTTAACACTAGAATTCCAAAGTCTACGAAAAAACTCGCAAACCCTGCCCACCTTAAATCCGTTGGCACCTCTCCAGACAGCTTCTTTGGTGTTGTAGGAAGATAAGTAAATAACATTCAATCTGGCTTTTATATAAGTAATATATAAATGTTTCTTATGTAAAGACCATCACAAAACATAATCACAAATGGGACTTCGCCCGATACGTTGACGAGCTCTGTAATCTGTGCTGTTTCGTTGAAGGACAGGTGTGGGGCAGGTTGACAGGCAGGATGATGCCGGACTTCGTCCTGCATCCAAATGGTGCCATCTTTCGCCTTTACGCCTGGTGCAGCTGCGTTGTTCTTATATGTGAGTGGATGTTTCTTGTGGGGAGGGCTTCTGTTCTCTTTCTCCGAAGTAGAACCCTCGTCCTCATCCGAGTTCACCTCTGTTATAGCATGTCTTTATTTGAAAACTAACAGTGTCGGATCTGGGTGAGCTTGAACGTGACTGAGAGAATAAAACTGAATTAAAAAAAAAATACATTTACACCGGCTATTACAGACTCAAATCAAATGTATGTTTTTATTGTATAATAGTAACAATGAGAGTGGCTCACTACTCAAAATTTTTTTTTTGGGATACGAGAAGGCTCGAACCGGTGACCTTTTGAATAGGAGTCAGCAGTTCTTACTGCTGTACCATCAAAGATGTTGCGACAACAAATCACACTAACCCAATTTATTTTTCTTCGGTTATAGCCTTAAATAAAAGCACACTTGTTTGTTATATTTGTACCTTTTGATATTGCTTATTTGATATTTGGACTTCACAATATCTTTACAATATCACATTATACACTTCACATGAAACTTTTGTCCTTAATACTAAAATATCAAAAAAGTTTGTCATTTAGGTATGTGTTCAACATTTCTTGCAGTTCCTGTCATCCTACACTTACATAGATCAATGTAGACATGGAACACACATGAAATGCACCTGTTCCAAATAATAAAATATTTTTTAGTCTTATATTTTTTATTCTAGATACTACCTCAATCCCTGATAAACAAGGCTTGAGCTGGGAGAGGTTTTTGCTATTTCTGCAGAGGTGGGAAGATGAGATAGTAGACTGCTTGCTGCTTGGGCTTATCAACACATTTACAAGACAAAAGGCGTCGAATGAAGAGGTGCGAACGGATTTAATTTGGGCAGGATTTACAAGTTTTTTCGTAGGCTTTGGTAATTCTAGTGTTAAATGCTTTGGGTTCAAAACCACTTTCAACAAGAAGGATCACTAATTCCTTTACTTACTTAGCCATCCAAGGAAAGTCAAGGTTTCTCCATCTATATTAACCAATTTATATTGGATCACATTGGAGTCCAGCCTCCCTGGCTTTATTAGATCCTTTTATAGTACCTGCTCATTTCAGGGTCTCAAAGCACACAGGGGATAGTGAAGTCACCGCTGAGTTCATTTGGCACACTGAAGCCTTCTGTTCAGCACAATTAAAACAGGTGCTACTTTAGAAAAGATAGTAGGATTAGTAAGGACCCCCATCATCCTCCACAGTCACTTTTCTCCCTTATCCATTTAGGAGCATTCACATTCAAACCATTAGTTTCAGGAGCGGTCCTAAGGCTACCCTGTAGCCACTCATACTGACAAAAGCATTTGTTTCTTGCGTATCCTGTGATTTTGTGTGTAATTTACAGTTTCACTGTCTTCTTTTTTGTATTTGTATACAGTGGAATTAGAAAGGGTTCAGATCCCTTCACTTTCTACACACTGTTGTAAATTAAACTTTAAATGGAAAAATTTGCCATTTTTTTTAATCAGTCTACACTCGATAACTCATAATGACAACATGAAAACATGTTTTCAGAAAGGTTTGCAAATTCATTTAAAATCAAAACCCAAAACATCTCTCATTCCTACACAAATTTAGACCCTGTGCTGTGGCACTCCATATTGTGGTCAGAGTGTCCTGCTTCCTTTACTTATGAAGAAGTGTCAAGAACTTGATTGAAGTCCACCTGTGGCAAACTGAATTAACTGAACATCATACCTGTGTATGTACAGTATACACTGCACGTCAGGACTAAAACCAAACCATGAAGTCCAAGGAACTCTCTGTAGACCTCTGTGATCGAATTGGGGTTTGACATCGATCAGGGCAGTGGGATATTTTTAAAGTTTTAAGTGTTCCCAGATTTACAATGTCACGTATCCAGTGTCACTTTGTATGCTCATAAACAGTTGTAATTTCACATGTGTATATGATGAGTTAGTATACCCTGCACAAGCCATAAGAATTTTTTCTTACATCTCCTTCTATTTCTGCTTCTCGATAAGGTGTGTTTAGAACATACAGTAATTAAAATTGAATTACCTGGACATTGTTTAGAAAGACACACACTTTTGTATATAAGATAACAACTCACAATGCATGTCACGACCAAAAACATGCCATGAAGTCCAAAGATTTCTCCGTAAACCTCCAAGAGTAAATTGTGGTGAACCATTGATCTGGGCAAGTGGATACAATATTTTCTAAAGCTTTAACTGTTCTCAGTAGCACAATGTGTGTTGTTTCTAGGTTGTGTCACTTTGTATGTTCATACACAGTTGTAATTTCACATGTGTATATGATGAGTTAGTATATCCTGCAGAAGACACTACTGCAGCTTCTCCCTAAGATATGTCTATAACTGAGGCAAATTGAAGGCATAGGTCCAGTCAAGGGAATAAAGCAATTTCTAAGCTTTAAGTGTCCCCAGGAGAAAAAGTAGCCCGAATAATTGTTAAATAGAAGACATTTGGAATCACCAGGATTCTTGCTAGATTTGGCTCAGTAACCAAGCAAGAGAGGCCTTGAGTCAGGGGAGTGACCAAGAATACAATATTCACTTTAACAGAGCTTCAGAAGTGTTCCGCTGAGATGGGAGAATCTGTTGGAAGAACAACCATCTCAGCAGAACTCTATCAATCAGGTGTTTATGGTACATTGGCTGACTACCACTTGGAGATTGACAAACTGAAGTTACATGACTCTGAGAGCAGAAGAAAAGAAAATGTTCTGATCTGATGAGACAACGTTGAACTTTTTGTGCAGAACTCCAAGCATTATGTCTGGTGAAGACCCAACACTGCTCCCCACCTGCCTAATGCCATACCTACAGTGAAGTATGGTGGTGGTAGAGTCATGCTATGAGGAATTTTCTCAGTGGCAGGGACAAGCAGACTGGTAAGAACTGAGGGAATGATGAGTGCAGCCACATACAGAGAAGTCCTTGAAGAAAACCTGCTCAGGAATGCACGTGACCCCAGACTAATGTGATGGTTCACCTTTCAGTACAAAAATGACCAAGAGCTTACAGCCAAGACAACACTGGGGTGGCTTCAGGACAAATTTTTGAGTGGCCCAATCAAAGTCCATAATTAATTTCTATAGAACATCTGTGGAAAGAGCTTAAGATGTAAGTTTACTGTCACTTCCAATCTGATTTAACAGCGGAACTTGAAAGGATCTGGTAGGAAGAAAGGGATAAACTGCTTAGTCCAAGTGTGCCAATGTTGTTGCTACTTACTCAAAAAAGCTTAAAATGGCTTCTACAAAAGAATTGAACACTTACATGTGTGAACACAGAATGAATACTGAATGAGTCTGAACACTTATATCAATGATAAATTTCAGTTTTTAATTTTTAATAACTTTGCAAACCCTTCCGAAAAGATGTTTTTACTTTGCCATTATGAGTTATTGAGCAAAAATGGCAAAGGTATCAATTTTTAGTTTAAGCTATAACACAGTAAAGTATGGGTGGCATGGTGGCACAGTGGTAGCGCTGCTGCCTCACAATAAGGAGACCTGGGTTTGCTTCCCAGGTCCTCCTTGCATGGAGTTTGTATGTTTTCCCCGTGTCTGCGTGGGTTTCCTCTGGGTGTTCTGGTTTCCTCCCACGGTCCAAAGACATGCAGGTTAGGTGCATTGACGATCTTAAAAAATTGCCCTTGGTGTGTGGATGAGTGTGTGTGCCTTGCGGTGGGCTGGCGCCCTGCCCAGGGATTTGTTCCAGCCTTGCAACCTGTGCTGGTTGGGATTGGCTCCAGCAGACACCCATGACCCTGTGTTAGGATATAGCTTTTTAGGAAATGACTGACTGACAGTAAAGTATACAGAAAGTGAAATGGTCTGAATACTTTCCAAATCCATATCCAAGTAAGAATGTTAATGTACTCTTTAGACAATGCATCAATGACATCATATATAAGGATTGCCCTTTTTAGTTTTCATTTATTTGAGACAGAATAAAAACCTGGAGAACTTATTGTTGATTGTTTCTTTGAATTTTCTAGCTTTAAAAGACCTCTGTCTTTCTAACTTTTGATTACAATTTCAGTTTTGCCCTTTTTGTTTTGATGATTTTCTTAATCAGTTTCTACTTTGTTTTTGATGTATTTAAACAAATCTGTATCCGTATATGTGATATTTCTGTATTTAGTCTATTCTTGCAATTTGCCTTGAAAGTCGTCCCAGTGCTCTGCATCTGCAAATGGCGAGGAGTGCTGTGCAAGAGCAAAGTAGTTTGTACTGATTTATTGTATTTCTGATGTGGCCATGAGAGACTGGCCATCTAGTTACGTTTTGTGTGTTGTATTTACCCCATTTTTTCACACCCATTGCCCGTCCAACTGACATAGAAGTAATCTCTCTCTGAATTGCCTTTCCCAAGATTTCTTTCATTTTTCTTTTTCCAAGACACCTTGGGAGTTTTTTTGTTTCTTCTTAATGAGTCTCAAGTGCTGTCAAAACATAGTTTGTTAAAGCCAATTGAGGAATTCCTTGTGTGATTTTGGGATATTCAGCAAATTGTTGTTGTTAAACCTAAATCCAGACATTCCATTTCCAAGGGCAAATTCTGTCCATCACTACCTCCCTAATTCACTTTCAAATAATGGGTATGACCTTAAAGATACTGTGTAGTCCCATTTGCATACATAGAAAAAAGGCAGTGAAAAACAATATTTACAAACAGGGCATTATTATAATTAGCCCCATACCAAAGTAAGTTCTTGTGGTGCATGGAGGTGAGACAGCAGTGAAATCAACTCCTCCTGCTGATAAAAAAGGGCAAAAGCCTACGTAATAAGGCTCAATGAGGCCGTAGAGTTTTGTTTTTACATCCATCTCCTTTAATCCTGTGAATTCGCACTGTTTTAAACCCTCACTTTTTACTTTACAGCTATTATGATTTGGGATGATGTTCCCACCAGGAGCACTCAGTTTCACTGACACAGAAAATAAAATCAGTTAGACCTGGCTGGTAGGTCAATGTGTGGGAGAACATACTGTATGTCATAAGTTAGTGAGTTCTGCAGAGGAAAAGAAAAGAAATTGTATCTCAATTTTTGTAAGTCACCTTGGATAAAGGCGTCAGCAAAGTAATAAGAATGTGATTTCTGATTCTGGTAACAGATTGCCAGTCATTTATCTTTTACAAATGTTAAAACCTTCTTTCCACTCCTGGTTCGATTATCATTCTCTCGATTATATGTGGCAAGTCTTGTATGTAAAAAATGAGTTTGAAATTTAGACTCTTTATAATGTTTTCTAGTTCCTGATGAGTTTTAATTAAAAGAATTCCACTTAAAACCCATCCATCCATCCATTGTCTAACCTGCTGAATCCGAATACAGGGTCACGGGGGTCTGCTGGAGCCAATCCCAGCCAACACAGGGCACAAGGCAGGAACCAATCCTGGGCAGGGTGCCAACCCACCGCAGCCACTTAAAACTCAATCCAAAATTTCTAAGTAGAACATTGCGGCTAATATACAAGGGATGTTCAAAAAGTTTCCGCACTTTTATATTTTCGTTGGAAACGGTGAAGGCGGGAGGAGAAGTAATTGGGCATTTAAAAGTTGGTACGACGCTGGGAAAATTGCATCGCAAACGAAGGTGACTATGTAGAAAGTGATGTCATTTGTTTTTGAAATTCTTAGTAAATAGAGTTAAAAAAAGTTAAAGGAACTTTTTGAACATCCCTTATATTTAGAGGATTCCTTTAAAAAATATTGTAAAAGAAAAATTCAGGAGTTAAACATAAATAACATAAAATGTTTACTTTATAATGGAATCCTGAAGCAACAACAACATTTATTTGCATAGCACGTTTTCTTACAAATGATGTAGCTTCAGAACTTTACAAGATGAAGAAAGAAAAAAGAAAAAATATAAAAATAAAATTAGGCAATGCTAAGTAACAAAGAATAAAGTAAGGACCAATGGCCAGGGATGACAGAAAAAACATGTTAGAATAATGGGTTTTTAGCACTGAAAAGATTCACAGAATTAATGTCTGACATATTAAAGTACACTTGGACTGGCAGACTGAACAGGCCTGAGAACACAGCCATGAATAAAGAATGGGACCAAAACATCCTCCAAGAGAAACTTCTCCCAACCATCCAAGATCAGTTTGGTGACCAACAATGAACAATCCAGTATGACGGAGCACCGGGCCATAAGGCGAACGTGAGAAGTAAGTGGCTCAGGGAAATTTTGAGTCCATGGCTAAGAAACTCCTCAGACCGTAATCGCATTGAGAACTTGTGGTCAGTCCTCAAGAGGCAGGTGGGCAAACAAAAACCCACCAATTCTGATAAACTCCAAGCATTGATTATGCAAGAAAGGGCTGCCATCAGTCAGGATTTGGCCCGGAAGTGCCAGTACGAATTGCAGAGGTGTTGAAAAAGAAAGAAGGGCCAACACTGCAAATATGGACTCTGCGCATAAACAATGGAATTGTCAATAAAAGCCTTTGAAATTATGAAATGCTTGTAATTCTACTTCAGTATACCACAGAAACATCTGAGAAAAGATCTAAAAACACTGAAGCAGCAGACTTTGTAAAAACCAACACTTGGGTCATTCTCAAATCTGTTGCTCCAAAGCTGTCTTTGATTAAATGCATTTCTTATATATTGCTGAAGTCTGAAGAATCTTTTCATGTAGTTTGAACCTGAGTCAACATCCAGAACATCCAGGTGTGCTGGAGAAAGCTGACCCATAAGGATTTGTACAAAGCATCTCCTACACCAGGAGTCAAAAGGAACCAAACCATAAGTACACACGCTGTGATTCCCAGAACTATTGGTTGTAACGTTTAAATAGGATAAAGTCAGATAATATATTGTGGTTATTGGTATAATTGTAACTGAAAAATAATAACTTCTTTGAAGCATGCATTATATGCTTTGCTCCCTAAATTCAGTAGCACACTTCAGAGCAGCATCTCAAACAGACAGTGGAACTGTGTTGGATGTAAACTAATGCAGACAAGCTCTGAAGAAATCAATGCCACCATGACAATGCATATTCTAGAAACTTAATAACTTGCTAATGAACTTATCCATCTTGACTGCCTGAAAGATAGGAATCCTTAAGAAAACATTTTATAGCTGGTTTGTAATAAATTATGTTTCCTGAGCAATTCTCTAGATCAGAATTAAAGAAATTTAATTCATAAGTTATATGACTTTTTCTATAGGAGAGAAAAAGATCAAACTAAACTAGCACAGATTTATGTTGTGTGTTGTTTGTTATTAGAACATTAGAACAATCTAGACGAGAACAGGCCATTCAGCCCAACAAAGCTCGCCAGTCCTATCCACTTATTTCCTCCAAGAAAACATCAAGTCGAGTTTTGAAAGTCCCTAACCTCTTACTGTCTACCACACTACTTGGTAGCTTATTCCAAGTGTCTATCGTTCTTTGTGTAAAGAAAAACTTCCTAATGTTTGTGTGAAATTTACCCTTAACAAGTTTCCAACTGTGCCCCCGTGTTCTTGATGAACTCATTTTAAAGTCACCATCTCGATCTACTAGACTAATTCCATTCATAATTTTAAACACTTCAATCATGTCACCTCTTAATCTTCTTTTGCTTAAACTGTAAAGGCTCAGCTAACTCTTTTAATCTTTCCCCATAATTCATTCCCTGTAGCCCTGAATCAGCCTAGTCACTCTTCTCTGGACCTTTTCTAATGCTGCTATGTCCTTTTTGTTGCCTGGAGACCAAAACTGCACACAGTACTTCAGATGAGGCCTCACCAATGCATTATAAAGGCTGAGCAGAACCTCCTGTGACTTGAACTCCACAGATCGTGCTATATAACCTAACATTCTGTTAGCCTTCTTAATGGCTTCTGAACACTGTCGGGAAGTCGATAGCTTAGAGTCCACTATGACTCCTAAATCCTTCTCATAAGGTGTACTCTCGATTTATTTATTGCTCTTTATCTACATAGGTGCAGTATACAATGTGAGACACAAAAATAACCCAATTGGTAAAAAAACATATATTTATTGATGAATTACAGCATTCTAAACATTGTCACCTTCTATATAATCCCCCTTCCTATCTCTACACCACTCCATACGTATCTTCTGTTGATTGAAACAGTGCTGGAAGGCCTTTTGGTTGAGGCTCTTCAGCAGGCTTGCCGTTTTTTTGTCTTCACTTCATCCATTGAAGAAAAATGTGTTCCCTTCAGGTCACTTTTGATTTTTGGGATCAAGTATAAGTCACAGGGAGTTAAATCGGACGAATAGGAAGGATATCGAGGACAGGAATGTTTTTGTCAGTCAAAATCTGCTTTACAGAAAAAGAAAACATTTGCGAGAAATTTGATGTTGATTCTATGCTTGATTTTTTCACCTGACTTTATTGCGGCAACTCATGTAGCGATTGTTGTGCAAATACTGACTGCGCTATTCACAGCATATACCTAACCAGTCGGTGGTTTGAAAGGGCGTGTAGGAGGGGATATAGTTTTATGATTCACATCCGACGCCACCCCCAGACGGTATTCCAGGAAAGTCCCAAGCCCAGTCTGGTTATTTTTGTGTCTCACCTTGTATACATATTGTCACACACGTGTGAACAGGAGACAGCTGAAGGGCTTGGAGATGAATGGTAATACATCTGCTCAGGGGGTGGCGGGGTGCACTAACGCTCTTTCTAAGTTCCCTGCAGGCCTTTCCTGGGAAATCCCCCCAGGAACCACCACCTCGACTCGGGACACCCTACTTCCAGTCCCGGCCCCGAGCACGACATCACTGTAATAAGAAGGGACAAGTTACATGGCAAGGTTTGGGGAAGCCACCCATATAATACAGTATCTTGGCTGCAAAAGTAAATGTTTTTAGTCAAGTTTACAAGACAGTCCAAAACAGAAGTGAATTCCAGGGAAAAGGTGTGAGGCTTTATAGGGAGTCTGGGGGAAGTGATGTCGTCCTCGGCGCCGGGCCGGAAGTGGGGTGTCCCGAGTCGAGGTGGTGGATCCTGGGGGGATTTCCCAAGAAAGGCCTGCAGGGAACTTAGAAAGAGCGTTAGTGCACCCCTCCACCCCCTGGGCAGATGTATTACCATTTATCTCCAAGACCTTCAGCTGGTCCTATTCACACGTGTGTGACAACATGTATATCTATATATACTTGCATATATTCATCTTCAGTTATCCTTTTGTTATGAATAAATTGTATCATTTAGTTCTGTCACCACACCTAAACTATAAACAGAGAACATGAAAGTTATTTAATGAGGAATTTGACCAATTTATGAACTTTGTTTACAAATTGTGCAGATCTCTTGGTTGTTCTCCCATCCTGGCTGGAAGGTGAAACAGAGATCCCCCACACATAGCATGTTACCTTTATTTTAACCCTTTCTTGATTTTTTCTTGTAATAAAACCACTCCTTTTTTTGTATCTTTTCAGCTTGTTTCATTACTTTTTGTCCATGTGATGGGACAACCCTTACTTGGACCCTACTGGTTCCAGTGTATATACACACACAATACTTTATCAAAGCATCATTTCAGAATAATTTACAAAGCACACTGCAATGCACTTTAAACATAAAATCTAATATAAGAAAGGATTTCCACATAAAGTACATCTCAGCTCTCATCACACCCAAAAGCCTTTCTTATCACAGTGAGGTGATGCACCCGACCAAACACACACACGCCCAAACTGCAATTTCCTGAAAAGGGAATTCAATTTTCAGCATTCTGAACTGGTCTGAAAAGTCACAACACAACAGATATAAGACAGCTTTGCCGGTAGCATTTTTAATAACACTTCAATAAAGAATCTTTCTTTAAAATCCAAAGCTTTTCTTTAAAATTCATTATATTTCTTCACAAAAATAACTAAAAATGATAACACCTTTATGTGATTTTTGAACCCTTTCTTCTCCTATTATTCCATTAATGATTTAAAAATGTCTGCTACATTGTGAGGAGCAGCAATATTGCACCTAATAATTGTAAAAAAAGAATTGTATTATAAAGCCCAGCTTTTAATGTACACCACTGGTGATTTCTTAAACTTTTAAAATTTAAGCTCACATTTGCATATTGCATAAGTGCTTATTATAATACTGTGTATTACAGCTAGTTTCTATTTAAAGCCTAAATTTAAAAATGTTAGAAAAGAAAGTCTTGATATTATCAATTACAAAGGAGAGATGAGCTATTTTATTATTATGGGGTGTATTGACAAAGGGGATGAGTCAGGGTAGGGGAGCCAGCTAGAGAACCTTGAAAATGGTCTGCAACTCACCATCAGCAAAACCAAGGCACTGCTTCCTGACATTCGCCACACCAGACAGCCTCTACGCCATGGCACTACTCAAATGGTGGATGTAGTGGGGGTGCACTGCTACAAGTACCTGAGGGTCCACATCAATGGCAGGCTGTACTGGTCTGGTAACAGAGATCAACTCCAGAAGAGTTTGATACCTTGCAGCCATGGGCAGCTTCTTATTTCCGGCATATTGATTGTCATAACTGTTTTATCTTGGTAGAGTAATATATATATTGCTTTACTGTCCCCTATTGTATTATTAATATGTAGCCTTATAATACCTAATCTCACAGACTTACCACTGTATATAACTAATCCCCACCTTCCCTTCTATATCTATAACCTCAGGCAATTAGATGTAGTAAAAAGACAAACAGGAGTTAAGTTACACATAAAATAATGTATTACTGATAATATTCATAAATAATAACAAAATGCAAAGTACATTTGAATATTGGCAACCATACAACCTGATAAAATGGTGATGTGTAATTCAGGTGGCACACAGACTTGCAGTTACTTAAAATGTCTCTAGTTAAGGCATCGTTGGTGCTCAGCTTTCAGCCACATGTCTGTTCAATATGCCTGCTGAGCTGTGCTCTTCATTGTGTTGTCTTCATCATCACAGGTTAGCAAGAGAGATGCTTCTTTTATCATATGTTGGTGAGAGAGAGAGAGAGATGCTTCTTCATCATATATGGGTCAGAGAGAGAGAATGTGGTTGAGCAAGCAAATTTATAGGTTTTCTGTCCAACTCCCTACAGCGAATAGGATATCATGGTACTTGAAGGCCTCTGAGACAAGCCAATTCCAAACAGCCATACCTCAGACCAATGGGTGAAATAGAACATCTTATCTCATGCCACCCCCAAGACCATATATTACACTAACCTGGCTTTGTGTGGGGAATGGGGGAAAAGACTTTAGCAAAGAAATGCTCATCAAACTGGTTTAAGACACATCCCCCAAATCCTGTCATAAAATTACAAAGAAAAGTCGTAAACATGGGGGGGATAAACAAGAATGCCTCTCACCAAGGTACCACTAAATTACATTGGTTTGCCTAAATTATAAATAAAGACATACAAAACATTTATCAAGTTATATGTAAAATCTCACATCACAACATAACTAAGATGGACTCGGGCGAATGAGGACACAAACAACACCAAGTGTGATGCATAGTGCTGATCATCAATAACAACAAACAGCGTTCAAAGAACATTGCTTAAATAGAGTTTATCCATCAAATTAATAGTGAGGTGAAGAAGATAAAAGCAATGAATACATCCTTAATGGATGTAAAAACAAATTAAAGGATGTTACATCTCTGCTGCTGAAATTTTAACTATTTAATATAATTAGAATTCCAGCAGTAGAGAGGTAACATCCTTTAATTTCTTTGTCCTTCTCTTACTCTCTTTGTGTCCTTGCCAGGGCTCTGAGAGTTTCCTCAACTCAGCCCAGAAACGTCACCATTTTCACCAGACCCCAGAGCACCTAGATCTTCCTTGGATGCTACTGCACCTTACTTGTCATTCATCACAGCCCACCACATCTTTATCTTGAACGTCTCTTAATCCAAACCTCCCACCTCTAACATGCTCTGGTGGCCTCTCCTGCTCTCGCCTGCTCCACTTCTTAGTGGACAAGCAAGCAGCCACCACACAGATCCTTCACTTAGCCTTCGCTCCTGCTGTCCTCAGACTACTCATCATGGCTGATGGTTCAACTCAACCCTCTTTCAAATATCTCTCCATTTAGCAATTGCTCACTTTCAAAAATAAGCAAAAGATTCCCCGACTGCTCTTCATACCACACTAGCCTGATTGTCCGATCCTGATCCCCATTTCTTCATAGTTTTCTCTTTTTTTTCTGTATTTTTTGTTTTCGTTTTCCCAATCTGGCCTACTTAGACCTATTTTAAAATCCTGTGACTGAAGATGCACTAAATGACCCTCAATGTGGGATGGCTGTGCCAAATGCACTCGTGCAGGTAGTGAGTAATTAGTCAATTCCCCCGTTAGATTCTCTGCAGTTGCATGACTTTTCTTCTGTACACCTACACTCACGTGGTCTGTGTAGCAGCATGGATGGCATGGTGGCACACTGCTAACGCTGCTGCCTGGCACTGAGGAGTCCAGAGTCCACATCTAGGAAAGCTCCCACAACCATTTTTGGAATTGTGTGGGTTAGAAAATGACTGACTCGTGACTTCTTTTAAAGGGTACAGATACAAGGAGTATGCTCCACATGGAACAAGGTCATCAGTGGAGTCCCTAAGAGTCTGTCCTTGGACTAGTACTTTTTCTGATTTATGTTAAAGACATTCATTCTGGTATAGTTAGTAAACTTGTGGAATTTGCAGATGACACTAAAATTGGAGGGATAGCAGACACTGAGGAGGCAGCAAAGAGAATTCAAAATGACCTGAACAACCTTCCGAACTCGTTAAACAACTGGAAAATGCAGTTTTATGCAGAAAAGTGTCAAGTGCTACACAGAGGCAAAAGGAACATCTCTATATATATAAAAGCCAATGTCTGTCTGTCTGTCCACTTTTCACAAAAGAACTAGTTAACTGATTAACTGTTTTTTTTTCTATATTCTGCTTGAACGTTCTTGTTGTTTTTGCGACTTCTCTCATGATGATATGTATTGTAGTTTGCTTGCAGTACCGATTTATTTGCCCAATTCCGAGAGACATGCAGTGGGCTGTTGGGTAGAGGGTGTCTCCTCACTAACATACCAGCCTTGGGGCGTTCCTTACTTCCAATTAGCTAGCAAACAAGTAGCAAACTACTTAATGGATTTAGATCAAGTTTTTTCTATAATTTGTTTCAAAATTCCAGTTGATTTTATATGTTGGACCCAAGGGTACTTCTGGTGTCATAGCATTGTATGGAGAAAGAACTTCCAGGACCAAAACAGGGAGGTCTTCTGCTGGTAGCGCCCTCTGGCAGAACCCAGGGACTCCAACAGAGTTGCTCTTCAGAACTACAGCTCCCACTCAATCCTGATGGTGTCCAATCCAGGACCAGACACGAGAAGCACTGCTGCCTGTCGTACTGGGGGTTGAATTGTCCTTGGTAGACAAGCTCTCCATGCTCTCCCATTAGTTTTTTCCCCTTGCTGGGATTAGAATTAGACATCATTTTGGCTGAATACTGTCCTTCCATCATGGCCTCCAGGGTGAGTAAATTTTGTTTTTCATCCCAGTCGAGATGCCTGTCCACCCATTATGGCATCTACACTAATTCCCTATAAAAAATTAACCTAAATGACACAAGCAAATATACCAGGTAATCGGAAGTAGAAAAACAAAACATGTTTTAAACCATCTTCTTTGTCAATGTCAAGTAAAACACAGTAAAATAATTTAGACAGACATAAAAAAAGTGCTTTGTTGGTGTGGCGTTTCGTACACCACGTGTCCTGTCCTTTACAGCTCTGTCAAGGGACTTTGTAATGTGTGCCTAACTACAACAAAAGCACCTTTTTTGCTCGCCTCATCTGCTTCACCAAAGCTATGTCATTACTTGCCATCATAAGCAAATTATTGGAAGTCAGAGCCAAGCTCGACTTCCATCCTGACAGCGACATATATTTCTATGTAGGCGGAGAATCTGTTCAGGTTTTAAATGGCTTGGCTGGTGTCTTCTGGCATGTACACATTTGTATTGCTCGGGATTAAGCACTATGTCTTCATATCATATCCAGTGCAGAGGCTGCTCTGTGAAATGAGACGTCACCACTTAGGTCAGTTCCTATCTTTAATCACTGCATATCAGAATGAAAACCGAGGTCTGTGCACTCTCAGCATTTTCTGCTTACTTGAGCTTACACCCTTTTTAATACTAATATTTGTCTAAAGGTAAAGCTACATGCTCCCTTACAGACAATTTATTTTGTTTAGCTTGCCTTCTCGGAAACCAAGAAAAATGTGGAATGTTTTAAATTTTCAAAACTGTTGAAGTACATCAAACCTGCTTGATAGAAAAAGAAATCTAGTGCACTTTATGCAGCTATTGTCTTGATAGTTACCTGTGTAATAGATGGGTTTTTGGGTACACTAACCATGTTCGGATAGTTAATATCAATAAATAAAGAATAAATGTTTAACCAATATCAGTGGATAGTGTAGCAGAAAAACAAAATGTATTATCATTTATTATATCTGTGTGAACTTGCTTTGGTGGTTCCTTTTCTGTGTAACTAAGATATTCCGCACATATTGTTTCCTGCACAGTTATCGGGGGAATGATGAGATAATAAAAATGAATACTTTTCATTTTGTTCTCAATAAGAATTTATATATATATATATATATAGAGAGAGAGAATTTATATATATATATATATATATAGAGAGAGAGAGATATTATATATATATATATATATATATATATATATATATATATATATGTAGATCTTCTTTAGATATAGATGTGTGCCAAAAGCTATTTTGGGACCTTTAGATAATATTAGGATACTAAGGTGCTTCGCCCCCTTCTCGCTTTGCTTACCAACTCCCGGCCTCCGCTACACGCCAGCCATTTCACATCTCTGCTTCTCATGTATTTGGATTTCACTTTCACCAAACAACAAATCTTTTAATTCTCATGGATACGCCTCTTCATTGGGAAGAAACAATACTTTTCCTTGATTGCAACATAAATTAGATGATCTATAAGTCTCTGACTTAAAGTTTAAATCCGAACAATATAGTTGATCTATTTTTGCTGTTCCGTTATTTCACCAAGTAATAATTTCTATTTGTTTGTGCTAATGCGATCTTTACTATAATTTTTTGAGACTTGCGAATTTTAGCACTTTATCTCTAACCTGTTCTGCATGTGTATAGTGCCAACGTTTTTAAAACTCTTTATGACATTCTACTTTGACATCTACTCTTTGTCTTTTATTTCTGACCCCAGACGCAGTTAAAGCTCTTGGCACACAGTCTTATCTCTCTGAAAAAGTCATGTCTCGTCCCAGGAATTTTTTATACAATAGAGAGATGTCAATGTTAATTTATCTATATAGCACATTTAAAACCACATAGGAATGCTATGGCCAAAGTGCTTTACAATACTAGAATAAAAGAAAACATACAAATAACATAAATAGAAATAAAATATATGAACATAAATAAAATAAATAATAAATAGAAGTAATGTTATATAATCACAATGAGGAAACCATCAGTATTACTGAAGGTCACGGAATGCACGTGAATAGAAATGAGTCTTTAATCTTGTTTTGAACAGTTCAATTGTAGACGAGATGGGTGTGTTAAAGATTATACCATTGATCTGTACACTGATTGGTGCATACTAACATGTTTCTTGACCCTGTTATGCAAATTAACCTAACTTACTTAAGATCATTGCTTTGTTCTATTCCTCAGTGCTTTTATGATTATCTGACTGTTACATATGACGGGCTCCCACAAGCTTGTTGTAATATCTTTGGAGACATTTGTAATGGTGATCTTGAATATTCTTTATTTACAGAATATTTATATATTTTGAAATAAGTGAGAGAGAGAAAGGAAAGAGCCAAGAGGTACAAATATGTCCTGGACAACAAAACATACAGGTAACGTTCCAAATTTTCATCTTGGAAAAATGAAAGCACTAACAACCATATAATTAAATTCCAAGTTTCATTACCTGCATTATCTGGCTTCTAATTACAAAACTGGATGGAATGGAAACCTGCAGCTACTGTGGTCCTCCAGGGGCCTCATGTATAAACGGTGCATACTCACAGAAATGTTGCGTAAGAACTTTTCCACGTTCAAATCGCGATGTATAAAACCTACACTTGGCGTAAAGCCACGCACTTTTCCATGGTACCTCATGCCTTGTCGTATGCAAGTTCTCTGCTCGGTTTTGCAGACTGGCGGCACCCAGCGTCAAAGCAGTGCTACTGTTCCTGTGTGGTTACACCTTATTTTCCTGACGCGGCTTTATAAATACACTGAAACTTACCGCATATTGTTTATTTGTGTAATACATCTGATTGTAATTAACTTGTAACAATATAATGGTCCAGGGAACAGCCATAGTATTCCAAATACCATAACTGCTTTAGTGTTGTTACTCTAACTGCACCTTCTTCTTCTTCTTTCAGCTGCTCCCGTTAGGAGTTGCCACAACGGATCATCTTTTTCCATATTACTCTCACTGCACCACTCGGAGTATTTATATCACTGTATCTGAGTGTGAATCACAGCAGCAGCTGATCAGAAAGAGAATCATCGGTATACAGCTTCAAGGACACGCTGTCTCAGCCACTGCAAAACGTTTAAAAAACCTTTCCTGTACGGACCTCGCGGTTCAGAAACAGTTTCATCCCAAGAACTTTAAACGCACTCAATCAATTGCTAATTAGTACAATCACCTCACTGTAAACTTGAACTACAGTTATAATATCGCACAACCTGAGCCACTTTATAAAGCGCGTATTTACATATGATGACAATATCATTTTTAAGGTGAAATGCAGCAAAATATGTTTATTAAATTATACAGATAAAACTTTAACTTCATTTAAATAATCTATATTCTTCACTGGGAGTGTCGTTAAGGATAGAATAATTAAACATGTACTACGAAGATATTTCAATGTTCCTTAAACGTTTTGAAGAATTAGGCACTAAGCTTACAGATGGCTTAACTTCTATTACAGAGCTGATTGTGTGGTGATTGGGTATTTGGGGAAAGAAAAGCACTGACTGCAGTGACGGCTACGCCAATATATATTGAATATAACACAGAAAGAGAAAATAACAACACAGCTAAAAACACAGCAACAAATCTCGGCAAAAGATAAATGCTTGTGTCATGAGCACGAGGCGGCTATGCAGTGTCTGCAACGGACGTGGCCATCCACCGTGCATAAGCTACCTTACTGACAATGGCGGGCGAAGGAGCCACCGATTCTTCCTCTGCCCAGTGCCACCACAAGCCTAGAGCCGCCCCTGAGTACTGCTGCAATAAATGATTTCATCGAAGTGAAACACTTTTAATAACGTGCTTTAACTCCTATCATCATGAAAATGATATCACGTATACATCTCAGTATTTTAGTTATTCAGAGAGCTGTAATATCACAAATGTAATGGATTCTGTGTCCAGTTGGAGGAAGAGAGCCGGTTTAAGAAGCAAGTAGTGATTTACACACATACAGCACATAGAAGATCACATACCAAACAAAGCATTTAACGTGCTACTTTAATTACGATGTGATTTGAGAAACTGGTTAATTAAACGATTTTAAGATGAAGTTTATGATGTTCTACTTTAATGACAAAATAAACTACGTGATTAAAGTGGAAATGTCGGGCCTTTTTTCTCTGTACCCTAATAAGCTTTCATATGACACTCAGACAGTGGGCTACAACTTGCCTTTTCACGGCGACTTTGATATGTGACTTCTTTTTTATTTCTGGCACTGTGCGATTATGTGAACGTGAGCTTTCAAGTTTCTCCAACACGCTATGTCACTCGATCAACTTCCTTTTGTTGATTATATCTCAGTTTAATTAAACAAATAGTATGCTTTTCCTTTGTCTCCACTTGGTATTTGCTGAAATTCTTATATTTTCCCCCGTGCTTTTCCCATTGTCTTTTCACAGAAGGCTGCGCTTAAGGGTGATTTATATTCATTTGCATATTCAAAGAGGCGTAATTCTGGGAGGAGTTGGGGCGTTACATAAAGCGCGTGCACGAGCGTTAGTTTTCACGCTGATCAGGATTTATGTAGTGGAAGAACGTGGAGTACGCACAGATTACTGCATCTGGATTTTTCTATGCGTAAGCACATTTCGGCTTTTGTGCTTACGCCATGCTATAGTGCGAGTTCTACTCACGGCGTTATACATTAGGCCCCAGGACTGTAGCTGAGGACCAATAATCTAGAAGAAAGGTTAGACAAGATGGTTGGCCTGAATGGCGTCCAAGCACAAATGTACAATCGAACCTTGAGTGCAATTACAGAAGGAATGGCTATGTTAAATTGAATAACAAGTATGAAAAGACAAAAACACATTGGATTAATTCTACATCATGTGAACAAGGCACAAAATGTAGAATAATTTTATTACACAACAACAAAAACAAGTCCATTAAACACTACTTTAACTGAAATACAATAATAAGTTCCAATGTCTAAATGTCTGAATTGAAATTGAAAATGACATGGTGATGTGGAGATAAATATCATCCTCCATCCATCCATTATCCAACCTGCTATATCCAAATCCAGGATCACAGGAGTCTACTGGAGCCAATCCCAGCCAACACAGAATACAAGGCAAGAAACAAACCCCAGGCAGGGTGCCAACCCACCGCAGGGCACACACACACCAAGTATACACTAGAGACAATTTAGGATCGCCAATGCTCCTAAGCTGCATGTCGTTGGACTGTGGAAGGAAACCCATGCAGAGAACATGCAAACTCCATGCAGGCAGGACCCGGGAAGTGAACCCAGGTCTCCTAACTGGGAGGCAGCAGCGCTACCCACTGCACCACTGTGCCACTAAACAAAACCCTTCAAAATAAGAAACATTTTCAGGTAGTTTTTTTGAAGCAGAACTCAGTTCTTTTCATCTCTTCAGAAGCATGCCTCATTTTCGCCAACATGTCTCCATGTTAAGCCCCATCTTCAGCGTTCCTGTGATGTCATCTCTCTCTATATATAAAATACAATGTCTGTCTGTCTGTATGTCTGTCTGCTTTTCACGAGAGAACTACTTAACGGATTTAGATCAGGTTTTTTTCTAGAATTTGCTTGAACATTACGGTTGATTTTGCGATTTCTCTCATCGCACTAAGAATCATAGTTCACTTGCAGGAGCGATATATTCATGCTACTCTGAGATAGAGGCCGCGGGCCGAGGGTAGAGGGGAGCGCGACATCAGGAGTAGGGAGCTGGGCAGGGCCCTCCTTACTGTCCTGTTTCATTACTATGCGGTTGGAGCCACAGGGGGTGGCTAGTCTCTAATAAAGAAGAGACCAAGTAAACTGGAGCATCCAACATACAGTATTTAGTATGTTTCTAGAGGGTAATGGAAAATCACACTCGTAAGAAGAAGCCTTGGCAAACTCCCAAGTTCCCAGCCCTAGAATTATTCCAAGGTCCTGATACTAGAAACGCACCATAATTTCATGTTTTAATTCATTTATTAGTTTATATGGCTCTCTGTACAATGATAGGTGCACAGGGATGGGCTGACTCCCTATCCAGCTTTTTTGTCCTGGGCTGGATCCTCCACAACCTACAGTGAAATAAATAAATTGGAACAATAAATAAATAAAGCTCAGTTAAAATGTGTGTGTACTGTATGTGTATGTGTGAATGCTGAATATGTATTAGAGATATTACTGAAATGTTGATTAGAAATTGAATTTACAGCTTCCCATCACAAGTCACTCCTTGTTTGGGCTCAAAGCTGAGATGTGCTTAGTGAAGGGTGGCCATTTTATTCAGGAAGGAACACTTTTGACCAGAAAAGGGTAGAGATATCAAGACAATACTGAATTCAAAAGATTTTCTCACTAAACCTGTTAAGCTATACCCTAATTTTAATTCACAGTGTCCAATCTATTTGTTTATGCAAGAGTTTTGCTGGGTTGGTAAGTAAGTGTGCCTGTTACCTTTGTATGTATGTGTTATTCACTAGCTTACTACTGCTTGGTGTGCATTATTCACGCTGCATCTTCCATCACGCCTTAATATACAGTATGTATTCATGCAGTATGAGCTCTGTATGAATGAATGCATTATACATGTGTGTGCACTGAAGTGAACATTTGCCTGGATTTATTAAAAATGCATTGAATCAACTTGGCAACTCTCAGGAAGGTCCTCAGCTCACAACAGTCAGTCAGTCAGTAGTCAGTAGTTATTACACCACACTGGTATCTCACTTGCTGTCCCTTAATCCTTTATTTCTTCATCTAGTTAATTTGTCAGTTACACCTGGTACAGTTTATAATACTTTCAAGACTGCACTTATAGTGCTATTACTTGAAAAAAAAACGATTTAGACATATCTGATTTTGCTTATTATCATCCTGTCTTTCTTCCCTAAGATTCTCAAAAAATGGATTGTCAACAAATTGCATTATTTTTTTTTAAAAAAAGATCTTTCAGAGCCATTTCAGTCTGGGTTTTGAAAGGCTCACAGCACTGAAACCGCTTTGGTCAAAGTACTGAATGGCCTGCAGTTGAACTGGGATATAAGATCTTGTTCTTTTCTGCATTTGCCAAATCTCCCAGCTGCATTTTATACCATTAATTGTCAAAATTTGTTGAATCACTTGGTATTTTGTGTAGGAATATCAGACTTTACCCTAAAATGGGTTGCCTCTTATTAGTCAAATAGTGGTCAGTATATTGTGAATAATTTTAAATCCTCAAAGCTCAATATTAGGCCCTATTTTATTTCTTGAATATATATTTTCTCACACATGTGTGTTGGAGGATCCCCTTGCTGGCTCACTTGAGGTACAGTATGTGTCCACCCACCAGGGTGAGAGGGGGTGTTGTCTCCTTCTTTCCCTGCAGCTCAGAGAAGCCCCCCAGTGAGGGCAATTAGCTCCGCCCCTTCCTGTTGTCCTAAAATAAGAAGCCCGAGTGCCTTGAATGAGCTATAATTCGAGAATGAGTCGTGACTGCTTCAGAGCTTCTAGGGAGACCTATTTGTTGCACGATTGTGGCTAACCAGAGCCCTCTTTTTCTGTTAAATTGCTGCCTTTGGGACCACTGTATTTTCCTGCCAGAAGGCATTTGCTTTAAGCTAGAAGAAAGAAAAGAGAATTAAACCCAACTATTCTTCAGTTGCCACACTTCCATTTCTCCTGCGCTCAGACATATTACAATTTCCTTTACAGAATATTATTCACAATGCAGATTTACAATTCCATATTTATGCCAAAGACTTTCATCTGTGATAAATAAGAATACTGCGATGGGCTGGTGCCCTGCCCCGGGGTTTGTTTCCTTCCTTGTGCCCTGTGTTGGATGGGTTTGGCTCCAGCAGACCCCCGTGACCCTGTAGCTAGGATATAGTGGGTTGGATAATGGATGGATGGATAAATAAGGATAATTTTGTTAAACTTTCCAATTTCTTCAACATAATTTGCTCTTGGATGAGCTTACATTTTCCGGATTTAAATGTGGACAAAACTCAGGAGTTATGCGTAGGATTAGTTAAACACCTATAATCTATTTTAGCTGTTCCGGATGTGGTGTTTGTCACAATCTGTTTTAATCTATACTAATAAAAGGCAAAGCTCTCACTGACTGACTGACTGACTCACTGACTCATCACTAATTCTCCAACTATCCGTGTAGGTAGAAGGCTGAAATTTGGCAGGCTCATCCCTTACAGCTTACTTACAAAAGTTAAGCAGGTTTCATTTCGAAATTTTAAGTGTAATGGTCATAACTGGAACCTACTTACATACATATATACGGCCATAGCCTGCAGCTCGGTCGCCATGTGAGGTGGAGTTGCATCCCTTATTGTCACACCTCCCACGTAATTAAGTGCCTGCCCATATAAGACCGTCCGTCAGCAGCGATCCAATAGACACGCTGCCTCTAAATATTCACGGGTGAATGACAAACTCAGCGAAAGTGCGAGAGAAACTTTTAAAATTGCTGGTGAAGGACTGTGCTTATGCAAACGAATAGGAAAGCAAGGTGTAAAGCTTAACTTTAAATTAAGTTTATAGATACGCTGCCGCTGGCGTTTGTCATGCCTAAGACGAATGCGATATTCATGAGATACAAGTTTACTGAGAGGACGTAGGGTATAAACGAGACTTTTGATCACTTTGTAACGGAGTTAAAATTGCTGGTGAAGGACTGTGCTTATGGAAACGAAGATGAGATGGTCAGGGATAGAATAGTGTTTGGCACAAACTTAGCGAAAGTGTGAGAGAAACTTTTAAGTGCCTGGTCTGAGCTAACATTAAATAATTGCTGGTGAAGGACTGTGCTTATGCAAACGAATAGGAAAGCAAGGTGTAAAGCTTAACTTTAAATTAAGTTCATAGACAAGTTGCCGCTGGCATTTGTCATGCCTAAGATGAAGACGATATTCGCGAGATACAAGTTTAATGAGAGGACGCAGGGTATAAACGAGACTTTTGATCACTTTGTAACAGAGTTAAAATTGCTGGTGAAGGACTGTGCTTATGCAAACGAAGATGAGATGGTCAGGGATAGAATAGTGTTTGGCATAAACTTAGCGAAAGTGCAAGAGAAACTTTTAAGTGTCGGGTCTGAGCTAACATTAAATAAAGCCATGGACATCGCAAGATCGCATGAGATAGCACAACCACCGCTGAGAACCTTAGATGCATGTACTCTGAGCGGCTCACGTGAACTGACTGTAAACACAGTACGCACACAAAAAGCAAGCGCTCCAAAGAGCGCTGAACAAAAAATGCATTACACAATCGAGAAGGCAGCAAAAGAATATGAAGCGTGTGACGCATACAAGCATATTTATAAGTGCAGGTGCTGCGGAAACAAAGCACATGGTGGAAAAAGTCAATGTCCAGCTAAACGAAGACAGTGTAAAAAATGTGGTAAATTGAACCACTTTGCTAAAGTTTGCAGGACTGGGAAAGGTAAACCCGTGCATGCAGTGTGTGATGTCTCAGATAAAGACGAAGACGAGCTGTTTATTGATGCAGGAAGAAACGAACAACCCTCTGAATCTAAACAAGCCTTTTTAGACATATCAATAGGAAAGCAAGGTGTAAAGCTTAAGTTTAAATTACGTTCATAGACACGCTGCCGCTAAATATTCACAGGCAAATCCACGACTTAATACTGGGAATGCCTGTTAAACATTTTAGATTCACGAGTACTCATTTGGGTAGTGAACACTTCGATGAATGAAACCTGTTATCTTTGCAACGGTTGACAAACACGGAATGTAACTTGAACACAACATGTCCTCCAAATATGAACCTAATTGTAAGAAATAATGATAATCAAATCCTTGATGACAGCAACACTCATAACAGTGACAAAACAATTACATTGACAATCAGGTTATGTTATTTTTAAAATGTTTCCTCTTCTTTTTCATAACTTATTTAACACAATACTTCTCCGCTGTGAAGCGCGGGTATTTTGCTAGTGCAAAAATAAAAGGTACTTGTAAATCTGCTTCCTTCAATTTAAGGATTGTTGCCCAAATTCATCCATATATTAGCTTAGTTGCTGCTAATGAAAGTTTTTAAATATGGATTACTGTATTTTATTTTTTTTTTGACATACAAGGGGGGACGCAAAACTAACAAGAATTAAAAAAAAAATTGTATATTTCTCATTTATATCACCCTCAAAATACTCTCCCTGAGACGCAACACACTTGTCCCACCGCTTTTTCCTTTGTTCCAAACTCTTCTGAAACTCTTGCAAAGTGATAGCCTTCAGTGCCTCCGTCGTTTGCTTCTTGACCTCCTCAACATCCTGAAAATACTTTCTTTTAAGGTTAAAATTGCAGGGTGCAAGGTCTAGAGAGTGGGGTTAGGTGGAGGGATGGGAAACAGTATCCCATTTTTCATGAGAAACTGCTGCACACTCAATGCTGTGTGGGTGGGAGTGTTGTCATGATGCAGAAGCCACTCGCAACAATTTGGGTTGTTTTCTCCACTTGGCCAAATGATGCAGAGGGCAGTCTAGTGCACGCATCTAGCAGTAAACATCAGAACTAACACCCCTCCAGCCTCCAGAAAAAAATTCTTGTTATTTTGGATCCTAGCTTGTACTATATTAATCCTCGAGGGAATATTGTCTTTTCGCATGACCTGTGGATTTCAGTCTGCTAAAAACATGTGTATATAATCTTCAAATCATACTGAATTCAGCTGCTCATCTTTTGACGTATACCAAGATGCATTCAAGCGTATCACCAGTTTTATGCAATTTGAATTGACTTCCAGTTGGAAAGTGTATTCATTTTGAAAGTTTGTATTTAATCTTCAAGGCAATACACGATAAGTCTCCTTCATATTTATCCAATACTAGCCGTCCCCTGTGGCTACATCTACGTAGTTGTGAAACAGGACAAACTTTAAAAATCAATAAACAAACAAGTATTGCTAGCTAAGCGGAGTCAAGGTACGCCCGAAAACGTGGCCAGAGGTAGACCGATTCGAACGGAGGTTGGCGTGTGAGTGAGGAGGGCCCTGCCCGGCTCCCCACTCCTGTGGTCTTGCCTCCCCCTCCCCATGGCCCGCAGTCTCTCTCTTAGATTAGTGTGAATAAATCACTCTTGCAAGCGAACTATGATACTTAGCACTCTGACGGAAGTCACAAAAGCAACCAGAATGTTTAAGCAAATTATAGAAAAATCCCAGTCTAAATCCTTTAAGAAGTTATATCGTGAAAAGAGGACAGACATACAAACAGACAGACAGAGTTGGATTTTATATATAGAGAGATGATGAACTGTTATGTGCCAAACACAGCACTTTGCTTCTAGTGGTTTAATGCTACCTGCAGGTATAAATCCTATGGTGCTCAAGCCTTGTTATGCTGCTAAACTTTGAAATTCACTTCCTATCAGCTTGAAGCAGCAGCTGTGTTTAGATATATTCAAATCAAAACTGAAGGCTTTTATACTTGAGCAAGGTTTTAATTCCGTTTTAGGAAAGTTTTTATTTCTGTATTTTTTATATCTTCCTCTGTTTTATGTAATCTGATTTTATGTTGACTTATGTCTTTTAGTATGTTTTGCATTTTGTGTTGTCACACACGTGTGACTAGGAGTGAGCTGAATGGACCAAGTGGAGGTGATTACCTGCCGGGCCAGGGGGTGGCGGGGTGCTCTAAACCTGTTTCTGTTAATTCTGCAGATCAAACACGGGACAACCTGCCTGATTCAGCATCACTTCCGGTTCCGGCTCCCAGACTGATGTCACTTCCGGCTCCCAGACTGAAGTCACTTCCGGGTTACGAACTATAAATCCTCCATATTGCCAAACCGAGTCAGTTCATCTTGGGAACTCAAACCAGCATCATCAATTGTGCTCTAAAAAAGATCCTTTTGTAGCTAGGAACAATATAGGGTGGCTGCCCCAAACCTTCTTTTAGTGTGTTGAGACTCATCATTTCACAGTGTGCTTTTATACAGTGTGACGGACAGCCGGATCCCATGCCCGGCCGGGACGCCTCTGCCGCATACGTCCCGGGGGAGCCATTATGGACATTGCAATACCTTAGCCGGGGCGCTTGGGGGCAGTCTCCCTGGAAGTGGATTCCTCAATCTTCCCCGTGGCTCCATGGGACATGGAGTCCACCACAGCAGCCCGGTTGGGAGATGGGGTGGCCGCTAGGGGGTGCTGCAGAGATCCAGCCACCACACTGGACGGTTTATCAGCCCCACCCGGAGGTGCAATTAAGACCAGCTGGTCAGGCACCTGGATCACTGGGTGGGGTATAAAAGGGCCTGCCTCCCAGCAATCGGGGCCAGAATCGGGAGGAAGAGGACGAGGTTGCCTGGGAGGAGTGGTGGAGCAGGAAAGTGTTGGTTTGGTGGTAACTGTGTGTTTTGTGCTTGGACTGTGTTTGGGTTGTGTGGCACGGGGAAGGCGTGTCACACAGCTGAAGAAAATAAAGGAGCCTTTGAGTGTGAAAACGTGCCTCTGCGTATTCTGTGCCGGGTCGGGCGCTATATGGCGCCTTGTTTACAACAGTATATGATATGAAGTGCCTTAGATACATACTGTGTAAATGGGCACTGAAATACGATCTCTGAATCTTTTAATGTAAGGCAGGATGTGCAAGGTGGCAACCAAAACAAGTCCTAGTATCGTTTTAATGTCTGATTTTTGTGCTTCACACGATACATTTCAATTTATGTGTGCTAATGCATCACACACATATTAGTTAATTTTTCGTTTATAATAAATTACAGCAGACATAAAATATAATACACAGACAAAATTAAGTTGACAGATTTTTATGCAATTATTGTTATTAATACCAGAATTATTATCAGGAATTAATGGTAATTTGCATTTTTCACTTAATTTATTGCGTTATTCTTCAAAGATTCATTCTTCCTTTCCTGATTTAGGCATATTTTGTTGCTTTGTTTCATTTTATTCAATACACATTTGAAGGATCCTGCCTTCTGGCCCCATGTACATTCATATTATATAGATTATAAATCAAGAAATGTCTTTAACTTCAGTACATTTAATTTGACATGATTCAATACAGTTTTGCAATTGAGATATCACAGATGGCATTTCCATCAATTATTTAGAGTTTAATGGCATCCTACAAGTCAAGTCCTACTTCACTGCTCGCACCCATGATTTTGATGTATGGTTATGGAAATTTATATGTATATGATCCTCGTTTATTAGCACTGTTGACAAAAGTATTTTTTATCCATCTGTAGTTCTGGAGAGATCATTTAAATGATTAATATAATATTAATGAAAGATTCCAGTTTTGTGTGCTTCCATACTACTGATAGAAATTAAAAAAACACACACAAACTTAAACGTTCAGTATCTGCCTCGAGTTCTATCTCTTTCAAGTTTTGTCTTTGTGCATAAATATTCAATCATTTTCCAAACCTACATATTACACTATATGAGACAATGACGCCTTATCATATTCCAGCAGCTTTATAACCACATCTGAGGTGTACTAACTAGTCTGCCACATATAAACAGCTTATCTGTGACCATCAGCATTCATCTGCCTGACCCTAAAAGGGTTGCCCTAATAATAGGCTAAGTACAGTACAGCAGCCTGGGCCAGGGCTTTCTAATCAACAAGAGCAGTATTTTGGTGGTATTGGGCCTTTCACTCTTCTGTAGCCACTGTAGTGGAGTGTGGATTTGCAGTAAGGCTTGCATGAGTTTGCATGGGGAAGGAGGAGAAGCAAGAGGGAATCAATCAATCTTGTGGGAGAGAAGGAACAAGGCAGAAAATCTAGAGGAATAATTGATGCAATAGTGCCAGGAAAAAAATATCCTCATCCGTCATTGTGGAGCAAAGCTAACCAGATGGACCTTTTGAAATGTTACATTCCCACAATGCTGAAACTGCTGAAAGCAAAGATCTGCAATAGAGGGGACAAAACTGGGCTTTTCTAATCTGAAAATGAAAGTGGTTAAAGAATACTCTGCCAGGAAATTATATTTTCCTTATATGTTACTTACCCCAAGTAGTTTGTAATGATAGTCAAGAAAATGTCATGTTTTCATGCAGAATGGAGATAACAAATTATCTGGTAGAATAGGCCTCTATGGTGACCAGTGATGGATAGTAGAAGATAATATCAGAAAATTTCCATGAAGAAATCTCACCCTACTCGTATTGTTTCATTTATATGTTGTGAAATTAATAGCCTTGACACACGAAAAAGGTGTAAACCATACTTGGATTATGATTTGGTTTCATTTCAGATTTTTTTCTGGTTTATGACACACGATTTTTGGTATTTCTTTTTTCACAGTAAGGGTTTTAACATTGTGCTGAATCTGATTCTGCTCTTTCAAAGGTTATTTAAAACATGGTTAAAAATGTTTGTTTATTTTAACATCTTATTGCAACACCATTTTTTTTTTCTAGGAGCTGCCATGTTAGGATAAGCTTACGTATGGTTATTAGCAATTAGTGATGAGCATACCTTCCTGAATTCAGCGAGAACGTGGAAAGGTTCGGGAAACTAAACTAGTTTTGAGTGGATTAGGACTTTTAAATGGCCATGAGAGGTAAGGAAGCATCTGGACACTATGCTGGACACATTTTTGTGGCCAAAAATGCATCATGAGCTAGTGATACCCACTGCACCTATCCAAGATAAACGTATACTCCGAGCCCAGAATACTCTGATTCCTTGATCTCTCTCTCTGTGTCCTCAACTCCTAACACTATAATTAACTGACACCCAAGGGATCAGCATTATATACTGGGGGCTATCCCTGTCACCACCTGATCTGCTCTACATACTGAAGTTCATAACATACTTAATCCAGTAGTGATAACCACAATGTACAATGAACCTGGGCAGAACAACAAAGTATTTTTATAATATTCTCAATATGGTCAGCTGATGTACCCCTCAATTTTATTTTTTTTTGGCGCTTTGAAAATCTGGCCAGAGTACAAATCCAATAGTGACATTACGTGTGCATGTGTACCTCGTAAATTACTCACGCATATGTGAAACACATTGGCCAGCACTGAAAAGCGTAAGGTGGAGTATGTTTACAGTAGACATGTGTGAAAGTTCTGGACATAAGTGACGCAAATTAGGAAGGCAGCACAGATTGAGTAGTGAGATCCCCATTCAGTTTTAGGTGTCTCAGATCTGTGATGTTATGCTGGCCCCACAAAGATACATTTATACCTCAGGTCCAGAGTACTCTGTATCCTTTATCTCTCTTTGTGTCTCCTGAACTCCTAACACTACAACAAACTGACACCCACAGAGCCTGTGATTGAAGGGATCAGCATTATATGCTGGGGGGGCCGGGGGAAGGCTGTCACTGACAGCACCTGATCTGTGCTATATACTGAGGAGCATAACATGCTTAATCCAGCAGTGAAGCATACTCTCACTATGGTCAGCTGATGTACCCCTCAGTTGGAAAATGATATCATCCTGGTCTTGCAAAGCATCATGGGGCATTGTGAAAATAAAGTCCACATAAGCCAGCAACATTTGAATTTTCAGGAAGATATTTGGTGAATAAGGTCAATGGCAAACCCTCAGATTCACTTCTGCGAATTTTGTCAATCAACACTACTATCCATGTTGCTTCACAGGACAACTGGAGGTCATGACCTATGATGTCACTGAATAGGGGGAATAAAGGTGAGGGGCCATGCACTTCCTGATTATATGAGATTGGATAAAAAATACTTTACATGTGATGTGCTTTGCTTTATGCTCATTTGACTTTCCGAAATACAAGCATCTCATCCTTATTTTCTCGACAACACATTTTTCGTTTTCTGATTGGGCTTTGCTAAAAATAGAACAGATTTTTAAGTTATGGACCTTTCCTCTTTTCTTTACTACTAAAGGTGAAGAAGTTTGACCTTTTTGCATCCCTTTAATTTATCACATCACTTGGCTGTGCACAAAGCCATTAAAGAGATGAATATATACTATGTCTGTAAACTAAATCATGTGAAAAATGTGGGACAGAATTATCATTGACAGACACTATGTAAATTATAAACTGTAAATTAATTGCATGTTCCTCCTTGATGTCAGAGTACCTGCTAGATCTATGCAAGGCCTCGATACTCTGTCTTTGACCTTAATTTTTATCTGATTTGTTGTATGAATGGTGTCATATCTTAAAGCACTGAGTGATTGTGTGAATTGTAAATGGCACTTTATAAAATCAAGGGGGGGTCTAGTAATAATAATAGTAATAGAAGCACTGCATCATCGTTATATTAATTTTTTTAAGTGTATATTTCAGTTATGACTACTAAAAAATATCAAAATAAACCAAAAGTTTTCACTTTATAAAAATTTTGAATCAATCAATAAGTATTTTATAGAGGGCTCTACCACAAAGTGATTTAATATTACACTTCACTGACCGTGTAGAAAATACTGATTGAAGCTCTAATTAAAATAAACACATTATATATTCAGCATTTTACAGCAGCCTTTTAAATTAAGTAAGTTGAATTTTTAATTTAGTCAACTGTCATTCAGTTTAATTAGCGAATGAGCCCATATTCTAATGTTGTTGCCATTAAGAAACCAGAATTCGGGTTTCAAAGCCTTGCTATGTTGCATCTATTAGTCATTATTGATATTTAACCCTGAAACAGTGAGCTGGATAGCAGCATTAACTGCAAGGAAGTAGACATAATGGCAGGAGACCTTCACCTCGACAAGATTCCATATCACTAGGCCTTGAGCAGGGGATGCACTGCACAGTGTAGATAAAAAGAGTTCACCTCCTTGGAAGTTTTCACATTTTATTTGTATACAACATTGAATCACGATGGAATTAATTTGGATTTTTTGAGATTAAATAACAGAAAAAAGCTGTTTAATGTCAAAGTGAAAACACCTCTCGGAAAACTGGACCAAATGAATTACAAATATTAAACACATGGAAGAATTCACCTCCTTCATGTTAGTATTCAGTAGATGCACTTTTGGCAACCTTCAGAGCTTTACGTCTATGTGCACAGGCCTCTCTCCATCAACTCTTCCATTCTTCTTATTCTTCTTTTTTACAAAACTTCACAGCTTTGTCAGGTGTCTTGTTGACTGGGAGTGAACAGCCTATGTCAAGTCCAGCCACAAATTCTCAACTGAACTAAGATCTGCACCCTGACTCAGCCACTCCAGAGGCCTCGTGTACAAAACTTACTTACTCTCAGAAACATGCGTAAGCCATTTCTCATGCAAAAGTCAGATTGTTAAAACACAATACATGTCAATTCTCCCATTATTCTGTATGCCACCTCATTAATGGGGTGTTATGCGGATTCTACCATTAAACTTATCACTGCTTCATATGAGGGGTATTTGGGCTTTCCCATTATTTTATCCTCGCTTTCTAAAGGGGTATTCGTTACTTATTTACCGTGTTTTAAAATTGGTAAGTTTATTGGTGGCTTCTCAAGATGAGGTAAAAACCTCACGTGCCTAAGCTTTATGCCATTTTTACTTAACCCTTTTGTGTCATTCAATTATTCTCCTTATCTTTAATAATTCTTTAGTATAGCTTCATATAAGTATTAGATTATAAAAATGATTATATATTGACACTCCAAATTTGACTTACCAGCAGCATATTTCATTCACTACCTCCAAATTAGAAACTTTGTTAAACAAAACCTGCCCAATTTTCCACACCTTCCACCAACATCTATTCTGGAAAGAATATTGATCAGTCTTGAGGACTCATAAAGCATGTCTGCAATATATAAAAACCTTTTAAAGTCCCTCCCTTTCAAAGATCCCAGAGTACAGGGAAAAGGATCTCATACTCAATATTTCAGAAAACGAGTGGAAGGCAGCCATGCACAGAATTCAATCGAGCTCCACATGAGCAAAGCATATAATTATCCAACTTAAAATTATATATCAAATGCATCTGTCTCGTTTAAAATTGTCCAAACTGTTTCCAGGGCAAGATTCAACCTACGAATGTTGCATTCGAGCTCTAGCCTTACTGGGCCACATGTTTTGGGCCTGCACCAAATTAACATCGTTTTGGACCAAAATCTTTAAATGTCTTTCAGAAAGCTTGGATGTCACAATCCCTCCTAACCCATTAACAGCTGTGTTTGGTGGGCTCACAGAGGGGCTTGAAGTAGAGAAGGACAAACAAACTGTAATTGCCTTCACTATTGGCATGTGGACTTATCTTGCTCAACTGGAAGAATCCTAACTCACCTCTTTTAAGTCAGTGGGTAACTGATGTTATATATTATCTCACGTAGAGGATCTGTACAGAACTTCTGATCAATAACATGTTAGAATAAGCGTTTAAATTGAGGAAGCGGATTCTCTTCCCTTGTTTACTCTGTTTATTTTTATTTATTTATTTACTTAATTGTCTTACTTTTAAAGTTTTATTCTGTTGGCCTAGCTCTCTTTCTCAGCTGTGCGGCTTGATTTGTTTCAAACCTAGTTTTGTAAAAATTTACTTGCTTGTATGGAATGTTATTTGATTTTAATAAATTCAATAAAGAAAAAAATATTCTATACGAGCAGCTCAGAGGCTACTTTTAGAATTCTGTAATATTCAAGCTCTTGTGAGGTGCTCTTAGCAAGATGATGCTACAGTTAACTGGCGCATGCGTAGTTGCCATGTGGTGTCTTTCAAAAAATTATTAAATAACTCAGGGATGTTGATTGACCCCTAGATTTTTTTCTTTGGACTGCTTCTGCTTCAGCAATACACACCAGAACATCTCACACTCGAATCCAATTGTCGATCTCCCATTCCCTTTTTCTATCACTCATGTTAGAAATAGCAGTGCTAGAAAAGATCCAGAGAAGATTGACTAGGCTCATTCCAGGACTACAACAGATGAATTATGAAGTAAGATTAAAAGAGTTTTCAGTTTAAGCAAAAGAAGATTAAAAGGTGACATGACTGAAGTGTTTGAAATTATGAAGGGAATTAGTCCAGTGGATTGAGACTGTGAGCTCATCAATAACACGGGGACACAGTTGGAAACTTGTGAAGGGTACATTTTGCACAACATTTATAATGTTTTTCTTTACACAGACAACCATAGACACTTGGAATAAGCAACCAAGCAGTGTGGTAGACAGTAAGACTTTAGGGAGTTTCAAAACTAAACTTGATGTTTTTTTAGAAGAATTAAGTGGATAGGTCTCAGCTGGCTTGGGGATTCCCCACGAAGAGCTGCAATCTGTAGGTGGAGACAGTGAAGTCTAGGCTGACCTGCCTAGCCTGCAGAAAAATGGTTTAAGAAAATTATGATGAAATTAGGTAAGTATGTGCATGGTGGTTTTATCAGAAATAGATTTCATTGACAGTGGAACTTCAAGTGTGACTATGGGTCTGCTCACAAATAAGTATAAGAAACTCTGTTTACCAAAGAATTAGGAAAAGGAGAAAGGTTTCCTTTTATCTGAAGGCATAACGTGAGCTACCACAGCTATGCTGATAATGCACAACTGCTTTTATCAATAGCACCTGATGACCTTGACTCTCTTGATTTCACATTCAAAGGCCAGGGAGTGAAAGTGTGTTTCTAAAATAAGATTTAAAGACCGCAAGTGAAGGAGACAACCTAACGTGTAATGGCAAATTGTTCCAGAGTTTTGGAGCTGCAACTGAAAAAGCCCAATCACCTTGTGATACAATAAGACACCCACCCATCCATCCACTTTCCAACTCGCTGAATCCAAACACAGGGTCACGGGGGTCTGCTGGAGCCAATCCCAGACAACACAGGGCGCAAGGCAGGAAACGAACCCTGGGCAGGTCGCCAACCCACCGCAGGGCACACACACACACACACCCACTAGGGTCAATTTAGGATCGCCAATCCACCAAACCTGCATGTCTTTGGACTGTGGGAGGAAACCCATGCAGAAACGGGGAGAACATGCAGACTCCGCACAGGGAGGACCCGGGAAGCGAACCCTTAAGGGTCTCCTAACTGCGAGGCAGCTTCACTACCCACTGCGCCACCATGCCGCCCCTACAATAAGACATAATAAAGGTTTGGGGCAGCCATCTGTATAATATGTCCTGGCGGGCTGCAAAAGGTAGAAATATCAAATAGAGTTGTTCACAAGACTGAGTCAAGATGGCAGCTTTAAAGGCCCATATAGGAAGTGGCATCATCATGGGGGCTGGCACTGAAAGTGATGTCATTGGAACTGGAATTTATGTCATCCAATGCGCCGATTTCCCAGGAAGGGTCTGCAAGGAACTAAGAAGGACAGTCTGTGCACCCCGCCTCCCCCTGGTCTGATGTAGTGTGAACACATAATGTCATACTTGTGTTTCTGAATTGATGAGCAGTAATTCTCTTAAACTAAATAAAGAGAAAATAGAAATCTTAGTGATTTGTAAAAATGGATATAATGAGGATTATAGAAATACATTTGATCCATTGGGCTTAACAGTCAAGACAGAGGTAGAGAATTTAGGGGTAATTATTGACTCTGACCTAAATTTTAAATCACATATAAATCAGATCAGTAGGACAGCATTTTTTCACTTAAGAAATATAGCCTTATAACTTTGCAAGATGCTGAAAAATGAGTTCACGCTTTTGTTTTCAGTCGGTTAGATTACTTTAACACACTCCTCTCAGGACCACCAAAAAAAGACATCAACTGATAACAACGAGTGCAGAATGCAGCTGCCAGAATCTTAACTAGGAAAATCCAAGCACATCTCTCTAGTTTTGATGTCACTACACTGGTTACCTGTGTCATTTACAATTGACTTTAAAATACTGCTTATGGTTTACATAGCCTTAAATAATCTGCTCCATTCTATATCTCAGAATGTCTTTCACCTTACACTCCAAATCATAACCTTATATCTTCAAATAAGGGTCTGCTTATAATTCCAAGAGCTAAACTTACAAGAAGTGGTGAGGCGGCCTTCTGCTGTTATGCACCTAAAATCTGGAATAGCTTACCGATAGAAATTCAGCAGGCTAATACAGTGGAGCACTTTAAAACACTGCTAAAAACCAATTATTTTAACATGGCTTTCTCATAGCTTCATTTTAGTGTAATCCTGATATTCTGTATATGCATTGAATTATTTTATTTCATGGCTCTGCAGGCAACCCCTACTTTCTCTGCTGTTCTTTTTCTAGTTTATCTGTGGTGGTGATCTGCGCCTCAACCACCCGATCAAAGCACCGTGCAGTCGCTTCATTGATGATTTGAAGGCCAGAGGTCCACATGGCTATCATTGTCTGATTCTTCCACGTGAAGCCTGAAAACCGTTAGGACTGATTGACATCATTTATGTTAGGAAGAATGCCCAGTGGGGTCCAGGTGGTCTCATGGCTTCAGAACCCCTGCAGATTTTTTTTTTCCAGCCTACTGGCCATTACTTTATTCTTTGTTATTTCACATTGCCTAATCTTATTTTTATATTTTTCTTTTTTCTTTCTTCATTTTGTAAAGCACTTTGATTTACATCATTTGTATGAAATTGTGCTATAAAAATAAATGTTGTTGTTGTTGGCATATCAATCAAACTGGATTATTCCTGTGCTTGAACCTGTGAGTTTGGTGAGGCGAGGAGCCAAATGCACTTACTACCAGGGACATCCTGAGTGTGACTCTGGGCAGCTTTTGTGCTTTTTTTTAATGCTTCAGACTTTCCAATAATCAGGGTAAATCTCAACAGACAAAAGCTGCTTGACGTATTTGAAGGATCAGTGTTCAAACTGAAGTGATGGCTGCACCAGATATAAAGCACAGATTGCCATCCTTTGCAGTGAATTTGATTCTCGCTTTCGGTACTTTAGGCACCATCAGACATTCGATGATATCTTTGCTTGATTTCTATGTCTATGACTATGACTGCCAAATCAGACATTTTCTTTCTTTTTAATTTTCTTGCATTTTAGTCATTCTGGCATGAGTTCAAGCCATAGTGTGTGTGTATATATATATTTGTTATTTTTCCATCTATTTATGTATTTATCTATTTAAAGAGATTCTGTAAAAAGCCACATTTCCACCTGGGGACAAATAAAGTTCGGTCCGTGCATAGGGCACGGACTTTTCACAAACAAAAATTACTAAAAGTAAATACAGAAATACAGTACATTTAGAAAGGACACAGACCCACTTCACCTACTGCACACTTCATTGTATTACAGTACACTTTTAGATTCATATATTTGCTACTTTTACCTCTCAGTGTACACTAAGTAACTTGTGATGACAAAGTACCTCCTGTTTGGTTTAATTCTCCATGAGATGTGTCAAGAACTACAGAGGAGTCCGCCTGTGGCAATTGGACATCATTTAGAAAGGCACGCACCTAAGTACAGTAGGCCCACAACTTACACTGTATGTCAGGACAAAAACCAAACCATGAAGCCCAAGGGACTCTCTGTAGACTTTTGCAAGCAATTTGTGGTGTGGTGTACATCAGGGCAAGGAAATAAAGCCATTTTTAAAGCATTTTGGGTGTTCTCAGGTGCACAGTGGCCACAATTATTTTGAAATGGAAGGAGTTTGGAATCGCCAGGATCAGTGGCTGTTTGGTCGTCTGGTCAAACAAAGCAACCAAGCAAGAAGGATCTTCTTTACGGTGATAACCAAGAACTCAATGTGTGTGATAGGCTAAGTTGAGGGGCTATGGGAAAAAGAAAAGATAGGCACAGCTGCTCAGCATATCACGGGCACAGAAGAAAGCTGTAGGAGAAATAAAGTTTTCATTTACCTGTTTTAGTGCTCTTTCCCAGGTTAACACAGTAGCAGCACAACATTTTACCGGTGTTTGAGCCCAAGGTTGCTCAAAGGCTCCCTGGAGGCCTACAGGCACCCCAAGAGCTAACGGTGGGACTCAAACTAGCTGGTGTCAAGTGTGACGGGTAACCTCAGCCATTACCTGGGCGGGACATCACCTGGGTGGATGGACCAGCGGAGAGAGCATCTGCAAGGCACTATCTTCCCTGGGACCCTAAAGGGCAGCCCCCCTGAGCAGCAGTGGCACCAGAGATTCCCACAGGGCAAGCCGGGACTTGGAGTTTGGTACAGCCCTGGGTTGGGTTACGTGGGGGTCACCAGGGGAAGCTGCAATGCCATTAAATGGATTTCCACCACACCTGGGAGTGATTCCAAGTAATCCTGATGAACCACCTGGAGCACTCCCAGGAGTAGAATAAAAGGAGCTGCCTCACTCCATTCGGGGAGCCAGAGATGGCAGGTGGAGGACAAAGCTTGCTGGGAGAAGAGTGGAGGTGGCAAAGAATGATTGAAGAAAGAAGGAAGGAGGGACTGAGCATTACGGCTTGTGTGCTTAATGTTTTGCAGTGGGGAGTGAGGAGAAAGCGCTGCCCCATAAGAAATAAACATGTGTTGCCTTGGACTTATGTTTCTGTGCCTGTCTGTGTCTGGGTTGGGAAGCTGCATGTCCTCAGTATTCTACACAAGGTACATGTCTGAAGCCATCTTTTGGGTGCACACATGGTTTCCGATGGTTGTGCTGAGGCACATTCCTGTAATCGCTGCAGATCGCTGAATGTTCAAGCCAATTATAGAAAATTATAGAAAAAAAAATATAGAAAATTATAGAAAAACACCCAATCTAAATCCATCAAATAGTTTTGTCTTTCGCTAGCTAAGCGGATGTAAGATACGCCGCGAGGCTGGTGCGTAAGTGACGAGGGTACTGCCTGGCTCTCCATTCCTGACGTCACGTTTCCCCCTCCCCTCTGCCAGCAGCCTCTGTCTCGGATTAGCGCAATAATATGCTACTCAATTAGTACAAATAAAACACTACTGCAAGTAAACTATGATACTTAGCACAATGACAAAAGTCGTAAAATCAGCCAAAATGTTCAAGGAGATTATAGAAAAATTCCCAATCTAAATCTGTTAAGTAGTTCTCATGAAAAGCAGACAGACATACATACAGACAGACAGATGTTGCAATTTTTATATATATATATATTATGAGGGGCCGCTCAGGAAAAAAAGATTGGTTCGTAAATATATACATTGGTTCAGATATACAGGTATATATCGGTTCAGATACATTGGTTTGAACATATACATTGGTTTTAAAATATCCATTCAGATATATATTTCGGTTCAGGTATATACATTGGTTGGGATATATTGGTTGAGCTATATACATCGGTTTCAATACATCCGGTCAGATATATACATTGGTTTAGATACATTGGTTGAGATATATATAAATTGGTTTGCATAGATCCGTTCTGATATATACATTAGTTGAGATACATCCGTTCAGATTTATACATTGGTTTGAATACATCCGTTCAAATATATACATTGGTTGAGATATATATATTGGTTGATATACATTGGTTTATATATATATATTGGTTAAAATAGATTGGTTTAGATATATACATCGGTTCAGATACATCCATTCTGATATATATATTGGTTCAGATAGATCCGTTCAGATATATACATTGGTTGGGATTTATGGGCAGGCACAACGCGGCCACCCATGTTTTGCATCTCCCTTTTGCTTCATCATTGCTTCAACACTGTTGTAATTATTGTGCACATTTAATACAAGTAGCATATGCCTGTCTGTCGCATTTTGTTTCGTAAGCCCTCTTGGTTGGGGGTTCTCGATTTCAAAGCACTTTTTTTCCTTTCATTATTTAAAACACTCGCCCAGATACCCGCCTCTTCGCCTCGCTCCGTCCCGCCCCGGCTCATTGTACCCGCCTCCCTCGCTCCCTCTTTTCCCACCCATGACAGATTCTTCTCAAAAGCAGAATTACCAGAAAGTATTAATCGCAACCACATTACGTCCCATTTTTTCACCTCATGAGACGCTAGTTTATCATTGGTGGAAAGCCGCCCGGAGATATCCGTTATTCCGTATTGGCAGCATTTCATTAAAGGGCGATCTGCTTCAGCAAGGAACTTAGTCCTGTTTGCTGAAAGGATGTTATGGAGGAAAACACTGAAATAGCGCTGTTTCTTCTGAATGTTTATCAGTGATCAGGGACCAGAATGATCAGAATATTCCTGCTTCACAAATAACTGATGTCTGTTTTTATTGTAAAACTGAGAAAACCACACACACGCACGTACACAACACAAACACTCAAACTCACAAATCGTGGGTCGTACACACTACTGATTAAGCGTATCTGTCACGGACGATCATTTTTTTTACCCAATAAAACTTTAGTTCGTCAAATTTAGAAAGCAGCGAGGTGATTTCTATTATTCCTTATTGGCAGCATTTAATTTAAAGATGATTGACGTCAACAAGGTGAAAGGAGTCTCTTATTTTGACAGGACGATCTTTTTTTAGGCTTAAGCATTTTTGATTGACTTATAAAAGAAAATAGTTATTACTTACCCTCTTTGCTTCAAATTGGCTTTTTAAAAAACCTTTTTGATATAATTTGTTTATGACAGTATAAAATAAAAAAAGTGGTGCTCAAAATTATAATGCGCGTATCTAACAGGAAGAGGTGGTGGTAGGAGTAAGATTGCTGACTCGCAGTTAAATGATCACTGGTTTGTGTCCGGGGGGGCCTCCTTTCTGTTATTTTATTTATTTATTTTTGCAAATTGCTTTGAGTAGTAAGAAAGGCGCTATAAAAATGTAAGGAATTAATACCAATAGTAATATTATTATTATTATTTATTATACGTGCGAATGAGTGATCAAATTCAATAGGGACAATACCACGAGTTCATTGAAATAATTACACAGCAAGGTGCACACGCAATGCAAACATAATGTGTATTTTATTGAAGTAAAGGTTCATATAAATTAATTATATACAACTTTTTAACAAGTTGAGAGATGTCAACTGGTTAAAATGCACAAAATTATACATGTATTGCTTTATAGTCCACACATAGTGTATGTATATTATTAAAATAATGATATAAAAATCATATAAAATGGTATAGAATCAGCGTCATAGACTTATTTTGTGTTAAATTTCTTCAAAGAAGTGTTTAATTAGTTTGCTTTAAAAAAATCTTACGGCAAACATGTGAACTGTCGAAAATCGCTGATCTTAATCAATTTGTTTTAACGCATGCTCCGTGCAAAATGCTGTCATATCTGTTCGTAAACAAGCACGCGCAGCGATGTCCTGATGTCTGCGTTCTAAGGCTGCAGGTACATTAAACGCTATTGACGTTTTACTGGGGTGCTCTGTGATTGAGGGTGGACAGTAAACTTTGTTAAAATGATATCGAAAAATACCAGTCGTCAGTTGTGTTTTCTGTCGTTTTGGCGTGTTTACTGTTCTGTTACCAAAAAAATCTTCAACGGGGCTCATCAACAAAGAAACGTGGATAGTAAGATTTAGTAAAATATCAGTAATAATAATACATTGCTTGACACCCAGTAACACTTTACAAAGACATTTAAAAGACAGCTCGTTAAAATAAATGTAGCAATGCATTGTCATGCTATAAGTGACAGCTTGCTCTTAAACTTTTATGCAGGTGGTTTTTCCTAGTAATAAAAAATGGGAAAAATCCACGGGAAAGGTTTTGTTGTTGAACTTAAATTTCACCTCCGCCATGTGAGTCATTAAAACTATTGGAATGAAATATAGTTCTATATAAATAAATAAATAAATTTCCTATCACACCCACCCTTTCACCCCTGTACATTTGAATCTCATTTTCACAGCAGGTACAATTCCTATAAAACACACTTAGTTCTGTGCACCGTTTTTCATGGGAGATTAAAACTCATCAAATGTATTTAAAAAACTTTTAGCAGCCTGTGGCATTCCTCATCTGCAGTGGTCCATTACAAAATGAACACCAGGCAGTTAAAATTGTGCACAGTTTCTTTAATAAGCCTATCAGACAGTCTTTTATAGCACTTTCATATCGAGTGTGTCTCTTAATCCCTTCTAGCAGAGGAGACACTTATTTCCACAGCATGATCTGTGCTGTAGAAATGTGTGCCCCTTGTCTTCTGCTTGTAAATTAATACTGGAATTACAAAACTGTCCACAGTTTATTTAAAGAGATTGAAGGAAGTCTTCTATATCACTTTTTTGTCTACTATGTCCTTACTCATCCACTAATTAAAAAAAAAAAATCAAGGGCTAACACTGTCTTTTTTTAAGTATGTCTATGAAAATCGCTGCGAGTAGCCAGAAAAATGCTATATAAATTTAAGATATTATTATTATTATTATTATTATTATTATTATTATTATTATTTAGGTTTTTTAAAATCCAAATAAACCTGATAGGACTTCTTCCAAGATATGTGCCACTCTAGGGTACCAACAAAGTCAAACTGATTAGGACATTTTGTGATCAGTTTGTTTAAAGTATATTAAGCAAAAGATAACTTTTCATCATCTTCTCATTTCTAATTTGACATTTCAGGATACAGTACACTATATACTGCAAATATACATTGAAATTGTAACCGCTAACAATGATTTACTCGTGTGCTTGATTTAAATACATAAAACAGCTTCAATATGTGCACAAAGTATAGGTAATAAAACACACAAATTCTGACATTAGCATGACTGTTGAAAGAAAAACATGTATTAGAAACTATTCTATGGAGTTTTCATAAATTAATCATTATATACCTTTTGAGGTTTCTTGATGTATTTTGTAATCAGGTTTTTAAAATTTTTTTTGATTTTTACTGCCACTTCACAGATCAACAATCCCCAACATGGTCACTGTCAGAATAAGTCTTTCAACTTTTTTCCTGTATCCATTAATACATTTTCCGGGTTTCACTACCCATCTGAAAGAGTTGACATCAGGTTGGATGGCACTTTAGATCATCACTATAGATAGATAGAAATGAAAGGCACAATAGATAGATAGATAGATAGATAGATAGATAGATAGATAGATAGATAGATAGATAGATAGATAGATAGATAGATAGATAGATAGATAGAACTTGTCCTCTAAGGGAAAATGTGCTTCTTTTTTAACAGAGGCTGAATGAATAAATAAATAAATTAATATTATTATAATGAAAAAAACAGCCAATCCAATAACAATTGTCTGAGGCAAAAGCTCAGCTGTAGAAGTGAGTGTCCCTTTGAGTGGAGAGGACAATGGGACACAGTAGACTTGAAAGTGATGTAGAAGACTTTCATCAATCTTTTACCATGGATTTCAGATAATATTAGTTATCCAGGGTTCATTTTGAAAGCAGCAGACAGGGTGCACACAAGCCCATGGATCTGCTCCAGCCATGGAAATGAGTGTTCCCTGTAGGGGATAGGATGCAGACACATACTGGAGAAGATTATATAGAAAACTATATCTACAACCTTTTAAAATCAATTTTACATATTTTTACCTCTCCGGTGTTCATTTTGTAATCAGCAGTCAGAGGGTACACATTTTACGGCTCTGCAGCAGCCATGGAAAACGAGCGTCCCGACCAGTGGATGAGACATGCCTTTTCATTCCAATAGTTTTAATGACTCACATGGCGCAGGTGAAATTTGAGTTCAACAACAAAACCTTTCCCGTGGATTTTTTTCTCCTTTTTTATTCCCAGGAAAAACCACCTGTGTAAATGTTTAAGAGCAAGCTGTCACTTATAGCATGACAATGGATTGCTACATTTATTTTAATGAGCTGTCTTTTAAATGTCTTTGTAAACTGTTACTGGGTGTCCAGCAATGTATTATTTCTTTGTTGATGAGCCCCATTGAAGATTTTTTTGGTAACAGAACAGTAAACACGCCAAAACGACAGAAAACACAACTGACGACTGATATTTTTCGATATCATTTTAACAAAGTTTACTGTCCGCCCTCAATCACAGAGCACCCCAGTAAAACGTCAATAGCGTTTAATATCCCTGCAGCCTCAGAACGTAGACATCAGGTTTTTTAAAAAGCCAATTTGAAGCAAAGAGGGTAAGTAATAACTATTTTCTTTTATAAGTCAATCAAAAATGCTTAAGCCTAAAAAAAGATCGTCCTGTCAAAATAAGAGGCTCTTTCACATTGTTGACGTGAATCATCTTTAAATTAAATGCTGCCAATAAGGAATAATAGAAATCACCGCGCTGCTTTCTAACTTTGACGAACTTTTATTGGGTGAAAAAAATGATCATCTGTGACAGATACACTTAATCAGTAGTGTGTACGACCCACGATTTGTGAGTTTGAGTGTTTGTGTTGTGTACGCGCGTGTGTGTGGTTTTCTCAGTTTTACAATAAAAACAGACATCAGTTATTTGTGAAGCAGGAATATTCTGATCATTCTGGTTCCTGATCACTGATAAACATTCAGAAGAAACAGCGCTATTTCAGTGTTTTCCTCCATAACATCCTTTCAGCTAACAGGACTAAGTTCCTTGCTGAAACAGATCGCCCTTTAATGAAATGCTGCCAATACGGAATAACAGTAATCACCGGGCGGCTTTCAGTCAATGATAAATCAGCGTCTGTTGAGGTGAAAAAATGGGAGGTACTGCGGTTGCTATCAATGCTTCCTGGTAACTCAGCTTTTAAGAAGAATCTGTTTTATGAGGTAAAAAAATAATCGCCCTTGACAGATACGCTTAATCAGTAGTACGTGCGACCCACGATTTGTGAGTGTGAGTGTGTGTGTGAGCGTGTACGTGCTTGTGTGTGGTGTTGTTAGTTTTACTATAAAAACAGTTAAACATCAGTTATTTTTTTTCATTTTCATTCCTGATCAACATTTAAAGAAACAGAGCACTCCACTGTTTTCCTCCATAACATCCTTTCAGCAAACAGGACTAAGTTCCCTGCTGAAGCAGATTGCCCTTTAATGAAATGCTGCCAATACGGAATAAGAGATATCTCCGGGCGGCTTTCCACCAATGATAAACCAGCGTCTCATGAGGTGAAAAAATGGGACGTACTGTGGTTGCAATTAATGCTTTCTGGTAACTCTGCTTTTGAGAAAAATTTGTCATGGGTAGGAAAAGAGGGAGCGAGTGAGGCGGGTACAATGAGCCAGGGTGGGACGGAGCGAGGCGAAGAAGCGGGTATCTGGGCGAGTGTTTTAAATAATGAAAGGAAAAAAAGTGCTTTGAAATCGAGGACCCCCAACCAAGAGGGCTTACGATACAAAACGCGACAGACAGGGGTAAGCTACTTGTATAAAATGTGCACAATAATTACAACAGTATTGAAGCAATGATGAAGCGAAAGGGAGCTGCTAAACATGGGTGACCGGCCGCGTTGTGCCTGCCCATAAATCCCAACCAATGTATATATCTGAACGGATGTATCTGAACCAATGTATATATCTAAACTAATCTATTTTAACCAATATATATATTTAAACCAATGTATATCAACCAATATATATATCTCAACCAATGTATATATTTGAACGGATGAATCTCAACTAATGTATATATCTGAACGGATGAATCTCAACCAATGTATATATATCAGAATGTATCTATGCAAACCAATTTATATATATCTCAACCAATATATCCCAACCAATGTATATATCTGAACCAAAATATATATCTGAATGGATGTATTAAAACCAATGTATACAATTCAAGCCAATGTATCTGAACCGATATATATATCTGAACCAATGTATATATTTATGAACCAATCTTTTTTTCCTGAACGGCCCATCATAATATATACATATATATATATATATTGTGACGGACAGCCGGGTCCCATGTCCGGCCGGGACGCCCCTGTTGTGTATATTCCGGGGGAGCCACCATGGACACTTCAGTACCTCCCCCGGGACGCTTGGTGGCAGCCTCCATGGCGGACGGTGATTCCCCAACCACCCGCAGGGCTCCATGGGAGATGGAGTCCTCCGCAGCCTGGTTGGGGGCTCGGGTGGCCGCTAGGGGGAGCTGTAGGGACCCCGCAGCCTGGCTGCTTGAATTCTCAGCCCCACCCGGAAGGGCAATTAGGACCAGCTGGTCAACCAGCTGGAACTCTTCCGGGTGGGATATAAAAAGGGCCAGCCACCTCCACTCGAGGCTAGAATCGGGAGGAAGAGGATGAGGTTGCCTGGGAGGAGTGGTGGAGCAGGAAAGTGTGGTTTTTGTGTGTTTTGTGCTTGGGACTGTGTTGGGCCGGTGGGACACGGGGAAGACGTTTGCCCACGGCTAAAAAAAAGAAAATAAAAAAGGTATTGAGTGTGAACACGTGCCTCTGCGTAGTCTGTGCCGGGACAGGCGCTATATAGCGCCTTTATCACACTGGCGTAGTCGACAGGAATCCCGGCCCGTCCATTTGGGTCGGAACCTGCCTAATTATTGTTGCAAGACCCGGCATAGTGAAGCACAACAGCGCGGGGCACGCGTTCGGCTCAGCAGCGGCGGAGAGCACGCTCCCAACGCAGCTACAGGCAAGCAGTCAGGCAGGACTGCACAGCACAGCGCACTAAAGCGCGTACATGCGGCAGGAGCCGTAAGCCAGCACAAGCGGTACAGCGCGAAGCGCGCACACGCAGCAGGGGCCGCAAGCAGGCACGCGCAAGCTATATAGATATAGATAGATAACACCTGCACTGTTTTTCTTGTTTTGTTAATGTCTTTGCATTGGACTTTATAAATATTTTTGCAGGACATTTGTTTTGTAAATAAGATGGTCATGTTTGGAATAAAACACAATCCTGTTTTCCAACAAATCCTGTTGTCTTTTTTTTCTGTCTATGGCTCACTTATAGAGTCCAGAATTATGCAACACTGCCTTTGCAGTGTGACAAATGGTCGCTCTAAGAGAGCTTCAGAAGTCTTCTGCTGAGATGGGAGAACCTGTAGGAATGACAACCATCTGAGCAGCGCTTCATCAATCAGGCCTTTATGGTAGACTGGCCAGCTAGTTTGAAGTTTGCTGATTGATATTTAAGGGAGTCTGAGAGCATGTGGAAACAGATTCCCTAGTCTGATGAGACAAAAATGTAACTCTTCAGGCAGAATTCCAAGCACTGTGTCTGGTGAAGACCAAACCGTCCCAACAGTGAAGAGCATTATGGTATGGGTTGCAGCAGGGACAGGGAGACAGGATAGAATTGAGGGAAGGATAGCAGAAGCCAAAGAGTCCTTACTGCAGAGTGCACATGACCTCAGAATGTGTCAATGGTTCATCTTGTAACGGGTGCCACATGTACTATTGTCCCGTATTCAGTTTGCATTTCCTTAGGGTGTACATAAGAAAATGGGTTGCTGATGGGGAAATACACCTTTAAGAGGAAAACACAGCGTGGACAGGACAGTTGGGGCTGAAGACGATTTAATCAAAAAAGAGGGTAAGAAAAAGAGAGACGTCGAGCGGTGGAGCAAGGAGAAGAAGCAAGATAGCACAAAAAAATTCACCTGCGTGCTGTCTGCTGGAAGAAGGTTTTATTTTACTCGGGGATACTAAAGACCAGAGCGATCGACCTTTGGGGACCGGTAGGACAGAACGTTTTGTTATTGGCTCAGCTGCTGGCGTACTCCGTGGGGATTCCTGCATTTCACCGTGCTCATGAACTGTAAGGACAGTGATCCAATTTGGGGAAACTGGGTTATCTCAGGTGAGATCATCTCACACCTTAATCTGAAAAATTTGTCTTTGATTCTTGTTATGTACTTGTTATTTTGGGGGGAATAACTTAAACTGTCTTGTTTGTTAATATGTAAATATATCTTTTTCTTTTTTTTTTTCTTGTTATCTTATACCGATCTGGGGTGTGTGGTGAGTGAGTTATAAATAAGGACGAGCATTGCAAAAAGATGCAAATGACAAAGGAACCAACAGTTCCACATCTAGCTTGTATCCATTTCTACCCATGTGAATTCATCATTCACTATTTGGTTTAATTAAGTACTCAGAAGGAAAGTGAACATAAAGTGAAAAACTGAAAATCACTCATCCATATTAGGCTTCAAATCACCTGGATGATACGTGTATCATTAGAAAGGAAAAAATAATCTGTGATTTAAGAATGAACTGAAATGGTAGACTTAAAACACAAACAAGCCCTGAAATTAAATAATGATGACTGGCTTCTAATTAAGCAACTGGGTTGCTGGATATCATGGTCAGCCTGCACACTGGTGTTGTGCAGTGTGGAGGAAGAACCTCTGCACTTTTCCCAGTTGAGTCTGGGGTTTGTCAAGGGTGTATTTTTGACTCAGTTTATTGCTTGCATGGACTGAGTGTTAGGCAAAGTCATGGGGTCCAGCGGCTGTGGGGCATCTGATCTTCGTGGAGTCAATAGAGGCTCTGATCATAGCTCTCTAGAGACTGAGTGAGTAGTCTGAGTGTCTAGGCTTGTGAGTGTCCTGGATAAAAACAAAGATCCAGGCCTTTAATTACCTCTTAGGCACAGCCATTAGCAGTGTGTCTGTTTGCAGAGAGAGTGTCAACCTTGTCGAGAGGTTCACATACCTCGGCTATGACATTCATGTCTCTGGTGACTCTTCCTATGAAGTCTGTAGACACACTGGGACAGAATGGGGGGTCATGAGGTCGCTGGAAAGGGGTGTGTGGCTCTCCTCTGTAAAGCTCTTTAGAGTCCTGTGGCCTCATGCATAACGCCGTGCGAAGAGTTCACACTATAACATGGTGTATGGACAAAAGCAGAAATGTGCAAATGCACAAAAAAATCCAGATGCATAAATCTCTGCGAACGCCAACTTCCATGTTCTTCCGCTACATAAATTCCAGTCAGCGTGAAAAGTAACGCACATGCATGCACCTGCTGTCCTGCCCCGTCTCATCCCAGAATTATGCCTCTTTGAATATGCAAATCAATATAAATAGCCCTTAAGCTCAGTGTTCTTTGAAAAGGCAATGGCAAAAGCACGGGGGGAAATAGAAGAATTTCAGTGAATACCAAGTGGAGGAAAAGAAAAACGTACTATTTGTTGGTCTAAACAGTGGTAAAAACAACAAAAGGAAGTTGATTCAGTGACATAGAGTGTTGGAGAAACTCGAAAGCTCAAGTTCACAAAGTTGCACAGTGCCCGAAATATAAAACAAGTTGTCAGATATCAAAGTCGCCATGAAAAGGTGAGTTGTAGCCCACCGTCTGATTGTCATATGAAAGCTTATTAGGGTACAGAAAAAAATGGGCACACAGTGGGAAAAAAAGCATGAAATGTCAACTTTAATCTCGAAATTTCCACTTTAATCACGTAGTTTATTTTGTCATTAAAGTAGAACGTCATAAACTTCATCTTAAAATCATTTAATTTACTACTTTATCAAATTCCATTGTAACTAAAGTAGCACGTTAAATGCTTTAATTTGTATTTGATCTTCTATGTGCTCTATGTGTATGAATAACTACACGCTTCTTAAACGGGCTTTCTCTTCCTCCGACAGGACACAGAATCCATTACATTCGTGATATTACAACTCTCTGAATAATTCAAATACTGAGATGTAGACTTTATATCATTTTCATGATGATAGGAATTAGGTAAGCATGTTATTTACTAAACATGGGAACACGGTGGCGCAGTGATTGTTCATGCCTCACGCAAGATGCTTGCTGTGCCATGCACGACCTTTGATGAAATAATTTATTGCAGTAGTACTGTCTCTTTCAAATGTTCAAACCTCCAATTCCTGTCCTACCTTTCCTTTCTCCAAATACCCAATCGCCACACAATCAGCTCTGTAATAGACGTTAAGCTATCTGTAAGCTTAGAACGCTGATTCTTCAGAACTTTTAAGGAACATTGAAATATCTTTGTTGTACATATTTAATTATTCTTTCCATCTATCTTTCCAGCACCATCAAGAATACAGCGCAAGTCAGGAACAATCAGTGAACGAAGCTCAAGCTCCTCACTAGCGCTGCGGCACCATGTCCTCACATGTTTAATTATTAACAATATAGATTATTTAAATGAAGTTAAAGTTTTTTCTGTATATTATATAAACATATTTTGCTGCATTTCATCTTATAAATAATATCATTGTCATATGTAAATGCACACTTATAAAGTGGCTCAGGTTGTTCAATATTATAACTGTATCGCAAGATTACAGTGAGGTGATTGATGGACTGATTGAGTGTGTTTATAGTTCTTGGGATGAAACTGTTTCTGAACCGTGAGGAAAGGCTCTGAAGCGTTTGCTGTATGAGAGCAGTTCAATAGACAGGATGGCTGAGGCAGCGTGTGCTTGATGCTGTATACCGGTAATTCTCTTTCCAGTCAGCTGCTGTAGAGCTGTGATTCCCTACTCAGATACAGTGATATAAATACTCCGAGTGGTGCAGTGAGAGTAATATGGAAAAAGATGATCCACTGTGGCAACCCCTAACGGGAGCAGCTGAAAGAAGAAGAAAAAGGTGAAGTGAGAGTAACAACGCTAAAGCAGCTATGGTATTTAGAATAGTTTGACCATTCTGTGGACCATTATATTGTTACAGGTTAATTAAAATCAGATGCATTAAACTAATAAACAGTATGCGGTAAATTTCAGTGTATTTATAAAACCGCGTCAGGGATGTGGATCCAAAAATGAAAAGGAGACCACACTGGAACAATAGCACTGCTTTGATGCTGGGTGGCGCCAATTTGCCAAACCGAGCGGATGTACCATGAAAATGTGCGTGGCTTTACGTCAAGTTTAGGTTTTGTACATCGCTATTTGAGCGTGGAAACTGGAGTACACAACATTTTTCTGCATACGCACCGTTTATACATGAGGCCCCTGGTACTTTCTGTTTTGTTATCCAGTGACCTGAGACAAATACTGGACTTCTTCAATAGTGTGGCTCTTCGGAGAATCCTTGGGTACCGCCAGTTTGACTTTGTGTTGCTCATGGAGTTACCACCAAGGACATTACCTGCATTGTGAGGGAGTGTCAGTTACGACACTACAGCCATATGGTGTGATTCCCAGAGGGTGATCTAGCTCACTGGATCATCATTGTTGAGAACCCGAGTGGCTGGACCAGGCCAAGGGGATGTCCATTTAACACCTGGCTGCAGGGGAAAGATGGTCATTTCCAGGGGGTTGGATTGGACTGCATGCAACCAGGATCCCGAGCTGTTTCATTGTGTGGTGGGTGCAGCAGCACGCTGTACAAATGCAGGCTCCCCAACCTGACCTGACCTGACCTGTTGAAACAAAAACCTGCAGCCACTGTGGCTCTCCAGCATTTGAGTTGGCCACCCCTAACGTTTAGGAATTAGGATTTTTAATACATTCGTATATCTTTCTGAATACATTTTCATTTTCTCTTTATAGGTTATTGAATAATAGATTGATTGGCAAAAGTGGCAGACGTATTTACTTAATATTAAATCTACAACACAATAAAGTTTGCAGAAAGTGAAGGGGTCTGAATGCTTTCTGAATCCACCTTATACTAGTAAATAAAATCTTTGAAATGAAATAAATGTTGCTCTGAATACCTTATAAACACTGTTTATAAATAAACCCTTTATTGAAGCAACTACTTTTAAGTTAATGTTAGTCATTAACATAGGTGCTAGATTGCCTGGGTAGATTTTATTTGACCCACTTTAGGAGACATTACTGACATTTTGGCCTGCCACCAAAAAATGAAGCACTATAGGTAGTCCCTGATGTACATGGTTTATACATGTTTCAAAAGTCTTATTAACACCAGAACAAAAAGTTAGTTTAGCTGGCTTTTCATACAAGTAAATGACTTAGAGACGCAAACAAGTAGATCCAGTTTTAAAGCACATCTTCAGAATATCAAATCAAATGTGTCTGCTAACTTGCACTTTTTACCACCCATTGCTTCTAACTTTTCCATTCCTGGGTTCATTCTGCTTGCCATGTCTAAGTATCATTTTTCATCTAGTAATAAATACACCTGCCAACATTAATGTCTCAGACTCTTTGCTCCGGGGGGCATACCTTCTAGTTTCTCTTATACAAATGACCATGCCCCAGTGCCTTTTCAGGATGTCGAGTGCAAGCTCCAATAACAGCAAAAGACTGCGTGCTGGTTTAACACACCATTGCCCACAATCTTTGAATGTTGAAAAGTGCAATGATTACACACTGCAGAATTGAGTTTCTACCTTTTTATGATGACCCTAGATCAAAAATGTCTTTTCATTTAGACATTATTTTTATTTTTCATCTTACATAGTTTTCTAGGAGAGTGCTGGGTAAAAGGAGAAGTAGCTGGGGGTAAAAAGCAACAACAACGCAAATGATGGAAAAAGCAGGCAAAATGGGGGCATGCTTAAAAGCATTTTACATTAATAAAAGGAGAGCTCCAACAGTAACGAGAGTAAGAAAGTTGGTGCGAGTGTGAAATTACTGCTTGAAATTTGGTTTCCCATTATACCAGTTATTTTTCTCAAAGCTTATGAACAGGGCTACTCAGGAATAAACCGAGCGCTGAATAAATCAGCTCAGAATAATATCAAAATTGGCATTAAAAAAACATGCATTCATTTCTGAAACATGGTTATCAAACCCATTAGTCACATAGCGCCTGTCATATTTGTCATTGTTAATACCCCATTAAACTTAACAGAATGCCGAGATCAAAATCTGGGGCACCCTATTTAATATAAAAAAGGTAATACCTATTTTGACATGAAATGCCCAGGGTTTCAGCCCAAAAACAGAAAGTAAACTTCTTGAGTCACTTTTAATGGGAGAGCCATCGAGCAAATGGATCTGGAAACTGGATGGGGGACAGGAAGGGGCGGAGTCAGGTGCGCTCACTAGGCGGGTTCTTGGTGCTGCAGGGAGAAAAAGAGAGACAGTGTTAGTGATAGCACCTCCCTCTCATTATTACGTACCTTGACAGAGCCCGTAAGGAGATCCTCTGACTTGTAAGTTGAAACACTCTTCTTACCTACTTTAGTAAATTTTAATACATAAGACATTACCTAGAGTTAACCTAATACTTTACCTTGAGAGATATGGGTCAATGTGATGGGAACCAAAGACATTCTAGCATTAAAAGACATGTTTAGAAAATGAGATTATTATTATTATTAATCATTTGACTTCACTTCAATGTATTCATTGGCAAAACAGAAGGGCATTGAGACCTTCTAAATATCCTGAACTTCGTCACTCCATTCCATGAATGTGCAGTTTATGAGATTAAGCTGTAAGCAGTAAATTTTATAGACTTAAATTCTAATTGACAATTACTATGAGTAAAGCGCTTAATCAGTCTGAGTTAGGAATATGTATTGTCAAGGATGAGACAAGAGAGAGCAAAGAAGGTTTGAGGGCAGCCTCTCGTATAATTGATCCTGGCTGCAAAAATGATTGAATTTTGTGTACAGGTATGTACAGGTTGGAGTCCAAAACCGAACTAACTGGTGAGGTCGAGATGGTGGGTTTTTTAAGTGCGGCAGAGAAAGTGAGGTAATTATGACCAGAACTGGAAGTGACATCATTGGGTTTGTGAGCAAAATGTTCGTCTTCTGGACTGGCTCCTGACCAGAAGTGATGTCATGGAGGCCAGGCGGAATTTCCCATAATGGGTCTTGCAGTGGAAAAAGTGTAAGGATCAATGCACCTAGCCACCCTCTAGTCTGGTGTGGAATTACATTACATTCCTTTGAACCCTTTAGCTGCCTCCCATGTGCATTTGTGTGACAGTATGTTGTAATAAATAAAGAGTCTTTCAAAAATAGAAAAAGATTTGGGGATCGTCCCCATATATTGTCGTCCAGACAAAGTGAAAATATAGTTGATTCAGAATGACTTTTCAGTACAGAATGAATGAAACATGGTAACAAAATGGCGTTTAAATAACAGATGGGATGATGGGAGAGGAAATGGTTGGCAGGAATTGACGATTGGAGGTGGGACCACGGAACCAACGTGATTGTGAGTAGACAGGAGTACTTGAGTGTGGAACCGGAAGTGATGTCATTGGATGGGAACCGGAAGTGATGTCATCGCGGCCATTTTGGAACTGAAAATGGATGGGTTTATTTTTCTTCCAGTTTTCTGTAGGTAGAAAGAGATTCAGGTAAGTACCACGTGATAAATCCTTGTCTTGCGAGATTTCACTCACCTTTGGGCTCTTTGACTGCCTCCAACTCGCACGTGTGTGACAATGTATATACAGTGAATTCAGAAACTATTTACTTTTTCTAGTGCTTGTGTTTGATTAAAAAATTTACCTGCGATAAATTACATGATTACATTTTTAAAACAAACATAACTGTGTATTAATTGCAATTTATCATATTCCCTTCAAGCATATTGATATATTATTTTAAAGTGTTTCAGTGTTGGCGGCACGGTGGCGCCGTGGTAACGCTGCTGCCTTGCAGTTATGAGACCCGGGTTTGCTTCCCGGGTCCTCCCTGCGTGGAGTTTGCATGTTCTCCCCGTGTCTGCGTGGGTTTCCACCGGGTACTCCGGTTTCCTCCCACAGTCCAAAGACATGCAGGTTAGGTGGATTGGTGATTCTAAATTGTCCCTAGTGTGTGCTTGGTGTGTGGGTGTGTGTGTCCTGCGGTGGGTTGATGTACTGCCCGGGATTGGTTCCTGCCTTGTGCTGGGATTGGCTCCAGCAGAACCTGTGTTCGGATTCAACAGGTTGGAAAATGGATGAATGTTTCAGTGTTTACAGTATTCAGAAGCCATTAAGGCTTAAGGCCATCAAGTTATACAGTATAGCGCCTTGATGTGTGGAGTACAAGTCACAGGAGGTTCTGCTCAAGCTTTATAACACACTGGTGAGGCCACATCTGGAGTACTGGATCTCCAGGCTTCAAAAATGACATAGCAACAATAGAAAAGGTCCAGAGAAGAGCGAATAGGCTGATTCAGGGCTACAGGGGTTGAGTTATAAGGAAAGATTAAAAGAGTTGAGCCTTTACAGTTTAAGAGGAGAGGATTAAGAGGAGACATGATTGAAGTGTTGAAAATTATGAAGGGAATTAGTCCAGTGGGTTGAGACTGCGATTTTAAAATGAGTTCTTCAAGAACACGGGGTCACAGTTGGAAACTTGTGAAGGGTAAATTTCACACAAACATTATTAAGTTTTTCTTTACACAGAGAACCATAGACACTTGGAATAAGAGACCAAGTAGTGTGGTAGACAATGGGACTTTCAAAACTCGACTTAAAGCATAAATAACCTGGTGATTCATTGTTAACACAAAACTATTTTAATAAATATTTGCCTATGCATATTAAATGATTCCAGTTAGTCTATTGAACTGTTTTGTGTACCTGAAACAACTGGAAAAACATTGAATCACTAATGGTCTTTTTATTTCATATCACGATACAAATTAGTGTAGCACTTTGATTCTGTCAATAATTCTGCCTTTAAAATAATATGAAGACATTATTGATTTTCTGATTATTTATTCAACCACCTGCTTAAGAACTCCAGTTTATTTGCATTGGTTGTTCAAGGGATGATATCCAGATACAGAAAACAAATCTTCACAAGGGACCAGTGTTGGGAAACATTTATTTTTAAAATGAACTGAGTTACACTATTTATTACAAGGCAAGCAGTGGAGTGTAGTGGTTAAGGCTTTGGACTTCAAATCCAGAGATTTTGGGTTCAGATTCGACCACTGTGTGACCCTGCCTGTGTTCCACTTGGAAAAACAAAAACCAATAATATCTCAAAAAGTCGTTAAGTCACTTTGGATAAAGGCATTGGCCAAATAAAGAAATTAAAATGTTACTAACAAAAAAGTAACTAAATGTGTTATATAATTACATATTATAAAATACTTAAGCTTTCCAGCCAGGGTGGAGCATGGAAGAAATGAGGCCATTGAGTCTAGCAGGGAGGGCGAGAGCAGCACAAAGGGGTGCCATCGAGGATGCGATTGACACTTAAAAGGAAGAAAAAGGGTGGTACCCAGAATGGAGGTTGGGATTTCTGGACAGTTCAGAGGATGACGGGATGAATGGGTTGGGAGGTAGATTCTGTGAAGGGAACCAGAGTTTTCTTTTACAGCATCTCTCAGTGCCATAATGATGAGGGATTTTGTTTTTATAGATAATTGTAAAAAATTCATGTTCGATTTTATTCGTTTTTGTTTTATATTCATATATTATTCTTAGACTGTTACGAGTAAACTGTTCTGCAATCACTTCTTTCTCCTGCTGTGTCTTCCTTTTCGAACCTGTAACAGTGAGGTCACTACAATATAATACATTTCCAGCCGTAGTTTATTTTTTCAACTAGTAGAGATATAAAACCTATACTTGTAATGAAAATAATCTATTTCCTTGAACAAAGAGAAAAAAGAATAGTGTAACATTCTCCATTCCAAATTAAGATGATGACATAAAGCAGGAAAGACTGAAAAAAACCTTTTTATATATGTTCAATGGTCATAAATCATACAGGTCTGTTAGATATTTTAAACTGAACATTTTCATTGAATGTGTCATTTATGAATTAGAAAATAATTCTAATTAACTGTCTTAACCTTTAGCCCATTATAATACAGGTTAATGTCTGCTATAATATAGGCTACAGTAGGTAATGTATGATTAATTAAACAACAACAACATAAAATGTCTGCTTTGGGGAAAGTCTAAGTGAGGTATAAGGGACTGAGAGATTCCACTTTGTGTCATCTGTTCCTTAGCTGTTCGCACTGTGCTGTTTCAGGTCAGATATCCCTCAGGAACCATTACGTTTCTTCCTCAGCCCTATACCTTAACAGGTTATTTTATGGGCACACTTGGATTAGTTGACATCACCATAGTAATGTTTGCAGTGCAGTATTATTTTGGACTTTCCACTATACTGCATTTTTTTTTTTTTTTTACCGTTGTGTGAACCCCGCTAATATAACGCTGAGCACACAGAGCTTGTCTGTCTTAGGAAAAGAAAATCTGAACACATTACTCCGGTTTTGATGTCACTACACTGGTTACCTGTGTCATTCAGGATTGACTTTAAAATTCTCCTTATGGTTTATAAAGCCTTAAATAATCTCGCCCCATCGTATATATCGGAATGTCTGACACCTTATATTCCAAATCGTAACCTCAGATCCTCAAATGAGTGTCTCCTTAGAATTCGAAGAACAAAACTTAAAAGAAGTGGTGAGGCGGCCTTCTGCTGCTATGCACCTAAAATCTGGAATAGCCTGACAATAGGAATTCGCCAGGCTGATACAGTAGAGCAATTTAAAACACTGCGGAAAACACATTACTTTAACATGGCCTTTTTATAACTTCACTTTAACTTAATTTAAATTAATCCTGATACTCTATATGTTCAATTCATCATAACTATTCATGGTGGCTTTAAAATCCGTACTGACCCCTGCTCTCTTTTCTGTTTCTTTTTCCGGTTTCTTTGTGGTGGCGGCCTGCGCCACCTCCACCTACTCAAAGCTTCATGATGCTCCAACAATGATGGATGGATTAAAAGGAAGAAGTCTACGTGACCATCATCATCAAGTCCTTCCGTGAGAACCCTAAATCCAAAGAGGACTGTTTCATTTATGTTAGGTAGAATGCCCAGAGGGGACTGGGCGGTCTCATGGTCTGGAATCCCTACAGATTTTATTTTTTCTCCAGCCGTCTGGAGATTTTTTGTTTTTTCTGTCCCCCCTGGCCATTGAACCTTACTCTTATTCGATGTTAATTAATGTTGACTTATTTTGTTTTCTTACTGTGTCTTTTATTTTTCTATTCTTTATTATGTAAAGCACTTTGAGCTACTGTTTGTATGAAAATGTGCTATATAAATAAATGTTGTTGTTATAATGTTACCACCTCACAAAAATGAAGCTCACTCACTTCACTTGTGGTTTGATTTCATCTGTTCTTATGTAATTCTTTGCACTTTGAAGACATAGTATTTATATATTGTAACGTGTGAGTTCCTGTCTTGCACCCCAAAACACAAGGTTGAGTCTCGGTACTTTAGCAAAATCAGCTTTATTATAGCGGGGTCTACCACTCTCATATACACGGACACAGCAGTCAGGGAGGGTCATGGTCTAGTAATATTGTTACCTTATAATGTTCCTCGCATCACCCATCGACAGCAGGTGCTCATAGCGCGATAGCGATCTTTTAGGATTTGTTTTTGCGGCGAGCTGCTACAGTGCTGGGAGCCTGTGGTTGCCATGGTGACCAATATGCTATCTTCCACAGATCATGCTTCAGGATGTTCTTCGGTGTATTGTCCCATTGGGGGGAGCCCCAAAAGCGTTTAGAAACTTTACAATATAAAACAATGTGCATGACAATATGGGATGACTCGTATCCCTTATTGATTCAATATGCTACACAGTACTTTATGTTCCAGTATGGTAAGATCCCATATTATAAGTAGCAGGTGGCAACTCTACTGGTGTGTGTGGATAAACATTATCAAGAAACAACACAGGAAATGATCAGGCGCCAGTGATCCGCTACTATTAATAGTTACCTCATTAGCAAAATTTGAAACATGGTGAAATTAGCACATTTCAGGGTTGCGATAAAAAAATTTTAATTGAAAAAATTTAAAATCCAAAGAATGAAAAAGTGAAAAGAGAATCTAAAATATTTTTCACATTTATTAAAACTAAAAAAATTGAATAACTCACGATTACAAGTATTCAGACTCTTTGCTATGAAACTTAAAATTTGTCTCAGGTGCATCAAATTCTATTGATAATATGATAATAGCTGAGATGTTGGCAGCACGGTGGCACAGTGGTAGCGCTGCTGCCTTGCAGTTAGGAGACTCAGGTTCACTTCCCGGGTCCTCCCTGCGTGGAGTTTGCATGTTCTCCCCGTGTCTGCGTGGGTTTCCTCGGGTGCTCCGGTTTCCTCCCACAGTCCAAAGACATGCAGGTTAGGTGCATTAGTGATCCTAAATTATCCCTCATGTGTGCTTGGTGTGTGGGTGTGCGTGTTTGTGCCCTGCAGTGGGCTGGTGCCCTGCCCATGATTTGTTCCTGCCTTGCGCACTGTGTTGGCTGGGCAGACCCCTGTGACCCTGTGTTAGGAAATAGCGGGTTGGATAATGACTGACTAGTTGAGGTGTTTGGAGTGTAATCTTTGGTTGGACAACATTAGGAAAGTCATACAATTGCCCATAGAACATGAGTGTCGAACTCCGGTCCTGGAGAGCCGCAGTGGCTGCACATTTTCATTCTAACCATCTTCTTAATTAGTGACCAGTTTTTGCTGCCAATTAACCTCTTTTGCCTTAGTTTTAATTAACTTGACTCAGGCCCCTTTGTTGTTTCTTTTTCCTTAATTAGCAGCCAAATAATAATGGGACACAAAACGAGCCGCCACATGACCAGCTCACCTGTGCCCATCATACAATATCAGAAAATAAAGAAAGGTGAAGGTCTCGGTAAGGCTGATCTCTCCGGTCACCAAAACATTTTGACGGTGTTCTTAGAAAAAATAAAAAATCAACAGTTTTGGAAATGTCTTCTGTGGCAGAATGAGAGCAGCGACCGGCCATGGAATTAAATAACGGGTTTAATTAACAGCAAGAATCGGCTTCTCATTAAGAACGTGAATGAAGTGAAATTGGTTGGAGTTTGAAGTCCCAATTTCGCTGGTCATCTGTTGGCTCGTTTCACATCTCATTTCTTTTTGGCTGTCATTTAATGAATAAAGGAATCAATTCAGAGCACTGAATAGGGCTATTAAAATGAAGACAAACATAATTTAATTAGCAGTGAAAACAGGTCACTGTTTCGGAAAAGGGTTAGAATGAAAACCTGCAGCCACTGTGGCCCTCCAGGCCTGGAGTTTGACAGCCCTGCTATAGAATATCCCACACTGACAATGTATATCAGAGAAAAAAAAGCCAAACCATGAGGTTTAAGACAGGATTGTGCTGAGGTATGAATTTGGGGAAGGCTACAAAAAAAATTCTGTAGCATTGAAGGTTCTCAAGTACCCAATTGAACATCTCTGGAGAAACCTGAAAATAGCTGTCCACTGAGGGTCTCCATGTCAGAAGGGGACCTTTTTTCAGTTTCATGGGTAATCCAGTTACTGATTATTGTCGTGGCTGTCTGCAGGATGTAGGTATTTGCTGTCTTGCAAAGGAGTCACCGCTTTGAAGTATACAAACAATACAAAGTTGTGATAACAGACCTGCTCCTTTCTTGGAGGATGTTTGTATTTACCTGACTTGAAGATTACATGTCTGACAATATTAGTTTCTAATCAGCATATCTGTACTCATTCATGGTTGGTAACAATACATTTTGTTAACTTGTGTTTTCATTAATTGTTAAACCCAGGAAATTTAGATGTGCCATTGTTTAAACCGACTGTCCAGAACTGATAATGGCAGGGACTGAAAGAGATTTAAAACTTCTGGGCAGGAGAAGGCAAGAAGAGGGGAACAGTCCACTGAGAACACGGCCAAGACTCACAGAGAGCACAGGGGCTCACTGGCAGACAGGGGTACGTGGCTGGTGTGACATGAGGGACACGAACGGCAACATTTACCCTGAGGGAGGAAGAGACAGCTCCACAAGAAGACGGTTGTGGGTCCAGCGAGAGAGGGAAGCTGCATGAAAGGACCGAGTAAAGCTGGCAGACGAGAAATGAGGCGTGCCTAGGTCAGAGCAACACAAGGAGCCCAGAGAGGAGAAAAAGAATGACAAGGAGACGCTAACAGGGATTCCACAATTTGACAAAACTTCTGTTGGGAAATGACTGCATCGGTGGACAGTTGGACGATTGATTGTTGGGGTAACACAGTGTACAAACTGGACTCTGCACCACTAAAGGTTGTATCCTCCAATTCTGTTTTTGACGGACTTTGAGAGTGTATGCTGTGTGTTTTCCTTTTAAAAAAAGAAATTTGTTCTTTATATTGTTAGATTTTGTTTATGTTCATTTATCTTTTTAATGTACTTATTATTGTCTGGTGTAATAGAAGTTACTGTTGCTTTTCTTGAAATTACTGTTGTGTATTTCATTGTGTGTTTACTCACCGCCCAATTTAAAGAAACCTGTGTGCTATTATTGGTAAATTTCAGGAGTTCCCAGTCTCTTATTAAAACTGGGTAGCGTAGTAGGATGTTTAAATGGTGTCCAAGTTAGATTACCTGTAAGTGTGACCAGACACCTGTCACATCTCCATCCAATCTGACAAAGCTTGAGAGGATCTGCAGAGAAGAAATGGCAGAAAATCCCCAAGGCCAGGTGTGCAAAGCTTGTCATGTCAGACCCAAGAAGACTCCGGACTGGCAAAGGGGTTTCAATGAAGTACTCTACTGAGTAAAGGGTCTGAATAGTTGTGAAATTTCAGGGTTTTTTATAAATTGGCAAAAAAAAAAAAAAATCTTGTTTGTCATTTTAATGTGTTTAGTGGTGCTTAATATGGGGAAAACAAATATAAATGAGTTTAGCGCATAACGAAATGTGAAAAGAGTGAAGGGGGCCGAAGAGTTTTTTGAATCCACGTTGTGATGCAGGTAATGAAAGTTTAAAGGGCTGTATAATGGTTAGAAAACAGGGCAATGCAAAAATCAAGTAAAATATGAGAGAAATCCCAAAAATGGGTGATTGCAATTTGTAACTGATAGGAAAATACACGGGTGATTTTTGTGACCAACAGGGCAAAATTCATAAAATACACCAAGAAGTGTTCTAGAAGCAAAATCTTCACTGCCTAGTGTATTTTTTAATATACTTTATTAATCCCAGAGGGGAAATTGTCTTTTCGCATGACCTTTGGGGGTGTGAGTGGAGGGTCAGCCATCGTACAGCATCCCTTCAGCAATGTTCAGGTTAAGGGCTTTGCTCAAGGGCCCAGCAGAGTAGAACCCCTTTAGCAGTAATGGGATTTGAACCAGCAACCTTCCAGAACCCAACGCAGATCCTTAGCCTCAGACCCTCCACTCCCCCTAGCGTGGAGTTTAAAGAAAGAATGCTGGTTCCATGAAACAACTGTGACGATCACTCTTGTCTCTCAATTGATGAAAATGATACCAAAGTTCGCATACATGCTGATTAATGGTATATTTACACAGTAAAAGCAATTCATATACCTTTCATGTTAAGTGATTAAGTAACTTCTTTCATTATTAAAAGTGGTGCTTAAATGCTTGCCCTCAAACTGGGTTGAAAATATACAGAAAACCTTTCAGTGAGTTCAGTTCCTGCAGGTAGCAATGCGATAATGACAAGTTTGAACTTAATATGCTTGAACTTGAGTTTTGTTGATTTCACATAGAATTTAAAGTTATCTTTCACACTGATCTAAATTTAATCATCACATTTCCACACTATCTAAAATGTGCTTTCTTGTGCTTGAAAATATAATAAAATTAAGTCAGTTTCTTCTTTTGTAGGATATAGAAAAGCTAATGTCATCATTTGTATTAAGCAGCTCTGACTACTCTAATGCCTAACTGTCAGGCTGTTCCCATCACATAATTCAAAACACTTCAGCAAAGATCAAAAGTAAAACTGATAATAGTTGAAGATTAGGGAAGCTAGGCAGGTTCCTTTAGACAGTTTCAAACTCGTAAATAAAAAAAAATAATAGTGTGGTGTACAAATGTCATATTTAAGGATTTATTGATTAAATGGTTAATACAACAACATCATCTGAACAACAACATTTATTTATATGGCACATTTTCATACAAAAAGTGTAGCACAGAGTAGCTGCAAATCTTTTACATAAAGAAAAATTTACAAAGATAATAAAAACCTAGAAACACGGAAGAGTTCCTGACAAAATTAAGAATTAATGAAATTACTGTTCAATATAGGCAACTTTTAAGTATGTAGTAGATATGAAATCAGACCCTGACTTTTGTCAATATAATATATGCTATGATTAAATGGATGGGAGGACAGGGAAGGAAAAATTTCAGTCAGCGGGATGATGAGGAAAATCATTTACCGTATATACTTGCATGTAAGTCAAGTCTTGAAATCTGAAAAATCAATCATAAAATCAGACCCCGACTTATATGCCAGTTGAAATTTTTTTTTTTTTACATTTTCTTGCCTCCTCTAATCTCACATCAGTTTCTCAGATGCACTGAATTTAGTTGCAGCAGCACAGTTACCAATTTCTTTCACTACTTCAACGACGTTTAATTTAAAACCAGCTTTATATTTTCTTCTGATCGAACGCTCCATCGTAGATAAAGGATGCTCTTACAATAAAGGTGTATGAAAAACACAAATGTCGCTTCAGAATAATTTGGGTATTACTGTGTGGTCACATAGGCACAATAGAAAGAGAGAGAGGTTAAGGGCACACGCTGATACAGCACATTGCCGCACCCATGTAAAAAAAAAAGGCAGTGTGCTCCATTGTTACTCTCTCAGGGGGGTGTTAGCATATCATAATCTCTTGGATCAATAACATGAGTTTTCTGCATTTGACTTATATGACTAACATTATAAAATACCAGAAATTACACAGGAAAATCAAGTCACAACGTATCCGCGGGAGAACTTATCCGTATTTATATACGGTATTATATGATCACAACTTGGTAAACACAACACAAATACATGCAGGGAAGTCATCTTTTTATTAACACCAAAAACTTCTTTGTGACTTAGGCTGCAGCGGTGGGGGGTGGGTGGGGTGATTGGTTGGTGTTATTGTGGTCGTGGGGTTTGGATTATGGGATAGCAGGCTGCTTGCTGCTTGTACTGATCGACACATTTATAACACAAAAGACGCTGATAGAAAGGTGCAAAGGGATTTAAGGTGGGCTGGGATTCCGAGTTTTTCCGTATGCTTCAAGGATTCTAGTGTTAAAGATGGACTAAAGTCAACATTTCCCTCAACTCGTTTTACACATGTGTGGCCAGATGTTTTGGTACCCTTATTTAAAAAAAAAGAATTGCAATTTTGAGACTGATAAAAGTAAAACAGGAAAATCTAGACGAGAACAAGTCACTCAGCCCAACAAAGCTTGCCAGTCCAATCTGCTTAATTCATCTAAAATCACATCAAGTCGACATAAAGTCCTACTGTCTGCCACACTACGTGGTCACATACATTCAATGCCTCTGTGGTTCTCTGTGTCAGGAAAACCTTCCTAATGTTTGTGCAAAATTTATCCTTAACAAGTTTCCAACTCTGTCATTGTGTTCTTGAGGAACTCATTTTGAAGTCGCAGTCTTGCTCTACTGGACTAATTCCCTTCATAATTTTAAACACTTCAATCATGTCTCCTCTTAACCTCCTTTTGCTTAAATTGAAACTTGAATTTGTACTCCACACATCAGGGTGCTATATAACTTGACATTCTGTTAGCCTTCTTATTGACTGAACACTGATAGGAAGTCGATAGCTCAGAGTCCACTGTGACTCCTAAATCCTTCTCATAAGATGTACTCTTGATTTTTAGACCTCCCATTGTGTATTCAAATCTAACATTTTTACTTCCTACGTGTCATACTTTACCTTTGCATTAAGTACTTGGTGTCTGTATTCCATAGAGCAGATGCTTTCTTTTGTGTTAGAGAGGGAGTGATACAGTGCATTGCTGCACCGACAACACGACAAACCACCTGTACTGGGACTCGATTGCAGCCATGCAATGGGTGACACCTCAGCACCAACATGTGAGGTTTTTAATGGTGGCTGGAGTGACAATTTTATTGAAACTTTCGAATTTTAGTACTTTCATTATCTCTGACCTGCTCTGCATGTGTATCACGTCAACATTTTTGAATTCTTTATGATAATCTGCTTTGTTATCTACTCTTTGTCTTTTATTTCTGGCCCCGGGCACGGTTAAATCTCTTGGCACAAAGTCTCATCTCGCGGGACTTGAAAGTATCTCTCTGAAAAAGTCATGTCTCATCGCAGGCTAAAAAGTCTAATCTCGTCCCAGGATTTTTTTATATAATAGGGAGACATAATTTTAATGTAGTTTAGCATCATATTACTGGATAGTATGACACAGTCTAGGACTATCTGAAAATAAACCTGATCCACTTCTTCAGTGCTCATTTGTCATCCACTGCAAGATTTGCACATGGATCACATTTAATTTTAGCTGTTGAATGTTCTTTGCCTGCGGTGGGCTGGCGCCCTGCCCATGGTTTGTTTCCTGCCGTGCACCCTGTGTTGGCTGGGATTGGCTCCAGCAGACCCCTGTGACCCTGTAGTTAGGATATAGTGGGTTGGATAATGGATGGATGTTCTTTGTAGACAAAGTCATTACAAGAAAAGCATCTCATTGTTGTCATACATAAGTAAGTACTTACACGGTGTACCAAATGCACCATATGTAACTTGCGACTGTGCATCCAATCGAACACCAGCTGGGGCCACACTGGAGGGAAACCACTGCGACACTAAACTTGTAGTGAATCAAGCTGAGAATAGATGGCAGATGCTGCCAGTAGGTTCAAGTTGGACAAATATAACTGAGATTGGTGTACAGAATGCACCAGTGTCAGTACTTAAGGGTTAATTCTGTGTGAGTTAGAGTGGGTGTGAAATGAACTGGCATTCTATCTATGTCGGGCTTAAGCCTGGTATTAAACGTGGAGATGTTCTTGTTCTCCTGTAACACTGAAAATAAAATATCAAGGTTGGAAAATGATGAGTATTGCATTGCCTTAGGTGTTTTACTGCATTTGTAATAATAAAGTCCTGCATGAGCTTTAAGCCGGCACTCGGTGAAGACCACATTGCAACTGTTGAAAAGAATAAACTAAATTTAGCGTTTTTGCAGTTTTCCTTGCTTGTGTGAATACTTCACTGCTTGATCTTTAGTATGCGCTCATGTCAGCATCTTTCATGACGTTTACACTATTTTTTTCACATTGGTGCCTTCTAATTTCATTAGATGTTACGACTTCTTTATTTGTAATATATTATTAGAGATTTTACAAGTGCCTAGTTTTATTATTTGCTTGTGAGTTTGACAGGCACAGATTTTTTTTTCTTCTTTGTTCCTTTGGCTGATCATTTAAGAGATGAAATTTGATCATCGCCTAATTATAGTACTGCAGGATTTACTCCACCTAAAAGAACACAAATGGGATAAAATAAGTATTGACAGAAAGAGTGTTATCTTAGGGGGGGCTCAGTAACTGCTGATAATAGGCTGGTGGGTGCTTATTTTTCCAGTCTACTTTTCTCAAGCTAAAACCAAACAAAGCATCTAAAAAGTGCACAATAGAGTAGAAGAAAAAAAAATCAATTCTTTTCAATTCCACCAACATATTTTCCTTTTGTTATTAATGGATTTGATAGTCATTATTATGTTTTATTACATGTTTGGCTGAAACCTAAATCCAAGATGGCTTACTAGATCAATGTGTGGTACAATTGTTTACATTCTGTATATTTTTACAGCTGACGAGTTAAGTGACGTAATCAGTTACATGTGTGGATTGAACCAGCAGCTGATTTAAAGCAGTGCCCCACCTAAGAATTATATTTTTTATATGTCACTTCCCCCATGTATTTTGTAATGGTGGCTAAGAAAAAATTTGAATCTCATGTTTATTTGGGGAAACTTCATAACAGATACTTTCATAAATGGGAGTGATTGTGATGACATTACTGTTGGCATAAGTTAGACTAGGTAATATATCAGGTTTATTTTGTTCTAGCAGAAGTACCCAGCGTTACCCGGGAATCTATAACCGGTGAATTTCTGAAATGAAAGAAACAGAATATAGAAATAGAACAAATAGTTTTCTGATTCACATTTTATTGTCATATGTAATATAAGTGCTCATTCCAGAGCCTTTGGATACACTATATTTTTTTGTTTTCCCTTGTGGTGAAAAAAATGAACAATTTCTGAGGATTGCCCACTGTAGAACATGCTATGTAGAGTTGTCCATGTGAAAAGCATGGATTTTTCGAAATTGATGCCTGCAACTTGCAATGATTGCCCTTGAGCAAAAGCTAAATGAACAGGAAATTGGAGCAGTTTGAAATCAAAGGGTAAATCATTCGGAATCAGTGGTATTCTTGGTATAAAAACATCTTTACGTCTTGTGCAACGTGTCATGATAGTTGCTTCAATAATATTTGGATAGAGAGTCTTGACACAAAGGCGAATGGTATTACACAATAAGGAGCATCTGTGTTGAACCGTGCTGCTATCTAATGGACGTTGGTGATGGTAACTACAGAGAGATGTGACATACAACTGCTGCTGCGTGTGTGGAAAATGGCGAGGGAAGGATGCTGTCTTTTTAAGTCGAGTCTCTGTTCAAACGTGCATCCATATAACGGACGTTGGCGAATGAAATACAGCACTATCAGTGCGTGTGGGAGTGTGTCAGCCAGTCACGCTTTCTGGGTCGTTCACATTTTACATCGATACGGCAGTTCCCCTTCACCCGATCAAAGCAGTCGGCCTTCTCATACTTGGACACTCTTGGCAATTTAAAGAAACATGGGTAAAGAGCGACACACAAGGACGAAAGCTGCTGCTATATGGAACCGCGGTAAAGTTCAGTTGCAACGTGCGACCATCTTAAGTACGGGGACGTATGCCAAATGTTGTGTCGGTGAAAAGGTGCCCTGCGGTTCACCACGAACATTTTTCCGAACCAAACATACCCCATGACCTTCTCCTGGTCACAAAGGAGCCCCATGCCCAGTTTGGTGGCAATTTGATGCCTGGTGCAGATTTGTATGGCGGACAAACAAACATACATACACACACACACACATACATCGACTCTGCTTTATATATTAGATAAATAGTGTAGGATTTCTGGTTAGGGTTAGTTAAAGATGTTAAGATTTGCATTGGGTGTGACAAGGATGGACAGGATTAAAAATGAGGACATTAGAGGGTCAGCTCAAGTTGGACGGTTAGGAGACTAAGTTAGAGAGGTGAGATTGCATTGGTTTGGACATATGCAGAGGAGAGATGCTGGACATATTGGGAAAAGGGTGCTAAGGATAGAGCTGCCAGACAAGAGGAAGAGAAAGGCCTAAGAGAAGGTTTATGGATGTGGTGAAAGCGGACATGAAGGTGATGGGTGTAACAGAACAAGATGATGAGTAGAGGAAGAGATGGAAAAAAATGATCCACTGTGGCAACCCCTAATGGGAGCAGCCAAAAGAAGAAGAACAAGTATAGGATTTCTGGAGTGAGTGTGTACAGGGGAATATTTTATGAATTAAAACTCACCATGAATGAACAGAGTACAGATGTCTATAAGTATTGCATCAGCAGTAACCTTATTCACACATCAAAGAGTGAGTGAACTGGTTTCCATCTGATGGAGAAAATAACTGTGCTGGGTTTAGGTAAACCACTGTGGGGAATGAGCAATGAAAGACAAGTAAGAAATTATTCCCTGAAATGCTCTCAAGAGAGCCACACTTCCTGCAAGATAAGCCAAAGTTTAGTTTAGCCTTTGGCTGTTTCTCACGGGCAATAACAGTTTGATTATACAACACATGATGTTTATACTGACACTAGATTCGGGCCTTTAATGTCGTCTTCATGTTCCCAGGATTCAAAGCGTCATACCTCATTACACGTGAGAAATATCGACCTGTGTAGGTTTTCAGTTGGTGTTGCAAAACTCCTTCAGGCTAAACAACAGAATACAGTAGAAGAAGGTTGGGAGTAAAGGGTAGTTGGAAAGATTCTGGGACAATCTCCCAGGGTACATGTCTGTATTCTTAGCCTTTATGCACTGTACTGTATTTATGTATTTGTACTATTTTTGTATTACTGTATATAATTTTGACTTTGCTAGTTAATAAATTATTAATCACTTTAAAGCACATCTGGACTTTGACTCTGGTATCGTGAGTATTAACGGTGTAAAGGAATAAACCTTTTCCCCTATGGGCACACAATTGAAACATGGCCTCTGAGGTTCCCAGCCTGGTTGTTCCTGGTTGCTGAGTATTCTGCTTATGGTTAGGCTTTGAATTAAATGTAGCGTATGTCAAGGCAAACTGTCTAGGCCCTGAGGATTTATTCTGAGAGACACATTAAGGAACAACTTTTTCCTCTGGGGTGGCACACTACTGGTCAAAAGGTTTAGAACACCTCAGTTTTTATGGAAATGCACTCAGTTTCATGTCTTAATGTTCCAAGAAATCAAAGCATAGAACAAATCAAACCAATAGCAAATAGAAAAGAAATAACTCAAGGATCATTATATATCCAAAATTGTATTCAAATGTTTGATTCATCAGAGTAGCCTGGACCTTTTACTGATAAAACAGCCAAATTGTGGTAACCCTTTTGATTCAGAACGACAGTCACTCTGTGCAAGTCCCCAACTCTTCCTCCAGCAAAAGATCCCCAGACCATCACACTTCCTCTTCCATGTTGGACTGGTGGTGTCACACGCTGAGGATCCATCCTGTCATCCCGTGATGAACCAAAGATTTCAAATTTTTGATTCATCAGTCCATAAGACTTTCTCCCAGTCTGAAGTAGCCCACAGCTAGTATTTCAAGGCCCTGTTTGGTCCTTTAAGGAATGGATTTTCTCCTGCCGCTCGCCCTGTCAGACCTGCAGCACAAAGTCTCCTCTTCACAGTATTCACTGAGACTTGCTTTTTTCAACCACCATTGTTGTGCTGTGAGGCGCCTGTAATGACACAAGCTGATGACCCTCACAAACTTGTGTACTGATTGGCTGGTGACTTTGGCTCTGCCAGATCTCCTCCTATCAGAGTTTCTTACCATTTCCAATTGCCTTTAGATTGTGTAGGATACCACTGTACTCTAAATGAAAGACCCACACTTTTAATGGTAATAATACTCTGTCTCATTTAATTTGTTAATTGCTGTTTTCTTGCCATTAGCACTGGAATATTGTCCAAGTAGTACTTCAGAGGTTGTAGTAAGACAGTCTGTTCCAACTCTGCTTTAAGACACACAGAGAGATTTTAAATAATCAAACTAAGTTGGGACACTAGTACAAATTTTTTTGCTATAACTTGCAGGGCTTCATTTATTTTAATTGCTGCAGATCATCTGTAGGTTGTAACCCATTGGTTGTTCTCTGAAGGAGGCCCTGTGGTAATGCGTAACTCTGTACATTACCAAGTTTAAGTTAAGGAAACACTAAATCAAACATCGTTACTTATAAGGGTAAAAGTATGCCAACCTAAAGAAAGGGCGCTTACCATTTGTGTGTTGAAGGTGCCGCCACGGGAACACGGGGCTGTCTGGCGGGTGCATGCTGTGAGGTGTGGTGGGTCTGGGCACACGTGGACCTAAGTTTTTCACATTTGATTTGATTTCATACAACTAAATACTGCTTCACTAAAAATCTTTGTTCGGAAAACACCCCAGTACTCAGATGTTCCTAGGAAATGAAAGACACACCACTGTTATCATTTTTGTTGAAAGGAGAGTCAATTATTATGCAGGCTGAGAGGGCTTCCCAAACTTTTCCATATGACTGTATATTCTGCATGGTTTTATCTTTGATCACTATGCAACAGATTTAAAAGGGTCGTCATAAAGTTCACTTCCTATCTGAATTTGAAAATTCAAAAAAACAACTCATTTGTTCCTTAAAATTGAAATTCTCTTAACTCTTCTCTGGTATTTAACTTGTATTATTTTTTTTTTATTTTGATTATTTTCTCACAATTTGCTGATTTCTGACTATGACTGTTCTCCTGGTTACTTTTCAGATACCTCACCGATTTTCCTAGCAGAAGAAGTGCGTTTGTATAAAATGATAAAGCACTTACTGTATTGTCGTCATTCTGTCTGAATGATACAACTTGGCTCCTGATTTGATTGAAATTGCCTGCCTTCAATTTGTTAGAAAAGTTTGTTGAGATACACTTGTTTGAAACAGCATGTGTTGTATATACTTTTGAAATTTGAAAAACTCCCAATTTAAAAGCATTGGAAAATGTTTGAAATCATCAGTCTGAAGAGAGAGAAACATTCACTGTAACTTCAGTTACTGATTTATTTAGTTTTCAACTTGTATGTTTTTGTTTTTTTATCCTCATCTGATGGCGAAATAAACCTCCAATGAAACGTCGTGAAGCACTAAAGGTTTTAGGGACACATTGTATGTTTAGGCTGTTTGGAGTTAACTGATTTTCAGTTACAGTTAAATCACTACAAGCAATCAGACAGATGGATTTACAACTTCTCTGTGATGCCCCGTGCCCTTGAACTTCAGCACGTATTAAACCCTGGGCATCTTTTAGTTCATAACCGAGCACCAGTGAGAAAATGAGATACACAGGCAACTGTGCTTGTACTGCCAAAAACAATAGCTGTACTTAATTAAAATAAATGGTGTCTCGAACAGCAGCTCGAACTTCTTCAAAAATGCAGACAACATCGCAAATGGCTCCCACAGAAAAAAGAAAAAAGTAACAATACTGAATGCTCCAAAAAATGCTTTCAACAGTCCAGGCCAACTCTTCCTTAACAAATTTAATAGCAACTGACAATAAAACGATCATTTCACAACCTCCACTCGAACTGACGTTTTGTAAGTCTAACATAAAAGTATTTTAACCTCAATCAATTCCACAGCTCCACTATCTCTAGAAATTCGGAGGCCTAATCAAAGCATTTCCCAGTTCCTTTTTAATTCCCAGCACCTTTTTCATGTTCTAACCATTCACATTTAAATGCCAACCGCCATCCCACACTACACTGTAAAGCGGAGGTCAGTTCTCCACACAACTTATCTTCCCTGCTCTCTTCAGTATGCACAGCAGGTCCGACAACTATCAGTAAAGAACAAGAAGAGAAACAAACTACCCTTTCCGTATTTCACTCAGGCGCTAAATACTATCTCAGAGGCATCTCAATTAAATTCAGGTGACACTCGATTAACCTTCCCAATTACCCTGCACACCAACCTCACAGCCGCACAATAACTCTAATCAGTCCCACAATCTTGCCTTTGTGCCTGCATGCAAGCACTCCATCTCTTTTTGCCAGCAATCAACTCAACATTGTCATTAACTCACAGTAAGCCATCACCAGGCTGATGGTCCCCCCTGTGCCCAGAGATATAACGGTCCCAAACCCCACGTACAACCCCGGAGAACTCCAAGCTAACACACACTTCCAGAGTGACACCTCCCATCAACCATGTGTATCCTCTAACTCTTTATCCTTTGCCTCCTGATCTATTAATGGTTAAAATATTAAAACTATATTGATTTCTAATGGGCCTTTGACTTAAACCATCACACTCTCAGCAAAGAAAAATTAATATTTGGTTTAAAATTGCTAGCCCTTAGTTTCAAATTTGGGAAAAAATGCAGGTTCACACAACAATCACGGTTTCAACTGTTGGCATGGAAGTGACCCGCAGCTGGTCTGTGAGAGATGTCTGTTACATTTCGCATCATTCACCTTTTTCATGATCTCTGGATGATTCTGATAATTTTTGGAAATTGTATCATCTATTTTTTAAATTTCACTTTTTATCCATATTTCAATACTTCTTGTTGAATCTTTGATGACATTATCTAATGTTAATGGAAGCCTGGTGCATAGCTGCTAGAAAGCATGTCAGAAACTATTTTACTTAAGAGGTCCCATCAGTTTCTTGTTAGAACTTTGAGAAGTATTACAATGCAATATGGGATCTTTTATTTATAAAATAAAGGAAACACACACTTGCAAGAATATAAAATGTTTTGTATGATAAAAAATTTCAGGTAACCAATTAAGGATAATAGGATTAGTGTTGATCGGAAAAAGCATTTTTCTCAATAAACATGGTGTGTTTGATGTTTGTTCACCAAATATTTTCCTGTAAATTTGCCTTGTGGCATACATGTGACATCATAAATTTGTAGCAGCCACGCATGCCAACTGTTAGATCGCTGACAATGTGTTTCAGGCATGTGTAATGTTACGACCTGATTAGAACTCAAGCCTTCCACCCAGCATGAAAAAAAAAAAAACTTGTAGTTTTTTATTGTTTTCCTTTTTATTTAAGGAGTACATAGGCTGACCATAACGAAAATATTAAAAGTAATGCCACCAGATATACTGTATAATACTGATCCCTGTGTGCTGGCAACCTAGTCCTGCATGACTAATTTGTAGGCACAATTAGCCATGTTCTGAAGCTAAGATCTAAAACAAGCCTTAAAAGAGTCCTATCCTCCCTCTCCCCAAGAAATAAAACACATGCTACCCTCTGAAATAATAATTATAATGAAAGCCTAATTTCTATCTATTCTCTTTGTGGAAAAAAAAAAGTGTACGGCATTTGCACAGAAATTGGAAAGAAAAAAGATATTCCAGCTGGGCACAGAGCCGCGACTTCAAAATAGATTGGAACTCTGTGAGCATACAACAACAACAACAACATTTATTTATGTAGCACATTTTCATACAAAAAGTAGCTCAAAGTGCTTTACATAATAAAGAAAAGAAAAATAAAAGACAAAATAAGAAATTAAAATAAGACAACATTAGTTAACATAGAAATGGAGTAAGGTCCGATGGCCAGGGTGGACAGAAAAAACTAAAAACACTCCAGACGGCTGGAGAAAAAAAATAAAATCTGCAGGGTTTCCAGGCCACGGGACCGCCCAGTCACCTCTGGGCATTCTACCTAACATAAATAAAACAGTCCTCTTTGGATTTAGGGTTCTCACGGAGTCACTTGATGTTGATGGTCATACAGACTTCTGGCTTTTAATCCATCCGTCATTGTTGGAACATCACGGTGCTTTGAGTAGATGGTGGTGGCACAAGTCACCACCAAAAGGATACCGGAAAAGGAAACAGAAGAGAGAGTAGGGGTTAGTACAGATTTTAGAACCACCATGAATAGTTATTATAATGAGTTAGATATAAAGAGTATCAGGATTAAGTTAAAGTGAAGTTATGAGAAGGCCATGTTACAGTAATGTGTTTTCAGCAGTGTTTTAAAGTGTTCTACTGTATCAGCCTGGCGAATTCCTATTGGCAGGCTATTCCAGATTTTAGATGCATAACAGCAGAAGGCCGCCTCACCACTTCAGCATGATATTTTTTTTTTCGTATTACTAATTTGTGGCCATTATTGCATTTTAGTTGTGGTTATCCACAGGGTTCACTCATCACTAATTACGATTCATGGTTTGTATCATAATAAAATTTTATCTGGTGATTCAGTCCTTGGTAGTGCTGATTTCACCGGATTGATCAATCCCTGCTTGTTTTAAAGCCTCGATATCCAGCTTGTATATTCAGCCTTTCACGCCTGGAAAACTAAAGCAACAATATGCTTTCTTGATGATAACAGACCCAATTTCCACAGATTTGTGTTCACAAGGAGCCCATCGCCATTGAAGCTGAGGCAGCCATGACAGTGCAACTAAAGACACTCATGAAAGAGGACGTCCAGAACTGCTTCAGAAAGTGGTAAGAACAAACTGATAACTGTGATTGAAGGAGGGGATTAATGGCAATGTGTCTTTTATTGTAATATTTTCTTTTTATTTAAACATTCACTGTATTTTTGATCACACCTCATATTTGGAGAAAGGCATATGAAATTATGTATCTAGATTTTCAGAAGGCTTTTCAATAAGAACCTAGGAGTCATGGTGGACTCAGCACTATCTACATCCAGACGCTGGGCAGGAAAGCTAATACAATGTTAGGCTAAATATAACAATGTATGAAGAATAAGTCAGGGGAGGCCATGCTTAAGTTACATAACCTACTAGTGAAGCATTACCTAGAGTACTGTGTTCAGTTTTAGGCTCCATATTACACAAAAAAAAAAAAAAAAAGTGCAAAAGAAAGTCCAGAGGAGAAACGACTTGGCTGGTTCATCAAGTTTTCAAGGCCGCTAAACTTCTACACTCAACCACAGTAGCTGGTCTTTTTTTCAAAATGTGTATGTTTCTCATTGTGAAGAAAATAATGTTTGTGCCAATTTTATCTGAACAAGTTTCTGTCTGTGTCCCCATGCTCTTCTTGAACTCATTTTCTAAATAACAGCCTGGTTCCACTTTCCTTTAATAAAGCAAAAGACTTCAGTCATGATGAACGTTTTGGTACACTCCCTTCGAATCCCAGAACCAGCCATTGTGTGTATTTAGTCTACTAACTCTTCACCAACGTGCATTAAACTTTAACTGGTTACTCCAGTTTTCCTCTCTCATTAACACTTGCATGATAGGTTAATAGGTGCTTCTAAATTCATCTTGTTTCAGTGTGATAGATAGATAGATAGATAGATAGATAGATAGATAGATAGATAGATAGATAGATAGATAGATAGATAGATAGATAGATAGTGATTGGGTGAGAGAGATAGTTAGCCAAGTTTTTTTGGGTGGGGGGAGTGCAAAAAAGGACATTGTCCTTCAATGGTTTAGAAACACTGTACACCTCTTTTCTACCTGTATATTTTTCAGAAAATGGTCCTGATGAAATTAAATCTTATTTGTAATTTCAGCCTTGCTAAACACAACCCAAGATGAGACAAAAAGACTTATCTACTATGTATAAAATGTACACTATAAGTGTATGTCAAGTTCCTCTGAACAATCTGATTAATTAGTTTGGCTTTGGTTGGATTGGTCAGTTTTGCTTTGGTTGTGATTGAGACAGGAAGGTTCGGACAAAAGAAATTGACACACACAAGGATACAGAGGAAAGGAGTAGCAAGAACCCTAAGAGTGGCCTTTGTGGCAAGAATACAAATTAAGTTTTCACAGCAGGTAATATGGATAGTCAAAAAAGTCGACAGAAGGTAAGCAACTTGCCTCAGTTGCAGGCTTTATAAGATTGTGATTGAGAAAGTAAGTGCCAGCCAAGACAGAATAAGAGACATGAGGATGCTGAGAAAAGGCATAGGAGAAATGCAAAGGCAAGAAATATCCAACATCAAATATTTTTAAATTTATTTTATTACCTTTGTAACTAGTTTGATAAAACCTTTATTTGTCTTAAGGAGAAATTTTGACTTTTTACAGAAGCTCAACAAATAAATATTTAATAGATAAATACAGTGCATCCGGAAAGTATTCACAGCGCATCACTTTTTCCACATTTTCTTATGTTACAGCCTTATTCCAAAATAGATTAAATTCATTTTTTTCCTCAGAATTCTACACATAACATCCCATAATGACAACGTGAAAAAAGTTTGACAGTTCATGTCATGAGGTTTTTGCAAATTTATTAAAAATAAAAAAATTGAGAAAGCACATGTACATAAGTATTCACAGCCTTTGCCATAAAGCTCCAAATTGAGCTCAGGTGCATCCTGTTTCTCCTGATCATCCTTGAGATGTTTCTGCAGCTTAACTGGAGTCCACCTGTGGTAAATTCAGCTGATTGGACATGATTTGGAAAGGCACACACCTGTCTATAGAAGGTCCCATAGTTGACAGTTCATGTCAGAGCACAAACCAAGCGTGAAGTCAAAGGAATTGTCTGTAGACCTCCGACACAGGTTTGTCTCGAGGCACAAATCTGGGGAAGGTTACAGAAAAATTTCTGCTGTTTTGAAGGTCCCAATGAGCACAGTGGCCTCCATCATCCATAAGTGGAAGAAGTTCGAAACCACCAGGACTCTTCCTAAAGCTGGTCGACCATCTAAACTGAGCGATCGGGGGAGAAGGGCCTTAGTCAGGGCGGTGACCAAGAACCCGATGGTCACTCTGTCAGAGGTCCAGAGGTCCACTGTGGAGAGAGGAGAACCTTTCAGAAGGACAACCATCTCTGCAGCAATCCACCAATCAGGCCTGTATGGTAAAGTGGCCAGACGGAAGCCACTCCTTAGTAAAAGGCACATGGCAGCCTGCCTGGAGTTTGCCAAAAGGCACCTGAAGGACTCTCAGACCATGAGAAACAAAATTCTCTGGTCTGACGAGACAAAGATTGAACTCTTTGGTGTGAATGCCAGGCGTCACGTTTAAAGGAAACCAGGCACCGTTCATCACCAGGCCAATACCATCCCTACAGTGAAGCATGGTGGTGGCAGCATCATGCTGTTGGGATGTTTTTCAATGGCAGGAACTTGGAGACTAGTCAGGATAAAGGGAAAGATGACTGCAGCAATGTACAGAGACATCCTGGATGAAAACCTGCTCCAGAGCGCTCTTTACCTCAGACTGTGGCGACGGTTCATCTTTCAGCAGGACAACAACCCTAAGCACACAGTCAAGATATCAAAGGAGTGTCTTCAGGACAACTCTGTGAATGTACTTGAGTGGCCCAGCCAGAGCCCAGACTTGAATCCAATTGAACATCTCTGGAGATCTTAAAATGGCTGTGCACCGACGCTTCCCAACCAACCTGATGGAGCTTGAGAGGTGCTGCAAAGAGGAATGGGCGAAACTGGCCAAGGATAGGTGTGCCAAGCTTGTGGCATCATATTCAAAAAGACTTGAGGTTGTAATGGCTGCCAAAGGTGCATGGACAAAGTATTGAGCAAAGGCTATGAATACTTATGTACATGTGATTTCTCAGTTTTTTTCATTTTTAATAAATTTGCAAAAACCTCAAGTAAACGTTTTTCACGTTGTCATTATGGGGTGTTGTGTGCAGAATTCTTAGGAAAAAAATGAATTTAATCCATTTTGGAATAAGGCTGTAACATAACAAAATGTGGAAGAAGTGATGTGCTGTGAATACTTTCCATATGCACTGTATAAATATATTGTGGAAGACGCCCAGAACACAGACAGAGATGGACTCAGAATGTCCCAAAATGCAAATATTTATTTTTTACAGTTCTTCCTGCATACAGCACAGTGCACCAAACAGCACATACTCACAGTCCTTTACTTTCCGTTTTCTTCTCTTTTCCTTTGCTGCCTCCACTCCTCTCCCACATGCTCTGTCCTCTGCCACCCAACCCAGGCTCCCCAAGTGGAGTGAGGCAGCCTCTTTTATACTATACTTTTATGCAGCACTTCTTGGGCTCCAGAGGTGTCCAGGCTCCCTCTGTCGGTGGCCACGGGATCCAGCAGGGCTGATTTTATAAGTTCCAAGTCCTACGCCCTCTTGTGTCCAGGGGGAGGTACTGCTATTGACATGTCCTGTCCTCAAAAGGGCATTCCGACCAGGCAAGGACCCTGGCTGCCTGTCACAATATATTTACACACACACTATGGTCTGAAAACACACTAGAATGGCTGAAAGGAAGAAAATTAAAAAAAGAAGTCTGACATGTCAGTCCCAGTGAGGTATTATGTAGATGTATTGATGTTTGGTATAAAGGACCCCCAGTCACATTTCTTGACAAACTTTTGCTGAATAATTTGTTGTCTTGAAGTCCTCAGTGTCGGTGTGCCAGCATTGTCCATAATGGCAATAAGTTCTGTTTTCATTCTACTTTGCTACTCCATAACCTTTTGATTAGCTTGTTAATTTGGTGGGACTCTCTTGAAGTGATGTGACCAGCCCAACACACCACAACGTAGATAATCCCACTGGCGATCACAGTTATAGAAGATGTTAAGGATGTCACTTCTCACATTAAAGGAACACAGTCTCTTAAGAATAAGAGTCTGCTCTGTCCTTTCTTATATAGTTCTTTCTCATGTAATCTTATATAGTCTTCTGTTTCCAGTGTTGTGCATGAACTCATTCAAAAAAGCCCATTCATTGATCAAGCTCATTTTTCTAATGGTGAACTTAACGTAACATATTTACAAGTGAAGAACTTGAATGTAAGCTAGTTCACTTTTAGGTAACATTCTGGATCTGGTTTGGTTCCAGATTAAACATTTTGCCTTACCTTGTAATGTAGGGGTGTATTTCCAGCAGGCGGCAATAGATCCCTGGTTGGAATAAGTTCTTTTGCAATTGTGGAGTTTTAAGTAACCTGAATAGATAAATTATAACGAGGCGATATCCTTCCTATAGTGATATAGCGGTAAGAAATCACATAAGAGAAAATAACAGCTTTCTTTAATGACAATTTACGTGGCATAACAGACGAAAGGAAGCCAATGGCAAGACTGAATTTACTGAAGTGGGAGATCGACGTATACAGTCTGTCATTTTCGTCGCTGCACTGGAAGGCTTTTCAGGACCAAATGACAATATCCCCCATCCTTCCGTCGGCTTTGAGGTGTTTGGCTGCTGTCCAAGTCTTTTATACTTTTTTTTCCACGTGCAGGCCCTTACTTAGGTAAATCATGCCATTCCAAACAAGGCAAGGAGAGGATTCAATTTCATCTCCTACATACAGATATAGTACAATGCCCATTTTTCGTACTTTGTCCCTTTCTAATGCTTGCCTAGCAATTCTAAATGATGAGCCCCTGTGTGCTAAATTTGGCCTGTACATATGTGCGGATTTATTAAATATTTTTTGTACAGAGCACAGTGACATTAAATTTATTATTCTGATTACAGGGTGGAGCCGGAGACGAATGCGGTATTCGGATAAGCACAAATAGTGGATTTTTACAAATATTTATTTCATACAAATTTTTTCCATTTATTTGTATTCAGAAAAAAATAACGTAAAATCCAGTAGTAAAATCACTCTCTGTGTCTGCCTGCTTATGCTTAACCTGCATCCCCGCTGACACGAGTATGCAGTGAAGCTCCACTTTCACTCTTAAGAAAGCGTTTAACTTCGCGATGCCACTTTATATTTTTCCCCATCAGACATGCAATATGTGACCCGAATTTTGACCGGCAGTGTAATAAGTTAGTTCACCTATACGCTGGTTCCACAGTCACCATTTGGAAATAGAGCGGTAATTTATATGTTTTCACGCACGCGCGAGTCAGAGACCGCGAAAGGATCTTAACACACCTGGGAAAACATTCGCCGGTAGGGAATGGCGGGGTACTAACTTTCTTCCTGTGCTTCCTTTCAGAAAGGAACCATAAGACTGAGTTTTGCCTGCACTACGTCTACTTCCGCCCTTCCTCCACCATCTTTCCTGACGTCATTGATCCCATCATCCCTCACGGCTCCTTCCCAGCATCCCTCCACTTCCGGCTCCTCCTCTTTAAAATGGCCGCAACGCCATTCCCAGGCGTTGCGTATATGAACTGTATTGTTTATATTTTGTTGACTGTTTATTTTGAGTATATTGTGGAGTGCCAACAATATACGGGTCCGGAAAACCCCAAACCTTATTGCTGTCTCCTCCTATCTCTTTTACAATGTATACTTGCATCTATTTAATTTCTTTGTTGACAAGGAGGATATTAGTATATACTAGGCTGACCCGCCTTTTAAGTTGACCACTTCTTAAGGCAATTCAATATGTAGATCAATTTGATATTTTATACAAACTCATTAATTTGGTTATATTGCATTTGAGCGGTATTACTTTAATACTCGTAGTTTCTGTTATTTTTGTGATGAAATTTAAACTTTTATTCTATATTGAGGTCGCCCTTTTGAACCCCCTGATATTTACTACGCGGTGAGGCATTTGTACTCCATCAACATTAATTATTTCCAGAGACATAATTTTGTCTATTTTTCCAGTGCATCGCGCACAAAAGCAAGGGAACGATGGGAGCACCAGAACTCTGCTCACATGATGTCGTTTCGTACTGCAAGCTGCAAGTAGTAAGTCTGTGATAAGCGGAATACCGCTACGCTTTCCACTCACGGGACGGAAGGACAATCCCGACCGCTTTTATATAGTAAGAAAGAAGAAGAAGATATCGCACAGTCTGGAGTAGAAAATCATCTTTTACCTGGAAAAACGAAACTACAAATCCCATCGTGCATTGTAAAATGTGTGTGAAACTCTGCGCCTGCGTAGCACTCATGGAACGGAAGGACACTCAACCGCTTTTATATACAGTGGTTTGAAAAACTATTTTCCCCCTTCCTGATTTTTTATTCTTTTGCATGTTTGTCTCACAAAATGTTTCTGATCATCAAACACATTTAACCATTAGTCAAATATAACACAAGTAAACACAAAATGCAGTTTTTAAATGATGGCTTTTATTATTTAGGGAGAAAAAAATCCAAACCTACATGGCCCTGTGTGAAAAAGTAATTGCCCCCTGAACCTAATAACTGGTTGGGCCACCCTTAGCAGCAATAACTGCAATCAAGCGTTTGCGATAACTTGCAATGAGTTTTTTACAATGCTCTGGAGGAATTTTGGCCCACTCAACTTTGCAGAATTGTTGTAATTCAGCTTTATTTGAGGGTTTTCTAGCATGAACCGCCTTTTTAAGGTCATGCCATAGCATCTCAATTGGATTCAGGTCAGGACTTTGACTAGGCCACTCCAAAGTCTTCATTTTGTTTTTCTTCAGCCATTCAGAGATGCATTTGCTGGTGTGTTTTGGGTCATTGTCCTGTTGCAGCACCCAAGATCGCTTCAGCTTGAGTTGACGAACAGATGGCCGGACATTCTCCTTCAGGATTTTTTGGTAGACAGTAGAATTCATGGTTCCATCTATCACAGCAAGCCTTCCAGGTCCTGAAGCAGCAAAACAACCCCAGACCATCACACTACCACCACCATATTTTACTGTTGGTATGATGTTCTTTTTCTGAAATGCTGTGCTCCTTTTACGCCAGATGTAACGGGACATTTGCCTTCCAAAAAGTTCAACTTTTGTCTCATCAGTCCACAAGGTATTTTCCCAAAAGTCTTGGCAATCATTGAGATGTTTCGTAGCAAAATTGAGAAGAGCCCTAATGTTCTTTTTGCTTAACAGTGGTTTGCGTCTTGGAAATCTGCCATGCAGGCCGTTTTTGCCCAGTCTCTTTCTTATGGTGGAGTCGTGAACACTGACCTTAATTGAGACAAGTGAGGCCTGCAGTTCTTTAGACGTTGTCCTGGGGTCTTTTGTGACCTCTCGGATGAGTCGTCTCTGTGCTCTTGGGGTAATTTTGGTCGGCCGGTCACTCCTGGGAAGGTTCACCACTGTTCCATGTTTTTGCCATTTGTGGATAATGGCTCTCACTGTGGTTCGCTGGAGTCCCAAAGCTTTAGAAATGGCTTTATAACCTTTACCAGACTGATAGATCTCAATTACTTCTGTTCTCATTTGTTCCTGAATTTTTTTGGATCTTGGCATGATGTCTAGCTTTTGAGGTGCTTTTGGTCTACTTCTCTGTGTCAGGCAGCTCCTATTGAAGTGATTTCTTGATTGAAACAGGTGTGGCAGTAATCAGGCCTGGGGGTGGCTACGGAAATTGAACTCAGGTGTGATACACCACAGTTAGGTTATTTTTTAACAAGGGGGCAATTACTTTTTCACACAGGGCCATGTAGGTTTGTTTTTTTTTTCTCCCTAAATAATAAATACCATCATTTAAAAACTGCATTTTGTGTTTACTTGTGTTATATTTGACTAATGGTTAAATGTGTTTGATGATCAGAAACATTTTGTGTGACAAACATGCAAAAGAATAAGAAATCAGGAAGGGGGCAAATAGTTTTTCACACCACTGTAGAAGGATGATAGTTATATGTGTTTGTTGCTGGGTATAACTCAATAAAGTGTATTTAAATAAAAAAAGTCTTCATAATTATTGTATTTTATTCAAGAACACTGTAATAGCCTAATATAAGGCATGTAAAACTGAAAAAAGTAAACTCATGGGTCATTTATTCTCACTCCTTAACAAATACAAAATGAACTAGTTCAAATTTGAAATGGTGAACTATGAACGTAAATTTATTCATTTTAATCTATGTGAACTGAACTTTGAACTAGTTCTTGTGAGGAGTGAACTTGCACAACACGTTGTCTTTCTTATATAGAACTCTGTGTTTGGACACCAGTCCAACCTGTCATCTGCACCAAAGTGGGACCTAACATGGGCTGGGGCCTTGTCTGATTCCTGCCTGTTGCTGTTAAAATGCCCCCATTATCCTGAATTTGTTTAAGCAAATCTAAAGATGTTTCTTGGATAGCTTCAGCTAGTTCCTGCCAATATGGAATACCCTTCCACTGCACAGGCGTTTTTTTAACAGATATTTCAAGTGTGCAGCACAGAGCATAACTGTTGCAGCAGCAGGAGCCTCAGTAGCAAGCATTAATTCTTAGCATAAAGCCTCATATTCTTTACTAGCTGTTTGTTTTATTTATGTATTCAGCCATGCATGAAGCACCAACAGTGGAGAGATTAATCGCAATCCTTCTGAATAAATAAATGGCAGGTCAGCATGCAGCAGACAGAGGAGAATTTGAAGGTGAGACTTGTCAGATGGAAACGTGTACTTTCTCTAGAGCTTCTTTGCCAAAGAGAACCTTCAGGGAAAGGGACCAAGCTATCCTAAAATATTTTCATCATGAGTGTTCATTCAGGAGAACCATATTATTTCTTTGTAATTTGTTTTTTTCTTTCTTGTTATAGAGGGAAAAATAAGATTCATTAAAAATGGATCAAGTGCTTGTTTTCTTTGGTTAACTTTTCATTAAATAACAGACACTTCAGATTCTTACTCTGTTTATGCATAATTTGAGAATGCTTTCCCTGTACAATAATAAGCCATATAACAAGCAATATGCATCTCAGTCACTTTATGCCAAACTGGAGTCTGGATGTGCTCCTGTCTTAACCTTTTGGAGGAGCTCTTGCTCAAGCAGGCTTTCAAACACACTGCAAGGTCATGCACGAGTTTCATCAAACTTACAGGGGGACAACATCTCGTTAATGATGCTTTATCTCTCTCTTTATTTATTTATTTATTTACTCAAAGGCCTGTCACCCTTTCTTACTATTATCTGATCTGAAGCTTTTTTTGATCTGGCTTACAAACATGCTGTTATATCAGAATTCTGCCAGCTGTGTCCTGCTTTTGATTTGCGTCTTTTATGTTAATTAATATTCCTTTCGACTTGCAAGGGTAATAAGTTTACCCAGAAGAAGTGTTCAACTTAACATCTACTACTTCTAGTTAGTTGATTTATACATCTTAATGCTGCTGCACTATGGTCTACTTTATTTTTGCATATGGTGTATGGATTTATTATGCCATTCTTTCAGAATATAATCTCAACATTAGATTTATTAGCATCGCAACAAGTGTTTTTTTTTTTTTGCTTTTTCATTGGAAATGAATTATTAACTCAACAAATGAAAATTCCTGTATGCATACATTTAAAAGTTCCCTCTTGGTCCTAACGTTATCTCTCGGGTTTCCCTTATGATTAAAAGTTAGATACTGTGCACAAAGATACCGGTCTGTTCACAATTCTGGATATTTGCTCCTATCAATTTCACACTAATATTCTATTTTCTAACAAAAGAGAAGAGAGTGTCAGAGATTGGTGGTATGTACGATGAATTTTGAGGTGAAAAAGAGAAAGAAAGTGAGAATGGAACCAAGGATCAGGTGACGGAAGATGAAGGAGGAAGACTAATGTGTGAAATTCGGAGAGAAAGTGAGACAAGTGCTGAGTGGTGGTGAAGACACAATAGATGGTGGGAACACCACAGCTAAAGTGATTAGGGAGCTTGGTGTGACATCTGGACAGAGGAGGGAAGACAAAGAGACTTGGTGGTGGAATGAGGAAGCAGAGTTAAGCATAAAAAGGAAGAGGTTAGGGAAATAGAATTGGGATAACCAGACAGGTGAACAAAGGTGAAGAGAGAGAGGGATGGAGAAGGTGCAGATGGAGCTATACGAGAAGGTGGACACAAAAGAAGGAGATAAGGATTTGTATACCAATTGGCCAGACAGAGTGGCCGAACAGGGGAGGACGTTGTGCAGGTCAGGGTGATAAAGGATGCAGATGGTAATTTGCTGACAAGCAAATATGCTGCAGCCATCTCCAAAAACCCCTGAGTGATCCTTTGCTTAGTGCATCCTAACATATGTAACTGCCGTTAGATACCACACAGGCAGGTATTCATTATATGTCCCGTAATAACTTTAGTTACTTAGTGCCTCATGAAAGATTACTGGTAACTTAAAACATGTGAATAGTTTTCCACCACTCATTCCACTAGAGGGTGTAGTTCGTTCTGACCACTGCTATAAAATGTCATGAGATTAGTAACTGCATTAAATTGGTGAGGTTTCTGAGAAGTCTATGAAGAATGGTGACCACTTCAATGGTATGTAAGGTTCTGGCTCTTTTGGATTGTGTGCTTTGTTAATGGCATCTTGAGAAGTAATAAATTCATAAATCAGATGGCTGGTGATTTCTTATGGACCTTAATATACCTTTCCACTGTAATACTGGCAAAAGACTGGGATCAATTATATTATGGTCACTGATCCTGCTTGGACAATCGCTTCCAAAAGAGTTTATTGCTGAAAAGTGCAAAATCTACAGGGGCACCTCCTTGACATGTTTTGCTTAAACAAACATTTGTCACATTCTTGTAGTTGTGTTGCACTATTTATTGTTGAATTTTTTGGGCTATTATTATACCCATCCCTAACATAATACTGCCAAACTTGCATCATTCAATCAAGGTACACAGGGTCGCAGAGCCATTCCAAGCATCACCAGGCACAAGGCAGAAAACAGCCCAGGATGAGGAGCCATCCCATTGCAGGGCCCACTGACTCTCACACATATGGCCAAGCAACCTAACCTACATGTCCATGGGATGTGGCAGTAAAACCCATGAAGAAGACATAGGGAGACGTGGTTAGAACATACAAATTTTACACACGTATCTCCAGACAGAATTCCATCTCAGGATAATGGATCAGTGAGGCAAAAGCATTAACTATTTTGCAAAGGTGTTTTGACCATTTAAAAGATCTTGAAATATCATTAAAACCTATGCATTTATCATTGCAATATTTCCATTACAATTTCCCAGACCATTGAACATCTGTTACATAATTGTAGTTACATACCCTGATGTTTTTATTATATTTTGAAAGTAAAGATACAATGTAACTATGTAAGTACACTTGTTTTTGGATCAGTGATAAACAATTACATTGTAATTATATAAACCATGGAATAACAATGAAAACTGAGTAATTAACTATAGCATTACTTTGTATTACACAGTAAGTACAGAGTAATAACTCATAGTTACACTGTACTTATACAGGTAATTACATAGTAGTTACAGTGTAATTATGGACACTTAAGCTTTCCAGCATAGCCGTCCAGTCCCCCACACTGAAAAACAACCACAGAGCATGATTCTGCCCTCACTGTGCTTCACTATCTTTATCAAATATCAAAAAAATGAAATTTCACATTGACCTAAGTATTCTGAAGCTTTGTTATGACACATGAAATCAGGCTGAGATGCATCCCATTCTATTGATCATTGAGTTCTTTCCACACTTTGTTTGGGGTCCACCTGTGGTCAATTTAGTTGCACGCAGCTCTCTATAGAAGGTCCAGCAGGTGAGCCAAAACCAAGCTGTGAGTTTCATTGAATTGCCTACAGAGCTTAATTGTTTCAAGACACAGAATTGGGGAAAGATACATTTTAGAGCAACCACAGCGCTTCATAAAGTTGGCCAAACTGAGCAATCATGGGAAAAAAGATGAGAGAGGTGACCCAGAACCCGACGGCCACTCTGGCTGAGCTCCATAGGGTGAAGATAAGAGAAACTTCCAAAAGGACAACCATCATTACAGTGCTCCACCAATCTGGGCTTTATGATAGAGTGACCAGAGAGAAGCCTCTCCTCAGTAAAAAACACATACAAGCTCACTTGGATTTTGAAAAAAGGCACCTAAAGGACATTCAGAATGTGACAAACAAGATTCTTCATCCTGATGAAACCAAGATTAGCGTCACGTCTGGAGGAAGCAAGAGACCACTCATAACCAGTGCAATACTGTTATAACGGTGAAGCATTGTGGGGCGTGCTTTTCAGTGTTAGGGTCAAGATGACTTGGCAGGAAAGTTGAATCTGGCAAAGTATGGAGAAATTCTTAATGAGTATTGTAGTACTTAAGGTTTTAGACTTCAAACGCTAAGGTGGTGGGTTCAAATTCTGCTAATGACGCTGTGTGACTATGACCAGTAATTTAACCAGCCTATGCTCCAACTGGAAAAACAAAAAAATGTAACCAATCAGATCTCCAATACTGTCTAAGTCTACTTGGATAAAGGCATCAACCAAATCAGTATTATTAGGGAGGGACTTGGACAACATACAGGCTTGGGCAGATTTATAGCAGATGAAATTGAATGTAAGTAAAAGTAAATTATTAGATGTAGGAAGTAAAAATGTTAGGTTTGAATGCACAATGGGATGTCTGAAAATTGAGAGTACTCCTTATGAGAAGGATTTAGTAATCATAGTGGACTTGACTCTGTCAACTGCCAGACACTGTTCAGAAGCCATTGTGGAGTGTGAGTCCCTGTCTTGCATCCCAAAACATGAGGCTGAGTCTCAGTACTTTAGGAAAACTAGCTTTATTCAGCTTGAAACAGGACCAGCACAGTTATTTATTGTAGTGGGATCAACCACTCCTATACACAGACACAGCAATCAGACAGGGTCCTGGACAAGTAATCCTGTTTCCTGCATTTATAATGTTTCTTGCATCACCCATCGATGACAGGTACTTATAGCACAACCACAGTCTTCTCGGATTTGATTTTACGGTGAGCCACTGCAGTGCTGGGAGCCTGCGGTTGCCCTGGCAACGGAGAAGCTGTCTTCCATAGACACGGTGATCATGCTTTAGGACGCTCTTCGGCGTGTCATACCGTTGGGGGAGTTTAGAAACCTTACCCCATTAAGAAGGCAAACAGAATGTCAGGTTATATAGCACCCTGATGTGTGGAGTACAAATCCAAAGGGGATCTGCTCGAGCTTTATAATACACTGGAGAGGCCTCATCTGGAGTACTGGGTGCAGTTTTGGACTCCATGCTATAAAAAGGATATAACAGCACTAGAAAAGGTCCAGAGGAGAGCGACTAAGCTGATTCAGGGCTACAGGGGATGAGTTATGAAGAAAGATTAAAAGAGCTGGGCCTTTACAGGATAAGCTAAAGAAGATTAAAACGAAAGTCTTTAAAATTATGAAGGGAATTAGTCCAGTGGATTGAGACTGTTACTTTTTATCAAGAACACAGGGACACAGTTGGAAACTTGTTAAGGGAACATTTCACACAAACATTAGGATGTTTTTCTTTACATAGAGAACCACAGACACATGGAATAATCTACCAAGTAGTGTTGTAGACAGAAAGACTTTAGGGACCTTCAAAACTCAACCAGATGTTATTTTAGAAGAATTAAGTGGATTGGTGTGGCGATCTTAGTTAGGCTGAATGGCCTGTTCTCATATCGATTGTTCAAATGTTGTAAAGTACAGTAAATGCATGAAAATGTAAAATTTACTGTAAATATATACCTGAGCAGAGCACTCTGGACCTCAGACTGGTCCAAAGGTTTACCTTCCAACAGGACAATGGCATCAAGCACAATGCAAAGAAAACACAAGAATTACTTAGGAACAACACTGAGAATATCCTTTAGTGGCCCAACCAAACATCTCTGCAGAGACCCAGAAATAGCAGTCCACCTAATCCTAGTTTCCATCTAATCTGAAAGAGCTGAAGAGGATCTGGAGAGATGAACGAAAGAGACGTCCCCAACCCTGGTGTGCAAAGCTTGTCATATCAGACCCAAGAAGACTCCAGGCTGGAATCGCTGCCAAAGGGGCTTCAACTAAGTACTGAGGAAAGGGTCTGAATACTTATGCCAATACAGTGGTGTGAAAAACTATTTGCCCCCTTCCTGATTTCTTATTCTTTTGCATGTTTGTCACACAAAATGTTTCTGATCATCAAACACATTTAACCATTAGTCAAATATAACACAAATAAACACAAAATGCAGTTTTTAAATGATGGTTTTTATTATTTAGGGAGAAAAAAAAATCCAAACCTACATGGCCCTGTGTGAAAAGTAATTGCCCCCTGAACCTAATAACTGGTTGGGCCACCCTTAGCAGCAATAACTGCAATCAAGCATTTGTGATAACTTGCAATGAGTCTTTTACAGCGCTCTGGAGGAATTTTGGCCCACTCATCTTTGCAGAATTGTTGTAATTCAGCTTTATTTGAGGGTTTTCTAGCATGAACCGCCTTTTTAAGGTCATACCATAGCATCTCAATTGGATTCAGGTCAGGACTTTGACTAGGCCACTCCAAAGTCTTCATTTTGTTTTTCTTCAGCCATTCAGAGGTGTATTTGTTGGTGTGTTTTGGGTCATTTTCCTGTTGCAGCACCCAAGATCGCTTCAGCTTGAGTTGACGAACAGATGGCCGGACATTCTCCTTCAGGATTTTTTGGTAGACAGTAGAATTCATGGTTCCATCTATCACAGCAAGCCTTCCAGGTCCTGAAGCAGCAAAACAACCCCAGACCATCACACTACCACCACCATATTTTACTGTTGGTATGATGTTCTTTTTCTGAAATGCTGTGTTCCTTTTACGCCAGATGTAACGGGACATTTGCCTTCCAAAAGTTCAACTTTTATCATCAGTCCACAAGGTATTTTCCCAAAAGTCTAGGCAATCATTGAGATGTTTCTTAGCAAAACTGAGACAAGCCCTAATGTTCTTTTTGCTTAACAGTGGTTTGCGTCTTGGAAATCTGCCATGCAGGCCGTTTTTGCCCAGTCTCTTTCTTATGGTGGAGTCGTGAACACTGACCTTAATTGAGGCAAGTGAGGCCTGCAGTTCTTTAGACATTGTCCTGGGGTCTTTTGTGACTTCTCGGATGAGTCGTCTCTGCGCTCTTGGGGTAATTTTGGTCGGCCGGCCACTCCTGGGTAGGTTCACCACTGTTCCATGTTTTTGCCATTTGTGGATAATGGCTCTCACTGTGGTTCGCTGGAGTCCCAAAGCTTTAGAAATGGCTTTATAACCTTTACCAGACTGATAGATCTCAATTACTTCTGTTCTCATTTGTTCCTGAATTTCTTTGGATCTTGGCATGATGTCTAGCTTTTGAGGTGCTTTTGGTCTACTTCTCTGTGTCAGGCAGCTCCTATTGAAGTGATTTCTTGATTGAAACAGGTGTGGCAGTAATCAGGCCTGGGGGTGGCTACGGAAATTGAACTCAGGTGTGATACACCACAGTTAGGTTATTTTTAACAAGGGGCAATTACTTTTCACACAGGGCCATGTAGGTTTGGATTTTTTCTCCTAAATAATAAAACCATCATTTAAAACTGCATTTTGTGTTTACTTGTGTTATATTTGACTAATGGTTAAATGTGTTTGATGATCAGAAACATTTTGTGTGACAAACATGCAAAAGAATAAGAAATCAGGAAGGGGGCAAATAGTTTTTCACACCACTGTATGAGGCTTAATTTTTTTGATTTTTAATGAAATTCTAAAAACTTGTAAAATGCTATTTTTGCTTTGTTATTCTTAAGTGTTGCTTAAAAAGGGGGAAAATTAATTTAAATGATTTTAGCACAAGACTGCAACATTAAAAAAAATGTGTAAGACATGAAGGGGCCTGCATGCTTTCTGAAGACGATATTTGCTGTCAAATGTTGCCATTAATATAGCTGTAAGTGGCATCTTCAAGATATCGTTCATGATGCCCTAATTCAGCTTAACTCTCAGGCAGACATGAGTTAATCCTCGCCAGGCTTTCGTCCTTCCTGTAGGTGGGGCACATACAACAGACTCGTGATTCGTCTTCTCAAGTTCATTTCAGTTTATTGTCACTGCGAAAATGACTTTTAGAAAAACTAGCTCATTTATTTATAGACTAGTGTGTACCTGAAAAATGATCAAGGGGGTTTTGGAGGGGTGCGCAGATGAATTTCAGATATTGATATTAATGGTTTTCACCATGGCAGGGCTGCAGTGCCTGTTTGTATGATGCAGAAAAGATCAATAGGCATCCCAGGGGATAAATGTGTAGGTTTGCCAATCAGCAAAGTGGCAGACTTGGTTTAATAAAGTAGTAGCATTGAAATAGTGTACAAAATAATACTGTGAAATCTCAGACATTTAGTTTCGAGTTGGTATTTATAGTAATCTTAATAAGAGTGTGCCTCTGTACTCTATTTTTATTCTTTTTAATTTACGTCTTAAATAATTTAATAATTTACTATATACTGTATATATATATATTAGTTATTATTTATGTATAGTTTTTCCTAAAGACAAGAAAATACAGAAAACATACCATAACCGGCATCACTTTTTCAAGGTCAAATTAATGTGTATTATCGCTTTTCATACTATCTGCCACTCCTTAGCTCAATCTTGTGATACTGGAATCTATGGGGTGTTGGAATCTATCAAGCTAACAGCTGGTAAAAAGCAGTCAAAGCGAGCCCACCAACATACACCGAGCTGCCACTTTAGTTATACCTGCCCATTTAAGGAGCACTATTCTAACTCAGAGGTTTACTACCAATAGATCACACATGCAATTCAGAAGGAAAATAAACAAAACTTTCCAGCTTTAAATAATAACTTGTGTTTTATACAGATTGGAAGGACACATAGTTGATGTGAATAAAATCATTGATTAGCACCAAACCTTTGCAGAAATTTCCTCAAAGTGCCAAACTACACCCATCACTGTTTTTTCTTTTGGCTGCTTGAACCTGGAACCGTTAATAGTTATAAAAGGCAAACAAACAGTTAAGGGGTGTTGAAACGTCGGCATTATATGAGAGTCTTCCTGGAGCAGCTCACTCCAGCTCTCAGATTGCTCGGCAGGAGCAGCCCTCTTCAATATCTTGAGCATCGACCACATGCTCTCCTCCTGGGACCCACTTTCTCAACTGCCTGCTTCCACACTACATCACACCAGCTCATCTCCTGATTCCGCTATCTCTTTTTAACCTCCATTTTGCTCTTTCATCATTCTTGTTCATGTTCTTCCTGTCTCTGGTCCTGGCTGCCATTTAAGCCTTAACCAGGTAGAGGTGCCACAAGCACCGACTCCAAGGTTTGAACGATGCACTTGACTGACCATCTCGTGTCTAAATGTGAATGGACAATCAGCCAAGTACCCCAATCAACCTGGGAGCAATGTGTACACAATTTCACATGCACTTGTGTCCGTCTAGTTATCTGCATGTTCTGAATTTTTTATTTAATTTAAAATATCCTAGGGCCACAGACCTCCCCAATCACAAATATTTAAACATTGCTATACCACCAAGCAGCTAGGAGGTGTGCCATTCGCTCTGCATAAAGTGTCAGCCGTGTTTCTTGCTGCATCCTAACCTCTTTGTTACTGTACTATTGCTGTTGCCTACTGCTCTTCCAGAACATTACAGGTGATGGGGGTATAGCAACTCCTGCCATCCCACACTGGCACTTCTGTTTGCCCTTTCTTTGCCCATGGGGTATGTGCTGCACTTTCCCTGTGGTGATGCCCTTGTTCTGAGAAACTCATTGTGATGCCCAGGGCCTGCATGTAATGGGCAATGACCACTGCAGGAGCATATTGAAGGTCATAGACTAAGAAGGACCAGCCAAGGGAGTGCAGGGCTCACTCAAAATTGTGCCTAAGAATAAAGAATGGGACCAAAACATCCTCCAAAAGCAACTTCTCCCAACCACCCAAGAACAGTTTGGTGACCAACAATGCCTTTTCTAAAATAACGGAGCACCGGGCTATGAGGCAAAAGTGAGAACTAAGTGGCTTGGGGAACAAAACATTGAATTTTTGGGTCCATGGTCAGGAAACTCTCCAGATCTTAATCTCATTGAGAACTTGTGGTCAATCTTCAAGAGGCAGATGGGCAAACAAAAACCCACCAATTCTGACAAACTCCAAGCATTGATTATGCAAGAATGGTCTGCCATTTGGCCCAGAAGTTGATAGACAGACAACATGCCAGGGTGAATTGCAGAGGTCTTGAAAAAGAAAGAAGGGCCAACACTGCAAATATTGACTCTTTGCATAAACTTAATGTAATTGTCAATAAAAGCCTTTGAAACTTATGAAATACTTGTAATTAGGGATTAATAAAGTATCTATCTATCTATCTATCTATCTATCTATCTATCTATCTATCTATCTATCTATCTATCTATCTAATTATACTTCAGTATGTCATAGAAACATCTGACAAAAAGATCTAAAAACACTGAAGCAGCAAACTTTGTGAAAACCTACACTTGTGTCATTCTCAAAACTTTTGGCCATGACTGTAGAAAAAGGTTTAAAAAAAATCCAAAGTGATAATAAAATACCAAATGTTGGTCCAAAAATAAGAAAATTGGTCTTGGTCTGATATTATATGCCAGCAACAGCAGTGTTGCATCAACTTTCTTGAACAAACTTTTGCCACATGAACGAGATTTACAGCTATAATGCTAATGACTGATAACTTCACGTGGTGGGCAAAGGATGACTGAAAATAATGATATATCGATGTGCATGTTGGGAAACCAAAACCCGGACATGACTAAGCTAGAGACACTAAACTAGACTGATGTAATCAAGACCACTGCTGCATTTTTCCAGCAATACACTAACACTATAAGTTGGATGTGTGACTCTTAGAGGAAGCAGGCGAAAGAGGAAAAGGCCACTATGAGGGAAAGAGTTTGGGGGCGTATTATTATAGAAGACCAAATGACAACCCACATATCAAATAAAACATGAGGTCCACTTTGATTACTTATCTCTAAACCCATTTTAGATGGGTAGCACAGCTAGCAATTGTATATGGTGTTAAAGTAAGAAAGCAAAATATATATGTGTTTTTAAAATGTTGACCTTTTTCTCATTGCTAGCTTAAATTCAAGTGTCCCATCTGTCATCTACACGATCTAGCAGTTTGCCTCCTCTCATAAGTCAAGAATTTGTTCTTTTTGTGTATGATTTGATTCCAGCTGTAACTCTTTGCTGGACCGAAATCATAAACGTTCTTCCTTTTCTTCTTTCGGCTGCTCCAGTTAGGGTTTGCCACAGCGGATCATGTTCTTTCATCTGGATCCTGTCCTCATCATCTTGCTGTTACACCCATCACCTGCATGGCCTCTTTCACCACATCCATAAACCTTCTCTTAGGCCTTCCTCTTTTCCTCTTCCCTGGCAGCTCTATCCTTAACATTCTTCTCCCAATATACCAGGCATCTCTCCTCTGCACATGTCCAAACCAACGCAATCTTGCCTCTCGGACTTTGTCATAAATGTTACTTCTTTGTTTTTCCTGCTTTAGTGTGGTTTCACAAATAACAGAGCACCTGTCCATCGCAGGCTGAACACACTCACACACACACACACACACATTCACATGCACACTAGGGCCAATTTAGCATCACCAGTCCACCTAACCTGCATGTCTCTTGACTGTAGACCACGGGTGTCAGTCAGGTTTTCATTCTAACAATCTTCTTCATTAATGAGCCGTTTTTGCTGCGGATTAACTTGTTTTGCCTTCTTTTTAATTGACATGACTCAGAACCCTTAGTTGTTTTCTTTTTCCTTAATGAGACACAAAACAAGTCACCTCATAACCAGCTAACCTGAAAATAAAGAAAGGTGAAGGTCTCGGTAATGTTGGTCTGCTCAGGTCACCAAAACATCTTGATGGTGGTCTTAGAAAAAACAGAAAATCGACAGTCTGCCGTGGCAGTGCAAGAGCAGCAACAAGTCCTGCTGATATTCAATAATGGCTTTAATTAACAGCAAGATTCAGCTTCTCATTAAGAAACTGGTTGGAGTGAAATTGGCTGGAGTTTGACTTTCCAATTTAGCTGATCATCTGTTGGCATGTTTCACGTCTCATTTCTGTTTGGCTGCCATTTAATGAAGACATGAATAAACTGAATGAAAAAGGAGTTAATTAGCAGGAAAACTGGTTACTGATTAGGAAAATGGTTAGAATGAAAACTTGCAGCCAATACGGCCCACCAGGACTGGAGCTGTACACCCCTGCTGTAGGAGGAAACTGGAGTACCTGAAAGAATCTCATGCAGACACACGGAATTTATGGATACTCCTCACAGGGAAGGTGAACCCTGGTGTCCTTACTGAAAAGCAGCAGCAGCATGAACCAAGCTCTTGGCATCTAGCAGTTCAAAGCCGAGATAAACCAGAGTGTAAGTAGAGACACAGACAACAAGATGGGTTGTAAAACAGTCAGCTGCCCTCTTATTTATTATAGTGACAAAAATCAAGGAGCAAAATAAAGGGGCAATCCTGTGTCATGCAGAGTCCAAATACATTGAAAAGAAATCGTCTTCTTCTCCCATCCCAAGAAAAAGGTTCCAGGGAAAGGAAAAAGCTCACCAATATAGCTCCTTACTAAATCTCCACTCCTATAAATATATCAAAAGTTTATAATCTTCAAAAACCACCTCACACTCCAACTACCTCATACTGCTAGTAGTCGGTCAAAAGTGGTGGTTGGCAGAACTTAACTTAAATGGACATGGAGATTCTCTGACCCATCCTTACCAATGCTCTTCCACCCTAGCTTATTAACATGCACATTCCAAACACTGGACTTCACACCATGACATATTGTGGAAGGAACCTTCAATATCCCCCATCGAGCATGCACATATACAAACATGCATGCTTCCATTTACTGTAACGGCTTCTTCTAACAACAGCATCTCAACTTGCCTTCTGCTTGCCTTCAAATTGCCAGCGACAGATACAGTAGATAGATAGATAGATAGATAGATAGATAGATAGATAGATAGATAGATAGATAGATAGATAGATAGATAGATAGATAGATAGAAAAGGCACTATATAAGAAAAAAAGCCCTTAATTCATTTTTTGAAATGACATATTGTCTTCATTTTTAAGTTGGACCAACATCAGCACACATGCAAAATTTACTGAAAATGATTCTGAGACATTTTTGCTTAATTGGTGAACAAACAAGCAGAATATGATTTGATCTATTATGAAAGGAGAAATGGAGAACAGAATAAGGACTGGGGTGTCTGGGCAACCCATTTAATTACAAAAAGCAAAAAGAGGCTGTTTATAATAAGTTAAACAGAGAATGAAGGGATGACTCCACCATCCACTATATTTGCTTCTAGGGCAAGATCCGTCTCATCCAGTGGCCAGTCCCTGAATAAACAACAACTTCTGGGTTTAACTCTGTGGATATTTCCAGTAGGATGGAAGGGGTGGGCACGTTGTCTTCTGCTCTGTGTAAGGAAGAGGAGAACAAATGAATAGTCCTGCACTATTGAACTTGGTTCCATACCTTTGCATGGCTCTTAAGGCACTCCCCTGGGCGCTCTGTACAGTACAGTAGATTTGCACAACTATAGCCTAATATTGTTACATTGACTTATCCAGAATGAAATGTACAAAATGTTTATTCTGACTTGGCTTGAAATGTAAAAATACTACATTTATGGCTGTTGGCCAACAAATTGGAAAGAACAAATATCACCCAAACAGCTATTTTATTTAATGGCATAGAACCTAACAAAGCTGGAAAGTCCTTCAAATTATCCCTTGTTCATAACGGTGGAAAATACTGTCATGGACATGATTGCAGGATTGGACCAATGATAGGTATGACATTCTATGAGTAATTATTAACCATCCATTCATTATTGAAGCTGATTTATTCTTTTTGGGGTCACAGAGTCCAGAGAATAGGGCAGGAACCCGGTCCACTCAAGGCACAGTCACCCACAAATGAGTTCTACTAAGTAAATGCAACGCACATGTTTTTCGAATGCCTCATGGACACTGCTGTTCTGGAGATTGTGGAGTTCAGCTCTCAAAGGAGTTCATGTTAGGGTTACTTTTATGATTATAAACTGGCTCTGTGTGTGAGTTTGTGTTTTAGTGGCCCACATCAATGATTAATTTGTGTTTTGTGCCTAATGCTACCGTGCCTTCATGATATTCAAGTACTGTAATTTTAAGTGACTTTGATAATATTGTTTCAAGTCAAGTGGGCTTTATTATTATACTTTCCATATGCATACCTTGGTACATTATACAATGGTATGAAATTACATTTCCCAGGGCCATGGTGCAATAATTAAACAATAAATATGATAATATGTCAATACAGAGGGGTTACACAGTAAATATGATAATATATCAATACAGAGAGGTGTTTAATTTTACATAAGAAGATGAAGAGCAAGGAGCAACAGCTGTGAAAATGGACATCACTCAGTGACAATAAGAGATGTACAATGGTCAAGGAATTCAAAGGAATGCAGAACATTAATTAGATATGAGCCCTTGATAAGGTTCCATTTGCTGGGACAAGGGGTAACATGGTGTTCAGGAGCCTGACTGAATGAGGGAAAATGCTGTTGTTCAGTCTGGCAGTATTGGTTTATAGACTTCAATACCTTCTGCTGGATGGAAGCAGGGAAAAGAGGTTGTGGGAGGGATTCCTCACAATGCTGGGGAACCTTATGGATGCAGTGCGTTATGAACATATCCTCACTGGGAGAAACAGAACTTCCGATGATGGTCACTGCAGTGTGCGTTATCCCAGGAGCAGAGTATGGGGGTCGCAAGTGTGGTGACCTCCCCAGTCCATGTGCCTATGTGTGCCCCGCTTTTGTGGTCCATGTGTCCCGTTCAATCGCATTTGTCAAATTATATATATATATATATATATATATATATATATATATATATATATATATATATTTGAGGTGCTTCTAAGAGGAACCCTTTTAAAATCCCTCTTTAAGGTCAAATTCCATACATGTACATCTTTGAAAACATTCCATAGTCCACTTTAATTGACCGAAAAGGTCGCCAGTATAATTCCTTCTTAAAATAAGTATAACCCATTTAGTCACTGGGTTGGCTTCTGTTTTGACTTGGGAACAACTGATGGCTTGTCGCTTATGACTCATTTGTGTCCGGGAGAGCCTACTATCATTTCTTGATAGATAGATAGATAGATAGATAGATAGATAGATAGATAGATAGATAGATAGATAGATAGATAGATAGATACTTTATTAATCCCAAGGGGAAATTTACATAATCCAGCAGCAGTATACTGATACAAAAAACAATATTAAATTAAAGAGTAATAAAAATGCATGTAAAAGCAGACAATAACTTTGAACAATGTTAGCATTTACTCTCTCAGGTGGAATTGAAGAGTCGCATAGTATGTGGAAGGAACGATCTCCTCAGTTTGTCAGTGGAGCAAGACAGTGGCAAAAGTCTTTCACTGAAGTTACTCCTCTGTCTGGAGATGACACTGTTCAGTGGATGCAGTGGATTCTTCATGATTGACAGGAGTTTGCTTAGTGCCCGTCGCTCTGCTACAGATGTTAAACTGTCCAACTTTACTCCTACAATAGAGCCTGCCTTCCTCACCAGTTTGTCCAGGCGTGATACGTCCTTCTTCTTTATGCTGCCTCCCTAGCACACCACCGAGTAGAAGAGGGCACTCGCCACAACCGTCTAGTAGAACATCTGCCGCATCTTACTGCAGATGTTGAAGGATGCCAACCTTCTAAGAAAGTATAGTTGGCTCTGACCTTTCTTACACAAAGCATCAGTATTGGCAGTCCAGTCCAATTTATCATCCAGCTGCACTCCCAGGTATTTATAGGTCTGCACCCTCTGCACACAGTCACCTCTGATGATCACAGGGTCAATGAGGGGCCTCCTAAAATCCACCACCAACTGTTTGGTTTTGCTGATGTTCAGTTGTAAGTGGTCTGAGTCGCACCATTTAACAAAGTCTTTGATTCGCTTCCTGTACTCCTCCTCCTGCCCACTCCTGATGCAGCCGACGATAGCAGTGTCATCAGTGAACTTTTGCACCTGGCAGGACTCCGAGTCGTATTGGAAGTCTGATGTATATAGACTGAACAGGACCGGAGAAAGTACATAGTTTCAACTCTTAGTTGAGTCTTTGGTTCAGTTTGCTACAGTTGGCCTAGTTGAAATAGTGCGGGAAGTGGTTGGTAGTGGAACGAGCAGCAACTTTTTATTACTGGTTTAGCTGTATCGCTGTCGAAGCCATGAGTGGAAGAAATTGTGGTGCACCTTTTTAATAGATTATATTGTTATATTTTGATAAAGTGCTGCGTGTTATCTTGCAAAAATTTAGCTGAATACTGTAATGAGAAAATATGGTGCATGTTAACATTATTTTTATTAAATTGACGTGTAAGTTTATACAGTCCACACATACCGGTAACATTATTTGATGTAATCGGCCCCGCGTGGGATTGGCCCTGCACACCCCTAAGGCTGCCTCTGCATCATCCATTGTATAGATTTGTGATCTGACATACCTGAATCTTCATACCAGACAATAATGCAACTGGTCGGGATGCTTCAATGGTCAGGACACTTTAAATCACTGTTTTATACCCATTCCTGTACTTTCTAAATTTGCTTTATCCTTCATTGGATTGTGGAGCATAGTATTATAAATATCATTATGTTTAAATTTGACAATTTTTTTTTTTAGAGTCATATTTGAAATGTTCCCGGGTCCAACCTGCGTGGAGTTTGCATGTTCTCCTTGTGTCTGCATGGGTTTCCTCCCACAGTCCAAAGATATGCAGGTTAGGTGCATTGGCAATCCTAAATTGTCTCTAATTTGTGATTGGTGTGTGGGTGTGCTCCCTGCGGTGGGCTGGCGCCCCGCCTGGGATTTGTTTCCTACCTTGCGCCCTGTGTTGGCTGGGATTGGCTCCAGCAGACCCCTGTGACCCTGTAGTTAGGATATAGCGGGCTGGATAATGTGCACATAGTCAGAAAATCGTGTTTTATTTGAATTGCTTTCTTGCTTGCTTCTAATTCTCTTTGTGCTTAGGCTCACTATGAAAGGCTTTTACATTAAATAAAGATTGATTGATTAACTGCCGTAACTGATCACTTATTTCTTACAAGTAGAGCTCATGAGAAAATATACCACGCAGGAATTTGCTTCTCTGGTTTGTCAATGAGTTTGCCCGCAGCAAACAAAGCTACTTCTTACTCTCAAGTGCTTTTTAATATCGGAATCAAACTAAACAAAAGAGACAAGAACGCTAGGTTACTGAATTTCCGAAGAGTAAAAGCAATGAAGTTTGCTTGTTGTATTGTACGTCAGTGAGACTGATGAGATGAATCATTGTAATATATACTTTTTTTTTCTTCTTCTTCTTTAAATTCACTTTTTCCCACTTCTCTGTCAATGTGCTTGATCAACCTTCCCCAAACAGCTCGGTCCCACACTTTGTCAAGCCCCATTCCTTCAGATCTTCTCTGATTTGGCCTCCATCACTTTTTTGTCCCATGTACTTCCGTTCCCATCACTCTTTTACTCACATGGTCCTAATATCTCCTCATCACATGTCCATAGCCCTTCAATCAAATTTGCTGCACTTTCTTAGATATCTCTCCCTCTTTTTCTGTATCTCTGATTGTCTCAGTTCTTATTCCGTCCTTCTTTGTAACTCCATAAATCCAGTTCAACATTCTTATTTCTGCCGTATCCAACTTCTTCTTCTGCGCCCCTTTACCACCTATATTTCTTACAGCTCCACACATCATTGCTGGTCCTTCCACTGCTCTCTTGAGACCTTAAACGTGTCCTGACTAAATGTTACAGTGTTAACCAGCAAGACTTTATATATTAACAACCTTATTAGTGATAGGAAAATCGACTTTCTTATATTAAGTGAAACATGGCTTAGCTCTAATGGTGCCAGAATTTTAATTGAAACTACACCTCCGAATTACAACTTTACTCATGTGGTTCATGAAATCAACAAAGGCGGCCGTTTAGAAAATATTTACTCAACTCAATGAATGTGTAAAGATGTTGATTTTGGTACGTTTGCATCTTTTGAGTATCTTGCAAGGTACAGTATGTCTTGGTCACTCATATTGTCCATTTTTAGATCTCCTAAATATAATGTGACCTTCATTGAGGAATTCTCAGTCTTAGTATTTATATTAATAACTAACTAACAGATTCCTAACTGTTGGTGATTTTAACTTTCACGTCAATAACCAGATTGATCCGAAAGCAAGAGAATTCATAAAACTCCTGCACTCATTTCAACTCAGACAGCACATCAACCAGCCCACACTTAAGGGAGGACAAACGCTGGATTTAATCATTGCTAAAGGATTAAATGTTGGAGTGTGGCAGGTCATGGATATCAGTATTTCTGACCACTTTTTCATATTTTTTAGTTTATAAATACTGATGACTACAACTCATGAGAATCGTATTGTTAAAAAACGTTAATTTGATACATATGCAGCTTCAAAGTTTGCTAATATTCTAAACAATCAGTCCATTTGTAGTGATTACTCTCAACAACACTAACAATGTTAATAGCAAGGTGGAACATTTGTGTGCTAAGGTAAGAGCTGCAGCTGACTTAGTTGCCCTTGAAAAGACACTTAAGAAATCCTCCAACGCTAATATACCGTGGAAAACCCAAAAAGTGTCGGAGAGCTGAGCATAAATGGAGAAAAACTAAATTGATAGTCCATTATGAAATATTGAAGGCTAAAATAACTTAATATACAGTAACAACATACTGTAGTCCACCTGGAGAGGCAGTCCTGTTTCTCTAAAATTATAAATGATAATGCTGATAATTAAAGGATTTTATTCTATTCCATTAACTATTGATCGTCTTCTAAACCCAGCTCACTCAATAAAATGCCTCCTAAAAACTACCAGTGAAACTTGTGAGGCTTTTGCTAGATTTTTTAATCCCAAAATGAACATTAGAAATAATATAGTAAATCCCCCCCCCAAAGTTAATCCAACTGAATCCCAGTATTCCATATTAAGTGAGTTAAATTATTTCACTAGAGTAGATCTACCCGAACTGTTTAGAATCATTTTTCAACTGAAACCCTCCACCTGTAACCTTCACCAGTACCAACAGGCTTATTCAAAGAAGTCTCTTTTGTCTAATTGACAGTGTACTTGACATAATCAGAGTTATGAATCGGGCTAGGAAAATCATTACCGACCCCTCACGTCCAGGCCACAACCTTTCTGGACGTCTTCCATCGGCCAGGCGTTATTGATTAATACCAGTAATGGCGGACTGCACAATGACATGCAGTGAATACACTTGACTTATAGTTTTCCTCCTCTTGTTACGTTTCCTCCTCTTTGTACGTTTAGCATACTTCGCTCAGAGTTTGATGTGCTTGCTGCTTCGTGAGCAGCTCTCATTTTCTCCACCATAGCGGCCCACTTATTCTCTTCTTCCGTCGGCTTCTTTTCGCGTTAAATCTGATTAAGTCAGTTTTTGTGTTGCAGTTACTTAGTATGTTTTCCTTATTTGTTCACTTAAGATGGCACTTAAGTATTCAATCTGCCTCAAGAATGATTTAAAATATGAAGAGTTATTGGAAGTGACGGAAAAGGCGGTAAGGATGAGAAAGGCGCCCATACACATGCACTGCACGGCCGTCCTGCTGCCAAGAGTCAATTCACCAATAAAATAAAATAAAAATAAAAAGAGTACAGTGGAACCTCGGTTTGCGAGTATAATTCGTTCCGGAAACGTGCTCGCAATCCAAAGCACTCATATATCAAAGCGAATTTCCCCATAAGAAATAATGCAAACTCAGATGATTTGTTCCACAACCCAAAACTATTCATATAAAAATGATTAATACAAAATATAAAGTAAAATAGAAAATAGACAAATTAACCTGCACTTTACCTTTAAAAAAAATCATGGCTGGTGTGAGTTTCTAAACTCATGTGGGATTCCACCCAACGGGACGACACGCAGAAGAGCATCCCAAAGCAATCGCAGTCTCCCAGCGCTGTAGCAGTTCGCCGTATAAGCGCATGCAGAATGATTGCAGACATGCTATAAGCACCTGTCATCAGTGGGTCATACAAGGAACATTATAAAGATCCCGCTACAATAAATAACAGCGCTGTTGCTGTTTCAAGCTGAACAAAGCTGGTGGTGCTGAAGTACTGAGACTCAGCTTCGTGTTTTGGGGTGCAAGATGGGGACTCGCACTTCACAGCGCACACACACACACAGTCACAATGCTGTAGTAAACAGTATACGCTCCTACGGATGTTGACTATATGAGTGAGGCACACAGACTCGGGCGGAGAATAGGAGACGATTGCCAGAGAGAGAGACAGCGAGCGAGATAAGGAGAGAGAGAGACAGAGAGAGAGACGTGCTGGGCGAGCGAGCGAGATAAGGAGAGAGAGAGAAGAACCATCAGCTCAGTTGTGATCACATGACGCTCAGCAGACAAAGTGTATCCATACTACTCGTATTGCAAGACATCGCTCGTTTATCCAGTCAAAATTTATTAAAAATTTTTGCTCGTCTTGCAAAACACTCGTAAACCAAGTTACTCGTAAACCGAGGTTCCACTGTAATCATGACCCCAAAAGCGGACAGTAGAGGTCACGCAGCATATGTAAACTAAATTTCAGATCAATAGGTCAAACAGTTTTCGAGATGATTTAAAATCCTGGACAGACAAACGGACAGCCACGGTAGCATATTATATAAGAAGCTATGTCAAAACAAACAGATACAAGAACAGTTTTTTTCCTCAGGCCGTCAGGCTCACAAATGGTTAATTTCATCCCCTAAAGCCTGCAAGTGTCTTGCAATACTGTTCACATATTGTTAAAACTTTTTTATTTGCTCAGTGTTTATTTCAGCATTCCTTGCACTGAGTTGCACTCTGCACTTTGAGTTGTGTGATTAACTGGGATGCCAAATTCTCCAATGGCGCACCAAACTGTAACACGCTGACTGTACAGGGGTCTCTGATGAAGTTCACGAGGATTGGTTTCAGTCCAAAAGCGAATGTTCTGTTTATTTACGCAACCATTCAAATGGAAATATGTCTCGTCGCTGCACAAGAAAATGGCATATCGATGAATGGTTTGCAAAATGTTCATACACAACTCTCTCCGTAAGTTTCTGCACTACCATTATTTTGTATGGATGGAAATTAAGGTCCTCATGCAAAATCCTCATGAAAGACATGTTGGAAATGCCTAAGACAGAAGCATGTCTGCACGCTGAACGTCTAGGAGACTGCAAAATTGATGCCGAAAGCACAAATAAATCTTAATATTAAATCTTAAACAAATAAATCTTAATCTTTGGTTCTGGTAACAATTACAAATGGTGGCTTTAAGGATTTACCACAATGTATGTTCTGCCACTAGGAGGTAGTTGCCAGGCTAAAAGGAAAAGGAGAAGGAACAGAAGAAGATACTAAATAAGTAACAAAGCAGAGGTCAAAATGGCAAAGAACAAAGAAACATGCATTCAAACTTGATTGAAAAAGCTAATATCTTAGTTGAATGAGCAAAGCATAAGGTTGTTAACACACACAAAAGAAAAAAATCCATGTAACAAGATTATTTTATTCTTCTGTGAAATACCAATTTACTTTAACACTTCCCTATTTGGTGTTGGCCCATAAAAGGTTGTGTTAATGACATCCAACAAGTGACAATCAGATTCACACCCCAAGCAACAAACTCCACAAAATTCAGACGCTTACAGGATAAACAATATGGCATTAGAAATAAAGATAAGTCAGCTTACAGAATGAAGATGCAATAAATGGCAGACTGGTGCAAGTACAACAATCTGTCTTTTAATGTGAATAAAATAAAAGAGATGATTGTTGACATCAGGATGACCCATACTGTCTACACTCCTCTGCATATCAATGGCTCTGTGGTTGAACTGGTGAACAGGATTCTTCTTGGTCAGCTTTACTTGGTCATGTAACACCACCTTCATAGCAAAGAAGAAACAGCAGAATTGACTGATAGCAGTGAGCAACAAAGACCCCCAGGAGACGTTTCTTAGCTCACTGTGGCTAAAAGTGCTCCAAGAGAGCGCCCCCTGGAGGGGAATTTATATTATGACATACAAAGTTGCCACTATCTTCTTTTCCCCAACAAATTTCTCAGCTATTTCAATCACTCTCTCTTAGAAGTATGTCGCATTTGTGAACGCCGTACTGCACACTATCATTTATTTATGTTTTTTTCATTTATTTTATTTATTTATTGATAGTTTGCCTCATCTCATGGATCTGTATTGAAAAAAAGAGTTCAACAAAATGAGGAATGTTTCTTTTTTAATCAGTTTTAAAGAAATATCTCATATTATTGTTTGAACCTGACTTTTTGTGTTTTATATTCCTGTGTGGTGCATTATTTATCTCTCATTATGTTTTGTGAAATAACAGAAAATAAATAAAGAATTCAACATGATATTAAAATATTGTAACCTAAATCATGTAATAACTTGAACTGTGTGAAAATGAAGTATACTGCTAAGGAAGCAAACACAGAAAACAATATTCAAGACACATAGCTATAAACCTGAATAGTAAACCATTTCATTAAAGTTATTACTGCTGTGCTCCTCAAGGAATCAAATTTTGACTTTACTAATCAAACTGTTAAGTAGAATTTTGCTTGTTCTTCTCAATAATTTAAATGAAAAAAAAATTTAAAAGATTGTTTCACTTTTGTGTAAGTGGCAGCAGCCCGGAGATGATGCAGCAGACAATGCTGCCTCCTTTCAACGCTTTCACTTCAGCTGGGGTTCTTCCATTTTCATGTGAGTTCCCTCTCAAAGTCCAGACTATTACTATCACTACGGTTTGTCATGTGGTGGGTGCGGCAGTGCACAGTATCAGTGTGTACTCCTAACCTTCATCCTAAATGGGACATTAGTCTGAGACAACTTGCTTTACTATGATCCAGTCTTTCGTAACATGATGAGTCCTCACCATGCGAGGTTCATCTCCTCTGGCTCAGATATTATTGTCCTTTCCATTGTTGTTTTTGACCAATTCTTGTTTCCTCATTCCAGATGGAGCTACTTTTGGGATACACATTTGGTACATCCTTAACATATGAAATATATGGCTGATCATATTTCAAATATAATCTTAAAAATATGCATTTGAACTCTATTGCAAGGTACGTTCACATACTTTTAGGATATACAGTAGTCCCTTGCTATATTGCGCTTCGACTTTCGTGGATTCACTCTATCGCGGATTTTATATGTAAGCATATCTAAATATATAACGTGGATTTTTCGCTGCTTAGCGGGTTCTGCGGACAATGGGTCTTTTTACTTCCTGTACATGCTTCCTCAGTTGGTTTGCCCAGTTGATTTCATAGAAGAGACACTATTGGTGGGTGGCTGAGAAGCTAACCAATCAGAGCACGCAGTTAAGTTCCTGTGTGCTGAATGGCTCAGAGACAGAGAGCCGAATTCGATTCCGTGGCGTTAACCAGGAAGTCTCATCTCGCTCATTCAGCATCAACGTGTTTCGCTGTGTAAAGAGTTAACTTTTGTTCTCTTTTGTGTTTATCTTTGTGCATAGTCAAGTCATATCTTCAAAACGATCTGCTCCTACTACTGCTACAGGGGCCGTGCCCAAGCGCCAACGGAAGATGTTAACGATTGTCGAAAAGGTAAAAGTTTTGGATATGCTGAAGGAAGGGTAAAGCTACACTGCTGTAGGACGCCATTACAGCATCAATGAGGCTACGATTCTTTTTATTTAAAAAGTAGGAAAGAAATATAAGGTCTACGGCCACAGTGTCCTTTTAACCAGGGTGCAAAACGAGTTGTAAGTGGATGTAATAAGGCAATAGTCTGAATGGAATCTGCTTTAGGGATTTGGATTGAAGACTGCAGGAAAAAGATCAACAGCAGTGCTTCCCGGTCACCAGAAGAGGCACCTTTACAAGAGCTGTAACGCTCTCCTTTGTTGTGCAGTAAAATTAAACTCATTGTTATCGGGCAAGTCATTGTGTCATTATTGGTGAGTAACCATAATTCATTTTCTACTTACAGTACTTAGTACATGTACATGCGTTTAGTGTCACTATACACACATTTACTGTATACAATTTATCTTGCATTGTACGTACTTATTGCTGGTGGCCTGTCTATCATAATGGCTGTAACATATGTGATATCAGAGACGCTAGATATCTTTAAAATAATATTTAGGTTTTACTGTATATATACAGTGTGTTTACATACATAATTTCAATACATCTTACCTAATATCTAAGAGAATACAAAGGGTTTATGCTGTATAACTGTGCGGGAATATTTATAAACAGTGTGGGATAGTATATAAGGGCTTAAAATATATAAAAATAACCATACAAACATATGGTTTCTACTGCACGGATTTTCACCTATCGCGGGGGGGTCTGGAACGCAACCCCCGCGATCGAGGAGGGATTACTGTATAGCAAAATATTTTATTTTTGTAAAGGTGTGTAGCTTGGCTTAATATTTTTCTGTTTCCGTTAAATAATTTCACGCAGTCCAAATAGATTGGATCCTTATAATGTCCCACAGAAACCAGATGTGAAATTTGAAAAGCCACCAGATGCAAGCAGTTGTAACTTTCCGAATATGAATGAAAGCAAAAATCCTCAGCAATCGCTTTATCAGCAACAAAATAAAGCACCAGCTCCTTTTCAACAGCAACTTTATGGACAATGTTATGATCAGCTGAAAGAACAACAAAACAAGGCACAAGCGCCTAATGTACCCCATATAAAAGTGCCAATATTTGACTTGTTTGACTTATATGAACTTTATAAGGGCATTTCATCAAATCATCGACCAGGTGGTGAGTAATCCTAATAACAAAGTATTTAGTATTTAGTATAATTCACCAAAGGCAAACCTAGAAACAGAACTGCGCATATTTGCCATCAGAAGAGGGGTACAGAAATGCCAGAGAAATGTTAGAGACATTTTATGGAAACCACGTTCAAATAGGAGATGCCTACATGAAGAAAATCTGGAAGTGGCCACAAATAAAATCAGGTGATGGAGATAGCTTAAAGGCATTCACACTCTTCCTTGGTAATTGTAAAAGTGTTATGTCAGGCTTAAAGAATGGACATGAATTTGAAAACAATTTAAATATCCATATTATGTCATCAAAGCTTCCCCAAGAGTTATGAAAGCTCTGGCAAAATAAAGCAGCAAAGAGCGTAAGTAAAGAAAGAAGAAGACCAGGTCTCACTGACTTATATAGATTTTTAGAAGAACGACTCGTAGCTTCCTTGGATCCAATGTATGGCACTTCCTATCCAAGCTATACCTTCAAAAGGTAAAAAGAAATGACTGATCATGAAAAATATCCAGTGAAAGGTAGAATGAGAAAGGGCAACTTTGTCTCAAATTATGTTGCTACCGTTGAAAAGAGAAATAAAACGGAGATGACTGAACGTATACACGGTAAGCACTGTCTTTTCTGTGATAAAAAGCATGATCTTAATTACTGCAACGCAATCCAGAACTTAACTTATGAAAGTAAAATCAACTTTTTAAAATCCATGGGCTTATGCTTGAAATGCCTAAAACAAGGTAATTTTAGCAAAGATTGTGAAGAAAAGATTAAATGCAGCATATGCTCTCATTTTCACCCAGTTATTTTACATATAAATAAAGAAAGGAACTCTGATGATAAAGCTACATTTTTTAAAGAAGAGATCGCTAAATCGAAACAGAAAAGCACTTCTACAAATGCACCCATAATACCGAGAGTCTCATATGGCTACCGGGGCTGGAAAGGGCGTTTTAGCTGTGGTTTCAGTTAAAGTTAAGTCCAAAGGGAACGAAAAATATATTGAAACATTTGCTCTAATACCGCGGTTCCCAAACTGTGGTACGCATACTACTGGTGGTACACGGAGCCCTTTCAGGTGGTACGCATCGCGGTCCCTGAAATTTAATTTATTTGTGCAAAACCCTTTATGACAAGCCTGTTGTGAGCAAAAACCAATGAAATTGTTTAAATACAATAATATGTGGATTCCCAAATTTAGTGTGATGTGAAATTTGGTCATCTGAATAAATAAAACCTATTATTTGAATCAGTATTTAATTCATTTAACGCTACCATAATTCCATTTCGCGGAAGTTAACTTCTACTTCTTCACTGGTTGAGCTTTTGGTCACTAGATGAAAGCAAAACGCCGACACTGTTTAGTCTTCGGTAACTCTGCCTCAGAGAAACCACTCGCGTTTGTTGTTATACGTGCACTGCCGCTGTATCGCATCATAGTCACTAGATCTAAGCACAAAGCTGATACCATTTCGTCTTCAGTAACTGCGTCACATACAGGCCGAAGGCAGGATTTAGTTTCGGGGTGGAATTTATCAATTTATGTACATGCACAAATTTTTCCATTAATTTTATGCATAATTTCTTCTAATTCTTTAACTTTTATTCAGATTTCAGGGTGGTTTAGACCCGAACTCCCCCTCTTACAGCTCTCCCTCCCTTTCAACAAGGTGCGGGTGGTACGCAACGCAACTCACTTAACCTCAGGTGGTACTTGACGTCCAAAAGTTTGGGAACTCCTGCTCTAATAGACGCATGTAGCTGAGCCACATGTTGCACAGAGAGCTTACGAGAGCAATTAAACCTTTCTGGAAGAAAGTTGTATCTATATCTCGACACCTTTAAAAATCCAGAAAAGCCATTAAAATACAAAGTCTTATCCAGCATACAAGTCTGTGGGCTAGAAGAAATTATATTTTATGATTTACC